>NC_064882.1:29358553-29983553 GCF_929443795.1 Astur gentilis | reverse complement strand
CCCTAGATTAAGCTTCTGGAGACTATTTCTTTAAAGCCCGAGTCCCAAATCCCATGTTTCTCTTGTATTCAGCATCTGCTGCACTTTGAGACCAGGGGAAGGTTTTTAAACCTTTCTCAGGGAAACTCAGTTGCCTGTGCATCCACCAAGACACCTCTGAGTGCATCCACCAAGACACCTCACAGAGAATCACCGAACATTTCGGTAGGTCCACTAAGCTGAGTCAGGGTTACCTGAACAATCCAACATCAAGCACTGAAGAGAAGAATACTTCCAATCCTGCCTTTCCCCAGGGCTAAAGGCCCTAGAGGAATCCCATACTGATGGCTGCAGTCTCAACAGCTGAAACACATACAGGTAAACTTCTCTTTTAGAAGGTAACACAGAGATTACTTCTTTTCTTTCCCACAGGAGATTTAGTCCCTCCCAGTCTCACGTAATACATATTAGCTAAGCAACTAGATTTGAGAGACGTACAGTCTCATCTTTTCCTCCGTTAGTGAAAATTCAGGCCTATTTCACCCATTTTCCAGATAACTGACTGCTACCCATGCCACTCGGCCAGCCTCAGGTCCAGCCACCTCATCAGCTACAGCCTGAAAAATCCAGCAGTTTCACTCACCTCTGATACTGAAAGACTCTTTCCTTTCTTGTTTGAACAAATTTTCTGCTTCTAGAAACCATCCTGCCTCGCTGAAGCCGACCTTTCCCCTGCAGAAAGGGCCAGGGTCACTGAAGACACCAGACCATAACCCTGCGAGCTACAACAACCCTCAGGTCAGGTGCAGCTCAGAAGAAGCCTTAATTAATTAGGAAGCAGGTGCTGCTCATCTGTCCACTAATACAGCTGTTGGCTCTCCACGTTGTCTGCTTTGTATAGCACAATGGAAAATATTTTTTTAGAGCAAGACTTGCATTTTTCTCCTGTAAATTATCACCCATAAAAAAAGAGTACTTAGATTGTAAGAGTAATAGAGGGGAAAAAAATCTTTTCTTTCTTTCATTGTGTGGAAGTTTCTTGTAACATTGTTATTCTTAAATTTCTTTAAAATTGCTTTCAGCATTTTTTTCCCAGAAATATTCAACATTGGCGTACTGGATTCCCACTGACGTCTCTGACTTTAAGAAATAAATAGTTGGGCCAAGAATGTTTTTTTCTTACCTTATACGTGGTAAAGTTTAGCAAACTTAATTTTGGCTTACTCCCTCTTGGAAAACGTATTCCTAGATACTTATACTAGAAATGTTTAAAAGCTTTTCAAAGACTTCTCTGAACTTTTCTGTATTCTTTCTTCCCATATCCTATCTGTAAGATAGAAATTGCTTTAAGAAGCATTATTGTTTTAAGGGTTTTTTTCACAGTTTTATAATCAAAAAGATCACTTATTCTGTGGTTCGTTTAACACATAATACAGGCCACCTAATCACATCTGATCCTCTTTTATTAAACTTAAAATTCCCATTCAGTTTTTCTAGAAAGGAATAAATTCTTGATTTTAAAAGTTAAATCTGGCAATGTTTCCCGTTTTGAAATTTAGTTAGAGCAACCAGTGGGTTTCTTCTCATCTTGCTTGACACTGAAAGCTTCCCCATATTGCTAATCATTTCTGTTACCCTTCACTGACTTTTTATTTTCCTGCTATGAGCTCATCGTTTTACTATTTTTACCAGGTATCTTTTTGTAACATTCCAACAAAACCATATGAAAATGATGCCTGTACTCTGGGGAAGAAGTAACTTCAGATTCTCATTATCCTCCCTTCATCCAATATTTACCAGATGAAGAAGAAAGAAATTCTAAAATGAAATCCTACTACAATTTAGTTTCAATCACATTTTATTTGTAGAATTAAAGTTTATTAAATAAGCATAGATTTGCCTCTGCTTAAATTTGACCTTCAAGTGCAAGATTTAATAGGCTAAATATCAAAGTAAATCAGGGTGGTTTGCTCATTCTTTTGCGTTATGAAGAGCTGCAAGGAGGAACTAAAACATGAAATAAAAACAGAAGTCACAGTTAGCTTGTGAAGGCAGATTAAGAAAAACTATGAGCATTAGAAAGAGTTAAGTTATAAGCTATTCAAAAGGAAAATACTTATAGTATTCTTTTATATATTGCTCATCAGATATATGTGAAATGTAATCTACAAAGAACAGTATTTATTTGTGGGCAATCCCATGGAGAGTACGAAAGTTCCAAACAGTTTACTTACAATATTATAGCTATATTTATTAACAAATATATAATTAATAACAAATATATAATCCACCATTAATTTTAGCTAACATAATTGCGTACAGGAAATAAGCAACTTGTTTCAGCAAGTAGATACATAATATTATCGTGGTTATTCTCAGTTCTCTTTCTATTAATACCTTTGAAAAAGATGTTAATTAATATTAGAGAAACTCTGTTTGTAATGCACTGTCCCTGCACGGACAATGAAAATACTGATGTTAACATCACTTTAAACAAAACAGAGACAAACCAATCAAGAACGTCTTTCAAAAAAAATCCAACTACAAAATGGCATATTGATCCTTGATCCAAAATAACAGAATTTCTGACTTTCAGGGCAGTCTTCATAGACTTCATTTATCAGAACCTAGATTTGGACATCACATATTTTTTTAAACCAAGCTCAGATATGTCTTCAGACCACAAGGACCTCTCAGGTCAGGGAAAAAAAAAAAAAAAAAGTTATGAGTAGAGAAGTCTGCGAGATGTTTCAATTGCTTCAGAGTACCTGCAAGCAGAGACAAAGCACACACCTTCTTATTGTAGTCTGACATTTATTTCTATTTCTGGCTAAACCTCAAAAGTGTCCAGCTGGGTGAAAAAGCAAGCAAGTAAAAGATGGGGGTGTCTGTGGCAGTCAGGGCCTTGACACTGGCTGTGGAGAAGGTTGATTTTAGTCCTATACCATCTAGTATTTCATCCATACTGAGTAACGCACTGCATAAAGGGCTGGAGCAATCTCTGCTTATGCCCACTGAGTTCTCCCTGCCTAACACCTCCTCATTTGGTCAAAATAATAACCAACCAAAATAATCGACAAAATTGCTCCGTCTGAAAGGTAGGGGGGGATTTTCAAAGCGGCTTGAAGAAGACACTGGTGAGGTCTCCCCAAGACAGTTATCAGGCGGGGAACGTACAGGGTAGCAAGGTCTGCGTACGGAACCTGTCCAAGGCAGAGGTAGGAGCAGTCAACCCTGGTGCTCGGACATCCTGGCAAAGCAGAAACCAAAATGAAACAGGCAACAGCCCTATTTGTTTAAACGATGCCTGAGAAACAAGATAATTGAGAATTAAGGTGAAAATGTGTGTTTTCATGTTTGATCCTCCCCTAATTTCTGTTGTTATTTATATCACGCTGGGCGTATGCATAAAAACATTTACGTGCAGAATCTTGCACTAATGGCTGACTGTAGCAAACATGGAGATTTTAATTTAATCTTTCCTTTTAAGTGAAATTCATCTTTAAACTCTGTATTAATGAGTTTGAAATCAAATGTTAATCAAAGCTTAAAGGATCAAGAAAGTAATGCTGAAACTGTACAGAAAGTTAAGTTTATAAAAGCAGCTGAAGAATAACCTCTTCCCTGTTAAATTAATTCTCTTTGTGTTTAGGGCTATCTGCTCCCATTCCCTCATTCATTCTCTGTCTGGTGGCCCACCATACTCTTCTCCCTTTATACAACATCTATTTTTCACATACTTGTTCAGGTTTTTTTCCTCTTTACATTCTATATAACTGTCTTACTGCACAAAACTCCACCTAGAAATACAATTACTTAAATAAAAGGAAATCCATAGTCAGAATCAACGTGACATTTGCACACACCCCATATTTTCATTTACCCTCCATTTTAAATGTCTCCTTTTCTACAGTTTGCCCTTGCTACTTGTAAAGGCAGTAATCTCTCCCCACTCGGGACTGTATCTCATTCCATCAGTGTATTATACCTAGCAAAGTAAGAATCTAATATTGGTTCAATACAAATACTGCTGTGACAATAATTATGGAAATGACAGTTAGTTATAACTTTAATTTAATAAAATGATAAGATCAATTAACAACTGATACATGAAGTGGTTCTTGTATTTTTTTTTAATAATCCTCCAAATAATTAAATCAAATGAAATAATTAAAGGGTGAGAATTATAATTTAATCAAAATGAAACCTGTTCCATTCCTAATTTGAGTTCATTGCAGTAAAGCAATTTGTTAAAAGAATATTACTCAGGTTATAGTATCATGCATTCATGTGATGAAACGCCAGAACTAAATTTCCCATAGAACTCTAAGCCAGGTGCTTTGGGCATATGAACACTGATATGATCTTTAATTACATGATTTCATTATTTTCCTTCAAGACCTTTTTTTGCTACATTTACAGAAAGGATGGTACTCATTTAACGAAATGCTATTTAATATTTTCTTTCCTCCTGTTTATCCACTCTGGTCTCACAACTAATTTGTTGCACACTATTCAAGACCCGCTCTGAAGGAAGAGAGTGATATTTTCCTCATCAGCTTTTTTACAGAGCTCATCATGATAGGGCCTAAATATTTCATAAACATGACCGAATTTACTTTTATAAAATCTCTGTGACACAATTGCTCCTAGTTTGCAATAGAAACAAAGGGAACTAAATACAAGTTAGGTTAAAACTCAAAAAAAGGGGAGAGCGAGTGCAATTCACATTGGATTTAGAATACGAGAAATTTGTAACGCTTGCTCTCCAGTACTGCCCAAACCTGGTGCAACCTCAATTCAAACAGCATTTCTAGTTTGGACCTCAGAGTTTCTGGCACACCAGTATTCAGGCAGTAACACAGAGCTGCCACGCCAGCTTTGACATCTGTAAGCACGAAGCAGCCTGAACTCCCTTACCCAGAGGGGCCTCGTCGTGGTGCAGTATGGGTGGATCTGAATGGCAGAACACTTGGCGCCAAGGGGATGTTGCTCCTACATACACCTATATTCATATGTTTCACAAGGTTTTTACTCTGTTGGAACACATATTCTAGTTTGTCACGGTTTAACCCCAGCCACCCACTAAGCACCACGCAGCCACTCACTCGCTCTCCCCCACCCAGTGGGATGAGGGAGAAAATCGGAAGGAAAAAGGTAAAACTCGTGGGTTGAGACAATAACAGTTTAATAGAACAGAAAAGGAAGAAACTAATAATGATAATAGTAACAATAATAAAATGACAATAATGATGAAAGGATTGTTGTATACAAGTAATGCACAATGCAATTGCGCACCACTCACCGACGACTGATGCCCAGTTAGTTCCTGAGCAGCAATCCCCCCAGGCCAACTTCCCCCAGTTTATATACTGTACATGATGTCACACGGTATGGAATATTCTTTAGGCCAGTTTGGGTCAGCTACCCTGGCTGAGTCCCCTCCCAACTTCTTGTGCCCCTCCAGTCTTCTTGCTGGCTGGGCATCAGAAGCTGAAAAATCCTTGACTTAGTACAAACGCTACTGAGCAACAACTGAAAACATCAGTGCGTTATCAACATTCTTCTCATACTAAATCCAAGACACAACACTATACCAGCCACTAGAAAGGAAATTACCTTTATCCCAGCTGAAAGCAGGACATAGTTATATATCCTCTGAAAGTAATACTGCTCTGAAAGTAAGAGTGCTCCATGTGGTAGCAGGAACAGAAGATTCACTCCTGAGCCACAGTCCTGATTTGAACTAAATGCTAATATATTCACAATGTATAGACAACATTGGGGTCAACCAACAGTAATCTCACTTTTTTTCCAGAAGTGATAGCACAGGACTTTGTTAATGCTGCTTCTCTGCTACTTTGCAAAACAGTCCCACTAGGAAGTGGGATGTAAAAGTGTACTCTTTTTTTTTTTTTTTTTTTAAATTTTCAAGGTTAGCCAAAAAACTTGAGAATAAAGAATGGCTGTCACCTATTCTAGAGTACCACTACACAACCAAGCATGCAAGAGCCACAGAGCCAGAACAGGGAATACAAATCTCTGACAGCATTGTTAGGATACTATAGAACAGGAAAAACTGAGGTTGTCATCCTTCCTATGCAGAGCCTGTAAAATTGCGCAAGCATCCTTGTGATCAGAGAGCAGGAAAAACAAAATAAGCACTGTTACAATTTTTTTTAACCCTATGTTATTAATCTCTTTCTAATGAACTATTAATATATATGTCACAACAATGGTGACATCCTGACTTCACTTAAGTGAAGTGGAAAAAACTTTTCCACTTAAGTCAGTGGAAAAAACTATTGACCTTTATGGGGCTAAAATCTTACTTTAAGAATTAAAATATAGACACTGTCCAACAAAAGCAGAGAAACTCCACAGCAAATTTTCAGATTAATGTGAACACTACCACTTAACTGCTGAGAATAAGGGTGACTTAAAAATAGTTCAGGCTAAGTAATAAATCTCTGTAACTTTCATATAGACAAGAAATTAAACAAAGTATTTCAGGTTAAAAGGTTCTATAAATGAATGCAATTAAAAGGGGTGATATTTTGCCAGTTGTTGATTTCATTTTAATAGAATTTTTCCCATAAATACTTGTTCATGATAATCATACACAGTATTATCCACCTCTTATGCCAGTTTAGAACTGAAATAGGATTTTGTGAGGGCAGACTCACAGTTAGGTCCTTATAAAGTATATCATTGCTGCTCTCTGCTGGTCAAAGGAATTATTCCTTTATTTAAAACCTTGTAGAGGAAATTCAGAAAATTTTGTAGGAAGCACAGTAAATATCACAGGAATAGGAAGATCTTTTATGGCATTTAAATCACCATCTCAGTCATCACAATGATTTGGTTTCATTGGTATGCCTGTATTCCTGAGACCATCAAAATTAGTAATAAATACTGGAATTACACAAACAAAACTCCACCTTCACAGACCATGACATTCTAATTCATAGATGTATACATCTAAAATCACTTTTGCTTCAATACTCAAATTGTGAAATCACAAAGCAGAGCCTAAAATTCCTTAGAAATCAAAAACGATGAAAATGTAATGCTATGAGGTTCACCAGACATGATGGGACAGTGCAATGTTAGAACTGAAGACCATTTCACAGATCAAAGACAAAAAGTTCCATCGCCATTTCATAGTATTCATCACAGTGAGCAGTGTGACAATATTAGTGTGTAGATCCTATTTTTTTAACTGTAATTTTTTAACAGAGGCTGCTGACTGAAATTACACTGGCATCCAAGAGGTTTTACTTCATTTTCATATTATTAAAACAACCATTACTAATTTTATTTTGTGATCCTATAGAGTTTCTGCTGTCAGAATTTGTGGTATACCTGACTTGTATTTCAAGAGTGTTCCTTTTTTTTCCAGGTCGCCAAGTAGCACTGTAAAATTTTCTTTTCATTCTGTATTGTAATGTGGCCCAGTTCTAAACTCAGAACTGTAAAGGTCCAGAAATACAGAATTTAAAGTTGTAAGTCACAGTTCTGCAGGAGTGTGAAAAAAACAGAGGACAACTGTCAGATTCATTCTTGATGGATAAACCATATGGCACAGAAGGAGTTAGAATGAGAGGAGAAAAGTGAGGTACCTAGTGCAGTTGTAGAGAAGCCTGACTGAGAAACAAGACTTTTGCACTTAACGGCAAACCATGATAAATGCAATGGTGTAGAGGGTTTGTGGTGCAAGACTCAAATGTAAAGAGAGTAAGGAAAACATTTCAGTAGTTAAAATGTAAAGCAACAGGGTTTCTGTTGTGCCATGATCTGACTTCAAGGAATGAAGATTTGCACAAGATTGAAATATCAACATTTTCTGAAATATAAAGGCGTTGTGTCCAGACTAGATCAACTACCTAGTTACTAAGGAGGATAGAAAAAGGAAGCTACAACAATTATGAGTCAGAGTCCGAACAAAACCTCCAATTGTATGGACTATCTGCAAAAGGGGTAGTTTTAGATAAAGCCCTTAAGGAGCAAGACCAAATTTTGGTTCAGTTCAGGTTTTCTAACTTCGCCTTAAAGGACCTAATTGAATCTGTATATTAGTACTATGACAACCAGTACAAACTTTAATAGATCTCATTTATAATATTCCTAATGTTAGCATTCAGACCTTCATAAGTATGAATTACCTGGCAAAAGTACCCTCTGAGCCAGAAGGATGGCTTATGTGTGAACATCCTTTTTTCCCCAACCTATGTATACTTGTTACTCTTGGAAGTTCATGCACAGTTAACAAAATATATTACCCAGCATGTACTTAAGACATGAGCAACTGTCTGATCAGTGTTATCTTGTGAAAACCTGCTTTGATTCTTTGCCTCAGCTAAAGTGGCAAAGAATTTTGTCAAAAAAGAACAAACAAATATAAGTTTCCTACCATTTCTAGTTTCAAGCATCTTTAAGATCTTACTGGACTGCTTAAATTCTATTTGAATTCTGATATAAATACAAGTCTCACTTTTGGAGCTCTGAGCCAGGTAGTCCTCAGTTAAGTGGTGGCACTGGGTAACTATTGCTCAGTATGAATTGAGATTTTAAAAGCGGCTCCAAAATAAACAACATCAAATTACCATAGTGTGAAAATCATTTCCTCTTTTCATAAAGAAGTATTTTATGGTAGACTAAGCTAATTTTAAAATTTGCTCAACTATGAGATGAAAATTATACCAAATCAGTATATAAAAAAGTAAGACTCCTTCCACAAATCATATCAAATAATATAGTATCTGTACCTAGCAAGAAATACAACTCAGTTTGTTCAGTTAATCAAACAATTTATTTAGCAAAGTACGGAAATATGAATAATTTATTTGTTTTGACTGCAAACTCATGTTTTTCTCAATGAAATATCTCAGCACTTGTACATGGACACATTTAGCCATAGTCTGGGATTACAAAAATTGATTTGGCTTTGAGCATAGAACATTAAAAGAAATTGCTAGCTGAAGAATATATTCCCAAATGGCTTAGCTTTACTTGAGGTCAATGCACTTCACTTTATGACAACATAAATAAGATGCAGAAAAACATTTTGTGATTTCTGTGACTGTTTTCTAAAACTCTACTTTGGATTAAGTAGCTTACAAAACATACCGAAGCGATTGTCCAATATATTGCTACAGACAGAAATCTCCAGGCTTTCTTGTACAAATATATATATCCATAACATATACACTTAATTATTCCAAAACCATCATTACTGGTGAAAAAAGTACATGATTAGAACAAATACAAAATTACATTTTACTTCCTTTTTTCCTTAATTTTCATTTTTATGTTGTCATTCCAAGTTATCAAGACATTGATTTCAAATTGTTTATTTTTAATTGTTAATATTAAAATTTAATCAAACAACCATATACCAACATTCTTTAATGACAACTGTGAGATTTCAAAATGTAAGCCTTATAAGTATCTAAACTCTGCAGCCAATTTAATTTCCTAGTGCAAAGAGCTAGGACTTCAAATCCAAGCATGAAAAAGCATCAGACCATTCATTACCTTTATCAAAACCACAAAGATTTGTCGTGTCCATCTCTATTAAGCAAGAATGGTTTTTAAACGGTTTCCCATAAAATTTCAGATAATTTTCGCTTGGCCCATGCAATGTAGCCAAACCCTTTTTCACATCATCTGAGAAAAAAGAAGATAATTCTAAACCAAGTCAACATGTAAAGCTTGTTTGTCACTCAAGCCCTTTACCTCCCTTCTCGGAGAACAGCTTCTTATAAAGCCACTTTTGTTGGTGGTTTTGTGGTAGGTGATTGACATATTGTGATTGGGATCACAATCACTTGCTTCACCTCTCTCCCACTGTCTGAATAAAGTATGGATTTAGATTAAGAACTCAGGTTCAGTCTAGGAGAAATTCTGAGCAATTTAGGCTGTTACATGAAATTCAGAGAATTGTTCTTTCTGAATGCATCTCTTTACTGGATTCCCAAACACAGCAGTGCCAAGTCTGCCTCAACTCTGCTTCACCACCTTGGCATCACTGTGGTCAATGAGATTGCACCTCCCCTCCACAGCTTTTTCGACTGTTGGTTTCTTTATCACCATGTGCTCATTCAGAGCAACAGCACGAGGGCAGGCATCTGGATGTGGTAGAAGCAGTACACTATGGTATACTATAAAAAGTATAGTACACATCTTACAATGTAATTTTTACCTGTTCACCAGCAGAGAGTGAAGAAATCAAGGCTTCCTAATGAAGTCTCTAAAGATATAAACAATCTGGGACCCACACCCAAAGAGATGGTAACCCTCTCTATAACCCCATGGCTAAAAGCAACCACAGATAGGTTAATTCAGCTACCTCTCTCACCATCTACCTACACATAAAGTTAACTTAACATCCAACTAATAAGCACATGATAATATTGCCTTACCAAGCTTTACTCCTCATGGCATTTACCATTTTACCTTTCCCCTCAAGCTGATAAACCATTTTGTGTCACTGAAGTCTGAGCTCAGCATGAAACGGGAGGAGGTATGAATCGCACTCTGTGTTAGACTCAGTGGTTTTAAATGAGTACCCCAGGAGACATAATGAAAGAACTCAAATGAATGCTTTTACCATTATCATTTTCTGTAATGATTTTTGTCGTGACTGATAAGCTCCATCTTATTATGAGATACGGTAACCATTTCAGATTTCTGTGTGGAGAGAATGAAAGTATGCTGAGACCAGAGAAATGTAACTAAAGGAAATTGAAAAAAGAAGAGAGAAAGCTTGCTGTCATAATGGTAAGTGTTATTTATCATATATGCTCAGGGTGTCTTTGGGATAAAAGCACAAACTTCACAGTGGAATTCAGTTCCCACAAACATTACAAAAAATTACAACTTCCTGGGGGTCTGGGGGAAACAGTGAGGAGCTGAGTAGACACCTTCAAGAACCTGCCTGCTCCTTCACACTTTGGCCATTGCTCAAGGGGAAAGCAAAGTGACACTGACTGATGACGGGCTTTTCTCAGGTCTTTCTAAGAGCCAAGCACTTGCCCAGGGTCATCACAGAATCACAGAATGGTTTGGGTTGGAAGGGACCTTAAAGATCATGTAGTTCCACCCCCCCTGCCATGGGCAGGGACACCTTACACCAGAGCAGGTTGCTCAAAGCCCCATCCATCCCGGCCTTGAACACTGCCAGGGATGGGGCATCCACAGCCTCTCTGGGCGACCTGTTCTAGTGCCTCACCACCCTCCCAGCAAAGAACTTCTTCTTTACATCTAATCTAAATCTACCCTCTTTCTGTTTAAAGCCATTACCCCTTGTCCTATCACTGCATGCCCTTGTAAAAGTCTCTCTCCGGCTTTCTTGTAGGGCCCCTTTAGGTAGTGGAAGGCTGCTCTAAGGTCTCCCTGGAGCCTTCTCTTCTCCAGGCTGAACAACCCCAACTCCCTCAGCCTGTCTTCATAGGAGAGGTGCTCCAGCCCTCTGACCATCTTTGTGGCCCTCTGGACTCGCTCTAACAGGTCCATGTCCTTCTTATGTTGGGGGCCCCGGAGCTGAACGCAGTACTGCAGGTGGGGTCTCACCAGAGTGGAGTAGAGGGGGAGAATTGCCTCCCTCGATCTGCTGGTCATGCTTCTTTTGATGCAGCCCAGGATACAGTTGGCTTTCTGGGCTGCAAATGCACATTGCCATGTCATGTTGAGATTCTTGTCAACCAACGCCCCCAATTTCTTCTCCACAGGGCTGCTCTCAATCCATTCTCAGCCCAGCCTGTATTTGTGCTTGGGATTGCCCCGACCCATGTGCAGGACCTTGCACTTGGCCTTGTTGAACTTCATGAGGTTTGCATGGGCCCACCTCTCAAGCCTGTCAAGGTCCCTCTGGGTGGCATCCCTTCCCTCCAGCGTGTTGACCACACCACACAGCCTGGTGTCATCAGCAAACTTGCTGAGGGTGCACTCAATCCCACTGTCCATGTCACCGACAAAGATGTTAAACAGCGCCAGTCCCAATACTGACCCCTGAGGAACACCACTCATCACTGGTCTCCACTCAGATATCGAGCCGTTGACCACAACTCTTTGAGTGCAACCAACCAGCCAATTCCTTATCTACTGAGTAGTCCATGCATCAAATACATGTCTCTCCAATTCAGAGACAAGGATGTGTTGTGTGAACGGTGTCAAATACTTTGCACAAGTCCAGGCAGATGACGTCTGTTGCTCTTCCCTTATCCACCAATTGTGTAACCCTGTCCTAGAAAGCCACCAGATTTGTCAGGCATGATTAGCCCTTACTGAAGCCATGTTGGCTGTCACCAATCACCTCCTTATTTTCCATGCACCTTAGCATAGTTTCCAGGAGGATCTGCTCCATGATCTTGCTGGGTGCAGAGGTGAGACTAACTGGCCTGTAGTTCCCCAGGTCTTCCTTTTTTCCCTTTCTAAAAACAGGGGTTAAGTTTCCCCTTTTGCAGTCAGTGGGAAGTTCCCCAGACTGCCACAGCTTCTCAAATATGATGGATAGTGGCTTAGCCACTTCATTCACCACATCTCTCAAGACCCACAGATGCATCTCACCAGGTCCCATGGACTTGTGCACCTTCAGGTTCCTTAGATGGTCTCGAACCTGATCTTCTCCTACAGTGGGCAGTTCTTCATTCTCCCAGTCCCTGTCTTTACCTTCTGCAATTTGGGTGGTGTGGCTGGAGCACTTGCTGGTGAAGACTGAGGCAAAAAAGTTATTGACTACCTCAGCATTCCCCGTGTCCTGGGTAACCAGGTCTCCCATTTCCTTCTGGAGAAGGCTCACATTCGCTCTAGTCTTCCTTTTATCACCAATGTACCTATAGAAGCTTTTCTTGTTGCCCTTGACGACCCTGGCCAGATTTAATCCTATCAATCAGGGCTTTAGCTTTCCTAACCTGATCCCTGACTGCTCAGACAATTTCACTGTATTCCTCCCAGGCAACCTGTCCTTGCTTCCACCCTCTGTAGGCTTCCTTTCTGGTTTTGTGTTTGTCCAGGAGCTCCTTGTTCATCCATGCAGGGCTCCTGGAGTTTTTGCCTGACTTCCTCTTTGTTGGGATGCATTGCTCCTGAGCTTGGAGGAGGTGACCCTTGAATATTAACCAGCTTTCTTGGGCCCCTCTTCCCTCCAGGGCTTTATCCCATGGTACTCTTCCAAGCAGATCCCTGAAGCAGCCAAAGTCTGCTCTCCTGAAGTCGAGCGCAGTGAGCTTGCTGTGTGCGCTCCTCACTGCCCTAAGGATCTTGAACTCCGCCATTTCATGGTCACGGCAGCCAAGGCTGCCCTTGAGCTTCACATTCCCCACAAGCCCCTCCTTGTTGGGGAGAACAAAGTCCAGCATAGCACCTTTCCTCATTGGCTCCTCTATTACGTGGAGAAGGAAGTTGTCATCAGTGCATTCCAGGAACCTCCCGGATTGCTTATGCCCTGCTGTGTTGTCCCTTCAACAGACATCGAGGTGGCTGAAGTTCCCCATGAGGACCAGGCCTTGTGAACATGAGGCTGCCTCTAGCTGTCTATAGAGGGCCTCATCTGCTCGGTCTTCCTGGTCGAATGGCCTGTGGCAGACCTCCACTATAATGTCACCTGTCCCTGCCCTCCTTTTAATCCTGACCCATAAACTCTGGGTCAGCTCCTGATCCATCCCCAGGTGGAGCTCCATGCACTCCAGCTGGTCTTTGACACAGAGGGTGACACCCCCTCCTTGTCTCCCCTGCCTGTCCTTCCTAAAGAGCCTGTATCCTTCCATTCCAACACTCCAGTCATAGAAGCCATCCCACCACGTCTCCGTGATGCCAGTATGATCATAGCCCTGCAAGCGTGCGCACAGCTCTAATTCCTCTTGTTTATTCCTGATGCTACATGCATTTGCATAGAATCATTTAATCTGGGCCCCTGATGAAGCTGACTTACTAGCTGGAATTCCTCTGTGTTGCTCTTGAGGTGCTCTCCCGCTGACCTGTGATCCCTCTCCAGGCTCCGGACATCTATTGCCGTCACTCGCATCCAGCTGGTAGTAGTGGGATGAACTGAGGTTCCCCTCGCCCAGCAACTTTAGTTCAAACCCCTCTTCACCAGCTTGGAAAGCCTATGACCAAAGATGCTCTTCCCCTTCTCTGATAGATGGACCCGCTGTAACACTGTATAAAGGGGACAGCCTGGCATTTCCTATCCCCCAGCACCCACTAGTGATATAAGGCTCATTTTAGGTTTTGCACAAGTTTTGAAGGGCTCAGCAGATGACAGTGAGAGTCTGTGACCTTGTGGTCAGCTTACTAAATGTGTACTCATCATCTGTCATGAAGGAATCCACTGCCAGCAGCCATGGTCTCTGTGTAGATTGCCTCCTGACCAAGCATGAACATAAGTATCAAGGGCTTACAAGCACAATGATCTCACCAGTGCCTGTGACCCTTGGGCAGGAAAGCAGTTTCCTTGGAGGAAAGCAGGTAAGGTGCAAAAAGTAATCAAACGGATTGTATACATGGCAATCCTGTGACTATGACAGATATTATGGATGTAAATTGTCTCTTACAACCTGTAAAAATATGAGCAAGAGCCATTCCATATCACTTGACCTCACTGGTGAGGCCATCGGGATGGTCTAGACACAGCCTGAAACTTCTGAACTGTTTTATTGTCTATTGCTGTTATTGGCAGGATGTGCTACCTTGACTACCTTACCAGACTAACATTTTAGTTAAGTGTCAAGCGTTCTGCTTAAAGAAACTGAAGAGGAGAAAGTAGAAAAGCTCGCAATACATAATGTGAGCTTTATAATAAGGTGGCAGATAAAAAGCCTCATGTCACTCAAGACACTCGCAGGGTAAAGCTTACTTTATCTTACACGCTGGCACTGCAAAGAAAAAAAAAATTAAATGCCATTTTATTCATGTCTGCATTTGTTTCTGGCTTCTTATCTGCAAGATAACAAACAGAACTGTGCAACCACTGCAGGTCTGGGCTGAAAAGCCTAGAAGTGCTCTAACACCCTGTAACTCCACAGCAAATTTTCTTTAACAGGTGCTATCAAAAGTAAAGAGATTACATGCTGCAAATTTGCTCTCCACCTCTGCCCTCACTACAACTAAGACATGAAGTTTTCTCTGACATCTCCCATCTTTCAACACTAGTTGGATTTAACACTTTCAAAAATTTTAACTAGGGAACACCTCAAGCTAAGAATGGGAGCTTTTCTCCGGTTTATCTTTGAAGACAAACCAGCAGGGTTCTTTGCTTAATATCCTGATAAACATGGATTACTACCATTACAGCTCAGAAAAAAAACATTTGGAAGCAGTGGCTCTTTCTACCACGGCACTATTTAAGCCAAGAAAGCAAATTACATTATCATCTCTTCCATTAAGAAAAAACCTTTGACAGTGGCCTCTAACAAAAGTTCTTCATTCTGCTGGTGATGAATGAGCCACCAGAGAAGTCCTGAAGACTGAAGGGCGGGGAAGTGAATACCTGCTTCCTAGAGGGTGACAGAAAACTCTTTTCCCTTTGACAGAAAAAGGCCAAGAAACAAAAAGCTGACTGAGAAATTTAAGAGCTGTTGGATAAGTACATGGCAGTCAGTGGGTTACCTTGATGCACTAAAAGTTCACTGGAGGTGGGCTCAATTTCACCAAGAAAAGCAGTGCTCAGAAGCTGAAGTTAATGAGAATATTTGCAACAGCTGTATGTATAATAACCTGAAAAGCTATCAACATATATTAATGTAAAAGTCATGTAGAGATGGATTATACTAAGGTTAGTAACTACATAGTTCTTGAATTACATGCATTTATTCCGATACACAAACAGATGCTTAAACAAATTTGCCATTGAACTGACTACTTATTCATTTATTTGTTAACAATGGTTTTTATAGTGGACTTTTTAAGATTCAGTGAAGCAAATGAAGCCTTTTTCCCTTATCTGTTCTCTGAGACTTCTTAGCATATCACAGATAATAAGGATGTTATTTGTATTGTTTCTTGCTAGTATTACATGTACCTCAGGTTTTTTCCTTGATTTTAGCTTCTTTGATTGTATAACATTAAAGCAAAAACATCACAGAGAAAAGAAACAAACAGAAAAACAAAGAATTAAGGAGATATCTGGATAAATAACGTGAAGGTTTTGGTACTACTGGCAGAGGTTGGGGCTTTTTGCAGCTCAGATATGATGGGATGAAGCTGTGCATTCACACAACATTATGTGATGTAGGCCCCAGCTGGTGTTAATGGAAGAACTAAAGCTGCCTTATCCTTCTCTGGCTCAATAAATCAGTGCCTGAGTTAGACTAATAAAAAGGAAAAAGCTGTTTTCCAGGCAGCAGGCATAGTTGCACAGCAGGTTCGCCAAGTCTTCAAGTCTAAAAGGCGTAAACAATGAGGAACTCTTCCCCAGGAGCATTGGTTTTAAGCCTTTTTATCTGATTGTATAGTAATATAGCACTTAAACCACATTTAATCCGGTCCTTTACTTCCTCAGCATTCATGTTAGTGCATACACTTGTAAACTGAGCAAACTGTGTTTTAAGAAATACGGACTTCTGTGGTATATCAGATTCTCAAAATTCTGCTTAAAAAATAATAGTGTATTAAAACATGGATAATCACTTCCACACCATTCTCCAGCGCTCCACATGATTTGAAACCAAAAGAAAACCTGATGCCCCATCCATTTATAAACAGGCCTGCTTTTATATAATTAGGTGTGAATATCTGTTATTTTGGTTTGCGCATATGCTTTCAGCACCGATTACTTTTCATCTCTTTCTCTTTTAACTTTTTCAAGCAATAACTTTAGTAGTTTTCCTGTGAAAATGTTTAGCTGTACAGTAGATTAGCTGTAAAAATGGACATGCGAAACAAACGTGATTCATGAGAATTATTACCTCAGAAACAGAGTCCTGAGCTTACTCCACAGAACAGATAAAAACTAAGCTATTTCCTCAGACAGTGGTATACAGAGAGTAACAGTAAAAGAGTTCTGCTTTCATCTCTATCCAGCTCTTGGCTTCTGTGCTGAAGATGACAAGATTTCTAGTTAGGGACGGGTGCCCATTTAAAGTTGGGCTGACAATGCCAACTACTTCCACATGGGCAATTGCCAGTGTTTCACGTACTTTTATTCAAACACTTCCAAAATGAAGGCTTACAACAATTTGCAAGCCCTTCTGTCTTTCATTGCTGCTAGCATCACAATCTTGTGTATTTTGAGAGGCGTTTAGCAGCTGCACGCTGGAGATCAAGGGCTTGCTCTTGCTGTCTGCAGCTGCCTTGAGAGAGACAAGCGTGCCCCTCGGTGGTGAGCCAGGCTGCGGGACAGCCCCGGACCCACGCACGCAGCCAGAGCTCCGGCAACCTTCTCGCCTTAGACCTAGGAGCTGGGAAGCATCCCTTCGAGGAGAACAACGAGGCTGGTTTTATGCAAATCCTTTGTATTGCGCTCACCTGAGCAAAGCAAGAGCCGGATCAGATCCACTTGCTCTGCTGTCAAACAATTACGGAGAGCAGCGGTCCTCTCCCTCAAGCTTGGCGAGGGGCTCATTTTCATTCAAATCTTACGTGGTGCTTTAACTGTTCTTAAACTAACTGTGAAAGTCAGTAGAAAATGTGTACTATCCTAACTAAATATAACATCTTTCCAAAATGAGCACCTACCAAACTACATATTGTAAGGTGTAACACTTTCTGTCATGTTCTTTGCCTCCATATGTTTAGCTTAGGGCAATATGAACGTTTTCTTATGTTTCAGCTTCCTCTCTGCAAGATGGCAAAGAGTAACTCATTCATTTTTTTAAAGCTCCAAGGGAGGGCTCTGCCAAGACCAATAAAAAGCATACTTGCGGTTTACATGTTTGTTTCTATGTTATCTATAAATGTTGTCTATATTGCAGCATTTGCAGTGCCATAAATTAACGATTCTACATTAAAATCATGTTCTGCCAGATCTTGAAAGCTTCCTTTTAATTAGAAGAAAGGCAAATCTAAGAAAATCCTAAGACCTCTGACTCTGAACACATGGCTATACAGAGAAAATGGGCCCAATATTTGCTAGCTAACTTTTTCTTCCCTAAAGAAAAAGAATTAAAAATACAGTGTGACAAAATTGCCATGGTTACAAAGTCTTCACCCTACTGAAGAGTGATATGAATTAATATATAGCCTAAAGAATAAATATTTTACTGCTCTAATTGAACAGAAATGAGTAAGATTAATTTTAAAATGTGCCTTGAGGTTCCTTTAAGTCATCATCTCATAAAATGAACCTTAACACAAAACCAGAAATTTCAGTAACATTTTGCTCTCCATCAAAACACTGAAGATGTATGAAAAGATGTAACAATTTATTATCATACAGTGCTTTCAAATTCAAGTCAACTTTGGGAAGGAAATACACTACAGAAAAGTTAGACTACAAAATCACCGGAGAGCTTAAAAGGATATGAAGAGTAATGATCTAGAGAAATTAGTCTTCAAGCTTTTTAATTGCTATGGAAAACCTACACTTATCCAAGGCCATTAACTTCAAGGTCAGCTTTAACTGAATTGTATACCTGTCTTGAAATCAGTGATGAACTGTGTACCCTTTTCTTGCCATGAATTATTCCTTAGAACTGTTACAAAAGTGATACCTCATTCAGGTTACCTGTATGGATACTTAATATATTTCTTATTCTGCTGTTCAGCAGCAGGGCTGAATATCAGAGGGACATTCTTCAGAGAGAATGGGCGCAATCTGGAAAGGCACATATCATTCTAGTACAACAGAAAAATATGTTGCCTCTAGGAAAGAGAAACCAAATAATTTCCTTTACAATCTTTGTTAAGGATGAATTTGGTATTTAAGTATATTAAAATTTTTTATCATTCAAAGATATTTTCTCATTATTTTGTTTGGCAACATTAGGCAGGTCCACATAGTGGACTCTGAAAATAAAACAGAGGAAGTAAACTTTTTTTATAAAGTGTAGATAAGCCTTTTAAGATGAGAAGCTCAATGGCTTTTAGCAAGGGAGATACTTATTTATGTTCTTTTCCACCCACACTAATTCTATGCAAATTAAAAATGTAATTATAGGGCTGTTTTTTCTACCAAAGTCAGCTTCATTTGAAATTCATTGTATAAGATCTCTGTAGGAAAAACTAAACATTTGGAAAGACTTTGTTGGGGTTTTCTCACCAGAAAACCTTCCCTAGACAGAAAAAAGTTAAATATTGGTATATAAAAGAATTATTGTTTATGAATGTAACAAAACATACAGTCATTCAGTCTTCAAAGATTGCCAATGCAAGTCATCCCTGCGTGCATTCCTTTCTTTGTCATTTAGTACACTCAGAAGCAAAACTGCTCTACAGGAAACATTACAAAGCAAGTGGAAAGGTTTAATATAAAGAGAAGTTTATGACACAATGTGCTGATATGGGAGTAGAACATTGACGAGTTACTTATTCTTCAGCTTAATTTTAGGGGCTTGTGTAACTGTGACTTCAAATCAATTCTACCTGGCTTTGTAAGGCACAGAACAACTGCTTTTTTTTTTTTTTTTTTTTTCCAATTGAAATTTATTTTAAACATTCTGAATTGACAAACCTTTTATTCACTCCTCACTCAACCCCATCTATTCCTCAGCTTCAACAGAGATCTTGGACAAATATATGACACGAAAAGTGGGCCCTGTTAAAAGATGGAGGTGGTTAGGATTAGGTGCTTAGGATTTTACACCTGTGTAAACCACAGTGAGTGCTGTCAGACTTATGGTCTGACTGGACTTGTTTCCCTCTTAAAGATCTTATTTTTCTTATCAGATGTCATTCAAAGAATGGCAGGTCACTGATGATGAACTTGGTGTTTGATTTCAAGCATAGAAGTGGATGAACATCAGGAAGACAGTTCTTGATATTTAAAAGATTCCAGTTAATCGCCACAGATGACTTGTGCTTCACAAGAAACATCTGATTCAAACACAAGAATGCAAATGTGGGTCTGGCACTTCAGGAATGTGGAAGGGTATGGAAAATACTCATAGCTACCACTTCATTCTCCTTTCTGACACAGTGCTCAGAGAAGGAAATCAGCTTAATAGATCAAGGTGGCAAATTCTTCATTTATTTTGACTCCATTGATCTTTTATTTAATGTCCCCACACATACTATTAACATGAAAAATGATTTTTAATATGCTTCCTAATTACAGACTGTACACAATAAATGCTACAGTTACTGTGATACCCTTTGTGTAATCATGGTTAATGGAAGTACAAAATATGTTCACAGAATCATAGAAAATACAGCTGAAAGATAATTCGATGGGTCAGAGACGCTCTCCCTTAATGATGGAAAAAAAAATCAATTTATACTTTGGTAATTCCTGATAAATATTTGTCTCTTTTTTTTTTTCTTCTTTAAAATCCCCTATAAGCAGCAGGGTGGATTGTCTATGTGTAAGATACATGAATTGATCCTTTATTAAGCTTGAATAAGGTTTTAGCTGGAATAGTAATTCCAAGAAAGTTGTGGACAACTTGGAGAAAGATTGGAAGACAGCAAGAAGATTTAAGACTAGAAGAAGATTTAAGGTCTAGGAACCGTGACCTAGCAGGAAAGACTGAAAGTACCAGGGTTATTTAACCTAGAAAAGAGATTGAAGGGACAATGGGTGGGTATGATAAAAAATTTTCCATAGGAACCAGGGGCAATCTTTAAATCCATAGCACCAAGGAAAGGAAATACCTGCATTAAAATGGAAGGTATAAATGCTCAGTTTTCATATTAGGAAAATCTTTCTGTAGCCAGAGATAGTGAGGTGCTAGGACTGTTGAATCTCTACCCAAAACTTCTCCCTGGAAAGTGGCAAGAACAGTTGACTCTTTCAGGGCAAGCAGGATAGACTAAATGGCTTCTTGATGTTCTCTCCTATTCTTTTTTTCTAAGACTTTATCCTTTTGCTAAGAAGTTGCTTTTAATACCTAACTTACATCTATCTTTATCACATTTTCTACTCCATCTTACCCTGGTGGCAATGAGAACAGCTTCTCTTTTTCCACATTTCAGCAACATTTCACTTGTTTGAAACTCTAACTGTGTTTCTCCTCAGCCTGCCTGCTTTCAATTTTTCCTAGTGACGTCTAAACCTGAAAAAATATTATGTCTACTTCGCTGCTATTCCCTTTATTCTCACCCTTCCCTTTATTCTTTACTGTAATTTGTTCTGTTACATAATATTTAGTAGTACAATAGCAACTACGGCCACAGTTGTATTATTTACTAAGGAAATTCTGGTATTTTGCAGATACAGATGACCATGTAGTCAAATTTTCAAAAACTGTCAATAGAAGTCTGCAAAAGAAGGATGTTCGTGGAAAAACTTGTATGCCCATACTTGCCTTAAAAAAAATTTCCAAGGCTGTCACTGTCATGGATTTTTAGATTAAAAAATAGCAGATTTAGATGTTTGTTCTAGAATGATACACTAGTGCAATCCAATTATTTTATAAATCCATTTGCTATTAGATAGTTTTAAAGATCTCCCCCCCTTTCTTTCTTTTTTTTTTTTTTTTTTTTTTTAATGTAGTACAGCTGGAATCATAAGCCAAGAAAGATTGCTCTGAAATTCCAAAACAATGTAATATGAAATATCTAATGACCTTGTCAGCGGCATGATTTGAATGGTGCTTTCTCTAAGTAATATTTATATGCAGCTGGATAAAGGCTACTAAAGAAGTCACAGAAGCCATCACAATTCCTGTAGAAGATTACACTTTGACAGGTGTAATCATTCAATGTTGGTTGTTCCCTTCTCAGGCTAAGCTAAATACTGCTACCAGTATGCCTGGAAAAATCCTCAGACAACACTGTCCTGTGCATTGCAGGTACAATAGCGTGTTCAAAAGTATATTGGATATCTTTAATACTGTGAAAAGTCTTAGGATACTAAAATAGCACTTAAGGAAACCTGGGGGAGGAAAATGTTTAAATAGCTTTATGCATTTTTCCCCATTCTCTTTTTCCCACTTTAGATTCACATTGGTTTTGATAGCGGACATGTCAAAAAGAGAAGAAAAGCTCTACGTGTAATAACTGCTAAAGATTTGACTGGTAACACAAGATAGCTCTCTAAAATGTCGGGTTTTGCATAGTTTCACCTGTGTTATTGTATAGATAAGAGCTTCAGTCAGTGTAAAGAATCATAAAAATTTTAGTAAGCAACTCAGTAAGCAGCAATGCAACGTAAGCTTTGTATTTACTGGACATTTTTACTAATATCAACCAAGGTTTCATTGGTCCAAAGCACATTACCATAGTTCAGAGCATGCTATTGAATAGCTGCATTATGTCTAGTTGGAGTAATTAATAGAAAACTGTTTAGAGCAGTGTATAATGAATGGTGTTCCAGTGTAATAACATAGGCAGGAGTAAGAAATAAAGAGGTAGTGAGAAAGCCAGGTAGAATGGAGAAAGGCAGGGAAAAGGGATGCTTTCAAATTCACAGATTAACTGTGAGACTGCAAATTTATTATTAGAGAATTTTGACATAGTCAGTGGGTCTGAAATAGCGTTCATCAAAGAAATTTGTAAGTCGTGGTTAGGTTTGGAAACTGTTGTTTGGTCTGACAGCCATAACAGAGAAATAGGTAACCTCCAACCTAAGAAAAGAGCTGAGAAACAGGACAATGTGAACAGTCCTGGGGATTGCTAATAACATTTATATCACAGTTTCTAACTAGTGTGTATGCAATAATTTGTACCAAGGTACAACTGTATTTCAAATAATGACCAGATTTTTGAAATGCCATTTTCTTTTGTGTCATCAGTGTCAGCATTTACCCTCAAAGTAGAAAAGTCATGCCTGTGTAGCTCAAGATATTCATACCCGTGCATACAAATGTGTGATGTGCAGCTTAGTAAACATATAGTGGTGTGACTTCACACAGCAGATGCAACTTTGTAAACACATAGTGAAGTCACTCTTGAAAATCTCTCACGTAACGTTTTCCTACAAGATACAGACACATTAGAAGGCATCTTTAACACAGGGGTTAAAGTATTTTTTAAGTGGCTGGAAAATGAACTGTGTTCAGGGAAATATATTTAATCAAACAGAAAGATGTAAGCATTTCTTAACTGTCAAAATCACCTCTCTTCAGGATGTCTTTCTCATTTCTCCAATTATTTTTCTTGAACAACAGGAGTGTGGAAGATTTAAGAGAGACCCTTAATGCTGCAGACTGAACTTTGTAGAACCTGAACAACTTGTGACTACTCTTATTTTGTCCTGCTGAGCCTTTAGGCAAGGAACTGAAAATTCCAGTTCTCAGTGTCTTCCTCCCTGAGGCCAGTAGTTGACACACAGGAAAAACTTTCCAGAAACACAAAGACAATAGATGCCAGACAATGGCAGAGTGGGGATCAAATGCTAGAGGATTTAGACATCATTACCTATCAGGAAACTATTAAATTATCCACTGTGACAATACCTATTGCAGCTTGAGTTTTTACATGAATTACAATATCTGTAGAAAGAATGGAGTGCAAGTGAGATTAGGGAGTTTTGTCAAAAAGCATCAGTTCCTAAAACAATTCCTTTAGAAATAAAAATCCTCTTAAGTTTTGTGAGAGTCAGACTCTTAGGTGGCACAAATCAGCGAAGCTGTACTTTAGCAAAGCTATGGTAGAACAACTGAGGACTTCCTGATATAGAAGAGCCCCCACAAATACAAATACATTGAAAACATGACATTTAAGGCCAATGTTGTAAGGGGAAACTGATTATGCAGTGCAGGTTTACCCTTTCAATATTGGCTTTAACAAACCCATTTTCAAAATTCTGGTATTTGTGGGAACTCCCCTCTTTCTGCAGTGCAGATCTAAGTGAACAACGCTTGGGGGCAAATACACACAAAAATATGCTAGTTTTTTTACTGATGTCAGAATTCATAAATCTTCATGTTAGAAACAGATTTAAGTATTGACTCTTCCTCAAACTAAATGGAAATCTACTGATGAACACAACTGTTTATAAAATAAGAAGGCTGGCTTTCTAAATACTATCTTCATTTGGGGAACTTGATTCAAACTATTTCATTTCTCTGTGTTTTCTGTGTTCAGATCAAAGTCAGTAATCCTGCTTCCACTTCACAAGAGTATTGTAAAGAATAATTGCTGGCCTTTCCTTCCTATGGATGAACTTAGATGTCAGCAAGGAGAGCTGCAGAAGCATCACCTACCTCAAAGTTACTGGCAGCTTGGAAGGCAAAGACTTTGGATGCTCTGAACTAGTCTTCCGTAAGACATACAAGCACAAAGGGAGTCCTAGTCCGGTACAAGCTACCATGACTTCTCATGTGTCACATGGAAGCAAAACACAAGCAAAGCTAGTAACATTTATCTTTTGTGCATTGAAATGTCACAACTCACAAAGCTGAAGCCAATAAGGCTCCTAAACAGTTAGGAGAACTGAATTAAAAAGTGAAAATGATGCTGGGAACTGACAACACACATCTCAGCGCTGGAAAAGCCACAGTTTCACAATTGTGAAAGGACACTATAGAAACAATTTGCATAAAGGCGAAGCCAAAACAACTCTACATACACAGCAGATGAAATATAAACTAGAAGATGAGGATGAAAGCTTCACTGGCGGTATCAGTAACACAGCCTTGAAGCTATGCTAAGCAAGACCTGCATGCAGAATTTTTAAAGGAATCCCTGTCAAAGACCAAATTCCTATTTCCAATTGCAGTCCAAATTCCAAGCATTGAGTTGTCAGTTAGTAAACATGGAAGTGAAATAAATACAGGGTCAGTATTGTGAATTATGGCTGAACAGTACATCAGGCTGAAATGGTTCTAAGCTGGTTTTCTACTGTTTGGCCACTTCCACTCATTATAGGAGTGGAATAATTCATATTTGCTTCACTAGTTTTGGTCAAAAGATAGTTCCAGTATATCCAAGGCTAAGAACTCATCCTGTCCCTCAGTATCTGTAAGAATCAGTGCCCAAGATGGATTGCTTGCGCCAAGTAGAAAGGATTTTTTTTAATCATTACTTGACTTACTAAAATAGTGCTATAAGTTTTACAAGAGTTAAGTCATAGTGTAAAGTGCCTCAAGGCTTTTTTGTTGTGCTCATAATGTGGAAAAAAAAGTAGTGGAACAAACTACCTTACCATAAATTCTTTTTTCACTCCCTACTTTAAAAATGTTTTCACTTTCTAGAAACAGTGCCCTGTCCCACAGGTTTTGTCCCTCTCCTTTTCTAAATCTGACTTCTCCTTTTTCAGCTTTTCAGTTTTCTACAGCTGCTTTTTATTTTAACTTAAGAGCAACAAAAGCTTTCCCCGTGTTTCTTTGCTTTTTAGGGGTTTACATAAACATATAAGTCTTCTCCCAAAAAATTTTCTGCTTTTAAAAACATTCACTTTTTTCAAAGCCACACTGCATTCCTTGGGACCTTACACAGACAGATACTTGTTTTTGGATCCATTCTGAGCTTCCATGAGGCTGCAGTGACTGTCAGTACACAGAAAAAAACAGCAGAACCCCTTGCCTCACTTCTTTGAGAGACATCACTGGCCTTTTTTAACCTGCTGTCCCCCTCCAGTGCTCTAAGAGGCAAAAGGACCTCCTTTCCAATCAACAGGAGGCCAGGATCATCAGCAGTACCCATTGCTCCTCACTCCTCACCTCAGCCTCTCGCTTTTCTTACATATTGCCATTAAAACAGCAGTTCACAAATTAAAAACCTGCTATGGTATAGCACAGGAGAGAGCTTAGGCATGAAATGCGGTGAGGAAATTAGTGACAAAGAACTTGGAAAGGCTGAGGTACTCAATACCTTCTTTGTCTTGGTCCTTCCTGACCACATCTGCTCAATGGCCTCTCTGGTCCCTGGTGCCAGTGCCAAAGTGAAGTACAGCTCATGGCAGAAGATGGGTAGTCCCAAGAGAAGCTAGGGATGACTGAATGCAAACTTTACGTACACCAGTCCATGGAACTGGGTGGGATGTTTCCAAAGCTGAGCTAAGGAGAAGCTGAGAGCACTGCTTTTTTTCAGCCCGAAGCAGAAAAGGTAAAGGAGAGTGTAACGAATGCCCTCCATCACCCATTGGGTGGCTGGCGAGAAGGTGAAGGCAGACTCTTCTTGGAAGCACTCAGAGAAAGGACAAGAGACAACAGACAAGGTCCACAAAGGAAATTCTGATCACATGTAAAAATCGTCCACTGTGAGGCTGGTCAGGTGCTGAGACAGGCTGCCCAGAGGGGTTTGGAGATACTCTAGACCTTCACTGACCAAGGCCCTGTTTAAGAAGTTGGCCCAGTTTTGAGCAGCAGGTTGGACAGTGATCTCCAGAGGCTCCTTCCATCCAAAACTGTACTATGATTCTCTGATTTTATGAAATGTGAGCCTAGCTACAGCCCCATTTTTCTGGGACAAAAGGTTATATAAAAATTCAGTAGTTTTTTCTATGATATATTGGTTTCAGCTGAATAACAGTTGTGCCTTCTGTGTAAAAATTCGTATGCAAATTTTCAGTTTGTGAAGCTTTTAATTCATCTGGGAGAGAGCTTCTATTCTAAAGCTGTAGGTCAGGAAGTTCTGCTCCTGAAGCATTGCACATATGGCCAGCTGTTGCAACATTCAAAGAAATGTGATCTTGTTCAGAACATGTTTTTATTATTTGCACTGCCTTTACCCAGAGTATACATATATAAGTAAACAGAAGAAAACAAGGTCTGGTAGGGGCAAGCAAAAGATCTGATGAAAACAAGAAACAGTCAATAAATAAAAAAAAATCTGAAAGCGCAAGCTGTCGCAATGCGCTCATTCATAATGGGAAGAGGAAAATAACATCTGGTAATTGTAGAGCATATCTAATTAAAGCCTTTGGATAGTTCAGTTGGCAGCTGAAGTGGGCCCTGACATCTTAAGGACCAAAAAAAGGTGCAGCAGTGTAAATGGATCATGCGCGTAATTATCCCAAAGGGCTAAAATAATGCTGCAATTCCATTACTTCAGAGGTGGAAGTCACTCATTTTTACATTCTGTTGAACTGACCATACCGGTTTGGCATCTCTGTGCTTTGGTAGGGACAGTCCTAAATTCATTTACTCTGAAACCTGTAGGAAATCAAACTAAGTATCTATGGTTGTATTCTGATTAGTGGCACAAAAAGGGCACAAGGTCCTGGACTGTACTTCAATGTAAAAACCACACTGCCAAGCCTTTTGCTTTGCTTCCTAAGGACAAAAGGAAAAGCTTTTAGCGACTGGTAATGAAAACATTTTAAGAGCATAAAGTTACCTTTACGGCTTCTTGGTGGAAGACATTTCTGATTGTTTTTTCCACTCCCCCGGAACATAAAATATAAATCATCTTGAACTCGTTCTTCCATGTGCAATTATTTGCATGGTTCCCTTTTACTAGAGCTGCATATATTTGGGTTCCTCAAGATATTGTCTTTTTGCTCTGACTAGAATTTTTATTTTTGTACATATTTAGGATACTGTTCCTATGTTCTGGAAAGACTGGTAGGCCAGCTGGAGAAGGAAAAGTGGCTCTGACCATCCAGGACTGTTGGATACCTTACAGTCCTGCATACAGTCACTGCATGGGCTTGGGTCACCTTGGCAGAGCACTCACAGCAGGTTCAGTGCTTTATAAAAATGCAGATGATACAGAAAATGCATGTAAAGTTCTTTCTGGAAGAGCTCAGAAAGAAATACAGACATTACAGCTTCACTTAGCTAGCAGTTTTCTACTTACTTTTTTATGAGGTACTATATCAGGTCATATGACTATCAAGAGGGTGGAAACACTTTGCACTGATGAATCAATGTAATAATGAAAAGCATGAAAAACACGATAGAACTTAAAGAACTAGTTAGAGCAATAAAATGATTGGGAATGGTCTGAAGAGGAAGCTGAATCAATCCATGATGCTGTTTACAAAATTAAGTCCCAGTCTCTTAGGTCAAATAATTGCACCAAAGCTTAAGTACAAAGAAGTTCCGTGAAAGGAGAATGATACAGACTAACAGTATCTGATATAATTTAAAAATCTCTGACTTCCTCATCCTTGAGAACTTCCTCATCCTTCAGTAACTATGAATAATTTTAGCACAAATATTAAAATCTAATTTCAGGCCTATTCTACTGATGTTGCACAAACAAGTCACAAATCAATCATTAATAGCAATACTATTAAAATAGCACTTCCCTTTTCAGTTTTAAAGCACTAACAATCACACATGTGTGTGAGAAGGGAATTAATCAATGCTCAGAAATACCTTCTTGGAGTTTGAACTGCAAAATAAAAGTGCCAGAATACCATAAAATCCCTTAAGGACTTTGCCATTAGTATATGCTGTTCGGGTTGGACATTATGGTGCCACATTTGAACACTGTGAGGTCAATACAATGTGAAGGGGTCTCAAAGCACTCAGATATTCACTGGTGTGTCTACATACACTTCAGCTCAATAGATCATAAAAGTATATGTGTGTTTTTCACTTGTCCGTAGATGAATGGGACATTTTATCTCAAATCTACCAGAATCAAATGAATTCTTTAACAGTATAAAGAAGGATAAATGAATGTTAAGTTGTAACTAAGGTCCAGGAAACAAAAAAATAAGACAAAGTACGTGTCAATGTCAGAAAAAACAGAGCAATATCCTTGATTTAGACTCTTTATTGGAAAGACCCCCAGTCACAAATGACTTTAATTGATTAACAGAATTGCATCGAATGGAGGTCAGCCATCTAGCTAGCTAATTTTATTTATCTATTTTTGCCACTAAGATAAAGTGTTTACAACATCTAACATGCTTTAAGCGAAAGTCTGTATATGCCAACTGTAAGACAATCTGGACAATTGAAAGGCCAAGTGATACAGATAAACTATTGTGGGTGGAGGGACTGTATGGAATGAAAATCTTACTGCAGTAAGACTAGACATTCTAAATGCTAGAGCCAGATATAAATAATGTGAATATATTAAATAAGACCAATGTGATATCCAGTTATACATAACAGGAAGGATTTAAAAGTTTGAACATTCACCTCTTTGAACTAAAGAAAATGCTTGGTGTGAAAATACTTGATGTTGCAAACACACAAGTGATTTTAAAGTTTGGAGAATTAAACAAAAGAAGTGGTGAGGAGTAACAGCAATGTACAATAGAAGAAATACAGGAAGAAATAAGACAAGTAAAGCAGGTAGCTGCAATATGAGTAGATGTTACAGAACAGAGAGATGACTTTAAGAGAACAAAGCAGAAAAAATTGATAATATCTGAAAAAGTCAAGTAAACTTCTTTTAAGAAGAGTACAAATAATAACTTCCTTAGAGTAAACTGAGGAAAGACAGACAGACATAGAGATGTCACAGCTAAAATTTCAAGAATGAAGTGAGGAACATAAGAAACAAATCACATTGTTCTGTTTTCAGTTGTGTCCCAGAATACAGACACATTCAGGGATGGATTCCCATTCTAATGCCTTCAGGGAAAGCAAGCTGTGGAAATAGTTCAGATGAAGCAGTAGAAACTCAGAGTTTCAATTTATGATTTCTTGCTTCAGAATACACACATGAGAGGATGACACTTGCCATGGCAGTTAAACAACAGCACAAAACCCGGCTGCATTCAGCTAACCTGTCCCGCCAAGACTACATCTTCTTTATTTATGTATAGTCAATTGATACTGCTCCATGTGATTTTCTTTCTTCTGACTGACTCATCAGAAGTGAGTCACACGCCTGTCAGGTGTGTGACTTTTCACCAGTGTTGAAGAGGCAGGCGAGTCTCCTGTGAGCACTGGTATAGCTGCTTCTCCAATTTAATGATCAGTGTGTCTAGAGTTACTTAAAGAAGGAAAGCCACGGGTGAGAAAACTACTCAGCCTTATATTCCTTACCTGGACCTGCAAAATCCAGGGTATTTAACAAATAAATAAGGACCAGGGATGGGTCAAGGAAGGAAATTATATTCTTAACTCAAACACTTTTAGAAGTTTTACTATTTGTGCTTAATCCTCATCTTCAATTCAGTATCATGCTATATTGTAACTAAAGAATAAAAAAAAAGAAAAAAAAAACCACCCCAAAACTTCTATTAAAAAGAATAACCAAGAAAATGCTATGGACCTTTAATAGAATTATCTCCCTCTTACACACTATATTAATGGAAGAAGTTTCACATTTAAACACATTTCACAATTAAAAACATGAGACTGCAGGATGGTAGAATTTGGCCCTATTCCTCGAGGCATTCTCTGCTGCAATTTCTGACTTCAAAATGGAATACTGAGGTTGTCATGATTTACTCATAACTGGCTTGTGGTTGGCATGATCAGCCACAGGAAAAATATTACAAATTAATGGCTAATATGGGCCATGTGCCTACAGAGAAGGAGCAAAACATTAAAAACTAACTAAAACTTATGGGTCCTAACTCTTTGTAATGTCTTCCCCCCAAAACTGATGCAATTATCAGTTTATAATCTCCGCACTGATTTCTTGATTTTTTTATTCAGTATGCCTAACTGATATATTGAAAAACTACAGTGACCTCAAAATTACCTGTAAGGGTTTATGTTTTGTTTCAATTCCATAAACTGTTAATCTACTTTAGTTATAAAATCTCCAGATTAGCTGGAATTAAGTTTAGGTTTTAAATGTCACATGGACTTCTGTCATACATTTTGGTATTTGACTCTTCAGCTTAAGTTCCTGTACACTGTAAGGCACACACTGTCTAAACACTAACTGCTGTGAGTGCCAAATCCCTTGTATTTCAAAATCAAAGGTGAAGTGGAAGTCATGAATATGTGCATTTTTTATCTTCTTCCTGCCAGTCAATAAGCACACTTCAAATATGTGCTTTAAGACAGCAGTCAGATGTTCATAAAGGATTTTGCACTTTGCTTGTTTTCTTCTTTTACTCATATGAGCTTCTTCAGCTGTTGCCCATGGAAACACATGCTGCACAGCTGACCACTTGTCTCCATGCATGTGTCAGACCAACAGCTGGGAAGGCAGTATTATTTATTAATATATTCACCGGAATTAAAATTGTTTTAAAATTTAACTACACTAGCTCAAACTTAAGGCTTAGAGTTATAACCACATTTCTAAAAGCAGATCAAATCTCTGAACATCCTCCTTACACTGACTAGGTAGAGCAAGTCCCAACAGAGGCAAATTTTCCTTAGCTTTGAGAAAGTTTGGCTCAGATCAAATCTGAATGACATGATGCCCTATAAGACACTGTGCACAGAAATAAATTGTTCACAGTGATGCAGATATAGCCTACATATTTCTTTAGAATTTGACCCAGATACACTAAAAAGTTATTAGGTACACAGCTGCAGAGACTGATCATTTCAGTTCCATGGATTTTCTGTAAAGAGACTCTCTGGCTAATAGATCTGCCTAATCAACCACTGCCAAATCTGCTATGGGTCAAGGACACAGTTGCAAAAACTTCCTAGGCTAGAACCATATGGATTCATCTATTCATTTATTCTAATGCACATTAGGTCAGTACCATTTTGTTAACATATTTAAAAATAATCTATGAAACAAGTATAACCACAGGATGTGAAAAAGATTTAAACAGATGGTTAACAATGAATTTCTGGTCACCAAATGCAATAGCTTGACAGATGACAGATTGTATATGTCCTGCCAACTTGGCAATATTACCTGGACTGGTGCTGAAACTGTTCATGGCTCGGGATTTTTTTGTTTTGTTTTGTTTTGCTTTCTCCTTTCTTTTCACCTGGAAGCTGACTGAAATTATTGATGTAGACCAAACACAAGCACAAGTAAAATCATTATACTGTCAACAATACTCTACCATTTACAAGAACTTTAGTAATCCCAAAGTTCTTTTAGAGGAAATACATCATGAGGAATAGTCTCATGGTCAAAGATGATACAGTCTGAATTTAAGGGGTACATAAAACAAGAGCTACTAGTAAGTTAAGATACTGATTTCTGAAAATCAAAAAGAGTTTTTCCCTCTTTTTTTTCTGGTGACTATTTTTTAATTTAGTTATTAATGTGAAAGAGCAGCAGGAAACATTATTTCAGTCTAATCTCCCAGAGAATATTTTTCTTGTACAGCTCTCAATTTGCTGTTCAACCTAGAAAAGTTTAGACTGCATTTCAGGTACATAGGCACAAAATATGGCTTTTCCAGTTACACACTGTTTGAATTTTGTTAGTGAAAACCACCGTACAATACAGTGATAATTATCACTTTCACAATTATCACAAAAGTGAAATAAAAGTATATCTGCCTGTCAGTTTTAAGGGAAGTTGGGTGAGATCCAGATTCAGTTTACAAAAGAGCAAAAGGAAATCCTATTCATCCATCCAATTTCTGCCAGATTTAGAAAGTAATCAGTTTTTCCATCACCGTACTGTATATTTGGCTACATTTTCCCCAATCTCATACTAAACACTTCATGGATTCTGTTACGAGTAAAGATAAAAGAACAGAAAAATTAAAACCTAGCTGTTTGTTACTGACTGCAAAATGATGCTCTCTATAAACAGCAAAATCTCAATCCTGTACAAGTATTTTTCCAGTTCAGATTTCTAGCAGCTTATCTCTGGAATTTCAATTCTACCTTAACGTTAACTGTCTCAGAATCTAATAATAGTGCTTTTCACGTGCTATGTGATACTCAGGTTCAGGTTTATTTGAGCTGATTAACAGATAATCAACGTTTGGCACAAATGCTTGATTAAAACTCACATCCAAAGCTGGATGTGCAGAGCAGAATGTTCACTCCTGTCAACAGATTCTAGATAATACAAACCAAATGCTATGGTTCATAAATAACGCATATGTATGCACTTGATATTGTCTCTGTAAAATGAATTCAACATTCAAATGAGAGGGGCTAGTGTAAAAACCTTTAATGGAAAAATGTGCATCAGAAATTAGTATACCATAGAAAAAACACACCAAAATAAACCTAAATAAATCATGTGGAACGTGCCATATCTATTGCTAACCTTAAAGAGAGATAAAACCTTACTGGTTCTCTTCCAAATCTTTCAAGAAATTCTCTCCCTCTCTTTCCCCCATGCATGTTATGATTTCACACACTTGTCAATGAGGAGGGAAAAAAAGAGAAAGCAAAACATCAATTTCTTAATAAACTGAATTCTAAACCATTTATAGTTAGGATGTTATTTTAAAGCCTTAATTATTAACCTATGCAGGAAACTGAACAGCATATGTTCTTCCTTCAATATCTCACTGCATTTTCTTTCTTTTATATTACCCCCATTTTACAATATTAATGTAAAGCTGACCTCACCACCAAGTTAACATCTTCAATTCCATACTTAAATCTTCAAAAAAAAAAAGAGCAAAAGCTAACAACAAATATTTACGCATTCTGCTACTGCACTGTATTGCAGATCCCATATTTGGATAACTAGACCCAGATTTTATTAATAATAAAATTATCAAGTATTGACCTTTGGCCAGCTTGCTCTCATTTCTCTTTTCTCCAAAAATTAATCTAACTTAGAAGAAAACTCAGGAAGACATAATAAAACCTCACCTTCTGAGGGAATATTTAGTGTTCTCGGAACATTCTTGAAAATAGTTCAATAAGGGTTGTGTTTGTTGGGACCATCTATGTACATATTCATAGAGAACTCCCTGCCAAACTAGCTAAAAATAGCAAAGCAGATAGCCTGTCAGCAAGGCATTATTAACTCTTGCTCACTTCTTTCTAAAATTTATAACTTTTGAATTGAAAAGGACACAACAAACATCGTGTTCCTGTAGTCACCTTTTCCCTTCCCCCTTCTCCCTCCATGTGAGTGTTGACATTCCTTTCTGAACCAGCAACTTCATTCAAATGAAAAAAGCAATTTCCTTCAATTTCTTTGCATGTTTCCAATTTTCAGTAATTTCCTTCAGCTTTATCCAAACCCATATGAAAGAAACACTGAGTTAAGCCTTAAGCTGCATTTTCTGAATTATTTCAGGAATAAATGTTGTATTCAATATCCCACATAAAAGACCCATGGAGAACTGCATAACAGCAATTAATGATACAGCTTTTTCTTGATGTGACTCAGCAGCCCCTGGGACTTAGTATTTTTTCTAGACTCAGTATAATAGTTTCTGCTTCAGACTACAGCTCCAAAATAGTAACCTGCATTATTTCAGTAATAAATCATGAAATGTCAAACTGACATGAACTATAATCATGCTTCACTCTGTCTTTTAATGAAATATATTTCATTTAGCAAATACAGACACTACAGTAGTAAATACACATCTTAAACATATTAGGAGTCAATGATGTATGAATATCTCAGTTTGACAAGTACTTTGTTGAACAGTCTTAACAGCCAGAAATATGCAGCTCCTACCAAATAACTGTTAAATGGCTATAATATTTAGAATTTTTTTTTTTTTCTCATCTGAATATTGAAAAGCTTTGTAAACAAAGCTTTCTCTGAAGGAATTCTGTAGGGTCATAAGTAGAAATTGTACTTCTAATTGCACTGAAATATATGTTATTCTGTAAGTCACTATTGAATGTATAAGATTAAGCAATAAAGGAAAATATTATCTATAACATCTAGAAATTTTGCTGTGCTGAAAAAAGTAACCTACTATGTAAAGAATCAACATGTATTCATTCAAACTATGGGACTGTTATATGTAATTTCTTTGATATGATCAGATCTCTTTTTTCTAGGTTTCTTCTGTTCTGACAACACAGGTACAAACACTTGTGCTTACCAATGTAAGACTTTCCTTAGTATGCATTTTACCACTCCAGTGTATCATGTTGTCATGTTAAATCCCATGCTTTTCTCTTTTCAGATTAAATCTCAAACTGCTTATATTGCTTTTTGTTTTAAACTTCGAGTCACTATTAAAGCACAGTAGGGAAATAATCACATGATATACTGAGTATCAGACTAAATTTACCAAAGGATTTTGCCTGACTTTGCATTTTATTTTAGAACATATGCACTTAGTCACAGAAAATTCAAGATAGTGAAATGTCTGCTTTTCTGCCTCCCAGTTTTTCTTACTCTCCTCTTTCTATCCTGTCCTCTTTAAATATGCAAAGTAATTCCAGGTTGACAAGAGCAAATACTGAAGGAATTCCCAATTTCAGAATGGTGCTATTATTGCTACTGAGAATATAGAGACTTTTCCTGTAGCCTAGAAAGGAAACACTCAAGAAGGAAAAATGCTGTGCTTGTTTTAATTGCATATAATAAGGTCAAAATACACATTTTATCTGAAGATACTAATCAATGTATTATTTAGAACCAAAATTGTGCTGCACTTTAGAAATCAATTTTGGAAGGGTCTGATCTGCATGATACATGCAACAGAAGAAACTTGCCAGAAAGCCAGAGATGTCTTTTCACAGTTACAATGACCATGAAAATAAAAGACAGATTACAACCTGTTTTGCTGTACAAGCTTGCTGAATCTTCATAAAGCTGTATAAAAGAGAAAGATGCTAATTATCAGTTACACTAAGCTGCTGAAAAAAATTATATGTGCTTTAAGGTAGGAAACAGCCCAAAATGGGATGATGAGAACAATAAATATAATGGTTGTGCCCAGAGAAGACAGAAGAAAATTACCAATTAAAAACCAAATGTGATTGTTGGGTAACAGAGGAGGACTGAAATATGTGGTCCAGCAATTGCATTTCAATTTTTGTAATGGATAATTACATGTTAGACTCTAATGTGGAGGAGATTCCTTTATAAAGCAATCCCTTTATCATGCATTATACATCATTTGCAAGGCATACCAGGAAAAAATTCTCCTTTTTCTTGCAAACACTGAACAATTACTTCTATATAGATATACTGGAAACAAAGTAGTGCTGCGCACAGTGGAGCCCTTACAGGTTTTTATTGCAAAAAATCAACTTACTATGAATCTATGAAACCTTCATGAGTTTTACATAACAATCACATGTGTTGAGATTTTAATTAGAATGCTGCATTTTGGAGTCAAACTAGTAACTCCAAAGGTATAACTAGTTTCTGCATAATTTTTGGTAGCCTTTTCATATTTTCAGCATACATTCCCTCTTCTGGAAATAGAACTGCCAGAAACAGAACATCAGTGGAGATCTTTTTGTTTGTCAGAAAGACCGACATTGAAATTTTAGGGGAAGCCCTGGTTTTATCTTTTTATGGACGGTAGTAAAACAAAGCTTCTGGATAGCTGCTGCTCTTAAGACCCCCCTATTCCACAGACACTCTTCCTAGGATCTCCAGTTGTGCTCTATTCATTTGCTTAATGCAAAGCCCTGCCTTTGAGCACCTTTAAAGAAACTGCCTAACTAGCTAAAGGGTTGTAAGCAGACAGAGGCATAAAAAGGAATTTTTCTAAAGAGTATGCTTACGTCCGTTACTTCCAAGAGCACCAGATCCTGTTACAGTGTGTAACAATTTATTGGGAAATCACAATGTCAGAATTTGCTGATACAAATTCCTCAGGGGACAAACCTACCATTATTTACTCCTGTCATAAAGAAAATGCTTCCTATCAGAAATAATTGACTACTGCAGCTGGTTTAGTCCCACTGTCCCAGGTGATCTATTAAAGACCCCAAAAGCCCGTATCAAACCTGCATACATTTCTACACCAGAAGAGAGTGGGCAGTTATAAATTCCTCTCAGATTCTGCTCCAACAAAAATTAATTAATCCCAGTGATTAATACCGAGAACAAACAACACTAGTGCTGCTGTTGTAAAATACTGTCCAAAAACATAACTAAAGAAGATCTAAAACAGAGATGGGAGTAAAAGGTACTTGCTAGCCACGTGTAGATGAACTGAATGTGGTATTGCAGCCTTGTTGCTGGACGGCGGGGGGTCATCTGTGAGAAATGGAAAGCGGAGACCCCATGGCATGGACTGACTTGTCAGGATGCTTGGTCTGCACTTTTGGTTTGTCAGATCAGCAGCCTTGCTTTCCTGGTATTACTACCTGTTCTTTGTTCTTTTCTCTATTCCTACTGTTGCTTTGTATAGATGGAAAAAACATTCCACACAGGACACTTTCAAGAGAACATTATTACAAGGGGTTACAATAATTCTGAACAGAAGAGGTTAAGAAATATCCTATGCTGAAGTTTCTGCTTAAAAAGGATGCATCTGAGAGACTGCATATTCAAGGGAGGCACAGTCTGAATTCAGATGAAGCATCAGTAAAAAAGGTACTATAACAATACAATGAATGAGTAGTAGCAAGTTGTGGCAAGCGGGATTATATCCCTTTAGTTGGGGATATAGTGGGAGCTCTAGTACAAAATTACAAAACCTATACTGTCTATAGCATGTTTCTTTATGCCAGACAAATGGAAGGCAGCAAATGTAACACCAAGACTTAAGATGAGCCTGGAGAATTAGTAAGACTAGCATACACTGCTCCTCTGAACTCTGTACACCATTGTCAGAGACAGGCTCCCAGCTGAGATGGTCCTTTGCAGTGACAATTTTGAGTATAATTGTTTTGCTCATTGAAAGCCCAACCTAATACTTGCTTAGGGTAGCTTGAAAGTTATGTTTTCTTCAATAAATTCTGATAAACAGTCTGTGGAAAGGAAACCCGTTCTGCCATGCGCTCCATCGCGGGTTTGTTTTCTACACACATTTTCTCCCAGATGATGAACTGTGGGCTATATTCCTGTTGTTCAGCAATTTCTGATAAATTGTTGGCAATTATTGCCCATAATAAATGTTATAGGTAAACACAAGGTGAATCAAACAAAAAGGCCATTACCTCTCTAAGATGTTCAGTGACCATATTCATGTGACTATGGCTGCAAAAGTACAGCAGATAAAACCATCCGAGGTCATCTCAGAATAAAACTAATTAAACCCTGTACTAGAGAATGATTTGTGCTTTACCATATGTGGTGCTGCAAAAGGCTGTAGCCATTGTGAGTTGGACTGGGTCAACTGCAGGATATGAAAACTGGTAAGTCAGGTTACAGAAGTGTTGTTTAAACTGGGCAGCCAGTACAGATGTGATGGAAGGTACAAACCATCAAGATTTATACTACAGCAAACACAGAGCTAGGATCTCAATGGAAAGCACAGGAAAAATATCAATGACCATAGATCTAAACAAAACAACTGCAAATTGAAGTAGATAAACCACAAAAGAGGCTCAGAGGAGACTGGATTTTGCAAAGGCGTTATCTCAACTTAGTTACTCTAAGCAGTAAGTATACAAAGCCACTACACCAAATGTAACTATTTTGGATGTAGATAAAAGCATTCCCAAATGCATTATGGATGTCATTACCTATATTAATGTCTTGCCACATCAAGCTGACAGCCATAGGCTAATGGATTAATACTGGACAGTGATTTAGCAAGCTGTGTTCCCTAAATCCATCTACTTGTTACACTTTGGAAGATTTCTAGCTGAACCTCAATTACACCTTCAGATGCCTGAGGGACAAAAATTTCTTACTTGCTTACTTGTACTTTCCATTTACTTGAACTTCCCACTCATGACCTCCCTGTTTGATATGAGTTCGATTGCCTAAGAACACACTTAAGGCTCCTGAAAGGTTAACACATGAATGTAATATATCCAATATTCTCAAGACTGGTTGATTCCCAGACCTACAGAAGGGACCTCATACTTCCATGTTGTTGGTGCTACCTAACAGAAAATGAAGTTTACACATGCTGAAGTCCTGCAAAAAGTAGGCAGAATTTCTGAAGGGAATGCCAGATTTAAGTTTCTTAGTCCAAAGAGTGTAGGATTGGAAGTAAATGACTGAATTTGAAAGAAAATTGCCTCTCAAATCATTCCAAGTGCTGACATTCTGCCAGTGTATAAATTAAATAATAGACAAGTGGAGCAGATATACGCAGACTCCCAAAATGTTTCTGACGCAATAAAGCTGGAATCACAATTACATGCAGTGCACATAAAATACAGTGTAGAGCATAACCTTAGAATATGCTGCAGTACAAACCCATAAAGCTAGTTAAGCCATTACAACCTCGATACCCCTAGATGTTTCAGGATCTTTCAGCATTTGAAAATTGTCCCAAAACAGATGGGATCCTGCTGTAGGAAAGTTCATGAAGCAATCTTACTAGTTATAGTAACGAAGTAATCTTACTAGTAATATTATACTAATAATAGAATTCAGAGCTCCTGTTACCTTGAGTTCTTTTTGCCCTTCACCAGGAAACTGATAAATGTTTCCATCTGAGTCATCCTACCAGGACACTGGTGAAGGTGCTTAAAGACATGGAAGACCCAAATGATAAGGCACTTCATAAACTGAAGATATTTCCTAAACTTTATTATATTAAAAGTTATAGTATTTGAGAAAAGCAGTTCATATATTAAAACCAGTTATTTCCTCAAGCAATGACTTGTAACTGTCAGTACTGTCATCTCAGACTTGAATTTCAAAATAAAAATATTGATCCTCTTTATGCCCAAGGTGGATCCTGTTTGTCACCTGAAAGTGTCTGCTGTTAATGTCCTTCCTCCTGAAGTGAGAGGGGATCTGGTTCCTAGGACCGGAATATTAACTACTTCCTGCTTGAGGAAGTGGTGGAGAAGAAAAAGAAAAGAATAATCGCATACACCCAAGGGCACAGATATTAATTTTCCTAGAGTCTGACATTATTCCCACCCTTTTGTACAGAGACATGAAAGCCAGCTGCCAAAAGGTGAGAGCATCCAATCTTGCTATTTCACAGATGTCTTCAATTTCCCAAAGAAATCGATCTTTAATAGAAAAAGAAAAAAAAATTAAAATTTAAAAAAAAGTTTAAAAAAAAATTAAAAATTTAAAAAAAAAAAAAAAAAAGAACTGGTGGGTTTGTTTACTGGATAGTATCAATACAACTCTTTTCTGCTGCTCTTGAGACCAGTGGGTATCCGTACAGAGGTAGCAAAAATGAAATTCAGAGGACTTGACTCCTGAACGCAACTGCAAACGCATTTTCATTCTGAAATTCAAATGAAAATTACAGGTGGATGTAAAGTGGCCCTGGAGTCATTAGGGGTTCTCAAGATGTCAGGACACTGGCGGGGGGGGGGGGGACAACAATAGAAAGAGGTTTGATTCTTGAGTGTTAAGAGTGAAATGGACAAGAGCGGAAGGTAGGACTGAATGGATCTTTGCATTACCAATGTTAAGTGATGTCTGATGGTACTATCTTTATGAAGGTCTTTTTCAATTCGAGAGGAACACTCTCACAGCTTCTATTGAGTCAGGAAAATCCCATCATTTCTATAGATGCTGAAGAAGTTTGTGGGTATAACCAGCACTTAACTCCTAATGGGTCACGGCATGAAGGAATGCCAAAGCGTACGCTTTTATTTCTGTGGCACTATTGCACACGCTTCCCTTATCCATAAAGCAAGACGTCACAGGACTAGAAAAGAAATGTGTTTCTTCCATGAGCACAAGGACTCAATAACACAATCTATCCTTAAGATTATGGCACTACAAAAGACAGTTGCAAACCAGACTGATTCACCACCTGTTGAATTTTGCAATTCACTAGGATAGCCACTCACACCTATGTCCGCTGTCGAAAAATAGATATCTGAGAGTCCAAACCAGGTCAGGCTGAACCTGTGGTTGACTCAGAGGGAGGTAATCATTCCCTTCAGTGATTATTTGAGAAAAGACCTTGTACTGACAAGCTATCTGATGGATGAGAGGGGATGTTTTTCACCTTGCATCTGCCTGGCAAGGGCAGTGCTCGAGGTCTTGAATTACTTGCCAATTACAGCTCACTTCCAAGAAACAGGCTGAGGTCAAGGCTGTAATCAGCTTCAACTAGATCCAAATAAGCGTGTACTGGGTTACTGAGACCATCATATTTTAAACAATGGAAAATATTTAATACTATGATAACAAAATTTATAGTTTTACTACTGTTCTTCAATTATAACAGAAAAAGCTCCCCCACCTCAAAAAAAAAAGAAATCTGCTTTAATCTGAGTAGTGATACTGATCGCACAAAGTGTTAAACATGGTACTTGGAACTATACTTCTGTAATTCCTGATTCTATACATCCACATAAGATGGTGATGTCTAAAAATGTCAGTGAATATAGAAAATATACCAATATTGAATTTGTTACTTCACCACTGCAATAAATATTCACTACAGAACTTTAGAAAAATAAAAATCTGTGCATGAAAAGTTTACATTTTATATCTCTAAAAATTAAGAGTAGTGATACTGCAGGTTTATAATCAGGAGGAAAATTCCCAGAGTAATAAATCTTTAAGAAGGAAAAAAAAAAAAGGTAAAATGGGAGGAATGGGGATCTTCCAAAGAGGAAAAAAATACATCCTTATACCCACCTATATTCATAAAGATAAATAACTGCAGATTAATTTTTTCTAAAAGTTAGTTTGATAACTGAGTAACAAATGGAACAGTTCTGAAGCAGCACTCCTAATTCAACATGTTATTTCATTCTTTATGGTAGGCTAATTTAAGATGAACAAAACCACAGGAAGTGGTACACTTGTACTCCATATCAGGCCTCACAAGAGAAAGTCAAACCTTTAATATGGTTATTTCAAAGGAAAAAAAATAAAATTACCAAAGATTTTCTAATAAGTTCTTCTAATGAAAAAGATAGGAATGCACCCTTGTCTTTAGTTCTGTGTAGAATCACTAACGTGAATATCTCTATTTTACATGAAAGTATAATATGAGCTCATTATTGCTTACATGCATTAGTGGTAAATTATCATCTGTGGGCAAGGCAGGTATATTACCTCTTACCTCTGACCCGGCTGAGACCAGTTTTGAATCCTCTGTCCAGTTAGAATATCAGTCCCCTAAGAAGTTTATCAAAAACTAAAAAAGGTTAAGAAAAGAACCACAAAACTTATTTTGAATTTGGAAAGCAAATGGTACAAGTGCTAAAGTAGTTTTACTTACTTAGTTTCTAAGAGAAAAAGGTGAAGAAGTTCCTAAACACAGATTAAAAAATAATTTACACAGATTAAAGATATCTGATGCTACATAGTATTTTACATCTAGCAAAGAACAGGCAAAGGAACTACATAGGTAGATCTTGAGCTAAACAGCAACAAAAGCCAGAAGAAGATACACATTTCTAGCACTGAAAGTAATTAAATGCTGGGCTAGCTTGTCAAAACATGTCGTGATAAATCTTTAACTTGGGTTTTTACAGTGAGATTACTTTTTAAATAGGAATATTTTAGGCCTATTAATTATTGGCTCAGTCAACAAATTCTAACATTCAGAAAGCAACTGCTTCTTAAAAAAATCCTGTAAAAGAGAGGGAGCTGGGGCTGTTTAGCCTGGAGAAAAGGAGGCTGAGGGGAGAACTTATCGCTCTCTACAACTGCCTGAAAGGAGGCTGTAGTGAGGTGGGTGCTGGTCTCTTCTTGTCAGGTGGCTGGAGATAGGACGAGAGGAAATGGCCTCAAGTTGCACCAGGGGACGTTTAGGTTGGATATCAGGAAAAATTTCTTTACTGAAAGGGTTGTCAGGCATTGGAACAGGCTGCCCAGGGAAGTGGTGGAGTTACCATCCCTGGAGGTATTAAAAAAACGCATTGACAAGGCACTTCAGGACATGGTTTAGTGGGCATGGTTGATAGTTGGACTCGATGATCTTAAAGGTCTTTTCCAACCTAAAAGAGTCCATGATTCCATGAGAAAAATAAGTAACATTTAAAGTATGACTTTTAGCAGATTATTATGATTTTTGCAGTGATAATTCAAAGGTGATGTCTTCTCACTGAATGGGTCAGCATCTGAGCTGATTGAGAATTCCTTCCTGTCTTAATGACATTTTTATTATTGCTGAACTATTAAAGATATTTTGATTGTGGGTAAATGAACTACATTTCAATATATCTCAATAGCGAACTTGCTAAACAACAATTTCAGCACCATATTCTGCTTTCAGTTATACCTCTTTACTTCTGAAAACAATTACTCATGTTCTGGTAACCTGATTCATCTCAGATTACTTATCCAGCCTCAAAATTGGCCAGAATGTGACCTCTTGAGCTTTGTGATGATGACTAAGAGGGAGAGAGCTCTAATTTGTCTTCAAATACCAAATGGTTTTCAAGCATGGCATTTACATTGCCACAGTTGTGTAAGAGCAGGACTTTTATTTGTAGAATAAGTCTTAGAAGTCTTAAACTCAAAGTTAAGTAAGACAATCTAGATTGATGTTGTATAAAATATACATAATGAACACATTAAGGTAATTTTTGCTCAAATATATTAAAAAGTTAGAAAACTCAAACTGTGTAAAATTCCTTTTATCACCAGCTGCAAGTTACAAATGAAGCAAGGCAGACTTCCAACACACCTCCCATCCTTAGGATTTTGCTAGGTGTTCAGTGGCAAACATTTTTTTGAGGGTACAGGTACTTTTGCTGTCTTGCAAATATAAATTTAAATCTCAGACTTCAAAGGAGGTAACTCAGATGGCATGTTAATGTATTTTAAATATTTAACACGTATATCCTACAGCTAAATAAAATTTGAGTCAGTGTGAAAAAAAGTTCTTTCTAATGAAAAAATAGTCAAGGACTTTACTCAGATGATAGATTACTTTCCAAGTGGACAGACTACACCTTCCTATAGCGGCAGAATATCGTCTCATCCTCCCACGGAACAGAGTTACTGCACATGAGCATTATGGATTAACTGAACAAATCTGGGCTTTCCAGAAATACAAGGTTCACTATACACGCACTACAAGACAAATCTCTCCCTGCTTTTTAGGCACAACAGATGAGCAGGGGCTGCCACCATCAGAGAAACTTATGCAGGCTGTGTCTTGTTTCTGTTGTTCCTGAAAGCTCCTCAGAAACAGGCAAGTGGTGGCTGTATATAGATGATTTTTTCCACCAGGAGCGGTTGACTTTCCTGGTAACCTACAGCCACCCCATCACTTGTCAGAGGCACAGTTAGAAAAAACGCTGATTGAGTATGAGCTTCTGCTACCAAAAGAACAGATCAACTTCTAGATGGCTTGTTTGCTGCATTTGAAATCCTCAACCAGGTATCTTCCAAGAAAATGGGTCAGGTGAGCAACAAATAACATGAAAGCTTCAAGATGACTGTCTGATATTCTGAAAAGACTTTTTGAAAACCAGGGTGGGAGGGGAGAATAGTTAATTTCTGGGCCTCACTGATGTGACATGCTGTCTCACCTTATCAGTCAAGGTGTTGAAGAAAGTTTTGGATAAAATTACTCCAATATATACACACATACTTGCATAATATTTTATCTTTAATACAAGAGAGGGCATAAGGTTTTCTAAATGTAGGTTACAGTAGCAATTAACCTTGAAATGTATTACATGAGCTTTGAAATATTTGTAAACTCAGTAATAAGCATGTTTTAATATGCATCCTCATAAAGCATTAGTGGACTCAGACTCTTTTTCAAGAAAATGCTAATCTTCGTAACAACAGGGTTTTGATGATACTGTAATATAGGCACAATGTTAACCTATGGGTTGAAGTATTCAAAAGTATAGGTATTGCTTAAAACTACTTCTGTATATTGGATAGTTTAGGTAGAAAAATGGCATTCTTGAGGACTCAGCTAGAAGAGTAGTTTCTACAAGACGAAGTCTCTTATCAGTTATTCATTTGTGCTAAGCCAGAGAGACAGTGAGTATGGATAATGTAAGGGGTCCAAAAGGCATCTCTTTTTATAAGTGTCCCAGCAAATATTCATGCAACTGTGAGGTGCGACACTCCTTACATACTGCACATAGCTCATCTTCTTCACCCTGAAAGTAATATATCTTACAGTTTTGGGTTGCAGGTCATTAGGACTTTCTCCAGAACTTTTTCTCTCCCCTCTCATCACATGCATGCACAGAAACTCATATCTTTATATTTGGACAATCCCATCAATGATTTCAACACAAGATTATATAACTTCCTAGCTGTGTATGTAATGCCATGATTGCCTTTGCAACAGCAAACCATCACTGAACACAAAATGTTGTCAGCCTCATAGAAAAAGGTAATAGGGGGGACCAAAAAAAACCAGTGTCAGGTGGATTTCATGTAACTCAATCTGCTCCCCTCCAACAGGGATATTTAAATAAAGCTATTTATACAAAACATAATTTGGAAGTTAAGTTTGTCATAAAAGGTGAAACCAAACGAGATTTACTCAAAGTGTAGGGAAAGAGAAGGTGAATCAGGTCTGTGCCTCCCTGTCAAACCTTCCTGATGTAGGGGTAGACCCTGGGATACAAAAGTCTATTCTGATGTACCTACAACATTTGGTGAGTGTTATGCATTACCATAATGCATATGTCCAGTGAAGATATCTTCCTTCATGTATTAAACAATTCACTTCTCTAAAAACCCTGTTTTCTGTTTCAGGTGTACAGATTTACTTTGTTGGAGTTTTCTGTACTAGAATTTGTTGTTAGTAATGAGTGTTACAACTTACAATCATATTTCTTTTACGTAAAAGTACACAGTACTTCCTACAACAACTTTGAGATAACTACTGGGAAATAAATATCTGATTAATAAGCAGGTATTCACCTGATTTAATCTCTTTTTCTTTCATTATCTCACATTATCAACAATAAGAAGATAGCTGTTGTAGCCTGCTTTGGATGATCCAAGATTTTCTGTGTTTGAAGAAGAATAATTTCTGGACTATTGATCCAAAAAAGAGAATGTGCCTGGAGAAGTGTATATATTAATGTTTCTGTAGTGTTATCAGAAAATGACAGTAAGGCCTATCAGAAATAAAGATTGGACAACTACAATCAGAAATTACTTCTAGAGATACCCCTGGTGAAAATGGCTGCAGAAAGTAAAAATAGAGATGTTGTATCAGATTAAATCATCTGCCTCATTAGATTTAGGCAGCATTCAGTCTGGCTGTACTGAATTTTCTACCAGGTGCTGAACAATTCATCAATAGCTACCAGAAAAATAGGTCAGACAACTAAAGGAAGAACTCTCCTATAAAAAAAACAAAACCAAACAATAGCTAGAACACAAGATCTTCTTTAAAAACCAACAGCTAGAACATAAGATCTTCTTTATAACTTAAAAAAGATATACAATCATTTGTAATTGTATGTGAAGGAATTTGGGCAGAGAATTCTAGGGGCCACAGGGCAATGTGAAAATACAAACTATAATACTAAATAATAAGGCTGTCTAGCACACTCAGTGATGCAGCTTAATCCTTCACCTTTGATAGTAGAACACATAGGACTAACATGATTTAGCAAATTTAACTGACCTAATCAGGCAACAGAAAAAAACTGGGAAATTCAGCTAATTTTTCTTACTCCATGAGCGAGAGCATGAGAAGGTAAAATAACTAGAAATAAGCCATTTTCAATGTGATTATTGTGATGTTGATCCACATGGGTCTACCTGAATCAGAACATGGAATCTTACAGTGGAGTACAGAAGATAGTATATTGGTCAGATATTAGCCAAAGCAACCAGCAGACTGAGTTAATCATAATGCAAAGCTCATAATCACGACAATGCAAGGACATACCAAAACCTAGCAAGGGTTTTCACACATATCGTATCAAACCACAGAATGCAATGATATATGTAATCTGTGATACTAGGGAGACACCAGCTTGAAACCACATGAAATAAAGTTCCTAGAATTTGGAGTTACTATTTTCTAACAAAAGAGACATTGAGCTAATATTATATAAGTTATATGTTAAATATCCTTTAATATAACCTGTTATATATAACCTTTAATATACCCTGTTAAATATCCTAGAAAGGCATGAGCTCAAAAGTGGACTAGAAGTTAACATAAGGGCATAAGGGCCAAAGCTGAGCATCTCTTTGCATTGTAGGTAGGCAAAATAAATGCAGTCTGAATTCAAGGTGTGTGTATCTAATATATCTAAATCCATGTATCCTTGGTGTGTCAAAAAGCCTGACTTTCTGAAGCTGAGGAATATTTTGAGTGAAGGTGACTGATGGGACAATCAGACAGCAAAATATAATAAAAAATAGGAATTCTATAGGAAGATGCATTACATGATAGCCAAAATGTTGCAATCCTGCAATAAAGAGAGAAACTTTGGTTAAAAACTAATTTTCCTTCTGTGGTATAGTACCTACATTAGTTATAAATGTGAGAGTAACAGTGAACACATGGGAAAAAGGGAAATAACAATCTGAATGAATTATGATGTATAGAAAACTTACATAGGAAACTAAAGGCAAAGGAGAAAATCCATTACTGAATAAAGCTTTAGACTTTATATTTGGATCGGTTATTTCTAAAATGCATTAGGAACAAAAGGAAGCATATCAACAAGGATAGCATCATAGATAATATAACAAGTGCAGTTGATCTTCCTGATTTCTGAGATATATACCAAATGACTGACACTGAGCTCATGGCCAGAAAACATATAGTGCCTACTTAAAAGGGAGAGTGAATCTGGGAGTGATGCAGAGAAAAAAACATGACTCACTAGGTAAAGATAAGGGGAAAAAACTAGTTTCCAACAACAGCAAAAAGGAAGAAATTGTGAAATTAAGTGACCACTCCTTCCCTTGTCATCTCCAGAACATGTCAAGGTTTTGGATTCACCCCCACCTAACTTTAGAAAGCCTGTAAGTCTCACAATTTGAGAATATCACTGACCTTAACGGATAGATCCCAAATAAAAAAAGATCACTTGTGCTCACTTGGTGTCTCCTTTCATCAAATGCATTTCATGGTTTAGTCAAAACATGCTATGGGGTTCATCAAAAAAGCCAATGGATGAAAGGTATTGCCCTGTGGCATACAGGACTTTAAAGCGTATGATCTGACAACTCCTTTTTACTTCATGTGTCAGCTTGAGAAACTTAGGACTCTCTGGCTTTGTTTCCCTGATAGATTTGGAGATAATTCTATTTACTGTTGTAAAGCATTTTTAATTCTACAGAAGAAAAAAGTGCAGAAAGTATTCTTAGCACTAACATACTTCTAAACAGAATGGGTACACCTGATTTCACTACTCAAGTTATTTTCTTCTGCCTACCAAGTTCAGTATGCCATTTTCCCCCTAATCATTGACAAACCCATGTTCTTAGAAAATGTTTACTTTTCTACTTGGTAGAACATGAAACTAATTAGCTTTAAATATCTCGCTTAAAAAATCCATAACATCAATTTAAGTTTTATTGGGTTTTGATGATTAAAAGACATAGATTTATTTTTTTGCTATTCCAGCCTTAAGTAAAGTAATAAATGTTCTCAAAACTTGGTAGAAATTGTGCATATTTCAGTTTATACTACCCACATGTTCTGATAGCTAAGATAACGAAAAAGTGAAAAAAGAGAGTCAATAAATGTAACTAGAGGACATTTATAGATTTGCATTAAAAGGGAATTCAGGCCTTGTAAAGAAGATGTAAAAGTAAAGGTATTTACAGTGATAGGCAAACACTGTGCAATATATAATTTTCCTTTGCTTATGGTGGCTCTTTGACAGTAGGAATATAGCATGTACTTATTCCAAGTAAATAAATAAAAGAGATACTTTGAAAATATAAATTCTATCTTGAGTAGCCAGTAGTAAGTAGGGGAAGTAAGTATCAGAAGTTGTCTCCTTGGGAGAGATGAAACAGACCAGAACTCCATCTCTTTCTCATACCCAGGTTATTCTCATAAAATCCTCTAGGTTATCACCTAAAATTACAAGAGTAAAACTGAGCAATAAGATTCTAGTATTCTTCCATTTCATAGTAGATGAGACAATTTCCTTTTATTCAAAGTCCCATTCTATGCGTGATGCCTAATATCCAAACTGCAACAGGAAGGAGACCCTTGTGTTCATGAACTGCACCACTGCTATTCCTCACAGAGGAAAGTTGAGAGTTCTCTGATCAACTCTCTGCTTACTCAGGTCTAATATTTTTGTTCTCCTTTTTAAAAAAGGTTAATTATAAACTAGTAAGTTTGCAAAAGTTATTGTATTGATGACTTGGAGTGCAGTGCTCTTTATCCATCTATTTCTTTGGCATCTCTTCATTTGCAATTACAGTATTTACCACTTTGATCTCTGTGGATGTAAAGCACTACACAAGCAGATTATCATCAGGAGTGACAATTAGTCCTGAGAAAAGAAGCTCTTCAACAGACACTGACCTGGGAACAGGAGAAGGTTTTTCAGCAACAATGGAGCAGACTTCAGAAGATGATTCAGAGACGTCAAGACTGTTTAATGCAGGCAACTAAGGGCTGAAGTCATCTATTACAAATTCCCTTGGCTAGCAAGTTTCCTTTCTTACCTGCCTATTTCTGTTTTTTTAAAACTGCATGCAGAACTTGAGGCTTATAGGATGAAAAAAACCAGAAGGGGAAGAGTTTTCCTCTTATTTATTCTGCCCAGCAGTGGCCTGCCAACCAGTCATGCAGGATGCACGACCTGGTCAGGTGCTCACGTGCGCACAGCTTCCAATCAACTACAGTAACATGCTGCTGCCTACAAATGACTTGCTAGTGCTGTTTGAGCAGAAATATTTAATCAAGGAAAACTTCACTGGAGTTCTGTGTTAAAGATTTCTATCTACTGCTCACTCACCTGAATATGAGTAGTTGTTTCAACAGCTGCTTTAATTCAATTTATCTTGTTAAATATGAAGACATAATTGAACAAATTACTTCCAAGGAATGCCTGAAATTGCTAATATTAAAATTTCTGTCATCTCTTTTTCTTTTGCACACTGTCAGCTCTGGCTAATCATTTCACATATGGGTCCATGATTGCTTTCGTACTTCATAATTCTGTGCATAACTCTCTTTGACATCAAGACTGATCTTAAGAAAAATGGCAGAAAAGCCCCTATGTTTACTACAAGCTATATCTAGTATGAAGTGCTAGTGATTATGAATCCTCTGAAATGAATATTCCTCTGTTTCCATACATGAACAACACTGTGAAGAGGGACATCACTGTGGAAATGCAGAAATTCCCAGCAGATCATAGCCTGGATGACAAAACAGCTTCAGTGGCTGCTCATTTCAGAGCAACCACAAGTAACTTCCACTGCGTTTTCAGTCATATCCAGTCCTTCTCAAAAAAAGTTGTAAACACAACAAGCAACTCCCTATGTGCCTGTGGTTTTGCTCTGTTTTCTAGCTTATGAATGGAAAGTTGTCAATAGCCAGAATTATTAAAATGGGATTAGAAGCTGCTTTGACATTTTAGAGGAATCAAGTGTTCCAGTAATTTAACTCAATTATTACAATTTTAGATGTAAAGTTCTACTACTGCTACTCTCAGGGCTCCTAAACAAGGAGATTAGATAGATATCAATAACATAGAAACATGGAATCCACATTTCACAGTAACATATATAATTACTTCTATGCCTTCTTTTTTTTTCCCTGCTAGTGGTACTAACTGCTGTAAGAGTATTTCCTAAAAAACAGGGCATTCTTACGTAGATCTTTTTGATCACTCACAACCTTCACAATTCTTCCCTGAACCTTATCCCTAACAGTGTAGGTTTCAATGCCTGGACTGATGAAGAGGAGTTTATTTTGCTGTTTGATTAAGGAGTGATTTAGTTTTGGAAAATCAATCACAATCTTTTCAGAAAAGTACTAGAAGTATATTGAAATCATATAAACTGATATCCTGAATATTGCATAATCTTAAGATGCTAACATACTTACATTCAACGTGCTCAGTTCTTGTATCTCATTTCAATTGTGAATGACTTTTGGAAAAACTTGCCATACAAGAAGAAATATCATAATCTTAAATTTATATCTAGATATATCTAGGAACAAACATTCCTGATTAGGTATCAATACATCACTCCTTACACCTTACACATTACTGTTTTAAAAAAATCAGTAAAGTTTATTAAAGAGGATATAACCTGATTTACGAAGAGTTAAATATTTAACCTAGAGACAAAGTCTGTGCAATCCACAACCCATGAGAGTGAATAAATCTGTTCTGCTACTTATCACTTTAGGAGCTGTCATACAGTATTAAAAACCTCTATTTGAAAATACTTTTATAACAACAGTAAACCCACTCAGCAGTTAAAGGCAACTAGGCAAAACCACAGAAAGCATACTGTGATCTAAGTGAGTGCAATACATCATAAAATAATATTTAACCTAAAGTCTCTGCAACCCACAACCTACAAAAGTGTATAAATCTATTCTGCTACTTATCACTTTAAGAGCTGTCATACAATATTAAAAACATCTATTTGAAAATACTTCTCCTACAACAACAACAGAATCACTCAGCAGTTGAAGGCAACTGGGCAAAACCACAGAAAGCATACTTTTATCTAAGTGCTTTACATCATAAAATAAGTATAAGCAACTATATACAATTTTAATTCTGAAAATATTTTATTATTTTCATCAATAATGAAAACAATTGCATACTATTATTATTATTATACACATAATTTGTACTGAAGAGTCTGAAGAAAGCAGAATTTTACTTACACTTATGATAGTTATTATGACACTGAAAAGAGGAAAATGAGATTTTGCTATTGATTTACATAAATTGCACCCAACTCTTCCAAATTAATGTGGAAGTGGTTCACGAAGTTCAGAATCATGACAACCCAGTGTAGGAAGGAAGATACTTTAGCATCAAGCTTTTGTTACCATGACAGGGACTAATTCTGAAACCTAGATCTCTACCAAAGCTTCGGTGTGATTTAGAGAGTTCAGAATTATTGTCCTGTGTTGGGTGCACTGTGTTACAGATTATTACTGACTCTATGGGTGACTTCCTGATAGATGCAGGATGTGTTTTATATGCCATAACTTATTCATTTGTATGAAACACGCAAAAAGATTTCATTGGGACATATTAACCTTTGAGGGGAAAGAAAAAAAAAAAAAAACAAAAAAAAAGGAAAAAGAAAAAAGAAGGGATATAACCTATAAAAAACCAGAAAACTGCAAATGTCCTTGTAACGAACAACATTTTCAGAAAACTGCAACTGACTTCTTCACTGATTTCTGGCAAAACACAGGGAGAGTCTGTGTACACTTTTAAAATTCATTTTTTCTTAACATTCTACCTAAAAACATCTCTAACATTTGCACAGTTTTACAATGTGTGTACTTTTCATTCATGGGTGAAAATGAATAGCCTTGATACTTATTAAAATCATGACAATTTCTTCAAGTCCCTAGAAGTGTATAAATCTTTTTTCTGTACTGTAATCAATTCAGATCTTTAATTGTCAAGTTTAAGAAAAAAATGGGGAATAAGGCTGCACTGTTCCCGAACTATGGGAAAACAAATTCATAAATCTGTGCAATTTAGCTAAGCCCCATTTTTCATACATCATTGTTTGTATCTATTACTTGATTCCTACGTAACTTGCCTTTTATCTCATTCACATCAGTTGAACACCACAGAGGAATGGGGCATATTTGTCCTCCTGTGGTTTCACCTAGCTGGCATGCTGGAAACGTGTCCTGCACTAGGCAAGAAGAAACTTCAAGACTCTGTGCACATGCAGACTCCCCGTTTTTAAACCAGTGAGGCAGACAAAACAGGCAGCTGCACGAGAAACTTATTTCTTACAGAAATCTTACAACCACTTACAGGCAGCTTCACTATATTTCTAACTGTCTTCCCATTATCAGCTTCCCCAGCCATAAAAACAAGTACAAAGTGCTCAATTTTGCTAGGGAACCTGACCAGATGTGGCAATTGGACTTGACAGAGCACACACCGACCTGCCAACCAACCTAAAAAGTTAAATATGGCTTTTTTTCCCCCCCAATCTCTGCAGCCTCTAATGCTGGAGGTAACTTTTATCATAACATTTCTCAAGTTGATTGACATTTCTATTTACAACTGAACACAAAAGAAAAAGAAAAGCAGAAGTTCACAGATGTGAAGGGAATCTCTCCGTTGTCATTTAAACTCAATATAATGCACTCTAATGGATACATAAATTCTTTATAAAAATGCACTTGATAACACATTTTTATGAGTCCCTGCAGGGTTTTCAGATTCTGTAATCAATACCAGCAAGTCTACACAAGACAGCAACAGACAGAGAAACAGCTGAGTGAACTTCCTTATTTAAAATCACTTGAACAGAAGACTGCATTTCTTGAAAGGGTCACATAAACCGGACTACTTTAGACCTTTCCATAGGAGCAAATTTTGCTTATATTCTTACTCGTTAACACAGGAAACCACAATCTCTCAGTCAACAAAGTTCCCCTTTTCACAGGCATAAGTATATACACTGTATTCAAATGCTAGCTTACAGGAAGATTGGAGAATACAGTATTTCTTCAATATTTGAGAAACAGACCGTTTCAGTCTGCACCCTAATAAAACCCTGGGATGCAATAAATATCATTACATCATTACATCAACCGTGCTGCAATCAGTGTTTTTTTTAGACTAACTCCTCATATGGCAAGAGTAACAGCGCTTTTAGAAATAAGGTAAAAACAATCCACATTCCACTAACTTTTACATATAAAAAGCACATTTTAAATAAAGTAAGCTTCTTATTTTTCATTTTTACTGCTTGATACAGAAGCAACACTGTTAAGAAGAAAGGAGATGATCTAAGATAAACAGGGGATCGAGCAATAAAACTTGCACTTGATTGCCCTAAGTGAATGTTAAAGTTGCTTATTTTGCATCCGAGTCCCGCCGTTCTTCTTCCTCGAGCACATTTTAAGATCTTATCAGTAAATTAAACATTCAACAGGTTTTCGAACGGGATGAAAAATATGTATCTCGGTATTACCACAAGCCCAGCAGAGAAGATGTTAACCCGCACAGACTGAAAAAACAATTTTGAACAGATCACAGGACAATTTTAAGGCACTGCAACTGTGTTTGCACGTCGACGCCCTGAAACCTGCTTTGACCCCTGCTACTTGAAATGCGCAGATTTTACACGGGAGTCAGAGAGTCAGGTTCTAAGGCATTTCCCTCTGCTTAACCTCTAGGTTTACGGGTGCGGTATGCAGGATACGCGTGTTTTTCCCGCGAGAGAGAAGCCCCGCAACTTCGACAGCCCGAGCAGGCAGCCACCGAGGCGCAGACCGCTCTGGAGGCGGCTCGGGTCCTGCCTCGCACCCCGCTCGCAGGTGTCCTCGCTGCGAGAGAGTACGCGGACCAGAAAAAAACGACAAGCCACGGAAAAGCACTCCCTTACCTTCTAACCCGGCTTCAATCAGCCCAAACTGTTCCAACACTTTCACAAAAAGCACAATCACGACCAAAACCGCTATCATTTCCAGCCCCTCCAAGTTCATGATGAGTTAGGTCATGGTCTGGCCGCCGCCGCCGCCGCCGCCGAGGAAAGCGCTCTTCCGCCTGCCTTGCTTCGCCAAGCCATTACACTCGGCGCAGCAGGCTCCCGCCGGGGAAGGGGGCGAGCGGGAGGGGAGCGGCGGGGGAGACGTCCATCCCGTCCGCCCGAGCGGGGGCCGGCAGGGGCAGGGGACTTAAGTGCTGCCGGCCCTTAGCCGGGGCTCCGCCGCAGCCGAGGCAGCCAGGCGGGCAGCGGGGGGGCCGCCCCGAGGGGACCCGGGAACCGGCCCCGGCGAAAGGGCCGCGCCGGCGGCGGTGAGGAGGGAGGGCGGCGGTGAGGAGGGCGGCACGCCTGGGCGCGAGCCGCTCCCGCTCCCCGGGAGGCAGCGTCGGCGCGGGGAGCCCGTTGCCGGGGAAACGCGGGGACCGGCACGCGCCCCGCGGCCACCGAGGGACGGCACGGGACCGGCCGCCACAGCGCGGGGCGGACGGACGGACGGACGGACGGACGACGACGACCACCACCACCACCATCACCACCACACGGGACGGGACGGGACGGGACGTGGGGGGACGTGGGCTGGCCAGCGGCCGGAGGAGGAGCCGGGGTGAAACCGATGCCCGGAGGGAGGACGGAAGGGGTGCGCGCAGGGGAGCCGGGGCGGGAGTCGCCCCTCGCCGGGCCTCGGCCCGTCTCTCCGCGGCTGGGCCGGCCGCCCGCGGTTTGGCAGGGTGCGAGCTGCCGACTTCTCGGGGAAGTTTCTACCGGCAAAAACACCCGGCCTCGGTCCCGCGGGGGACAGGCCGTGGCGCGCGGCGCGTTCTGCGCGGCACTTCATACGTAGCGGCGCGCTCAGAATCCTCGTTGTGGAATGGAAAACAAAAACCCAACCGGGCCGCCTCGAGTTCTTACTCGGTGTGTGGGAAAAGAAAAAATCGAAAAGAACAGGTTGAGAAGGAGAAGGAAAAGCAAGCTCGATAGTTTTGAGGGCTTCTCACTCCTGTAATATTTGCTAAACAAAGCATTTTCCGTGGAAGACGCTCGCGGTGAAGGACGTGAATACTAACCGCGGGACCAAACTGGTATCTTACGCCGGTAACACTGGCCTAGCTACAACAGTTCGCAGCGCTGGCATTGTCACGTGCAGCGCACGACGCTCTTCGGGGCTAAGGATTTACTCTTTAAATCCCTTAATAATTTAGCTTCTAAGAAGGAATTTACATTAGAAAAACAGCGCCTCTATTGCAGCAAAAATGAGCAGGGGAACAATTGCAACAAATTTAATCCTGTCTGGCAGAGTGCTGTCCTCCACGTAGTTGGAATCAAGTACTACCAAGGGCTCGGTTTTCTTCCTTTCCTTGGATAAGTTTTAAAAAAAAATCATTGCATCATGTGAGAACTGGCAGCAACTTCTAAATCCCCCAGGTATACTTGCATTATGATGGGTGTTATCGGTATTGAGAACAGTGGAATGAAGTGGGAGTAAAGGGACTAACGGATACAATATAGGTACCCTTTCTTCTACAGTGGATAAATAAATCCATACAGCGTAATGTTCACGTGTCACTATTCTGTGCTTTTTTGCTCGGGGTTGGACTCCCTGAAGCTGCTTAGACTTTTTCTGTCAAAAAAACTAAGGTTTAACACTCCATCCTAAATCCTGTATTCATTTCATTTCTGCAGGCCGCTTTTCCTTGGGTATCTTTGCCTTTGTTCGCTGCAGACTTTCTTCTTACATTCTTCTTCTTTCTCTCTTTTAATCTTTGTTCCGAACAAGGCTAAATATCTTTCTCCTCTATGCCATCTTATCAATGGCTTTAAGGACAGTAGGTCCAGCTCTCCTTCGATGTGGGACTGAAATGAGCTAATTTATCAGCCGCAGCAACATAACCTATGCAATCTGTATGCCTTTATACGCAAAAGGTTGATACAAGTTGTGTTTGGATACATGCAACATTGCCACCTGAACTGGCATATTCATTTTCATTAATACCTTTCATTAATATTTGTCTGCTGAAAATGGTAACATGAAAAAGCTTTTTTAGAAGACCCAACATTTACTACTTTTGTGACAGTCACACCTACTCGGAGCCGAGAGCAGAAACCGGGAAAGCAGAGCTTGTGGTGGCGGTGCTGTGAAGAAGGCGGCTGTCATTGCCCCCCCAAACCTGAACCCCATGGCTGGCAGTGACTACACAAATAAGCACGTGGGCATCCACTGTCTGCGATCTGCCTCCTCAAGTACGGGCAAAGTAAACAGTTTTTCCCAGAGGTGTAGGTCTACTGCACCTAAGGCTAATCCTGACCCTTTTTCCAAGGCACAGCAGGGAAGTACAGAAGAAAGGAAGGAATTAGTTTTACTCCAGGTTTACAGATGGATGCCAAAGCACAGTAAGAATAATTATCTCCGGGGAAGGCAAGGACTTTGCAAGCAAGCTGTGACTAAACTCAGGTTTCTCAAGTGCTGTGAACCAGCCATGAGAGTCTCTCTTCCCCCCTCCCCCCCCCCCCCTCCTTTTGATATGCATACAGGTAATCTAATATGCAATTAAATATACCTTCCCTCATTAGGTCATTGCTCTTTAGCAAAACTTTAAAAAACCGTACAAAATATATTTCTTCTGTAGGAATGCAAAATAGCACAAACCTCTCTCTGATCCTCACATTCCTACCTGATTAAAAATGGAGTTGACTCTATTGACAGGTAGGGTTACAAACTGCATATACAAACTACAAACATAACTATTTCTCTCCCCAAGTACCTTGCCAAAACCAGTGAAGTGGCCTGTGCGTTTCTTCTTTGCCTTCCATTAAGAAAAAAGAAAGTTATCTTCATTTACCTATACAGTTTTATCAAACCATGACAGGAAGAATGTAGCTACCATACTCGCAAATACTGAAACACTATTTTCTCTCTTGTCTAACTACCCAAGCCTTAATATATTGTGGAATTAAACTTGGGAAAGGTCTACAAGTAGGAAGGCAGGAAATAGGAATGGGAGGAAAGATATTAATGCATAAATTACCATGCCATGTAGGTGTTTTATACACAACAGCACGTAGCTGTGTTTTTCTTATGTGTAACTGCAGATAAAAGGTTTCAGCCTAAAAAGTGTTATAGATGCTGTCTCCTTTTCATCAAAGCATTTTGCAGGTTCTTAGTTTTTATCGTGAGAGTAAATATATGAAACTGAAGTCACTGATTATACTTTGAGCTAGGGACATATATAAATGGTCACTTCCCATCCTGTGATAGCGCTCTAAACCACAATAGACTGACTCTATTTACATTCCTATGACTAAGATCCTTGATACCATTAATCTTACCGCTATTGCTTAATGCTATGTATCATGAAATGTTAATGTTAAGAAAAGACCAAATCAATTTAGACTGGAAATTGATGAGTGGGTCTACAGATGGAGTCCCAGCAATGGTTATATTTCTTCCTTACGCTTCCTTTTCTTATGCGTTCATATTCATCTGGATGCCATTAAGCCACTCTCAGGTTTTCATCATGGCATCCATGAGGATGATTACTATCATCTGATATTCCTTACCACCTAGTGAAATAGTTTATGGGAGCCTGGCCTGCATAAGTCAAAATCAGTTGGATTTGTTTAAAAAGTTCAGATTAGCGATCTGAGCTAACATTGATGACTTTGCATAAAGCAAACGGGGATGCACACATGTACTGCTGCACTAACGGATTTTGGGGAAGGCAATCATTGGCAGGGGGGTGGTTAGTGGGAGAGCTAACTGGCAGAGCTGGGTGCAAACAGGACGTCTATGTACAGCAAGAGAAAGCTGAAATGGAATAGCACCAGTGGGAATCCCATGTCATGAAATCCGAGAACAGAACCTCTACTAGAAGCTACAAGTTCTTGATTTTTGACTGCGAACAACCTAAATAATATTTTTAAGCATGCATATGGTGAGGGTAGAAATCATGCTGTAAAGCTAGAGCAATCTAATTGTTGCTTTACAAGTGATGGTCCTGCAACTTATTACAAAGATAAATAATATTTCTCCTATCTTTAATAAGAACAGCTTTGAATAAATATTCCAATAATCCAATAAAATCATTACAATATTTATTCTGTGTAGCTATTTAAAAGAAATTTATATTTTTTAATCTTAAAAGGGTATAAACCACTCTTTCTTTCTAAAGGAGAAAATGGGCCAGAAAATCTTGATGTATCGTAAGTGCAAATACTTTATTATCTCAGCAGCTAACTGTTATTACACTTTAGTCTCCCTTCTTCCTCTCTCTTAAATTTACTACTAGCATAAGAAATTAAGAGAATAAAATAAAACATTAATATATTTTTTTAATATAAAACCTAGTAAATCTTCTAGCTCATCAAATCACTGAGCAAAACCCGCAAAAAGATAGAAACTTTTCTCTTTTAGTTTTAATGTAACCCTCTTTCTTAGAAAATATTTAATGATCCAAAGAAAAGATACAAAATGCTGTGATGCATTCAGCCATTATAAATGTTCAATCTTATAATGGCCCACACCTTGCAACTTTCCTCTAGACATTGAGCCAACGTGGCTTGACTTTGGTAGGATCTTTCCCAGATTAAGCACTGGTAAAAACCCAAAGAATACAGCAATCTGACATCACAGTGCCTTATTTCTACCTTTTCAGAACTTTTATTTCAGTTTGCATCCTGAACTGGGCCCAATGTTTTTCACTTCTCACAACTGAAGGAGTTGCCACAGTTCAGACATGATGATGCTTAAGTCACGTCAGAAGAAGTCTACTTCCCAGTCCCACCCAAAAGGCCATACTACTGATATGCATGATGACTCCCTAAACAGGCATTTCAGCCCCATGTCAGCAGGCAGCAATAATTTTATGGGCTGCCATGGAGGTTGTACCTCACCCAAATTGACTCTGGTTGTGGAAGGGGGGGGGCAAGATGTAGTCATGAAGCAGAAGTTCTAGCCCTTCACATCTGGCATATTTTTAGATGGCAATGCATAAATCCTGTGCTTTTACAGAACTGATTAAAATAGAAAATGTACTACAATATTCATAAGCAGGCTTTTCAAAGACTCTGACTTAAAACATCCTCACCAGCCAACTGAAACATAGTCCCAGTTGAAAAGTATACCTGAAGATCTGAGTAATATCGTAACATTGCTCTTCAGAAGTTTTGTGTTGCTATAAATGTCAGAAAGCACAAAATCTGTCAATATGTCAGTTAGTTTAAATAGTCTTCTGAATAGTATATGGATATTCTGGAGCCCTTAAAATGGAATTATACATACAGGGAAGATATGGCTCCCTGAATCTGGTAGTGTATATTTCTGGAAAGTGATGCAGTTATCATATTAACTGTGACCATGAACTATATGTCACTAGAAGACAGAAATTTTCTCATCACATGGAAAACCACCATTCAGATAACTCCATCTTTACTGGAGATCCTTAAATATCATTAAAAAGAAAAAATCTTCAAAAAAGTTCAATGTCTGAAAAATGTCAGACAGCTACATTTTAAAACTTTCTGTGGAAACTGAAGCTGAAAAATACTTGGCTGTTGTAATTCCACAGACTAAGCTCAACTGTTCCCATGATTTGTTTGTGCCACCTATTTATTAGCAAGGATTTCTCTCCTGAGAAACTTAATGACTTTTCAAGTGTTTGCACTTGAGGGAACATATTGATCATTTCCAAACTACAGAGAAAATCTGGTCACATAGTATTTCAAGAGAGTTACTAACTGTCATTTGTAAAACTCCTATGCATCTTCAACAATGAAGAGCTAATGCAGCAAGCTTCACTTCAAATTTTGAGACAGTCAGAATGTGTCAAGGGATGGTGTTTTATGATACTTGCTTTAATTTGCTCTGACTGACACATGGCCTCAAATAGTTTCTCCCATTATGCTCTCAAATCCAGGGTGTATCCAGTGCATTCAGTGCAACACCTCTAAGATTCAATGTTTTTTCCCTGTCAGACAAATAAAATTTTATTTTAGACTTCCATGGTTTTTGTTCTCAACTATCATAACCTTCTCTTTTCTGTCCTTGTCAAGTGCAATCTTGCCCCTCTTTTTATCCACTCAGGATACTGCTGCAAAGATCATCATTCTAGCTTACCACTCCAACTGTCTCAGCCCTCCTTTTACATTTATAATGAATCCACTTCATCATATGCAAAATATTTGCCATCACTTTCAAGGCCAGTCATACTACTGCTACACTTACTCACTTCTGACTTTTAGAGAATATTGAGCTGTTAACCCACTCAAGAATAATGCTATCTTTACTTATTCATAAATTAGACTTTATTCATAAGAAATGTTACTGGCTCCAATACAGCCCCTTAATATTCTGAAATATTACTACATCTGTTCTCTCTGTGCTACAAAGTTTCTGTGATACACAGCATGTGGATGCTGACATTTTTGAACACATAGCTATGGACAGAGTGGGAATTTTATGACACAACATGGTAAAATTTTCATCCAGATAGCAAAGGGAGAAGATATATCATTAATAATTAGAAATAACATTAATAATTAGAATACAGTCTGGGTTTTGCTACATTTTTTGCTGCATATTATTGGAAAACTGTTGAGCTTCCTGCGGACTTTAGCTGTGCATGTTGTATTAAGTAACTTTATCATAAATATGATTAGGAAACTGATCTACAGCCTCAAAATAAGAGAGTGACAGAAGAGTTCCTCCAGTTCAGCCGATGCAGCATGTGGATGTTCGCCAGACTTTCCCTCCTAATCCCTTGTTGGTTCATTAGTAGCTCACTGCAGACAACAAGAGGCTGTTATGCCAATCAACAGTAAAAAGTCACGGGAAAGCCTAGCTCATATGCCTATAGAAAGCAGCTTGAAAGACTGGAGCAAGACAGCATCTTTCATAGCTCTGCTTAAATCAACCACAAAATAAAACAACCAAAAAGCTAGGGAAATCTGAAGCCAGTGTCTGCTGAACCTTACAGCCTGACTTAAGCACAAGTGTGCTGTTAGGGTGTGTTTCTAGTCCAAAGGGTGAGCTTCTACTTTGCCCAGAATTTTTTATTAAGACAAATGACAGAACAAAAGAGTGACAAGTTCAGTGGGGTTTTTTTTTCAGAGTGGTTATACAAAGCTAACCAACATATATGAAGGAAATAAAGCAAGCTGACAGATATACTCAGTTTCCAACTCTGCCCAATTAACCTTCTTGGAGCACTATGAAGGAGCCCAACAAGTTTCTTCGTAACAATTTGAGAATGTCTCTTAATTTCTTTCCTGCAGACCTCTACCATGTATGAACCCGAAACAAAGAAATCCATGTGCCTAAGCAAAGCTCTTTGTAGGTTCAAACATCAGAGTCTTAGTTTTGCTAGGAGTTTTGTTCTGGTAGGGTGATGCTAAGCTATCTTATTACAGAAACTGTAATGCACTGAAGGGTGCATTAGGGTGCCTGAAGAATCAAGGGGGATGGTACCAGTTTGCTCATGGTGAAAAAACACCTTACAAATAACTTATACCATATATTCAATAGTAATATTTATCTCATTGATAGTCAATGGTTGTTAATGGTTGTTTTAAACCAGCTGACAAGGACAGATGGCCCTTTTATGTGAACAACTGTACAGAAACAAACACTCGGTTTAGCAGTCTCGGCAGACAGTCCTAACTAGTTCAGTTGCATGTGTGGCCTTTACAGCATAGGTTTGAAGAACATGAGTGTAGTAACAGTCCAGAGAGACATAAAGCACTGGCATTTGCTATTTAAATGAACAGAAGAGTTCTGTGCGTTGAGCACCAAGACTTGGAGACTTTCAACATTGCTAAACTCAGCAGAGCTACTCTTACATTAACACACAGGAAATTCTTTGTGTTATCTAAATTCTCTCTCCCTCTCCTGTCTTTATGCAATATAAATGCCTGTATTACCACTGCTTTCCTCTATTATTACACTCTTTGGTGAATATTTTTCTTTATAATGTGGTCATTTGCATACCAAAAATATGACTTCTTTTTAAACAGATTAGTAATTCTATTGGTTCTTTAGTCCTCACCACTCTATGCTTTTTGAAAGCTGCTTTTATTCAAATTCAGTTTTGCTGCACTGGAAGGATCAGGTCTTGATTTATACCTTCTCCACTTGGGTCTGTAAGGTGAAAATGTTTCTGTGTGAGCTGGTAAACTTCCAAAATTGTGAGGAAATTTCAGGAGCAAAGACAAACACAAAGAACAAACAAGACACTGAAATTTGTTTACATATTAATCTTTAAATGTGTCAAACGTGTTGCTCTTTCATTTTAATATCTTATAAGAATTTATTCGAGAGGCCAGATAATATTTGCTTTGCTTTTATATTCACTGACAATATATGATGAAGAGAGGTCTGAATGTTCCAGGGAGTTCAGAAATGTAAACCAATATGAAATATGACATTTAATGAACCTCACCTGTTGAAACAAACAAAAACCAAGTGGGATGCCTGAAAAGCCTCACTACAGTTAGGTATTTGTTTATTTTGTGTTTCCTGTTGCTTTCTCTGAATACCTTGTCAGTTTTTTGATTGATGGTCAATCCCCACATTCTCTTCCACCACAAAAATGATACTAGGATCCATGCAAATCCTTTATTGTGGATAAACTAGTCCTGAAGGCAACCATCGCTCTGTTTTGTGCAATTTACATGGGAAAGTAGAGTTAAGGGGTAGATGACTGTCAGAATGTGTCTGTTCCTCAGGAATAAAAAAGAACAAAGAATAAAAACACTACACTAGACTTACAGTTATTAAAAGGGAGACAGCAGTAAAAGAGAGCAGGCACCCATAGATACGGTATGGTCACTTCAGGGCTCTGAATGGCCCAGGTCTGCCAGGATTGAAGGATAGACTGTCATGAGACAAAGAAAGATCAAGCTTTTTCCATGAGACTTGTTGCTACCACTATTAGCACCTCTAGCATCACAGATATAATCGAGTAAGAGAGCCCATATTTTCTCCTCATCTGTTGAAAACATAAAAGGGCCTACTCAAGTAGCAAGGTTGAGCACTGTAAGGACAGGCATCAGAGGATAAACACGCTGCGTGATGGCCCAGTATAACTCTTTCACCCAGGTGTCTGTCAGTTTACATGACAGAGAAAGGATTAATTTCCACAGGTCATTAAAATATTCTGCAGAGTAAAACAAACAAAAAAACTTGAACGCTTCCCTTCACATGGAAGGACGTAAAAATATATTTCAAGCAAGTAGATTGTGTCTGTGCTCTGTCTGGAAAAGCACTAATGCTGGAATTGTGCTAGATAGGTTAAAAAGAAAGTCATTTAAAGAGCTCCAGACCAATATTTTGAGATTGCCTGCAAAAACAGTAAAGTCTAAAACTGAACAGAGCTAAAGAAAGACCAGTATGGAAGAAGGAAAAGACATTCTGAAACACTTTCTTTTCCCCAAGCTGGGAACCAGACAGGGTTCACATGTCATCCTAAGACTGCTACCTAGAAATTAATTTTAGAATGTAATTTAGATTCAGCCTTGAATATAGCCTTATCAGAGGACAGCAGAACTGTGAAATTAAAAATATACATACCTATATAGACAACATGGGAGTGGCTGGAGGTAACAGTGATTCACACCTTACATTCTTTAGCATTATCAATATGCTTCAAACGCAAAATTCTTCCTTTGTACCTTCAGCCATTCTTTGGGTTCTCTTCCCTCTGAGGAATATCCCTCTGACACATTTGCAGTGTTTTGCATCCAAAGAGAAAACCTGAGCTCTGTATGCAAAGCAAACAGCAGGGTCTGGCAGAAGGAGCCCACGGGAGCAGAGGTCATTGCCAGTAGAGAGCTCTTCCGCAGAATTGTAATGCAGCAGTATGATGGCTGGAGCAGAGTCCACCACGTCTTTTGAGTCTTGCTGTATATGAGGAAGGCAGCCCACAGGAAGATGACAAGATGAGTTTGCTTCCGTTTCCCAATATTCACCTTCTCCACAACGTAGGCTCCACTGCTTCTGCAGTGAAAGGAACCTGCAGAGCTGAGCTGTGGTACACATCCATCCGAACCCTACGCAGGATCACCACAGTATCCCATTGCATGTCTTTCACCTTCCAGCAATAGAAATAGGCTCAGGACTTTTTCCATGGTTATACCTCTAGAAACCCTACAAACCTAAAGCCGTGACTTTCTGATGCCTGTTTTGCAATCAGCCTGCTGTGGCCTGTGGGCTGTGGAGTTTTGTGTGGCTTTAGTTTTGAAGCAGTATTTTAATCTCATCCTTGCAGCACTTCTCAGTAGAATTTTTCTTCATCTTCTCTGGCTGTGTTGTATCTTCGCACTATTTCCTGCTGACACCGCCAATCACTAACAGCATGTGGCGTTCTGTGGTGTCCTCTTTTGGATGAAGTTCTCATCGTTCTCCTTTGTCCCCAGTGCTAATCACTTGAAATGTGAACATCAAATTACAAGGAGGAAGTTTGCCTCTGCTTTTTCCAGGTCCTATTCTGAACTGTTATTGCAGTAGAGACTACCTTGCAGTTGAGCCACAGATTACTGTATTTTGACAATTTAGTTGTGTGTCAAGAGACAGTGATCTCAGACCAGTTCTTTATTGATGTGACACATTAACCATCTCTTCCTATCCAGTATCTCACTGTCAAAGGGAAACATCAATGTGATCTCTTCTACGTTGCCAAGCAATGGGTGGATCAGAAATACTGGTACAGTAAGACAAAGCATTCTCCTTGAATTCATCAAAATACAGAAACATACATTCACTCCTCAGTGAGTAACATATTAGAATAAACTGCATGTGATGTTCTACCCATTCAGTATTAGGATTCTATTCTGTCTATGCTCAACTATGCCTGTGTGTACCATCTTCAATACCTTATGAATGACACCCCAACAAACATCTTTGCTGTGGCTTTTCACCATGATCTTTTTGATAGTTCTGTCATTTCTATATTGGGACTTTCTCCCTATTTTCAAAAAAACACACCCGCAGATACAGTATGCTGATTTTGACTACAGGAAGAATGGAACTTCCATCACATGTTTTTTCAGAGATCCATTTATGCTGTATCCTTTCTAGGTGGTCTTACAACCTGTTAGTTAAGTAACACTCCAGTAAGCACAGGATAAAATGCTACAAAAGAAAGCCCAGGATATAACTTTTTGGCTTATTAACAGATTTAACCAAAGTGCTAGCCTCTGTAAAAATAATGGAGTACCTTGTTCTGATAAATATAGGGGAAATACCAAAGAACTATTTGATGCAATATTCAGGAAGTACCCAGAATGCCTTTTAAAAACTATGCTATAGTCCCTGTAACTGGTAAGCTGTGAATCGTAGGAACAAAAGTCTATGGAATCCTGGAGTATGACGATACGCTCCTAAGCTAAATATTTATGTGCTAGCTCTGACAATATTAAGTTTGTGATGTCAGAATAATGCTGATCCTTCTTCTCAATGAGATGTTAATTACTGTGCTTAGCAGTTGCTTAGTAATAATGGCTTTGAAAAGTCATGAATATTAGGCATTTCACAGCTTCTCATTTTAAAAAAATAAAATCAAATGGGCAGTAAAAGAACCAAACATTTGGCATACTACAGCCTGATAATTAACTAGGTATGAGAACTTTTGAGGTATTCCTATAATCAAAGTTCTGCGCACAGAGAAGGTTAGCAGACAGGTTTTTCTCCTTTCACGTGGGGACAATTTTCAATGATCCAGAATAAATTCAGAGGCATTTTGAAAAACTGCACAATTTGCAGGGAGTCATTCCTCATTCTGATGACTTACATTGGCAAAACTTGTTCTGTGCATGAAGCTTTGACATCTGTCCTATTCCCAAATTACTACTTCATATTGTTGCAAAAGTAGCAGTAGTATCAAGTTAAAAATTTAATATAATAATTATCTGAAACCAGAGCAATATTTTCGTGATAACCATCAGAGATGCACCTAGCTCTGCTGAGAAATACATATAGACCTTACACTTCAAGTTTCAATAACAGGTTCACTGAAGTTGAATGAACCTTTAGAAAACATGGCCTATGCAAGACAACAATAACAAACGAAAAATGTTCCTTTGGGAAAGTAGACTTAAAATACAGCTTGAAAAAAATAGTGCTGAGAGAAGCATCAACTAAAAATATTTTTCAATGAAGTTTGCAGACTCAGAATTACAAAGTTGTAGAATTTTAAGGGCTCTCAGGAATTCACCTGGTCCAGACTCTTGCATCGTACTTTCCAGACAGACATTAAAAAAACCAAACAAACCCCAACATAAAAAGAATTAGAACATAACCCCCCTAAGAACTCTCGTACTTTATCACTCTCTGGAAAAATTGATCCCTGACCCCAACTCTGTATTTCCCCCAGTCTCTTTTGCTGCTATTTGAGCCCATTTATTCTTGTCTTATTCATACATCTCTGTAAATCTGTCTCTCTCAGACACAGATCTGGTCTAAAAAATTTAAACTGAAGCTACTGGAATTCTTTGAAGCAGTCAATTAGTTTTCATATGTCCTTTCATATACATCCTACTTATGATGCTCTGGTGCATTTTTTTAAATCAGAAAACTGAATATCTAAAATGTTCTGGCTATTTTTAAAACACTTTTTCAAAAAAGCGAAAAAAGAAGTTTTGGGAAATGCATTTCTCCTAACATACAAATGTAGAAATTTCAGAATCATCCAGAATAGATTCTAAATTATTCCACAGCTGTGGAAAACATAACTCATATTAAAACTGACTACTGACTACTTTGCTTTTACATTGTACTCTTTCCTCTATCTTTCCTTGTTTTGGTTAAAAGCTTCCCTAGGCATTGACTGTGTTGTATACATTCAGAAAATCATCCCAGGTATATCATAATCTAAATGATAAATGTTAATAAAATGAAGCAAAGCATCTAAGCTTTCTATTTAAGTGGAACATGACTGAACTGAAAAGTCTGGTGAGGATACGCTTTCTGTTTTGTTTGGAAACCACTTAATACCACTGTTTCCATAAGCTCATTTGGCCTCTCAAATTCAGATCAACTGCAGCTAGTAAAATTATCTGAGGTATACAGTGTTTAATGGAGGTCAGCATGTATCCCTGACTCATATGAATATGTACTATGATCATGTTCACTGAAAAAAAAAAATCACATGGAGACTGCAGTCTGTTTGTCCATTGCACTGGAAAAGAAAGTCCTGCCAGAAATCCTGCAAATACAGAGAATGTGTGTGCACAGTGATTTTGCATTTTGAGCACTGCATTATTTGAAAGACAAATGAAGTTAGGGGTAGTCATAGAGTTCCTGACTTGCTAAAGCAATTACATATATTGTTTACATTATTTATTCAAGAAAAGCCAGTGTCTGTTCCATGAAATAAATTTAGCATTGATATGGTAGTTTTGGCTGAAGAGACCACTTAATCTGAAATATATGTTTAAGCCAGGACCCATTTCAGGGAATTTTGATCAGAAATACATATTTCTGACCTCATGAACTCTTTTGGAGGAATTCAGTATCCCAGCAGCAAAACTGCTTTTTACTGAGGGAGCTGCTGCCAAATATTCAGTGTATAAATTATTGTATTCTTGAATGTGTTGATCTCTTGGCAGAGGTGAGCCCTAAATAACTATCTCATTGCATGTTAACAGTTTATGTGGCTGGGTTTCAATTCCGTGTAATTTACTGAATACTAGAGAGCTTTATTACAAGGTTCAGGATAAATTAAATGAAAATCAAGTACAAATGAAGTATGGGTCATCCATGAGCAGAATTCAAAGAGATGTTGGAAAGCAGAACAGCATCTGTTACAGCATCCAAAAAGACAGATGGATTTCCAGTGCATTTGTTATCAGAAAATAAAATGGTTTGGCTGAGGTTGGACCGTGTCTTGTTAGACAAGAAGAAAGACGCCCAAAGAAATTGAGCTAAGAATCATCTGGACACACTTTTGCCTCTCCTTTAGCATAGACCCAATCCCATTTTGAGTACAGAGAAAGAACAGCATGAGATTTCACAGAGATCAGGGGAATAATATGTGAGATAATGTCTCTCTTTCTTCTCCCAATTGAAGGAGCTCAGCTAAAAGCAAACAAAAAACCAACCAACCAAACCCCCTATGCAACGTGTAACACAACCTGTGAGCAACAAGACCTACGTAAGCCAGTGGTTCCAAAGGTACTGGACTTAATTTGCTATTGGTTTGCAGTGCAAGGTCCTTTCCAAAAGCAGAAAATGGGTGCAAAATTTTACCAGTTTAAAATGATACATGTAATCTATTTATCACTGGAGTGCTAAATGGCATGCTGGCATGCTCTTAATACAAGCATGCCAGCATGAGAAAGAAGATGACCAGGGTCAGCTGAAAACTGCAGAGCAAGAGTTCTCTCTTGTTGAAGTTGATGCTTACAGTTTTAACCTCATGATTTATGTTTGACTTTACTAACTGAAAATGAAAAGGAAAAGACAGACTTAAGTATTCTATACTTTTTCTCTCCAGCTGTATTCTGGCCTTGCAGCATGTTGGCTGTGCTTTTGGGGAGCATATGGTCACAAGCAACTTTTTCCTGTGGAGCCGTCTTGTATTGCTGGAGCCTGAAGGCAGGGCACTGATCCGTCTTGTTACAACTACTACATATTCCTATGCAACTAACTAGTTATTAACTGATGCAGGCGACAGCTAAGACTTCAAGTTTTCTCTCCCAGGCAGGGCAAGAAGCAGTTATGTCACTACACACACCAAAGTGAACAGAGCTGTACGCAAGCTGGCACCACAAGGAGCCTGCCGGGACCATGTCCTGCAGGGAGGGGATCCGCTCCTCCCGTGGGCAGCACCGCTGACTACCCCAGCTGTGGCTCGTGGGTGTACACCGGAGTCCCTCATGCAGAATTACCAGAGCTGCATTGCCTTGCGACCAATATAATCATTCGCACTTGCATCAAATGCAAGTAAAATGCTGCTTGTCAGAATTCTCTGCTCATATGGACAGGTAGTCTCATCTTTAATTTGGAGACCTGGGCCCAGCTTGTGCAACGAGGGGAGGAATAAGGACCATTCCTTGCTGCTAGCATCTGCGTGGGGCAGCCCCAAGCCTAATGGAAAGCCTGCTTGCCATAACTCATTTTTCTGCAGAGACAGAGAAGCAAGGGACATAAGCCTTTAGTCACCCTGAAAACAGTCACCTTGTATTTTGGATAATGGTAGTCAAATAAAAAGTTTATCTTATTGAAGTATGATTCAGATCTTACAAAAAACAACCCAACCCACCCGTCCTAAACCCCCTCCAAAAAACCCCGAAAAAACAACTTTGATTGAAACCCAGTGCCTTATTTAGGCTGGGCTTTTTAAATGCGGCAGATAATACCAAATAAAGGATATTCACAAACAGAATTCAGCTCTGTATTTCTGCTTGAACACAGGCTGATGGAGTGCCTTAGAGTGCCGTTTCATTTTTAAAAATAGAAGGTACATGAATAGGCATGCACCTCAGTTTTTAAAAGAAATGAGTCACAGCTCTTCAATTATGTTTCTTTCCTTTGCTCTTTTATTTTAAATGTAAGAAAAGACCTTATTTGTACATCCTATTGCATCCTTATCAAAATCCTGTGAACATAGTTAATTCCAATTCATGTGATCAGAATAACAGCAATAATAACACTTTGAAAAGCAACAGACCTCATTGTTAATGTGGTTTATTGAAGCAGATAATGAGATCTGGTATTTTACCTTGAGAGGAATATTGACAAGCAGCACTTTACTGGGTAAATTTTCTTGTCTACAACTTGGATTCTATGCAAAGAAAAATTCAATTTCTGCTATGAATTCAACTTCAGCAACATATTCTTAGTGTATTCTGGAAATTGCTTCATTTCTGCATATATCCACTCTTCACATATTGTAACCAAATCGTACATAAGACTTGACACCTACCCCAAAATCCTGAAAGTATTTCTCAAAAGTGTTCTGCAGAAGTATCTGTTGCTCACCTTTAGAAAGGGAAGCAAACTAAAAGGTAATGAGCTGCTTTTTATAACACAGTTATAGAGTCGGAAGTATAACCTTCGTATCCTGTTGTCCATCCTGGTGTTCAGTTGGTCTGCTATAATAAAGCTTAAAGTGTCTATGACAACACTCTAATTTTGTTGTTGCAATTTCTGTAATTGCTTTAAGTGTATTAGTCTGCTGTGAAAGATTGAAAAAGAGAAGGTAGAGTACAGCTTTTGCTGTGAAAAAAATGTAATTTCAAAAAGGCAGAAGCAGACTTTTACTTTATAGAATAACAGCTGACTATGGGGATAAGATTAAAGACTCTCCAAAACTCTTCAAAATTTGTCATCTTAAACAGTTTCTTCATAAGGAGTCTCAACTATAATGGCTTAATCAACTGTTGAAACTCACAAACTGTTTAAAATCAAATGTGTGAAAAAACTCACTACATAGATTGACGATTGTGAATTTATTTCTACCTACTGTGTTCTCTAGCATAGGATCAATTAGGTAAAGAATTTAACATTTCACTTTTTTAAAAAAACCCAATTCTTCCCTGAATTCTTTTCAGTCTGAAAATGAGATCTTCACCCTCACTTGAATCCTTTCGTATCAAATAAAAAGGAAAGAAAAGAACAAAACATTCTTAAATTCCCAGTTCATGCTGAAGAACCATTCTCCCTTTTACATTAAAGGAAATATTCTGGCTGAAATGGCATAGGATAACATAAAGGCTTATGTCGTAGGATGACATAAAGGCTTCTGGTAATCCTGCAGCTAAAAATAATCAAGAAGGCAAAAACTCAGTTTAGCACTGCCTTAGTTCCAGCCTCTTTCCAAAGTGGTATGAAATCTTGATCCAAGCATTGTGAGGTACAACTGGAAGACATCCCAGAATGAAGAGGCAGAATTCACTGTCTGATTGTTATTAACCATCTCTCCTCATTTTTGACTGCATTAGTTGGGCTAGATAAAGCATTGGAGTTGACAAACTTTAGATTTTTATATTCTGGGAATGAAAAATGGACATTTTAGTAAGACAATTTCTGAATTCATATTAACAGCAGAATCCAAAACTCTTAGTTCATAGCTCTCTGCTGATGTTGGATGTGGGAAAAGAAAGCCTGGAAGCACTTTGAAACAACAGGCTGATAAGGCTTTTGAAGTCATGTACACAATCTATAGCTAGGATGAGTTTTGATTGGAATCACACATGCTACTGGAACACCTTCTGGCAAATGCAAAATATAAATGCATGTGTTTTATATACTAATAAAACTAATAAAAAAACTAGTGGATTAGTTTAACTAATAAAAAACTAATAAAAAAACCCCTGGATTTTGCCATCCCCTAACACTGACCCATTACTACACATACAGTGAGACCAGTGAGCTGGGACAAGTCCTACCTGCCAGGCCTGTACAATCACATGGGGCCTAGTGAGGACCAGCTGCCAAAAAACTGACCTGAGCATGGTCTGGTGACCATATATCCAGATGTCAGCTTGACTGGAGCTACATCTTTAAATGAGCTTTCCAGTGCTTAGGAGGTTCCAACAAATTGCCGTATCCCTCTTTTTCCATCCTCGCTGAAACTTTCAGATTATCCATGGCGCTCTGTCAAGTCTGGCAGCTCCAAACAAATCCCAGATTTATGAAATTGTATTCAGGCAAGGACATACCCTTTAAGCCATGGAAGAAACAGATCTTGTGACAATGCATTCAACTCAGAGAAAGATAAGACCATTCTAGCTGGATCTGGTAGTCATATTTCAGTTAAAATTATGGCACTGCTTGCCCTGGGGGGCAGTTATAACCACTACAAATGTGAAACATTCAGACAGAATGCATATTTATTTTGTAGGTCCGAATCAAAATGGAGCAGATATTTCTGAGACTGAAGCTAGTGAAAAATTAAATATGTTTGCTTTTCTCACCCTAAGCATTTACTTGAAAACCTCTAGTGATTGTGTGTGAGAGCACAAGAGGCTGAAATATGGCAGAAGAAAATGCCAAGGCAGAGAGAGAGACTGTGATGGATTTATCTGTGTATTATCAGAGATGTCGAAGGGAATCCGACTGAAAGTTTCACCTCTCATTCGAGTTGCAGTCAACAGAAGTAAAGAGAAAAGAAATATTCCTTTGGGGCTCTAGTACTGAGAAAAGGAGGAAAATTATTTGTCCCAGAAATGAGACACTAAATACTGCCATTTACCTACCTGCTGATATGCAAAATTGTTTTTATCTTTAATCTGAAGCTAGTGGAGTAAAAGAACTGGAAAGAGGGCAGGCTCACTACAGTCCTTGTCAGACCTCTGTTACTCAGTTAAGAAAATGGGAAGTTAAAAAGGAAAAAGGTTCCTGTCACTACATCTACTCTGGGTATCAGCACGTGGGAAAGTGCAGTATTTTAAGGGAGTCTTAAAAGCCATTATTTCCTCCACACACACTCTGTGAAGATGAAAAGACAGAATACAATGTTTGTGTTTGGATGAAATTGAGGAGTGGTTCGCGGAAGGAGCTGTGGGATGCTTGCATTAAACAAGGAGGTACTTAAACAGTGTATGTGGCCAAGGGAGAAAAATATGTTGAAATGACAGAGAAGGAAAAAAAGTTCAGAGTTATAAGGATACTATGAGGACAGGTTGAACTGAAGGGTGGGTGAGAAATGGAATGCTTATGGACCACAAAGAAACTGGCTGAAGAGATTTGAGTAAGAGATTTCACTTTTCCTTATTTTCTTTGCCTTTACTTTTGCCTTCCTTTTTCCTTCCTCACTGGGGAACTTTTTGTTAAATTCTCAGTGTGTAAATATATTTACATTTACACAAATGAGCATTTGTTTACATTTTGACTTTGGATGCCTACTGCTTTTTTGCCTCAAATACCTTGGCAGAGGTACCTCCATTTTCCTATGAGAATTCACGGAATACACATAGCTACCTAAATCATGTCTGACAGCTTCAGTTAATGTGGGCAGGTAGATTTTACACTATGAAATACACTTCATCCATAACAATTAAAGTGTACTGCACAACTTACGTGAGCAAGTGAGACGAACGGAGTGTAAAGCGTTAAAGCTTCCATGGTAACCTCGGCAGTGAGGATGCAATTGGCTCACCCTGTCACGTCTTGATTCCATGCCAACAAATCATGAACTGTCCATCATTTCGCATATCTATTTTTAGCGCATCCTCAGCTGCTTCCAATAAAATGATAAATGATACATGTTCACAGAGGGCTAATACTGGTCATAGAAAGGGCTGTTTCCATCTGAAATGCAAGCTGGAGCTTTGGAGCAAAACAACGTGACAAAGGTACTGACCTTCAGTAAAAGCAGATTAGAGGTTTCGGTCAAACTGCCCTTTTCTTTTCATAGCAGCAACCTGTTCCTAACTAAAGGCAAACAAAATCTATGCCAAAAATGACCAAATATGCTGGGAGCTATTAAGGGAGTTGTTCCAAAGGGCTAGTATATCTGCAGAGCCACTCTCAAGTGAAAGACGTTTAGGTATTGCCTCATCTATACTGGAGTAGCTCCTCTTTTGTGCTTTAAACAGGAAGATATGCTAAACACGTTTAAATAATGATATATGATGACTACAAACATGGAATCTTTAATAATGCATTTCTCTGGGAGAGACAGCTCTATTCATACAGGATGCCCAATGAATGCCCAAAACAATGAAGAGAAATTGCTTATGTTGTACAAGCAATTCATAGCAGTGTCTGCACTAACTACAACAAAAAAGGCAAAATATACGTAGACGAATGGGGGAGACACACTTTGTGGAAGGAGAAACCCGAAAATAAGTCCTTGGGTGGTCAGATCTACACCAGCAGAAGTCATATCATACCATGGCACAGAAACTCAACACAAAACTTTCCACCTAAAGTGCCCTCAGTGCTTACAGACGATAATGCCTTAAGGAAGTCAGGCAATACCTCAGTGTCAGCACTCTTCGTAACCCGCTTCTCTCTTTTTGTTTGACCTTTATCACTTTTGCTTTATTCTGAATGCCCTGCACTTAGTTTGCCTTGCTCCAGCATCACTTGCTAGACTTAGAAATATCTCCTAGACTTCCAAGACAACTTTTATAAACAAACCCAGCTTTCTGTATTATTTTGTAATGTATCCTGAAGACACACAGCTCCTTAATTCCTAAGCACAGAGTATTAACTCAATATTTTACAGGTTACAGATACTGATCAGCAAATACCTTTGAACTACTGTTTATTCCCATTAACTTTATATAATTTAAAATATGGACTGGAAGGTCGTTGGAGAAGAGACTGTAGATTCTTAAAACTGTAATCAGTCCCCAAACCACTGAAATTTCAGTCTTAAAGGTTTTTTCAAAATAAAATTAATTTGCTTTTAGTGTTCAAACATATTTGTACACAATGCACTTCTTATTACACCCAGGATAGCAAACTGCAGTTTTCAGACAGTTTTCCTGACAGATAGATATATTCTGAAAAATCAGAACAGTAACATTATTTCAATTCCTCTATTTAATTTGCTAATCTGCCTGTTTATGTGACAGCAGAGAGCTTTTTCATACAAACAGGTAAATTGTTATTTTAATGCATTATATTTGCTTCAGAAGCAGAAAATCTCATTTTTAATATTCCCTTTTCTATATATTCCTTATCTGAAAGCAATAAAAATATTGATAATTAAGGTATTATGTACTTTTTAAATTACAGATTTTTTTTTACAAAAGGATAGATTAAACTCTACAGCACTGATTTTGTGTGAAGTGCCAAAGAAAACTTTAGGTGTTCCAATGTCATTCTCCTGTTCTTCTACAAAAGAAGAAGTCTTCCTCAGCTGGGAGCAGGGCTCATTTTAGCATTTAAGAAAAGATTTCTTTTTGTTTCCATGCTACTGGGAAGCACTGGAATTAGACATGCTAGAGACTTTTCATTAGAATGGTTCACTTGCAGCTATCTTAATCAAGAGATGTTGCGTGTACTTAGTAATGAAAATAATTCATAAACTTCTCATTAACTGTTTAAAAACAAATTAAAAAAAACCAATTCCACAAAAAAAAAAATATCAGAGAATACCTTTCAAAAAACAGCCAAATGATTTTATAAAATCAGCTTTGTTATGAATGCTGTATTGAACTGTGTTCAAATGCAATATTCTGTTAGTTCATAAATGAGGAGAATTATGTCAAATTACTTTTCTCTCAGTCATTCCGCATACTGTTTTGGCACCAGTAAGAATTAATTTTCAAAGCTCATTAAAAAGTTTGTGTTTTATCAGTCTTGCAAAGCCACTCAGGCCTTTAGTATTAAGCTGACATAACGGTGTAGCAAAACAAGCGTCCTGCTCATTAGTAAGATCAACAAGGGCAGAGGCACTTTCACTGTACTTATAAACACAAGGTTTATACATCACAGAGTCACTTCCATTGGGGAAACTGCAGAACCCAGGTAGGCATAAAAGGGCCATCTCCCGGGAAATGCCATGGCATGAGGCAGAAAAAAATGCATCCCTGTAACTCCTCATTAGAGTATGTTGAATTACACTGAGGGGATGCTTTGATTGCATGACATCTTCCTTCACAAAATTTTAGTTAGCTGTTCTCACCGTCACTGCCAAAGCTATAAATGAAAGCAAGTGAAATAAAGGAGGAAGGAGGAAAACAGAGAGTTGTCCTGCTGTTCACAGTTGTCGTGGTTTAAGCCCAGCCAGCAACTAAGCACCACGCAGCCACTCGCTCACTCCCCAGCTCCCAGTGGGATGGGGAGGAGAATTGAAAAAAAGAAGTAAAACTCGTGGGTTGAGATAAGAACAGTTTAATAAATAAAGTAAAATAAAATATAATAATAACAATAATAATAATAGACTATAAGAATAATAGTAATTAAAAGGAATATAACCAAAAAAGGAGAGAGAGAAAAATAAACCCCAAGAAAAGACAAGTGATGCACAATGCAATTGCTCACCACCCGCTGACCGATGCCCTCCTGGCCAACTCCCCCCAGTTTATATACTGAGCATGACATTGTATGGTATGGAATATCCCTTTGGCTAGCTCGGGTCAGCTGTCCCGGCCATGCTCCCTCCCAGCTTCTTGTACACCTGCTTGCTGGCAGAGCATGGGAAACTGAAAAAATCCTTGACCTAGGATAAGCACTACTCAGCAACAGAGAAACCATCAGTGTGTTATCAACATTATTCTCACACTAAATCCAAAACACACTGTACCAGCTACTAAGAAGAAAATTAACTCTATCCCAGCCAAAACCAGGACAACACAGGTCAGGGAATAGTCGTCTGGCTCTGCTCAGCTCTGTCTGCTCGCTCCTGCCCTCCACTCCTGTACCTCCTTCTCCAGGAGGAGGGGAAGGACCTTCTGACCACTTTCCAGTCCCTCATGGATCACCAGCGAACCACTGAAGGGAAATTAGCAGTTAGTCCTTAGAAAATAGGTATTCTATAGATTTAGAAATATTTTTTTCTACTGTTTTATCTGATATTCCTTTTTTCATTCACTGCAAATAAAAGCATTTGTGATTTAAAAAAAAATTAAAACCACTTAGTTGCATGCTGGCCATTCTGTCAGCACTGCTTATTTTGTGTGCCAGTCCATAGTATTTTGTGAAAATACTGATGTAGCATTGATGGAAGCGTTCATTCATGTATTATTGATACAGCACATATGTATAATTTAAATTCACAGGCAGTAATTCTTTGCTCCTCGGAATAGCTAGATTTATTAACAGAATAAGTTTCTGTTCCATGTGAACAAGAGTGGTAAAATGAGGCTTTTAGAAAAATATTTTCTTGAAAAAAAATGGATAAACATGACCCTATTGATGCTATCGTTAATAATTTGGAATATTTGCATAAATGTGAGCAAAGATGGATGACTTTAAACAACAGTCACTAATTAAGAGACCGAAAGAAACAAAGGACTAACAAAACCTTATAAACCAAGACAGGCATATTAGCATACTGTATCTCATATCATTGTGGTAATGTCAGAAAGACAAATAATCCCGATTACACCTGAAGCAATACTATAACTAACGCAATCGGTCACAGCAAGGGACTTTTGCTTGCTGTTCATTTCTTACATAAACTCTGATTTTTAAATTAGGTATGTTGTTGAAATGTGTATAAGTATGAAAATGAACAAAATTTGTTGCAATAACGTGGAAGCTGAAGGATGTCCCTACAACTGAATTATTAGTTGCCATTTCCTAAAAGTAGTTAATCATTATGCAGACTTCAATCTAAGTCATATTGTTGGAAGAGACCAACTAGAAAGTACTATTTTTCAGATTTCTTGCCAGAAAAGCTGTTTGCTTTTTACACAACAGCAAAACCTTTTATGACTGAACATTTGTGAGATTTTTTTGAATTAGCCAAAGGCTGAAAAATTACTCACAAAGAAGTAATAAAAAGTCATTTAACTTCAGTTAGCACTGCTCGCTGCTAATCAATGTGTTACTATTTTGCACTACATACTTTGGGACATGTGCTTGTTAAGTCCTGAAAACTAGCAGAGAGGCACAGGTGAGACTTAAATAATTTTTCTTTGGATGAGCCTCTGAAAAGCAGTGGTCCCACTTTTCAAGGACTTCTCAAAACTAAGGCTCTGCATTCTTGTATATGATGTGAGCCAGTTGACAAGGTAACTGGGAACTGAGAAATTATTACCATATTTTCTACAGGGGATGAGACCTTTGAGGGGATGGATGTATTCTGACTCCTAACTTAACCCTGAACTTAGCGAACAGCACTGTCACCACATTTCCCACGCACAAATGGAAGGGCAGTCCATCAACGAATAATGTCAGCTATTGTTATTAATAACAATCTACAAGAATCTAGTCCCTTCTGAGCCTGGTTCTTGTAGTACTTAAAGGATTCATTCATTTTGTTTTCCAGTAAAATATAAGCTTCAATGTTGTATCTCCTATACATAAATGGGCATAAAGCAGGGGGGGAATGAGATCAGCATTCAAAAAAGTCTTTTCTTTCTGGATCTCTCAGTTTTTCAGCGGCCATTCAGGATACCTTTGTAAGTACCTTGGAATTTTCTCTGTACATTCATACCCTTGTCCCGGGAATTTGGCTAGGCACTGGAAATCACTGCAGCTTTGGTTCTGGTCTGCATGCAGTAAAACCAAACAAAAGTGCATACATTGATTGCTGCTGTTTCCTACTCAAGATAGAAGGTGGTGGCATCTATTATTTCTCAGGGGGTTTTAGACTGTGCTTTGCCCAGACTCCTTGACCCATCTACTGACAGCACTCCTCTTTTTCCTTGATGGGCAGAGAACATGATGATAGTTTTTCTGCAGCAAAGTGGTGTTAATCACAAATTGTTCCTTCCCTTATAGTTACATGGAAGTGAAAAAGACAAGTAAGGCTCTTAAGGTAAATTCTACTTAGAAATCTGGGGAAAATATGTGCCAGCAATGTGACAATAAGACAGGAAGCCTTCAGGGACACTTTATTGTTATCTTGGACAATCTCAATACCAAAATTTAAGGCTACTCTGGTTTCTTCCTACCTCTTCAAAACATTCTCTATCAAACAAATGTGACCTGTGCTGCATATTTAGGTAGGTAGGTTAATACTAGTGATAGCAGAAACCTAGTTATTTAATTTTCTAATCTGTGGTTAGAAAGATTTTTTTTTTTTTAATGAAAATTTTTAGAGTAGGTTAAACATGGAAGCGTGCCAATAATCAAATATGGAATAAGAAATTATTAATTTTCCTATGTGATAACAACTTAATTTCATACTGTTTCACTATGGAGAAAAAATATTAGTTTGATTCCAAGTTGAACCGTCAGTGACAGATTCAAGTTTCAAAATCAGTTGTTCCATTTTATAAGCCCGCTAGCTCCAAATTCAATGAGAAGCCATTGGAAGACAAACAGCATAATTTGTGGGTTTTGGAGGCCAGAGACAAAGGGCTGTGTTTTGTGGGTGCTCAGTGAGAAATGCTCCCGGAATGACATCGCAGGCTTATAACCTTGATGTGAGTGGAGATTTGCACTGCAGGTTCTGCCTGGAAAGTACAGAAATAAAAAACACTACCATTTCAGTTCTTAGCTTACCTGTCCGTAGCCATGAAAATAAAAAAAAATTAAAAAAAAAAAAGAAAAAAAAAGAAAGGGAAAAAAGAGAACAGAATAGTTAATACAGAAAGAGCATAAGAAACTACCGCCTGGAAGGCCCAGAAATGTTCTCTTGCTTCTGAAAGACGGGCATTACACAGCTGTTAAACTGTTCAGCAAAAAACTGGAGAGTGGAGTTGAAGTCAACACATCACTCCTGTTTCCTTGCACTGACTCTGGCTAGGAAAAAATGAACTGTAAATGACAGCTCCATCATATATTTGACAACAGTGACTAGCAGTGGCATCTGGCACATTTGCAGTGGTTCTGAGCAATACCAGCTCTCACTGAGTAAGCTTATAGAAAGCAAGAACCAAACTGACTTTAAATCAAAGGAATTTTCGGCTAGCTGATAGACTCACAAAACAGAATTATCTCTGGGTGAGCTGCAATATCAGAATTCATACAGAGCATGATCACAACCAAGAAGAAATCACCTCCCTCTCAAGTATTTCTGTTCACTCCCTGCACTTCAGCGCGAGAGCGTGCAATTACCCATGCTGCTAGCGCTCCCGGGGCTCTCCGCACGCTTGTTAGCACCAGCATTTCGAAAAGCAGGGACCTGAGCGAAAAGCTGATCCTTTTCTCTCTCTTAGATCAAAGATTTGAAGGAAATTAGGAATTGAGTGCCCTGCTTCCTCTCCACTTTCTCCGTAGATGTAGTTACCACTATCTCTGACAGAAAAAATGATGTAGCGCTGCATCTCCTGCTGCCTTCTATTACTGCCTGAATTGAAAGAAGGAGAGAGCCCTTCAGCTCAGCATCCTGTCTCTTCACATCCATGTGGCTTGTGCTGTGCTGGGTAAAGAAAGGCTGATACTCTGTTCTCTTCCATTACTTTTTTAACAATTCCCATAGAAACAAACGTAGTAGAGAAAAAGTGTCACGCTTCTAATATGGTCTTCCTTCTCAAAAATGTAATTATAAAACTTGCTTCTTCACATATGGTGAATGAAGTTCAAAGATGGCAAAGCCTTAGCTTTCCTCCCCAACACCGAAATCAGTTTAAACAAGAAAAAAGTGTGCCTGCTGTTTTGGGAGTAGGAAGGAAAACTCTTTTGAGAAAAGTCGTGATAATTAATCCATCCCTGCTTCAAATCAGTTTTGTTCTTCAGCTCTCAATCATTTCTGCCTCTGTTTCATCTTTGCTCTTTCTTCAGTTGTTGGCACTCTTTGCTTTCATCACTCACAGGCCACATCAAAATTCTAGGAAACTCTGGGAAGCTAAACGTTTATTGGTTCAATAAACATTAATTGACAAACTCTAGTGTGGGCAGTTGTGTTACGAGAAGACGGATACACGCTTTTTTTCTCCTTCAATACTGATCTGGTGCTTTGGTTTGGACTACTCTTAGTTAGAGAGAGAAAATTTTATTTTCACTATGTTAAACTGAGCAACTCTGTCCAGAACAAAGATCAAAAAGGCTATCAATAACCAGAGAGTTTTAACACTATTTTCAACCTCTTCTCTCTGACATTTGTGTTTCAGCTAACTTTGTCCATAAAACACAGATAGCAGTTCTTTTTCTTTCAGGATCTCTCAGAATTTCAGCCATGATGTTCTTTTCTCTGAAGTGCTCTTCTCAGTCAAGAAACTTTTCACTTTCCTTCTACAATAGCAGGGACTGTTTTAAACCAGGAAATTCAGGCTGAGAACATTGTAAGCAACCTTGTAACTATCCATTAGGGAGCAAAGAAAAACCGGAATGGCAGAAATAATGGCACAGTAGTCTTCCCAATTTACATGTAATAGTAGAAGTGAACTTCTTACACAGTTTGCTATTTCATAGATTTAAAGAGCAGTCCCTTAAATCCTATTCTGCAAGAGATACTTTCCACTAGAGGGTAGAAAATGTTCAGGTAACACCTGAGACAGTTAAGACACTGCTGTACTCTCGCAGACCTGATAACTCATTTTTGTTTTCTGACTTGTTCAATTTAATTGTCAGAAGCTGCTCTAGATTTTATTAGCTTTTTGTGGATGAATTATTCCTGATTAAGTCTGTCGTGGTTTAATCCCAGCCAGCAACTAAGCAACACGCAGCCGCTCACTCACTTCCCCAACCACCACCCAGTGGGATGGGGGAGAGAATCAGGAAAAGAAGTAAAACTTGTGGGTTGAGAGAAGAACAGTTTAATAGAACAGAAAAGAAGAAACCAATAATGATAATGATAACACTAATAAAATGACAATAATAATAATAAAAGGATTGGAATATACAAGTGATGCACAATGCAATTGCTCACCACCCGCCGATCGACACCCAGTTAGTCCCTGAGCAGTGATCCCCCACCCCCACTCCCCCCAGTTTATATAGTAGACGTGACATCACACGGTATGGAATACACCGTTGGCCAGTTTGGGTCAGCTGCCCTGGCTCTTGTCCTGTGCCAACTTCTTGTGCCCCTCCAGCTTTCTCGCTGGCTGGGCATGAGAAGCTGAAAAATCCTTGACTTTAGACTGAACACTACTTAGCAACAACTGAAAACATCAGTGTGTTATCAACATTTTTCTCATACCTAGCTCAAAAACATAGGACTGTACCAGCTACTAGGAAGACAATTAACTCTATCCCAGCTGAAACCAGGACAATCTCATAAGAACTTAGAATTTAAGTTTCAGCTGAAGTCTACAAGATTTATTAATGAATTAGCAATACAGGTGAGATGCATTCAGATATTTTTTGCTTGCAATTGAATCTTAAGGTTGACAGCCATGCAAGAATAAATCTCCTCAGAGCATTTCCCAACCTCTATCCATAGCATATGCAAGATTAAGCATATATACAGAAATAATACAAAAGTCAGCATTTTAAATGAATTACTAAAATCAAAATATACAGAGTAAAATGATAGTAAGCACCATGAGTACTACAGTAAGAAAAGTGTATGAATTGCATAATACTTCCTTTGGGACAAACCTCTTTTTTCATTTTATTTGCATAGGATTCTTAGCTGAGGACAGCAAAGTTGATGGAGCTGTAAGGCCTTTTCAAATTTTTAGTGATGAATCAGCTAATAATACTGTACAAGGATTCTCAGAACATTCTAAATTTGTTTCCAATGATATTTCTGAAGATGAAGGGTTCAGGAGCTATGACAGCATAATTCCCATTAGAGAAAACCTGTAAAAGTAACACTTCTGCAAAAAAACAGTGAAAGAAGAGATATTAGATGTGTTTACGGAATATGCAAGGAGAGTAAGTCCCAGGCAAGAAGGAAGTATAAACACCACGGAACGAGAAGCTACCAGGTTATCATATAAAAGCAAGTACACATCTCTGGCTATCCAAGTCCAAGAAAAATTAACTTGAACTGGGCCAGAATAGGTGAAAAGAAGAGGACTTCACTCTTCTTTAAAATACCCTTCTCTTCCATGAAGAGACAGACATTGCAGACTTCCTTTGTGAGAGGTCAGGAAAGGTTGGCTTGCTTGTTATAGCAAAACAATGGGTAAAGATACTAACTGGCAATAGTCAAATGAAAAAGATAAATACAAGGAAGAGAGACAAGCTATTTAAAAGGAAGGAAGCATCAATGATTAAACTGCCTATGAAGACGTTTTGACAGGAAATCAGAAGATTTTCTTAAAGTTCCTGAAGACTCACAGTCTTAGCCATACCGCTTTTTTTTTTTTTTTTTGGTGGTTCTTTTCGTTTGTTTTTCCCTTCAGTAGATTTGATCCTGAACTGCAGTCTCTCTTGCAAGCTTCCCACCTTTGATTGATAGCTATTAAATTAGGTTTTACCCCTTTGGTTCTGTCCAGATTAAATACATTTGTAGCACAGCATGACACAATGAGACAAAGGAACAAGTGGCAATTACTTTTGTCTATTTTTGTCTCCTACATGGTTAACCATCATTTTAACACTGAAAAGGGGGTAAAGAGATCTGTGTGAGTTTGAAAGATAGCAAATTGAGAGGACAGGATCAGGCAAACTGATGCTGTTTAATCTATAATAGTTTGCAAATTGACTTCTTAGAAAAGATTTTTTTTTCTAAATCCCTGGGATGGTTTTTCAATGAAGAGCCAAAGAAAGAGGTACTAAACAAGACCTTGCCAAGCTAAAACATATTGATATCAAAACAGTAATAAAGAGGATGAAAACAACTTGTTGTACATGACTTGCAGAATGTTTGTTATTTAAAGCACATGGGTTTAATACTGATAGGAGTTCACAGTTCCTTCATGTGGTAACAGAATAGTGAATAAACATAATAATGGTTTAAATAACATTTCCACTGCCATGCTCCTGCAAAGCACAGAAATCTCTTTGCTCTTTGTTAGTAACAGTATCCCTTTTTGGCAAGTACCCAGTAGGACATATATGAGAAGACCACAAGACCTTTAGGCAGAAGTCTTTGGGCGACATAGCCAATTCCCATGCAGCAGATGTTTTCAGGAGCTTGTACAGAGGTTTTAATTAATGCACTTGCCAGATGACTGAAAGGGCATATGAAGAGACAGAGGAACATACATCTCTTTCCAGATGTAAAACCTAAATCGCTGGACAGAAACCTTATGTTCACATCCATCCTGACAGAGTCATGGCACTCATACAAGCAAGCCAACAAGAGATATACAGGCTTTGAAAATATGGCAGTACATATACATGCTACTTTATGGTATTTGTGTTATAAAACCAATTAGATAAATGGAAAACCTAGCTTTTCTTCTCTCAGACAGCAGAAGGACGAATATATGTATGGACAGAAACGGTTATCTGAGGTGATGATGGGAAACATTTAAAAAGTGCAACAGACCTGTAATCTCATTCCTTCCCTTGCTCTTCTGTTGGGATCTTCCCTCTTGTGAAGAGATCCAAAGCCTCACTTTGTCAGAAAGTTTAAATGAGAAGCTTTTATTAGTGTGATTTGTGGCACTAATGGTAGACTGTATGGAGCTAACTCTCTGACTTGTTTCTCTCTACTGAATGACATACACACACAAAAACCTCAAATGCCATTTAAAATGCTTTCCTGGTAATTGTCCCATGTACATTGTTAGACCCAGATTTGCTTGCATGGCAGGGCTTTTATGGATCTAGGACTTACTGTCAGTCAGTTAACTTTTTGACATAGGCACCAAGAGGGCATTCCTCTCTCACAATAAAGCTGTAGTGATTTTAGGTATTTGCTGTGGACAAGTCAGAATTGCTTTTATTTTCAATCCCGAAGACATTGTTCACTGGAGAGAAAAATCACAGGGCAAGTCAAATTTTGATAGGGAGCATGTCGTGAGTTGCTGTTGACAGTGTGTCACAAATACATCTCTACTCTGTAATTTTGAAGTTTGTTATTTTCCCACTAGTTCCACTGGCTTTCATAGTTAACTGCTTTTAACAACTAAGGCAGCTACTGAACAGCTGGGAGGCTATAGGAGTGTGCATTGAATCACAGCAGGGTGTTCAAGCAAATTGGTTATACGGGTGTTTGCTGAAAGTGGGAATCATCTCTTTAAAAGTTTAGGTGTGATGTGCATTATTTTGAGAGGAACTATCATAACAAAGTGCAATTCCTACCTTAGTGGCACAGGGGATGATTTAAAGAAACAATGGGTGTTTTTTATTTCGCTGGGAGTTTTGCCAGTCTTCCTCCTGCCAGCTAAAATCACAGGCTGCTTGCTGAGGCTATCTGCCAGGCAATTTCACCCAAAAGGAAGGAGAAACATTGTACCTTATCCTGCACCGCGGTGTGCCACTGATATCGGTGCCGGTGTCCACCGCTCCTGTGCCCGTTAGCTCCACGTATTAGAAGGTGTGCTAAGTGGCCCAGAAACCATACCTATCCTCAGTTACCTCTGCTTCATAGCTGAATTTCCCTGTGGTTGGTTGAAACCCTGTGGTAAGAAGCCAGGAGTGTGCACCCTTTGCAGGAGCTTTTAACCCTTTCTGTTATGTCCCAGCACTGAATCCCCCAGTGATGCTACAGAAGCAGGAGGAAGGACCTGAGGTTTAGCTCTCCAAATTTGGAAGTTACATTTTCTGCATGCCAGGCATACATAGTGTAAGACCCCTTCAGCACTGAGCACAGACCTTCAGTCATGCCTGATGGCATTCAGTACAAGATGCATTTGGTAAAAAAGGCCAAAATAAAGACTCCCTGCCCCTTTTGTTAAAGCTGCTTTTAAACTCAAAATTGACTTCTAATGAAAAATAATGAGACACATAGTGTACCACTTCCCTTTTTCTAATTCCTAAATTATTCCTAAACTATTGCTTTGAATGGCAATATTTCTGGTAGCTCACATACAGGAGGAGAAAGCACGTGCCAATAAGCCAGATTTTCAGGTAACATAAATAAGGAGTCCAGTAGGTTGACTATTAAACAAAAGTCAAGTTCCACTGCAATATTCCCATTCAAAATGCAGTAGTTTAGAATTTGAGCTCCTTCCCATTTTTCTTCAGGTATATTTAGACAGATACATGAATCAATACATTAACGCTGAAACAATTTCAGAGTATCAAAAGCTGCTAATTGATAGTTAAATGTAAGCTTATTTTTCATGTGAAACCGCTGTACTATATTCATTGTTGAAATAATGGTAATCATTTTCTTTGTGACATTCTCTTGAGGAATTTGAAACAAAGCCTTCAGTAATTGCTTAGTTATTTCAGACCTGCCTGGTAATTTTCCACTGTATTAAAAGGCATTTGTTACTGAGAGTGATGGAAAAAATGTACATGTCTACTGGATGGAGCTTTTACTTATTTTCAGTCAACATAATTACCTTTTATTAACACACCTGGTATCTGAACAATAGCCTACTTTTTATTTATTCAACTAATACTTTCCTAGGTTCATATCTGTAGGATATCTACACACTTCAAACTGTAATGAACAAACAAGATTGGTTACATTTTCAGTTTTTTGGGGGAAAAGAAAGTCTAACCATACTCACAATAAAACAATTTTGATTATATCCAGTTTTAGAGGAAAACCTAATCCAACAAACTGAACTTTCAAGCAACATTGAGAAGAACACAAATAACAGCATTAGTACTAGAAAAGCAATTTTTATAGAATATGTATTATACTGTGGTGATTTTGTAAGGTAAACAATATTATGAAAGGTATTTACTATCCAGATATTTGAGTATTAAACAACAGATATTATCTACCTAAAGGTCATCTAGATCACTAAATATTACGTGATGCAATTTATTCTGTTTATCGAACTGATTTTGTTACTAGATTGAACACTGCGATGAAAAATAATACCCCCTCAATATTGTCAGTAACCTGCACCCCATGTCGGAATTACAGCGAGGTCCGATGGGAGAGCTCAGAGCAGCGGCCGTGACCCAGGACCCCACCAGCGTAAGCTCCAACGAACGTAAAGCGGGCCCTCGTACTTTCAGCCACCCATGGCTTCATTAACTCTATAACATAAGTCCCGTTCTGAGGCTTCACAACGGTAGAGAGCTTTTGTTATTTGTGACCAGCTTTTAAAAGCATCTGCTGTGCTTACATTGATCGAAGATGCCCCGAGCACCACATCCTCCTCCCTTCTGCCTGCCATACAGACCGGGGCCCACACCTACAAGAACACACTGTAGTGTTTTCTGCTTTTCTCTCTGCTTCTCATCTGCTTTTGCGCAATGGGATAAGCTTTGTTTGCAAGGGACACAGGGTCTCCTGTAAGGCACCCATTCCCCAAACTGGGAGGAGTGCGTGAAACTGCCAGACTGCCTGCTAGCAGGTACGTGGAGTAGGTGGTGGGTCTGTAAACGTCTTCTTCAACAAGTTTTTAGGCATCATAAGTATGAACACTACTCTCACATAGGTTTAGGTAAGAGCGTATATTCCAGCTCTGGCAGCCTAGCCCCAGCTGTTCCAACCTTACCACTGTTCCTTCAGCATCTTGCTGTGGTCTGGACCAAAGAAACAATCTTATCTCCCTCAGTCAGCAGATATGCTCTAGCTGGAACAATGCAGGGAGCAGAATGCCATTTAATTACATTTACTGAACGCTCAAACACTGTTCCCTTGACACATTACTTATTTAGGAATACTATAGCACATTTTAAAATTAGTTATTTAGGAACATTACAACACATTTTCAAATGACAAACAGTACTATTACAGTAGGAACATAAAAAAATGGATTCAAATTAATGTCAGATGATTTCTTTTTCTTGGTAATTTAACTGAAAAAAATACAGTCATTTTATTCGCGAATTCTAATGCAACCTATATAGGCTCATTTATCATTTTCCTCATAACTTCAGAGTTATAGATAACTTTGGTTTTTCATATTATTAAAAAAATATACAACAACAAAAAAGACCTGAACCAACAGCGAACAAAGAGGATTTTTCAGTCAATATGACCAGAAGCGATTATTTACCATAGGGTGCATTTGTGTAATTGATGTGTGACACTTCTCATATTCAACATCTCATTTACAGTACATGCATTTTTTGAGGAGATGCAAAACATAGTCCAGAAAAGTTGACTCCTTACTTCTCAACATAAATATCTTTTGTTCTCCACCTGTGAGTTCAAATTTTAGAATTCCCATGCTTTTTTACTTTGTACAAGAAAAAACTGAATTTGTGGTTGAAGACCAGAAGTTAGTGAACAAAATTCTAGTCTAGTCTAGTCTAGTCTACTCTGACTATTTTGGGGTCAGTGTCCTTTCCTCTAGACTCTTTTTCTTTTTTCCTCCTTACTGTTATTTAATATGAACAAAAGTTTCCAGAAGCTGCACTGAAAAGTAAGGTCCCTTTTACTGTGCAGCTATTCTAAAGATAACAGCACCAAGACAGTTCATGGTACTTGAGCAGCATCAGAAGAGAAAGCAGAGATGAGTTTTCACTAAACATTAAAGTGTTGCCTAAAGTTGGAAATAGTTTAACAATATTAGAAATAGTTAAAAAGTTTTTAAAAAAAATCTTTCAGGTGCTAATTTGCCACAGGTGTCTCTCATTCAAATCAATGAAGTAAGTTGAATCTACTTGGTAAGTTTAAGAATACATTCAACGGTTGAAGAAAGATAGAGCAAGAAGTTCTGAGCTACTCCGATAAAACCCTGAAGCAAGGGGGTGTTGTTAAGGTTGGCGCCGAAGGATATGGGAAGCAGAGGGAGCACTTCATTGAGCCAACTCAAGTCTGACAGGTTGCTCTCCTATGGTGCAGCATTTTATAGGGCTATGGTCTCTAAAGGCTGTTTCCCAATAGTAAAACAACATCTTAGAGTACCTTCTCTTGTTTTAAAATATACTAACATGTCAATCTTGGTAATCGCAAAGTTTCATTCATCTACGTTCTGGGCATGGCACAGATACCAGACAAACAAGCTTTCTTATATATAATTTTCACAGAGAAATATGTGGCCTAACCCTCTCCAGAGAGAGAGTTGTGTCCCAACCCTGCTTAGCCACAAATACTTCCATGACTCAAACTCATACAGAGACTCATACTCAAAGTATCAAAATCCCAGTTTAGATAGGAGATGCTCCTGTTTCCAAAAAGCAGTTTGATTGCCCCAGCCAAGAGGCACTTTAAACCCACTGGATTCCTCGTTTGGGACCGCAGGGGACCCAGTGGGCTCAGCTGCGGTTCGGAGGGGTGTGGGGAAAGCCTCACCCACTTGTACCTGGGGACAGCATCCAGCACTGTCCTCCGCTTTCACTTGACTTTCCAAAAACAGGATGGAGGGAGAAAAGGAGGCAGGTTTGTTTTGCACAATAACTGAGTAGATCAAGCAGCGATCCAAGAAAAGACGGCGCTGAAAACCGTTTCCAGCTCGTAGCTCCTTTACCATGGGACCCTAATTGTCAGGCTAAGGATGGGACTCTGGCAGAGCACTCCTCACCCGCCTGTTGAATCGGACCCCAATTTGGGACAGCAAGAGCCACCCTGTCAAAGAGCAGAGAGCATGATGTCCAAAAGAGCCGGGCAGACTTCCTGGGACTGGGGACTTGCGGGGTCAGGTCTCTCTTCACAGTATTACTTACACATTTTATTCAACGAAGTCTTCCGTGATGCTGCAAGCCGCATTATTTTTCATTCAGCGTGACTATAAGGCCAACAGTATTATTTGACTGTATTCCAATAATCCTATTAGCAGTCATATAAATATGAAGCAGGAAGATGACTCTGGCTGTAGAAAAACAGATTTTCAGGAATGTTCTATCTATTAGCTTCACAATCATTATTTCTCAGTCACTTTATAATTCCAGTCTTTCCACTGAAAATGGTCATTAGTTTATATTTCTTTCCTAATAAAAGCATTTTTAGTTCTAGGAGCTTCTTTGCTGCCCTCTTAAGTACTTTGCTAGAACAGCAGAGCTGAATGAAAAAAAATTATGTTCAGCAACAAGGTGTTTGAAGTCATTCTGCTTTGACTCTAACTACTTCCAATAACATAAATATTTTGTGATTTCATAACAAAAATACCCAGTCAGAAGTTCCTTAGCTTTTCAAATCATATTGTAAATCAGTATTATATCAGTATTATATTAGATATCTATTATTATATATTAGTATTATAATCTTTCTATTATTAACTATTACAAAGTACAATAGAGTTAAAAAATGAGGAAATTAATAATATGGACAGAAAGACAATTTTTTTGTGGGCCTGTTTTGTTATTTTTTTAATACCCGCTTCATATATATACCAAGATTGTGTGTCAATTTTTATTTTTGTCCTCTTTTTTAATTTCTTCCACATATTTCTCTCTTAATATGTCTTCCTGCAGTAAAACAGATTCACATAACTTTTTAAATCTCAGGAAAGACAAAAATTATGGATCCACTGATCTGCCATTTTTTAATGCCATGAAAACCTATACTTGCTCCTAGCACAGAGGAAAAGAATATTGTAAATACTGGCAAAAAAAAAGTGTAAAAGCCGGTTTTGTCCTAAAATTGAAAAAATGTCAATTGATTCATATCCATTGTTTTTCACATTAACTAGACATTATTATTAATTTGCCATAACCTGAAGCCTTTTAGAAGAAAAACTAAAACTACTTATTTTAACATGCAACTTTCCTTGCTTGCTTTCAAATATTCACTTTGGATGACAAACCAAATATCAGTGGGAGAGGGAACAGAAAGGAAAATTCTATCTTCTTTTTCCTCATACCTCTTCCAGCTGAATACTGTCAGGTCTTAGACCAATGGTATACTCTCTGTCAAAATCGTTTATCACCCTAACCTCTTCTAAAAGCAGTCTTTATTTACAGCTACGCTTGTCGCTGCTGAGAAATCTTAAACTGCCCAGTGTACTTCACCATGCATGCAGGTAGAGGGAGATATCAAGGCAGATTTGTACAAATACAAATATCGCCTTAAACTGAGACAGCAAGTAAGTCATTGCAATCCAATTCTCCAAAGGCCTTATCTCTGGCACCCTGACTGCTGAAGAAATTACCCTTGAGGAAATTACCAGGGAGTGAAACAGTGGAGATATAATTCTTTATTCTTAAGCTATGCTTTCAAGCTATCTATCTCCCTGCAGGCAGAGAAACAGAAAAAGCAGGCGCTGAATAGCAGAGTAACACAGTCAAGATCATGGAGCAACCCAGGCTTCTAATACCTCCTGTTGAGGTTTAGACTGAGAAAGCAGCAGCCGATGCACCAGCGTGAAACCCACAACTTCTTGAATTGCTCCAGGCTAACTTGTGGGACATACAACACAACAGCAGGTCTGATCCATGTTTCCCTCAAAACATAACACAAATGCATCCCAATACACAGCAATTTTAGCTTTCTTCATCCCCCTTTTCACAGATATTGTATCATGGTATAGGGAATTCCCAACACAAAAAAATAAGTTTCATCACTTACTTACAAGTGTACTGTTGCACCTGAAATCTGTTTTTATTAAGAAAGTACATGCTATGCAGTTTAAAATTAAGATACAAAAAGTAATACAGGAATGCTTAATGAAGCTATGGAAGACTCTTACTTAAGAACAAATGTTGACCCAAACATCAGATATTTCAGAATACTAGATATTTTTGAAGGAAGTGTTTTATTCAAGTCGTATCTGTGCATCCAAAAGGCTGATACAATGGTATGTGATCATATCCAGCCTGAGGAGATTTCAAAATTCAGTTTCGAAAACCTAAAATCTTCTTGTTAACAGTGCATTTTTATTGATGCTAACTTTCTGTTTTGTGGCACAGGTACTATAGGATGCTAGGTAAATACGCTATAAGCCCGTAGGATAATTCTGAATTTCACTTACCGTGTTTTGCTTGAATGACTGAATCAAGTAAGCATTGTGTATCAGCCAAAAGAAATCCAGTTTGCATGATAGAATGTGTCTTTTGAAAAGTTAAACAGTTGACACATTAGAAAGTTAGAGAAACAAAAGGAAGAACTGTGTTTACACAATCAAAGGGATAGGAAAAGATGGGTCTTATTGACACGTCAGTAAGTCTATTACCATGGGGTAAACAGAATTCAATCTGGATCAAGGTAAGAAACACTAATGATCTGTTCTGGGAAGAGAAGCTAAAGCACATGTGCAAGGAGCATCAGCTGTGGCGGAAAGCCTGTTTCCTAGAGGGAATACAAATGAAGAATTTCAAAGGTGAGTTGCCTTAAATGCTGCTGGTTTCCTTCATTATTGGAATGATTAATAGGAGAGTGATTGTTATCCCCTCTCTCTGTAGACAGAATTATTCACTGGAACATAAGCGATCTCCGTCACACTGATAGGGAAAAAAAAAGAAAAGCCCTTCAAGGAAAAGTTGTATGGAAGTAAAGCTTTTAAAATGAGAACAGTGAAAGAGTGAGCATGATGTGGCCATCTTTCTGGACCTCTGGCAAAATTTCTGGAGATCCTAGTTACTAGTTAGAGCTTTCCTGAACAAGAGAAACAGAAAGTGGCAGTCTTAAGAGCACTCCTTTAGGGCCATCCGGAAACCCTGAAAATGTATGTTAGTTATATACTTAAGTCTAAATGGTAGTTGACTTTCTCTGCTATTCTACTATATAATCAATGTTTGTTATGATTTTATGCTTCTGCTGTTCAGTCAAAAATTTAAGAAAGAGATGGAACAAAATCTCCTGAAGTCACAGATGCAATGAAATTACTTACTAATTTTTATGAAATTCAGGGTAATTTATGATGCTTATACTTAATCAAAGCTTTAGTTATATATTTTTGGTGAACATGGTAAGAGCAAAATCATAAAGATTCAGGAAGTCATGTTTCAGAGAGTATAGTAGTTATGCTATAACAATGTAGTATATATTGGATTAATTTAAAGTAAATAAATTTAAATTTAAAGTTCTTAATTAAAATAGAGCAATTATTAAATAAACTGGAAAATAATAAATGTAAATTGATTATATCTTTAATGCTATACAATAGATTAAATCCAGTGTTTTAAAATCACATTAGAGAGGATGTGAAAATTATGTTCCCTTTTCCAGGCTTTAATATCCCTCACTTAAGCACTTTAATTAAAATGCAAATTCATCTATAGAGCAGATGTAAAGACAAAAGCTTTGGTGAATATGGAATATCTGAGAAATCATTAGCCAACATCATAGCACATTAGATTGCTGCTACTGAATTGGAAATACAATGTTCACTGTGATGAAAAGATTATAAATTAAATCAGATAGCTGTACCACCTAGTGTTTTAATTTCCGCAGACTTCACTCTGAAACACTTTCTTCTCTGAATAATAACTTTAATCATCATCAAAGGACTATTAAATCCTTAGCTTAAAACACTGACTGCTCTTTGTATGTTTTTTTCACCAAAAGAGACTTTCTTATGTCATGTGCTGTCATCTGGCAAGCCGTGTAATGTAATACAGTTGATGTGTCATATATGTATGCTTATATAAATAAATTAACGACAGAAAAGTAAAACTACTTCCTGGGAATGTGAGAGCTCAGCGAGGGGACAAAGTGATGCACTCAGGGATGCACTGGCTTTCAACAGATTTCGTTAACTAAATAGTTCGTGGCCATGAATAAGAGGTCCGTAAACCAAATGCATGCATGTTGTTTCTGTACAGACGTGCAGACAGATCAGCATCCATAGCTACCCGCAGCTGCTGAAGCACCCGTAGCTGACAAGGTGCTGAGATGCTTACAGCGATGGGCACTTTGCCACGTTGCTTTGTTTTGTTCTCTAAACAGGCACCTGAAACGTTAGTTAGATATGAATATTCCTGTGCTTTTCCCCATATTTGTGAAGCCCACGTAACTAGGTGACATGGCTGTGCTTCCACAGATGTCATCTACGTAACACCTCCGACCTCTCGCCCACCCGCCTGTATCTGCCCACCAAGACATCTCTCTCATTTATGCGAGCACAGCTGCTTAGGAGCTGCAGTTAACCAAGCTGTGGACTGATCCAGCTTAAAATACAATCTGCTCTTCTGGGAAAAGTGAGGGGACAGCCCAGGCTGGAAGTCAAGGTGTGATTCCCGAGGCACCTGAGCCTGCTTAATGGTCCTCCCCGTGGCGGGGGGGCACAAGGCCTGCTCCCCCTCCGGTCTGCGGAACACCCCCTGCTGCTCATTTTGACTTCGAAGCTCCCTGCAATAACAAGAGTAGCCAGACTTTCCAGGTTATTTGCAAAGCTTAGGCATTCTGCTGTGGAAGTTCTTATTCATGCAATATCGAAGCCTGTAATAACTTCACTAAATATGTGACCACGAGCACAGGCATGATTTTTTAGTGTTTGGGTCATGCTGAGTGTTGACTGCGTTTAGTTCCTATTATCGAACTCTTGAGTGCTGAGTAATTCACAGCAGCCTTTAGAGCTTAGACATGCAACGTAACACACGGTCTGGTGTAGGCAAACACAGACACGTGGTACATCCCACACATGGGATGTGCAATTTAAGTGTAAATGCCAAGACCCCCTGGGTTTCTTCTCACGAATGAGCATGCCAATCTCAATTAACCCCACAGTGCTTATTTAGAAAGTTGAGAATTTAATTTCCGATGGCAGCTTAGGATGTGAGCCACTTTCTTCGAATACATACAACTGCAGTTCAAATCCCCTTATATCACTTTTCCAGACTCAAAACTGATAGGTGAAAATACCTCTAAAGGGAGTGGTCCTAGATCTCGTGACCCACTCTGTCTTTGCTGACAAGGGCAGGTCATGGCATCATTTGTGACAATTCTAGCTGCGTACTGCAGTAAGATTTCAAAGGGTTCTCTTCAGTCATATGAAATGGTCTAATAAAATATTTGATACACTACTGACATCAGCTGGATGGAAGGAGACTTTATGCTTGTAATCTATTGTAGAGTAAAATTAATTCCTTAACTTAACAGCCTAGGTTGTTGTCCCCACTATAATCTAAACACAGCTGCCATGCCCACACAAATTTGACCTACCATAAAGCAACCGACCATAGCCTTTTTACTCCTAAACCTCTACTGGTGTAAGCACCTTTTGATTCCCTACCTTCCTGTCCTGGATCTCTTCCCAGCCTTTCCTCCTCCCTGTCCACTCTGCTGGCACAACAGTGCATGCAGCTGGATGGCTCAGGGAGTGTCCAGATGAAAAACAACTTCCCCCCCCCCCCCCCCCCCTTCCTTATTTTTCAGAAGGATTAGTTGTCTGATCTAGACCACCATGTGTGCTGCACGATCATCACTTTGCATGTGGTAGTGCAATAGAGTACGAGTGCAGAAAAGCTGGGGGCTTGCTGCTGTTGGAGAAATTGAAGAGCCTAGCCTGAACTTCCTTTGGTTGTCTGGATTTCACCCCTTCAGCTCTAAAGCAGCCTGGGCTGCTGGGTACACATTCCCTCCCATCTGCTGCACAGCAACAGTGGCTGCCGTGGCTGCATGATGAAGCAGAACAGAGGACTGATTCAGCCAAAAAAATAATGGCTGTGGAGAAGAGCTGTAAGAAACTTTGATGTCTTCTATGGATGCAGTAAAGCCAACCACAGCCAGGTAAAACAAAGACTCAAAGGGGGGGGGAGGCAGGGGGAGGGAAGACATTAAAATTGTAGGAAAGCATTTTCTCTGCCATAAACATGGGTAACAAGACTACTACTTATAAGCTTATCAATTTCTAAAAGAGTCTCTGTGAAGAACCAAATATGATATGTTAAATATATAAAAGGAATATAAAAGAATACAGTTACCAATGGAAAAAAAAGGATAGCTGCTTTATCTTCCAAGTAATTATCTTCTATTTGTACAGATAAGATTGGATTATTATTATTACCTTACAAAGAGAAAGGATGTTGAAAAACATTACCCTGTTATTGTGTACCAACAATGTTAAACAAAAAAAGGAAAGAAAATCTTAAAAGCCTTAATTCATCCAAAATCTTTAGTGAAATGCTTAGAATTTTCTAACGGTGACTGAGCACTGACAATTATTTTACTGACTACTTGGGTGATTTATACGTTGTTAATTCTTGTATGTCTATTGTAAGGTAATTGTATATTGCAGTAAAGTCACGGACTCTATACCAGTTATTGACTTAGCTATGTAAAAATTCCCAGTTAAACATGCTAAACTGTGTTCAGCTGGAATGTAAATAAATGTGTACTCATCAAGACAAATACAGCTCTACATATTCAGCAAAACATTAACAAATATGAGACTCTTGCTTGAGTTGCTATTTGCAGCTGTCTGGATGCTCCTAGGTGATATTTTATTGATCCTCTCTTTCTCATGGCTTTTCCCTCTGTAGAGCCATTAACAAGCTTCTTTCCTCTCCCAGTCATGAGTTTTCATGAAGCAAGGGGAAATGCAGTACCTTTCAGGAATCCACCCTGTGCCAAATCTGAAGGAAATTTGATTTTTTCAAATGCTATCAAGTCAAAGACAGGCCCCACACAATGCATGCACGCACCCAATTAAACACACACAGCGTAATAATATTAGATACTTAATTTCCATAGGAAACAAAGTTAACTGGATTTCACTTAAAAGCTCGACCAGAGCTGGTGAGCACCATCATATAAGGTATGACCAGAACATGACAACTGCAAATTTCAAAATCATCTACCCCTTATTTTATTTTTTTCAATTTAAAGTGTGAAGCCTGTTAAAATTTCCCTTTGTGGGTGTGCTAACTATTCCAGGACATCTTTCTTTTCATTTGTGCACAGACCCCGTGAACTTTGCTGAATTATTGTGCCTTATAAACTTACTATTTCTCTTTAAACTGACGAGCAGAGGATAGAAAACATATTGATGCTCCATATGGCTTGAAAGCTCATAAGAAATCTTGTTCCTAAAATTGGCATATTTCAATGCTTTTAGAGCTGTGAAAAGCTTTTATGTCTGCCAGTTTTCTATACCATTACTATAGTCCTGAAGCAGTGTTTATCACTGGAGGATACCACCTGGTTGCAGGATCCTGTATGCTATTCTTCCACATTTCCCTCCATGGATCACCTGCCAATGAATCACCAAGGAAACTCATTACCAAAAGCACAAACTACACTGAATGGTACAGCTGACTGCCAGCAGATAGTGTTATTCGCTGGACCACTCAAGCGTGTTATTTCTTCAAATGCTGCACTTCTGTCATGTTGAATGGCTGTGCTATGCTGTTTCTCATTCTCATTTCTTATTTAATTTTAATCTCATCTGACTCACTGGTGTCGGTACAATGTCTGAGCTGGTGTCAGAAAGTCTGTGTGAGGCTATTTTAACAGCTATGAAAAGACAAAATGTGGTTCTAGTTCTTTTCATTTGTCATTTATATTAAGAATTTGCTTTTTCATTAGCTCACCTTAGGCATATCATGTTCTGGATGAATGAAGAAGAAAGTGAATCCTTCTTTCCCACTGTTTGATGTTTACCTCCAGTTCACGTCAGGCTGCCATTTTCCTATTTCTGCACTGCCAGTCTCCAGAAAGGTTCAAGGATTACTACACATAAAACACAAAGATCGTGACTCATCTAGACCTCATCCTAAGGTTTAAGCTGTGACCTGAATGCTTCATACCCTTTTCAGCATGCCTGCCAATACCAGGTAAATATTTTCAGTGACAGTTTGAAGACTTCCGGAATACAACCTTTTAATGCTTGGGTCAACTTCTGCTTTTCCCACCTACTGTCTGTAAATTCCAGTTTTCAGTTCCTGTGTTTCGGACGCCCATTTGTGTGGATTTTCCCAGGGACTCTGCTGGCACTGCAGCGGTTGGTCAGGTGTCCTGGCCAGCTGTCTGCACTGTCCCACTGTGGCTCATTTCTTTTTATTGAACTTGAGGAATGAGGAATATCTCATTTGCTCCTGGACACCCACTCACAGATTTAAGGCAGAGGCTTCTTCTCATTAAAGGCACTGTACCCATTAGCCAGTGTTCCCTCACTCACCGCACCTCACAGTTCATCAGTTCAAAGCTGATCCCACCAGATATTTTAAACCACCAAATGTCACTGCTCCCTAACTTTACTGAGCACAGAGTCCTCCACAGACAGCTTGGTTACCTTTCATCCTGATGAAGCCCCAAATGGTTTTATGAACCCTTTTCCTACTTAAGTGAATCTGTCGTATTAGTGCAATAACTTAATACTGGTTACAGTTTCAAGATTCCAAAATCTAAATTAAAGAGATTTTTTTTTTTTTTTTTTTTTTTTGTTATGGCTACCTTTCTATTAGTCCAAACCCAGCCACTACTTTTTATTTGAAAACCTCAGACTTAGATATTAATGGTACTTGCTATTTGTCACATTTTGCCTTTCTCCACTTCTACACTTATGTAGGACAATTTACTACATCTTTGCTTAATGATGCCACTTTATCATTTTTTGCAAAAATCCAGCAGTTGTGGACAGTGATGGAAACAATTTAAATGAGGATAAAATTGGAGTGAAAAATGGGAGCTAAAATGGCTCAGGGATACTTTGACTAATCTGAGATATTCACTGACCTGAAAAGCATGGCAGAGTTACAGAGATAAAAATCTATTTAATCTATTGATAGATTAAAAACTTAGATGATAGTTCTCATCTAACCCAACACCACAGATTTTTAATAACTGTGAAGAAATGAAGGGTGATTTTAGATTATGATGACATTAAAAATAACAGTATTCCTATTTGGGGTGTGCATTGTATGCCAGCAGTAATCTTACAGGATACAGAGATTCTGATGAAAGTCATGTCACCATGTCATCATTTCAAAATGTCATAATTTTATTCAGAGACTGTCCTTGATGAATACTTAAATTCAGAATAAAATTAAACATCTGTTTGTTATTCTTCCTATTATTGATAATAAAGGTAGTTAAGAAGTGTATTTAAATCTATTGTGAATCAGGCATCACTGTAACAATATGTAAGGCTTAGATTCTGTCCTAGTACAAGATTTGGTGGTCAATGTACTGCTTCCAGTAAAAAAAATGAGAAAATAGTTGTTTTCACTCTTTGATCACGCACTGAGTTTAAGAGGTTGGGAAGAATGGTCCTTAGGACTAAGGTCTTAAGGATTGTTTAGGACATTCTGGCTGGTAAAGGATATAATAGGGCCTTATTAAAGCAAACTGCAAAAGTTCTGCTAACTTCTCTGTAGCCACAGAGCTCATAAAATACTGCCTTCCCACACGTGTAGCCCCATTCATTTCTGTAGGTCTGTTTAGGTGTATAAATTTTGACTCGGCTGTCTGGTTAACAGAAATAATAATAATACTGACAAATGAGCAGTGTGGCAGTGTCCCTGCTGAAGGCCAGATCTAAAGCACTTATTTGGAGTGGAACATCCTCACAGGATTGAAAGTTTTAAATTGCATGTGAGAGGAATAAGAATTGACACATGCTCAAGAAATAGACTGAAGTCCTGGCACAAAGTGCTTGTTTGGAACAAAGAGGAAAACTATGATTATAAGGCTGGGAACATCGTATGAGAGCTTACTTCAAGTTGGAGGAGTTTGGGAAAAATTTTGAAGAGTTCGGAAGTATCATGAGTTACTTCAAAGATAATGAGTGTTGAGCAGAAGCAGCATTATCCTTTAATCTTTACCATCTCCGCCCCCCCCCCCCCCCCCCCCCTCCAGGGAGAAAAGATCCTTACACTTACCTTTTTTCTCAGTGACCTACTTTCCTTCATAGATGTTTCAATGGGTTTTCATTGACTTGAGTATATTTTAAGACAATAAGACTGATGCAAAACATGGTATAATGTTGACAATCTCTTGACAATTCTCAAGACTGTCTCTCCTGATAATCCACTTTTTGAAACAAAACAACAACAACAACAAAAAGCTGGCGGATTGATTTTACAGTAGCAGCTGTAATGTTGGATCATATGCCTCCATCACTCTAGGGTTTCATCACAACTGACATTGTTCGTCCTCCCATGTAGCACAAAGGTGACTAAGAAAACAGTACCTGCCTAAATCCAGATTGTGCCCCTGGCTAAACTGACATAATATGATTATGAACCCAAGTTTGATCAAGATCAACCTGGTACTGCTGAGTAACGCAGGAGGGCTGATACTGCTGTCACAGAACCATGCCTGTCAGCAGCTGAGCTTAGATGCCATTAACGTCTTAAAAGTATAACATCCAAAATCCTTTGGAAGTTATATTTAATGTTGTAGTCACAGGCAAAGTTTAATTTTTAATACAAAGTTTGTATTGCTATATATTATAAAGCAAGGAAATGCTCCTTTCTTACCCTTTCTTCCCTTTTGCTTTTAGCCATGCATTTACAAGATGTGGTATTTACAGAGAATTGAATGTCAGCTATTTAGGATTCATTCCTTCAGTGCCCATACCACTATTCAGTGAACATGTTCTCCTGTACTTCAATTATTTGAGCCAAAGCTGCCTGTATTTAATTATTATTAAGAAACCTAACTTAGATTCCTATTCATTTTAATGGAATTTATGTCACTGTGACAGCTTTCTGCTAACAAGTCATTAGTGATCATTTCTGAAACACCAAGCTCTAAACAGCAGCAATGTTGCTTAGACAAGAAAAGAGAACATTCTGACAGTTTGTCTTTCACTTAACCTAAATTTTCCAGAAGCGCGTGATACTGATACCTAATTTATCACATCACAACGTTCTCATCTCTTAAGTAAGAAATTCCCAAAATGCTTTAGTAGTTTTTGATCCACTTAGCTGCACAGTAGCAAAGATTTTAAATGCAAAAACAACTGTTAGAAGAAACAATACTGGGCTAGAAGTACTAACAAGGACAGAAATCTTTAAAGTCTTTCTACTTCGACAAAGACTCTGAGAGCAAGAGGAAGACACCACCTGCTCTCAGCAATCACTAGAAGGCACTAGAGGCATCTGAGCACCCTCTTCTATAGACAGGACGCTATCGAAGGTGACCTTAATGCAGTTGTTGTTGCACATCTTTTGAAAACTAAGGTTTTATTTATTCTTTAAAAAACAAATGTCTTTGGGAAGGCATGCCTTTTGGGGGAAAAGTCCTAAAGCACAACGGAATCTTTCCTTTTGCACACAGTAATTATTTTCTCATACTGTGATAGCTGCTATTTACTATAAATCAGAAAAATAACAAATGTCCTACATACTCTCCTCACACTCTCTCAAGTTCTTCTTCCTGAATCATCCCCTCCTCAGCTGCATACATATATGCTCACGTACCTCCACATTTGCATATATATCTATGAGATTCAGGTACATCCACGTTTGCCTATATATCTATGAGATACACTTGGAAACATTTCAGTGTCTGGCCTGGAAAACTCTCTTGAATGACTTCATTTTAAAGTTTTCCTTTCTTCTTTACTTTACCTTGTGTTTTTTTTAATGCAAGGTTTGCCATCTTTCTGTGATATTAGAGTTAACATTTACTGCTGCTGGCATGATGAATAGTCCAAACCAAACTGCTGGTCATCAAGCGCAGGATGTGACAAGGACATCTGATTGCCTGCAACCAGAGCCCTGGCAGCCGTGACTGTGCCTGTAATACCCTGCTAGAGTGTCCTTGATGAAGTCAGTTTTGCTGTTATCTCCTATTAGTTATGACTTTATAAATGGTGAAGTCAAAACTGAAGAAATCTTTTAACTCAGTTAGAAACCCTAAACCCATAATCATAGCTTCCTAAAACTACAAGCAAAATCTAAACAGCATCATGGAGTTAACTTTCACTATGCTGGAGCTTGAATGATAGGAGGAAAATTACTGTGAATAATTTACTTAAGATAATGGAGTCTTTTACTCTAAGTAGCTGGCATTTCAATTTCCTCCGCAGATACTTAGTTTTTTTCCCATCCTCAAAAAAAACCCACAATAAAACTGAAACAATAATTTCATTTAAAATAATGCTTAATACGGCTCATTCTATGTCACAGACATTTCAAAGTCTAACTTGATTTAGAAATCACGTATTTACACTCATGTACATATATTGAAATAATCTGCAGACTTGTAGACAATGCTTATATGCTTCCATATGCGAAGTGGAAACAGGTCAACACCACTACATCTTCCCTATTTTATAAACAAGAAAAAGTCATCATCGTAATACCCGCCTTCACCTTCTGTCCCACATCTCTATTTTGTGATACTGATTTGCCACATTTGGGATCCTCTAAGGCACAGTGTATGGAAAATGAGCTAGGATTGAGAAAAAGAAGACAAAGAAGGTAACACTTGTTACCACCTGCCTTCTCATGAGCATACATCTCTTTAAAATCTAAGTATTAATATGCTTGGCTCTCCAGATTTTCTATCTTGATATTCACAGTCAGAAATCAGAGGCACATTTTAGTGCGAGAGCTTGAATATGACACAATGTAGCATCCTCGGTATCTGTATTAATTGACCTTCCTGCTGCTCATGCACCATTACAGTATTTAGTTGCATACCTCTTCAAATACAAGTTCAAGTGCTCCTAAGATATCAATAGAAAAAGTTTTTTATATTGTAGTAGCCTGGATAGAGTGTAGCACGTGGTAAAATTAAAGTACAGGATAGATAAAGGTAGAATCAGTTTATTCTTGTTAAAAGTTTCTAGGAAAAAAATAAAGTTTAAAAAAAAGTAATATTTTCTAACCTTTACTCAGAAATTTTTCTGAATGTCATATGGGCCCACAAAGACTGATATTTCCCCCAGATATGATCATCAAATCCTTGTACTTTGATTCTTCTTAAAAAGAAAATCCGACAACTGTCAGATTCCTTTGCCTGTAACCTCAGTGGGACTAAGCACTCATAACTCCCGGGAAAACTAACAGAGCTCCATCAATTCTAAGAAGTAAACCCATTAGAAATAATAAAACTTGATCAAATACTTAATAAAAGGAGTCAGCAGATGTTAAATCCACAGGTCCCATCACTGTTGCAGAAACAAATACTTTATCTCCAACTAGCCAAATTTGCTGTAGTTATCACTGATGTAGTGTGGTTTTTTCAGGTGAGTGTGAGAATCACAACAGAAGAATTAAGAAAAAAAGTCAGAAAATTTCCTCATCAGGACCCTATTTTCAAACACAGTAGTGCAAGGCAAGGTCTAAGCACTTCTGGCTGTAATCTTTAATAGTATTACTCCATAATGCACATAATGGTTACAATTACTCCACAGAAAAATATTTTCACCCTCAAATCATAGACCACATGAGAGAAATGCTTGACGATTTCTAACTGCCTTAGAGCATCATAGAAAACCAGCTATTTTTACAACAAAATTAATTACACTCCATGACTTTGAAGCTGCACCTTTACCTTACTCCCAATGATTTTAAAACTCTTGATTTAGAGGCAGAATAGATCAACATGCTTGCTCCACAGAGCTGATGTACGAGTAGACTTTGTATAACTCTTTGTTCTGCTGAAGAAACTTCAGTGTCAGGCGGGCCATGCATTGCAATTATATGAAATGCAAACAGAGGCATGGAGAAACAGCTGTTTTCCCAATATAGCAAATTCTTTTGGGAAATTTGTGCAGAAGGAAGCAATAAATGCATCAGCAACCACTGACACACTCTGATAATTACTGCAAAGCAAAAGAACATCTGCATGCAAGAAAGAGTAAAACCAACACTACAGCTAATGAAAAGAAAAATGAAAGGAAAAAAACCAACAACTCTATGATGGGGAGTAGAAGAAAAACATCCTCTTTTTCCTGAAGAGATCACTAGCATATTACTCAAGAACATAATTCTGACACATACTTTTGTTGCTTGATAGCTTGTGCTTTTTTTTGACTGAAATAATTTGTGCTTCATTCAGAAACAGAAGCTTCCCTACTCCTTAAAAAAAAACTATCCAGGACCTGAGAAAGCCAGCTGTGATATGCAGTAGAGTTATTTACTACCCAGCACCCATTCTTGGGCAAGCCCATAGCAAGTCAAATTCACCTTACTCTTTATTTAAATCAAATGGGCATTCTACATTCATCCTAAGACAGGACATGAAAATATTATGCGAAACAGCAAGTCAAGATATACTACCATGTCATATTATCTGCCTGCATAACTTCGCAAAAGGTCACAGGAGAAGGCAAAGCAGTATGTCAAAGTCCATGTTGGAAGGTTTGAATAAACCGGCTGGTTGGAAATCATACAATGTTTTTCTCAGAACAATAATTAAACTTTCCAGTTGTAGGTTTGTTAAGGGAAAAAATGTCCAACTAACTTCTCTGATATGTTTCTGTTTTGTCTTTCCCAAAGAAAATGGAGCCAAGGGACACAAAACGGATTATTCTGGATGTGAGCTTCTGTTGTGACAACTCTCTGTTTTTAAATCATATCCAACTGTCGTTAGCCACCCAACCCACAACAGAATAGTTATTCTTAGTATTTCTAAGCTATTTCAACCTATATATATATATAATTTTTTTTAAAATCCATAAAGAGGAATTAAGTACTTTTGGAGGAGGGTTCAAAATCATCAGTACTTTTTCATATTTTACGTCACTGTGAACTTTACAGAATCAGACTGTGCCTTGAACTCACCGTACATCTATCCACTTTGGGCTTTCTAGGATTCCATTCCCTGCATATGTTTTTTTCCACTTTTAAAACAGTTGTAAAATCAGAATGTTATACTGGACATATTTTAGAAAGTAGATGTAGCTAATGTTTATGATCCAGATAAAATTAACCATTACTACTAATTTGTGAAGTGCAGAAATAAGTCACACAATGAGAAAAAGAACAGAAATAAAAAAACCAATCATGTTCATAGCTATAACATAAATTCCATGTTCTGCAAATCTGATTCAGAGTAAATGGTGATGATAGTACCAATTTTACCAGTGCATTAAATGCTAATACTTCAGAAGTGTCACCCTCTATGTGCTGGTTTTGGCTAGGATAGAGTTAATTTTCTTCACAGTAGCTAGTATGAGGCTATGTTTTGGATTTGTGCTGAAAACAGTGCTGATAACACAGGGATGTTTTCGTTACTGCTGAGCAGTGCTCACACAGAGTCCAGGCCTGTTCTGCTCCTCACCCCACCCCACCAGGGAGCAGGCTGGGGGGGGCACAAGGAGTTGGGAGGGGACACAGCTGGGAGAGCTGACCAAAGGGATATTCCACACCATATGACGTCATGCTCAGTATATAAAGCTGTGGGAAGAAGAAGGAAGAGGGGGATGTTTGGAGTAATGGCATTTTGTCTTCCCAATTCACCATTATGCACGATGGAGCCCTGCTTTCCTGGAACACCTACCCACCCATGGGAAGAGGCGAATTAATTCCTTGTTTTGCTTTGCTTGTGTGCACAGCTTTTGCTTTACCTATTAAACTGTCATTATCTCAGCCCATAAGTTTTCTCACTTTTACCCTTCTGATTCTCTCCCCCATCCCACCGTGAGGAAGCTGAGTGAGCGGCTGCGTGGGTCTTAGTTGCCAGCTGGGGTTAAACCATGACACCGTCTATGTCAAAGACCAGCTGGAGTGCATGGAGCTCCACCTGGGGATGGATCAGGAGCTGACCCAGAGTTTATGGGTCAGGATTAAAGGGAGGGCAGGGACAGGTGACATTATAGTGGAGGTCTGCCACAGGCCATTCGACCAGGAAGACCGAGCAGATGAGGCCCTCTATAGACAGCTAGAGGCAGCCTCACGTTCACAAGGCCTGGTCCTCATGGGGAACTTCAGCCACCTCGATGTCTGTTGAAGGGACAACACAGCAGGGCATAAGCAATCCGGGAGGTTCCTGGAATGCACTGATGACAACTTCCTTCTCCACGTAATAGAGGAGCCAATGAGGAAAGGTGCTATGCTGGACTTTGTTCTCCCCAACAAGGAGGGGCTTGTGGGGAATGTGAAGCTCAAGGGCAGCCTTGGCTGCCGTGACCATGAAATGGCGGAGTTCAAGATCCTTAGGGCAGTGAGGAGCGCACACAGCAAGCTCACTGCGCTCGACTTCAGGAGAGCAGACTTTGGCTGCTTCAGGGATCTGCTTGGAAGAGTACCATGGGATAAAGCCCTGGAGGGAAGAGGGGCCCAAGAAAGCTGGTTAATATTCAACGGTCACCTCCTCCAAGCTCAGGAGCAATGCATCCCAACAAAGAGGAAGTCAGGCAAAAACTCCAGGAGCCCTGCATGGATGAACAAGGAGCTCCTGGACAAACACAAAACCAGAAAGGAAGCCTACAGAGGGTGGAAGCAAGGACAGGTAGCCTGGGAGGAATACAGTGAAATTGTCTGAGCAGTCAGGGATCAGGTTAGGAAAGCTAAAGCCTTGATAGAATTAAATCTGGCCAGGGACATCAAGGGCAACAAGAAAAGCTTCTATAGGTACATTGGTGATAAAAGAAAGACTAGGGAAGATGTGGGCCCTCTCCAGAAAGAAACAGGAGACCTGGTTACCCGGGACATGGAGAAGGCTGAGGTACTTGATGACATTTTTGCCTCAGTCTTCACCAGCAAGTGCTCCAGCTACACTGCCTGTCATGGTTTAACTCCAGCCAGCAACTAAGCACCATACAGCCACTCACACACTTCCCCCCCACCACCCAGTAGGATGGGGAAGAAAATAAAGAGCAAAACTTGTGGGTTGAGATGAGAACAGTTTAATAGCACAGAAAGGAAGAAAATAATAATAATGATGACAATACTACTAATAATAAAGGAATCGGAATACAAAACAAGTGATGCACAATGCAGTGGCTCACCCCTCGCCGACTGATTCCCAGTTACTCCCTGAGCAGTGATCTGTGCCCCCCGGCCAACTCCCCCCCAGTTTATATACTAGACATGACATCATAAGTTATAGAATATTCTTTCAGCCAGTTTGGGTCAGCTGTCCTGGCCGTGTCCTCTCCCAAATTCTTGTGCCCCTCCAGCCTTCTTGCTGGCTGAGCATGAGAAGCTGAATAATCCTTGACTTGGTATAAACATTACTTAGCAACAACTGAAAACATCAGTGTGTTATCAACATTCTTCTCATACTGAATCCAAAACATAATATTATACCAGGTACTAGAAAGAAAATTAACTCTATCCCAGCTGAAACGAGGACACCACCCCAGTTGCAGAAGGCAAAGGCTGGGACTGGGAGAATGAAGAACTGCCCATGGTAGAAGATCAGGTTCGAGACCATCTAAGGCACCTGAAGGTGCACAAGTCCATGGGGCTCGAAGAGATGCATCCGTGGGTCCTGAGGGAACTGGCAGAAGAAGTAGCTAAGCCACTGTCCATCATATCTGAGAAGTCGTAGCAGTCTGGGAAAGTTCCCACTGACTGGGAAAGGGGAAATATAACCCCTTTAAACTACAAGCCAGTCAGTCTCACCTCTGTGCCTGGCAAGCTCATGGAGCAGATGCTCCTGGAAACTATGCTAAGGCACATGGAAAATAAGGAGGTGAATGGTGACAGCCAACATGGCTTCAATAAGGGAAAATTATGCCTGACAAATCTGGTGGCCTTCTAACAACAGGGTTACAGTGTTGGTGGATGAAGGAAGAGCAACGGGCATTATCTACCTGGACTCGTGCAAAGCATTTGACACTGTCCCACACAATGTCCTCGTCTCTAAATTGGACAGACATAGATTTGACAGATGGACCACTCGGTAGATAAGGAATTGGCTGTGTGGTCATACTCAAAGAGTTGCGGTCAAAGGCTCTATGTCCAGAGAGCAGTGACAAGTGGTGTTCCTCAGGTGTTGGTATTGGGACTGGTCCTGTTTAAAATCTTTGTTGGTGACATGGACAGTGGGATTAAGTGCACCTTCAGCAAGTTTACCAAGAACACCAGGCTGTGTGGTGCAGTCAACATGCTGGAGGGAAGGGATGCCATCCAGCAGCATGCTGACAGGCTTGAGAGGTGGGCCTGTGCAAACCTCAAAAAGTTCAACAAGTCCAAGTGCAAGGTCCTGCACATGAGTCTGGGCAATCCCAAGCACAAATACAGGCTGGGCTGAGAATGGATTGAGAGCAGCCCTGAGGGGAAGGACTTGGGGGACTTGGTTGATGAGAATCTCAACATGACATGGCAATGTGCGTTTGCAGCCCAGAAAGCCAACTGTATCCTGGGCTCCATCAAAAGAAGCGTGACCAGCAGGTCGAGGGAGGTGATTGTTCCCCTCTACTCCACTCTGGTGAGACCCCACCTGCAGTACCGTGTTCAGCTCTGGAGCCCCCAACATAAGAAGGACATGGACCTGTTGGAGCAAGTCCAGAGGAGGGCCACAAAGATGATCAGAGGGCTGGGGCACCCATCCTATGAAGACAGGCTGAGGGAGTTGGGGTTGTTCAGCCTGGAAAGAGAAGGCTCCAGGAAGACCTTAGAGCAGCCTTCCAGTACACCTAAAAGGGAGCCTGCGGGAAAGCCAGAGAGGGAATTCTTCCAAGGGCATGTAGCGATAGGACAAGGGGTAATGGCTTTAAAGTGAAGGAGAGTAGATTTAGATTAGATGTAAGGAAGAAGTTCTTTGCTGGGAGGGTGGTGAGGTACTTGAACAGGTCGCCCGGAGAGGCCGTGGATGCCCCATCCCTGGCAGTGTTGAAGGCCGGGATGGATGGGGCTTTGAGCAACCTGCTCTAGTGGAAGGTGTCCCTGCCCATAGCAGGGGGGGTGGAACTAGATGAACTTTAAGGTCCCTTCCAACCCAAACAATTCTATACTTCTATGATAAATGCTTTTTGTTTTAATCAGGGGGCATTTTCCTTCCTTGAGACAAATATTATGCATAATTTTCATTTTAGGCTGCCCTTAGAATCTTACATGTTTAAGATTATTTGCACCTCTTCTACACAGACAACACTGTCAGTTTGGAATTTTAATTTCCATGAGCCAGAGATGGGACAAAGATATCACCTCCAGAGCCCTGAAAACAAAGGAAAAACCGTGACATTTTCTGCCAGCCAACTGATTGTTTTTCTTGTCTGCTTTGCATGTTTATATTGGTAGCTCTTCTACTGGTTTCTCTATACTTAGAGAGTATCTGCAAAAATGGAATCCTGATCTTACTTCCTAGGCACTGCTGTAAAAAGCATGGTTATCACTCTTGCAAACATCAGCTCACTTTTTTTAAGCTGTAACAACTCAGCAACATGCTCCAGGATTACATGAGTGCTAACACAGGTGATCATGCTGATCTTCACCTCATGACCCACAAATTTTCTTATCGCACTACCTCATACAAATGCGTACAAGCTCAAGGAAAGACAAAGCTGCAATACTGATGGGGAAAGCAGCAGGAGGGAATGCATATATTTTATAAAACATGCAAATATGTGTTAAGAAATTTGTCACAAATTTGCATGAGTGGGAAAGTTAAATTCTAATAAACGAACTAATGTGGATTTTTTTTCCAATAAAATTTTAGGATGAAGTTCTGTTTATTTCAATTTCCTTGGAACATTTTTTATCCACTGTTGAATTTTCATCCACTCTCCCATCCTTTTCACAGCCCCTTACTACTGTCCAGAAACTGCACCAACATTAAGTTTTTGAACAGAGAATTAAAGTGTACATGGCATTTTTGGTATTGTATGCATTTAATCATTTGTGTTAAATATGATTTGGTTTAATCAGTTCTTTAATGGCAATTTGTTTAATATACTCCGCACAGATTACTTTCAAGAAAGTGGAATGAGAAATTGAGCACTGTATTGATCATGTTGATTAATAGAGCTGGTGATTAATACCTTTTTTGCCACTCTGAAGGTCAGTCCAGATGTACTTCAGATGCAAATATTCTCAGTCAGGCTCTTCCACACAATTGACAACTTCGGCATTTTATTTGGTGGGGTGGGAATCAATCAAGGAATTTTAAAAAAAAAGCTGAACTAAGCAAAATATACAGCTAAAATATGCAACCATACAAACACTCCTAGATAACCTGCATTGATTACTAGGATTACATAGGCTGCTCTAAGTACTAAGAGCTTTAGGAAATGAAAACTAATCCTGTTCTCGAAATTGTTTTCAGACCAATGTGTTTGGACTGAAGGACAAAGCTTCTGCTCTGCTTCTTTTGTTTCTTATTTGTCCAACATTAATTAAAGGGTCTCAGGGAGACTCTGTAACTGCATATTGCACAAACTGCTAATGGGGCCTTTCAGTGGGATTCCTGCTAAGAGGCTAAGCGATCTTCTCTCCACTTCTTCCACAATTGGACAAACATTTAAATAGCTGACTCTGGATGCTAGCATAGACAATACATGTATATTATACATATACACAGTGCACTTCCAAATAACAAAAGAATGCTCAGACAAGACACCTGCAACTTAGGAGGACGTTTTTTTTTTATTATGTACTGTCATCTGAAACTGAAAATTATCAAAAGTTAAACCAGGAAAAAACACACATGTTGGACATGTATTTTTGAAAATTTAAAATAGGTAACATAGAAAACAAGAGTGGAAAGTGAATTAGATTACTGGAGTGTTTAAAGGACAGCAAGAGGAGGTGTTTCTACACAATCTCTTGGTGTTCTTTTCAGTGAAAGGATGCAATCCCTGATCCTAAAGCACCTGATGAGGCCCTGAAGCTAAGATCAAACCCCAGTGGAATAAGATAAATTATGTGCAGCAAACTGAACAAGTGCATAAGCAAGGAAACCAAGGGAAAGGAACTGAGGGAATACCCCTTGCTAGAAGAGAGTAGCAGAACATGATCTCATACAATCACAGAAACAGTGACTATCTCAATTCCACGATGTTTATTCTTCCAACAATAGACAACAGTTTATTTACAGAACACCATCTTATTTTCACTAGCTAGGGAGCACACTTGTTTACTATATACCAAGACTTCATCAGAAAGTTACGTGAAGGTACATGTGAAAGCTTAAGAGCATTTTACCGTCTCACCTCAGTAGGGAATCTCCTTTAGTCCTGGACAAGTATCAAAGAGGTTCATTAGAAACATTCATCAGAGGTTTACCAAGATTTACCAGCCATTCCTGACCAACTGGATTGCCTTCTATGATGAAATGACTGGCTTAGTTGATGTCATTTACGATGACCTTAGCAAGGTTTTTCAGACAGTCTCCAACAGCATCCTACCAGCCAAACTGAAAAGGCTACAAGATGAGTGGAAACCCCAAGCAGTGGCACTGGCCAGGAGCCAGCTGGCTGCAGAAAGCAGCTTTGCAGGAGGGGACCCAGGGCCTGGCAGACACTAAGCTGACCATGAGTCGTTGTTGTTCTCTCACAGGGATGAAAGCTATCCACACCTTCAGCTGTATCAGGGAGAGAGCAAGCAGCAGGGAAGTGCTTCCTCCCCTCTTCTTAAAAGGTGCCTGTGAAACCTCACGCGGAGGGCTATGTCCAGTTTGGGGCTCTGCAGTACAAGAAAGACTCACAGCCAAGGCCAGTGAGATTGTCAAGGGGCTGGATTATATGACATTGAGGAGCTGCTGAGAACATTGGGATTTTTCAGACTGGAAGAAAGAATATTAAGGGTCTCCCTTGCTAGTGATCCAAGAGCTGCCTTGCACTACCTAAGGGTGCTTATAGAGAAGATGGAGCCAAATCTTTCTTGGATTCACACAGTGAAAGGACAAGAGGTGAAGAACAAGCTACGGCAAGGAAAATTCTGAGTGGGCATGGGAAATTCCTTAGACATACAGTTTTAAATTAAAGTTCAGCACGAGAGAGGTTAAGCACTGGAGCAGCGTGCCCAGAGAGACTGTGAAAGTCCATCCTTGGGGATTTTCACAACTTGACTGGACCAGGTCCTCTGCAACTAGATCTAATTTCTTAGTTAGCTCTGATTTCAACAGGAGCAGATGATCCACAGAGTTCCCTTCCAACCTTGAATGTTTGATGACTCTAGTTCTAAGACTTGAAAGCGCTCAGAAGTTCAGCCTTAACAAGGCTGTTATTTATTTGTTTGGTAAAGGGGAAAACATGTAGATTCAGGACTGCTATCATTCCTTTCCGTAGTTCTGAGAAATTTCGGCATTTTTCATTACAGAAAGTGTACATTGGAGAAGGTTGGTGAAGAAGAACATTGCCATTGTTCTCATACTGGAGATTAATCCCAGACTGATTGCCTAAAATTCTTCTTAAGGATTTGGAAGTCACCTTGTACCCCCACATTACAGTATGTACATGAGTATTTCTGGAATGAGTTACTAAGACAATTAAAACAACAAAGAAATACAGTATGTTCTAATTACAAGGTTACAATTTCTTCAACCATATACTTTTATTTTTATGATTTACTGCAGTAATGTTACCTAGTAATTGAGCAATTGATAATTTTTTCCTTCCATGGTATTAGAAAGAAGATTTGAATTCACGGAGGAAGATTATGTTTTCCCAGAAAATCCCACCACATTTCTAGTTGGGTTTTTTCCATGTAAAATTTGTCTTGTTTCCAAAACTAATACTACCCATGTCTTTGCAGGTAGGACAATCTGTTTTTCTATACTTTACAATTGTGATTACCATAGGAACTAGTCATGAGATAGAGAACCAGAAAATTTCATCAAAACACCAGCTGATTAACTGACAAATACCTTCTGTTGTAAACCTCTTTCCAAACAAATCTAACCTTGAGGGAAGTATGTGAAAAGTGCACTTACTGCATCCTACTGTCTCACACATGCTCACAATAAACCAAGATTAATGTTATTTTTAGCTTTTTTAACTACAGAGAATTGAGTTTAATCCCTTTGGTAGCTAAATTACTAACGCTTTCATTTTTTTGCTTTTTGATTTTTAATGAGCATGCATACTGAGATACACAAATTACCTCTCCAAATGTTTCCCTTAGCTTTTGCCTTTCTCTTAAAAAATCTGCATTTAAAATTTTTCTCCTGACCTTTTTCTCTATCCTTAACGTTATCACGTAACATTATACTAGATAGTAAAGTCAATTTTACATTTAGTGATACAGTGAATAATTTTTCAGTATAATAAATTTTTCTTACGTTCATTTCCATAAGGAGAGAGTTAAACATATACTATTTTTAGACATGGATACCAAGGAGCTTTGTGAAAATTCTAGCTAAAAAAAAAAAAAGAAAGAAAGAAAGAAAGAAAGAAAGAAAGAAAGATGAGGTAAGATGGATATTTTTACAAGTATCATTACAAGTATCATAGCTGTGAGAATTTTGTTATTTAAGTGGTTAAATCTGGTTCTAATATTTCCAATTTTGGAAATAGATTACATTATTATTTAACTGTATGCAAACTGTATGCTATTTTAATTAATTGGTTACCTGTTTCTATACTGAGGTGTTTACAATGTGCCTAGATTTACCAGGTTTGAGAAGCTAGAAGTTTATTTCATTTTTTAGAATCCCAAAACACACCATAGTTTTGTGTTATTCTTCTGTGCTTTCATGTATTTAATGCCTTTATTAACAACTCTTAGGGCAGGTAGATGCCAATGTCTTGAACGTGTTACAAATTAATACAACTCAGCTGTGTCATCTTCAGCTTCACTTTCACCTGTTTATTGTGGCTCAGCCTATGATTAATGGAGCCAATCCTTGCCTGAAGGCTGAAAGCTACTCTTTATTAATTTCCACTTTCATGCCATGCACTGAAGAAGTTCATATCGCCTGGAGTGCACTCCTCCTCTCCTCTTTAGCTTAGCCAGAAAGTTCAATTTAAAGAATAACTATAAAAGAAACTAGGAGAAGGACAGAAAATAAAATAGTAACTGTAGAAAGCAAAGAAAGCTGTGAAAAGGGTAACAAGAAAGATTGAGTATTTGAGTATTGAGAAAAATCTGTTTTCCCAAGTTTAAAGTCTAGCAGTTATTCATGGCAGGAGGTGCTGCACTGCCTGAGTCCTGACACATAACTTTGCTTCATCAACATCCCGTGTAAGATGCAAATAATACTTTTAAATTAGGAACACAGAGAACATCTTAAGCCGGCCCAGTAAGAAAGACTGAGTGCCTATGTCCCAGCTCCCAGGTGTAGGTGTGCTAGTGGGACGACATTGTCCACGGAGAAGACGACGACCCCCCCTGCCAGGTGCCCTGAGCGCGCACGGCGCAGGGCTGGCCCGTCCCGCACTCGGCACGGGCCACAGCGCAAACCCCACCAGCTATTCGCACCCGGGGAGCCCGCGGGCAGCTCCCACTCGGCACCAGCAATTACACAGCCTGCGCGTGCTTATCTTTTATCTCAATGCGAAGCAGCGTGTTCTCATGTGAACATTTGCTTGGCAGTAGAAGTGGTGCACAGAATTGCTCACCGCCAGGAAAATCCTATACGAGTGCTAAAGGTGGGATCTGCACAGTGTGTTTTGCCCATCGGTCCATCCGAAGGGTTGTAAGAATATCTACACTATGCTCCTCTCCCTTCTAGTGTTAGCGCCAATAAACGGTATTTTTATTCAATACTTTACGGAGTCTGAGTGCCTTTTGTACTGAAATCCGTAACAAGCACTAGTCCTGGTGCATTGCACCAGGCTAGCATTCTGGTCATTGAACTACTGTTTTGAAAATGAAAACGAAGAAAGTAAAACACAAAACAAAACAAATTAAAACAACAACAGAAAAAGGAAAAAAAGCACGGTGAATTCCTGCCTTTCAGACACACCTTACATCGCTCATACAGAAATCAGTGTCTTGGCTCACTGAAAGCAGAAATCAATCTAGACTGAAAAAAATGAAAATATGAATTCAAAAAAGTCATATCTGAAAACATCTTTGGGTTCTACTTTTTTTCTTTTAAACTTATTTCCAATTTCTTCTTAATATCTGCAATGACAGTGCCTTTGGATATCGCTTCTATATAATTGTTTTCCTGGACCTGCCACTTATAAATAGAAGGAATCCAACTGATTACTATCAGTCCTCTTAAAATCACGTTATTGCCGTTATTTTCCTTCCTTAGGGTATATAACTAAGGTCAAAGGTGAAAATGAAACAAGACTGTTAGCTTTCCCGACATTGTATTTTTAGTTTACAGTTCTTTGGCTGTCTTTTTGAGGGTGGGATGGATGCTGCAGAGAGATAGGAACTGAGCTTGTGTGTTATTTAGTAACAGTAGTTTAAATGGAATAAATATTTTTTTCCACAGTGTGGCAGCAAAGCCTTTTAAGAGGAGGAACTGACTCATTTCGAGAACTTTTTGCTATGTCAGCTGAACGTTCTGAATAGCTAAAGTCAGAGTCCATAGACTCCTTGTCCCCAGTGAACTGGATTCTGTTCAGAAGACTGATTTTCAGCTCTAGAATTCCAAATCATTGCAGGGTCCTTTTTCTTACTTTACTACAGTTATTTATTTTTCAATGCTCCTTTTTTTCCATAATAAACGGCTTGAAATACAAAACAGTTCACAAAAATTCCGAGTGATGTTTTGCTGTGTTATACAACTATGCTGCAGACCCACAGGCAAAAATGTGAAAGAAACCTTCTTCTGTAATGCCTGATATGAAGAACTTAGGAACACGCAGGCAGGCACTAAGCGTCCTGCAGTTCAGCAAATGAATCAGATACAGAAATGGCACAGAGCATTCAAAGGCAATTTATTCTGTTTTTCTAATTCCCAATGTTTTGCGTGCCTCTGTGTGTGCAAATGAGCAAAAGAGAAGGCAAACGTGATCAAATCTAATTCCTGGAGAATTATATGAGACAAAAACATTTACAGCCCCACTCTGTAATCCTGTAATCCTCCAGATTCAGAAACACTACTTAAAAAAAGCAAAAATCGTAACCACAGTTCTGTGACCTATGGCTAAATCCCTCCTGATTGCAGCAATGTTCCAGCCCAGTTTTCCACCTCATTTGAAACCAATTAAGGGACTGAGCATTTTTCATTCCTTTCACTCTCCACCCCTACTTACTAGGTACTACTTTTCTTCTAATCAGCTTAAGGCTGTCTAATTTTGAACACAACATGTCCATTTTATCATCAGTTGACTTTTTACCTTCTCACAATACTATTTATTCTTTCATGCTTAAAGTCAAAGGGTGAAATTCTTTCTTAGACATAGTGATCTCAGTTTCTTAAAGGCTAAAGAGAAAATTTTTGCTATTTTGGAAAAGGTAAGAATTATCTTTTCCAAGAAAATTAGTTTTTCATTTCACTATGTTTCAAAGCAATCCATCAAGGAAAAGACTTTGTATAGTCATGAAAATAATCAAATATTTAATTATGGCTATACCAACTCAGCAAAGCTAAGCAGCATGGTTGATTTATTTTCAGCAACAGACAATAGAAAAATGACTATATTTTAGGAAATAATGTCTAATGTGAAAATGATTTAAAATATAGGAGTCTGCATTATATTCAGTTAATTAAAAGTACTATTTTAGATATAGAATATTCTGTGTGATATCTAGGATATGGATTATTTAGGCATCTGGCTAAACCAATGTCTAAAGTGTAACTGAATAATGAAATTACTGGAGGATCTCTCTTAAAATCTGTGTGCTCATTATGAACACACATGTATGTACTTTCATATGCATCAGATGGTCTTCCTAAGTGTGACTCTAAATCTTATTATGCCAAATTTGGATTTATAGAAATTCAGAGAGGCCAAAATGGATATGATGTGTGACATTAAAGAGGTTCATTTCTCATCTGGGACTTGCTGACTCATGGTTTAAATATACAGTGATAAATTACTTCTGGGAAAGAGTCTAATGGTGTGTATCAAACAGAAGAAGCTATTAAATTCTAATATTTAAAATTGTGGGAGGAAATAAATATTTGGCTACACTGAAAAGAGTCTTGAAAAAACGGGGAGGGTTTTTTTTTAAATTAAAAAAATAACAATTTCCTTCAACTTTTAATCTCAGCAATGCATGTAAACAGCAAATGACCCACAACATAAATCTTTCAGAAATGATTCTATTGTTATTGTCATATTCTGGTAAATCAATACTGACTTCCTGTCTTGTCACCCTCCTTTATCTTTGATAATGGAACAAGGTTATTTTATCAGTATAAATTAAATTTATCCATGCTTTGCTATGGATGACTTTAAGTCCATTTACTATGAAACACCTGCTACAGGGTCATCTATAACCAGCTCTTAACTTCAATATATTATAAAACATTTCAAATTAATTTCAGAAATGTTTAATGAAAGTGGTTAAAGGAACAGAGCATGGTAGCTGCCCGTGTGCTGCCTGCAGCTATGATATGACCTGTTGATCTTAGAGCAGGGTATTACCTGTGTTCAAAGGCTCATTATTAAATGTCAGAAGTTCACAGTCATTTGAAACAGACATTTTTAGCTAACACTTCTTAGGTTTAGTGTAGGTTAAGTGCTCTACTGTATTAAATCTCTGAATTTAACAGGAATGAGAAAGAATATATAGCTAATGTTTTACAGGGATACATACCACCGATAGCTCCTACTGCTTACTGAAGAGAGTTGTAATGATGCATGCAAACACACAAATATACCTGCTAGCTAGTTACATGTATTTTACAAACAGAATCTGGATTGTCTGATTACTTCCTGAGCCTACTAAATCCCGTTGCATTTTGCTGCATTAAAGGAGACTGTAATCTTTTTATGAATTCCTAGAGGTACAAGGAGTGCTCCTAAAAGTATGCAAAAGGAAACTTATAAGAGAAAATTTATTATTGCGACGCCAAAGTTCTCTATGCAGTAGTCTATTCCACTGCAAAAGATATCCACAGAAAGAAAAAAAACCCCGAAATCACTGCTTCAGTAGGATTAACTAGCTCAGTCACTTGGCTGGTTATCAAGTAGTCACCACATATGGCCACTGAAATGGAAACTGCTTGAACTTGATGAGAAGTTGGGATAGGCTAGAGTCAAAATTGGACTTCTGTTTGGCTTAAAACCATGTAACAGTATCTCTTCTTGCTACTGCTTTCAGCATCCACTCTCCAGCAAGGCAAACTAAAGCTAGGATTCAAATAAACCAAGGCAGGTACCCACAGCAATGCAAGCACATTAGGAAAGTGAGCTAATTTACATCATGGAGCTCCACGCTGCTGTGACCGGTTGAAGTTTAGCCAGCTATTTTTACACTATAACGAAGTCATCAGGATAAACATTCATATCCCTGCATTGTCTTTAACCAATTTGTCCCTACCATGCTTCAGATGAATACCAGTGAACCCATCCACCACAACCAACCGCACGATCTGGTGAGTCCTTCCTTGTCACATTGGGAAACATCACCACAGTGTTCTCTTATGAGATTATCTCCACTTCAAAATCACTAGCAATCATTTTAAAAATACACACACAAATATAAGAATCAGGTTTGGGGGGTTTAAAGGAGGCCTAGATTTCTACTTTCCTTCCCATCCCCTCACAGTTTGGTGATTACTTAGCTTCAGGATAGGGAAGGTTACTGAAAAAAAATTATTTCAGTTTGAAATTTATAAACTAAGGTCACTTCATGAAAAATAGGTTTAGCTTGCATGAGTGTATTGAGTTTGTGTGGCAACGTTTGTTAGCAGGTGGGGTTACAGGGGTGGCTTCTGTGAGAAGCTGCTAGAAGCTGCTGGAAGCTTCCCCTATGTCCGACAGAGCCAATGCCAGCCGGCTCCAAGATGGACCCGCCGCTGGCCAAGGCCGAGTCCATCAGCGATGATGGTAGTGCCTCTGGGATAACATATTTAAGATGGAAAAAAGTTGTGGCAGGCACAGAAACTGCAGCCTGAGAGAGGAGTGAGAACATGTAAGAGAAACAGCCCTGCAGACCCCCAGGTCAGTGAAGCAGGAGGGGGAGGAGATGCTCCAGGTGCCGGAGCGAAGATTCCCCTGCAGCCTTGGGGAAGGCCATGGTGAGGCAGGCTGTCCCCCTGCAGCCCTGGGAGGTCCACGGTGGAGCAGATCTCCACCTACAGTCCGGGAAGGACCCCCACACTGGAGCAGGGGGATGCCCGAAGGAGGCTGTGACCCTGTAGGAACCCCGCCCTGGAGCAGGCTCCTGGCAGGACCTGTGGCCCCATGGAGAGAGGAGCCCACGCCGGAGCAGGTTTTCTAGCAGGACTTGTGACCCGTGGGGAACCCACGCCGGAGCAGTGTGCTCCTGAAGGACTGCACACCGTGGAAGAGACCCACACTGGAGCAGTTCATGAAGAACTGCAGCCCGCGGAAAGGATTCACATTGGAGAAGTTCGTAGAGGACTGTCTCCTGTGGGAGGGACCCCATGCTGGAGCAGAGGACGAGTGAGGAGTCCTGCCCCTGAGGAGGAAGGAGCGGTGGAGACGTATGATGAACTGACCCCAACCCCCATTCCCCACCCCCCTGTGCTGCTGGGGGGGAAGAGGTAGAGAATCCGGGAGTGAAGTTGTGCCCGGGAAGAAGGGAGGGGTGGAGGGAAGGTGTTTTGAGATTTGGTGTTATTTCTCATCACCCTACTCTAGTCCATTGGTAATAAATTGAGTTAATTTTCCCCAAGCTGAGTCTGTTTTGCCCGTGACAGTAATTGGTGAGTGATCTCTTCTGTCCTTATCTCAACCCACAAGCCCTTTGTTATATTTCCTCTCCCCTGTCCAGCTGAGGCGGTGGAGGGGAGAGTGATAGAACAGCTTTGGTGGGCACCTGGCACCCAGTCAGGGTCAACCTTCCACAATGAGAAAGAATTAAAGTCTACCTCAGAGAAAAGCAATTACCAGAATTCCAGGGTCTTGGGAAAGGCTATAACTCCTCTAGGGAGGAACAAATGTTCCACAAAGTGGATGTGTGGCTTAATGAAGTTAAAAATTCCTTTTTTATATATATATGCATATCTATAACTTGTGTGTCTTTGCACACAAACACAGAATACAATTTTCTTTTATTGGCTGATGCTGCCTCCACAAACAAGTATTCAATAAAACTACACAGCTATTATTTATAGAGTTATTACAATTGCCTAACCAGTTTCACAACATGCAAAATAAACTAAGGAATGGCATAGAGAAAAAAAGTAAGACAAAACATTTTGAGAGAGAGTATTACAGACATTTTTAAACACAAAGCTAGAGTTCATTAGGTAATATTGCCCTATTAGTCTATGTATTTACATTATTATACATATATATGCACTCTCTATAGTTTAATATTGCAATAATATTCGTATATTACGCGGGTTTAGAAGATACTGTGAAGCCATAATTTTGATTTCATAGGTAGTGTCTCTGTTTACTTGTCCCTAAGTGCATAGTTAGACCATCTTCACAAAAAGAATGAGGCCATGTTATTTTAACAATATTTAGTCGTCCTTGCCTTATTTTCTATACACCCTCAAGGTACACAATGGATCCAAAACTATCATTCCATGTGGCCTTTCCAATGGTTCTCCTCACCACCATGTTCAAGTGTTTCACAGACACTGCTGAACATATCTTTATACATTTAGCTCATGGAAGAAATGGTGACTTTCTCTGTAATACAGTGTATCAGGGTTTAAAAACAAATTAGGCATCAGGATCTGTAAGTTTTAAGAAGACTAAACATGCATGAGTCAAGCATTTAGCCATACTTAACCACAAATGAAGGAGCAGTGAGTGGTGAAACTTTTAAAAAAAAAAATAATATTTTTTTTTTTCTATTTCTCCATAACTGAAGTAAGGGGAGGGTACTTTACTAGATTTTGCAAAACATTACTTGGAGTTTACCCCGATCTCTTCAGTTTGCTAATTAAGTCATCCTCTTTAATTAATCCTGGTTTAGCCTATTTTATATTCATTTACTCCAAAAGGACTGCAGCAAAAATACAAAAACCAATCAGGATCTAAACAGATGTGCAGAAAGGAAGGTATTTCTGGAGCCTAAACTTCCCCTTTGTCAGCCATGGTAAGGCAGTTGTTCTGAAGAAGCACCTTTTAATTTCAAAAGAAATAAGGGGTCCTGAAGAAAATAATGGAAAGAAGACTGAGCTGGCAGAGGCATTTGCAAGATCCAACATTTTTAGCTCCAGCTCCCTGCTCTGGGTGCTTCTGCTACCTGCCGCTTTGGAAATTTAGGTCTGACAAGGCAAATCTGAGCATTACTTGAAAATAGATCATTTTTATGTGTGTTAATTGCATTTTATTCACTGAAAAGTTAAAAAGTTCTGGCTAAGTAATCACCCAGAATGAAGTAATTCAAAATTAGGAGACATTTTTAGAAGTGCAGGGCCAAAAATACACTTAAACTTATACAGCAAAATTAATGCTATTACTCCTGAACAGCAAAATATTTATGTACATCTGTAGTTACAGAGATGCTACTGTGTAGTAAACTAGAACATGACCTTCAAGTGCGCCAGTTTATTCATGGAAGCACCTTTTTCATACGTGGTTAAAAACTTCCCACTTTCTTATGGATGTTTAAACTACTTCACATTTATCAAGGGGATAAGAGCATACAAATGGAAAATTACTACGTTTACTAATTTTATGGTATCTTACCTCTTAGTAAAATCAAATAAGCTCTGCCTTTGTAACAGCAAATGAACAGTGAACACTTCAAAAAATGAAGGTGTATGTTCATCTTTAATAGAACAGCTAAGTTCATGGAAGCCAGGAATACGCATGCGTTTTGCAAATTTGGAGGGAAAGAAGGTCCTACTAGTACACTGGAAAACAAAAGAATGAGTGCATGCCAAGCATTAGTGCCTTCATGTTCAAAGAGGAAATAAAGTATAGAAGAAATTAAGTAGTGCGCTACAGCTGTGCCAAGGCTTTTGAAGGATTCACAGGACCTCTGATATTTGGAAGAAACGTCCAGTTTTGGCAGAAGACAATTTGGGGCTGAAATGTGGTCCCTAGCTGAGGTGAAGCGATGCTTATCCCTTGGCACAGAAGTGCCACGCGGCCAGGACGAACCACACAGGGCAGACGCTGCAATTTCTCCATGTCACGTTACAGGACAGTTACAGACTTCCAGGGTTTTATTATAAAACCGGTATTCATCCCAACGTGGGCTGCGAGACACAAACACGCACTGGGACAACACCATGACAGTGTCTGTGTTTTGATCCCGTGGAAGATGTGCCTCCAGCCACGTGAAGAAAGCCCCCCCCCCCCCCCCCCCTCCCCAGGAAAAAGGGCAGCTGGGAGGGATCTGCAGGTCATTGGAGTGACTCATCCAGCCCTGTCCCTCGTCTCCGTCTTCTCCAATGCTGAGCAAACCTGACCTGGACAACCCCATCTGTCTCCTCTCAAGTGTAATAGGCAAGCTACTTTTATTCTGTGTTAAGAAAGAATGCCAAAGGGGACGCATGTTTATAAAGTATTTGCAGCTCCAATAACAGAAGTGTTTCACCAAAAGTGGCGTATTCACCTATTCCTTTTTTTTTCTAGTTTAAGAGGGTTTAGCTCCCAGATACCTGTATTCCTTTATGAATACTACTGCGTATTTGTAAAAATAACTAAGCAGCTGTTGTCCTTAAAATTTCCCTCTTGGAGAATCATGTGTTTTTCTGCAGAAATTTATAGCTAACCCACATTTACTTTCTTCTTCCCAACTTCTTCTGACACTCAGAGCAGAAGACCATTTGACACAGGCTCCTGAAAGCACAGACCCAGTCACGCTGCCTTCATTTGAGGCAAGGAGTGCAGAGCACTCCATTCCTTCACCACGTTGCTGTCTACTGCTGTCTACAGATCACAGTGCTGTCAAAAAAGGGCTTTATTTATAGCAGGCTGCTGAGTCTGTCTGAAATTATTTGTATCTCACAAATTATGCTCCATGACTGGCTTTGTTATGGGAAAACACGTCTACATAATTGATAGCAGAATACAGGAAGGTGCTAACAACTATCAATTTCTGTTGCCAAAAAGCAGCTGAGCCTGAAATGTCCTGCTTAATGTACTGGCAAGATTATCTGATACATACATAAAATTGTCTAAAATGCTATCATTTGGAACCAATTTTATACTTTTTTTTCTTTAAGTATGGAATAAAAACCAATCTACAATACATACCAGACTTACCCCCAAAGTTTCAGAATTTTATTCTAATTCTCTGTGTATTAAGAGGGAAGATAAAAGACACTTCAAATGTAAAACATTTACCAAATAAAGGATATAGTTAGAAATATAATTCCCTATTATAAGTGGTAGAATAAATTAAAATAAAACTATTTGTTACTTTGCTCCAATGAAGGTTTAAATACTGGATATTTCAAAGTCAGTCTTTGACATACTGAATACTTCTTTAATAGTAGGGACTAACCAGTCACTTCATCTTTTGCTGCAAAGACACAGGAAACTTCCTTTTTGAATTATTAAACACTCTTTGAATGCAGCTAAGGTTCACAAACGTGACAGTCTGATGAATCTCATGACTATGTTGCATTACCAGAAAACTAAAGATCCTTGGCAGCTTGATAAAAAATGAATTGTTCTCTCTACCAAGCAGAAGGATAAAATCTGGCAAAAATTAGATAAATTAGTATTTGTTAATGTTCCCATTTTTTCACATGGCTTTTTACTGTTCTGCAACAATTAGTAACCTCTAAAACCTAAGCTAAAATCTGGCTTTCCCTCTGGATTATGAATTTAGAACCTAATCTACAATAATGACTGTAAATTATCTCTAAACTCATATAAAAGAAAAGCATATGATAGAAAAGCTCTAATTTCATAATTCCAACAACATTAAAAAATGTTTTGACAGTTAATACTAGAGAGGATTTTTCTGACAATTTCTACTGAGAGAATTACTGTTCTTCCCAAAATAACAATAATTTATTTTAGTGGAAGTATGGTAAATGTAGTTTCTACACTGCAGATAGACATGCTAGTATGGCTACATACTGCTCAAAACATTCCGATGTGGAATTTGGAATTGTCCTTAAATGTGTACTTTCTCTGTGTTGAAATAAAATTCTGTTTAATGGGCTTAAGAAACTTCTGTGATTTGAGTGTCTGTGACTGAAACAACATGTAGGTCTTTCTGTGTTTTTGTAGCGTTGTCCAAGCCCCACTCACTATAATCTTGCCACCTATGGTACAAGGGGTTCTCTGGCAGAGGGCTCTGGCCTCATTTCTCCAGTCTCTTTAGGGTTTCTTTTCTGCTTTGAGATGGAGAAGAGTTTCTGATTCCTCTGCCTCTCCAGGCAGGATTGCAGCTGCTGCTGTTCACTTCATTTTTCACTTGCCAGGTAAAGTTTTTTTATTTACCTGGAATGTTCTTTGTTCATTTAGTTAATCTTAACAGAATAAAAAGCCTTATTTATCGAAACTAGGGTGCTTCAAGGGGAAAGCACAACATTATAGTGGATGATAAGTGGATCAACAGCCCAGAGAAATATGGGCACTTGCCTATTTTAAATTGGATGCGAGGACACAAGTCAGGGTAGTATAAGAGCCAATGACAGTGTCATTGAAAAAAAATATAAAGAAAAATAAGAATCAAAAATAAAATTAAAGAAACATAAAATCAAGAAAACTCAGTGTTTGAAATGCAGAGCTTACTGTCCAGGTTTTATTTTCATTGAGTATTGCACACATTTTTACCAATATGTGACAGAAGTTCATGATATTAGTATCACACTAAATTTTCGGTCTTACCCAAAGCATGTACTCATTAGGAAAGGACAAAACAGCTGAGGAAACATTTGTAGATGCCTTTTAGCTTTGGAAGGAGCTTTTGTACAAAGCTGAGGTGAAGGCACTCAACCATTTCACAGCTGACACTCCTAGAAACTTTGCTGCCACCTTAAGGAAATACCAAAATAACTCTGAGAAGGCCAGGTGTTTACATGTGCAAGACACAGAAGAGAAGAAGAAAGGAAGAAAGAACATAAAAAAGAATAAACCAACCAGTCAACTGACCATTTGGTCATGTAGAGACCCAAAAGATTTAAACAAGCAGATAAGAACTAAGAAATTTCTTCCTCTGCAAGGGGAAACCTTGTTGGGAGGACAGCAGAGGAACCGTGCCTGACGCATTAAGGGCAATCTGGCAGCTTCCTTTAGATGAACAACATGTTAGTGTACATTTGACATTGCCTTTGGGAGAGCATTTCTTCAGATTACCAGTTAGGTTCTATTCAGTTTTCAGACTGAAAATTTGCAGGAACCTGTAAGTTTCTGATAGATGAAAGGGTACAAAGGTCTACAAAAATGACTTTTTGGTCAGGAAAGGAAAGCCGAAAAGCACAACCAGAGGTTGTGACCAGAAGGCCAGAGCTCTTGGGCTACAGCTAAATGCACACAAATAACACATTGTGTTCAAAAGAAAAGGCTACTCTGCAAAAAGTTAACCATGCACCCTACGGCCAAGTAACAGCTAGGCTGACACTATCACAGACAGGAATAGCAGAACAAAGATCCTAACTTAGCCAAGTTAGATGCCCCCACCAGTTACCTGATAGCAGTACAGGGATGTCCTAATGGCTGCAAAGGTTACTGAAGACTCCGAGAATTGGTCGAAGTTTTAAACCGTGACTAAGTTTCCTTGGGCATGCAGAAAGAATGGCATGACAGCCTGGCGAACGTAAGAGAGGAAAAAAAGCAAAAAGAATGAGACCTTAATTCACAAGTGAAGACATTACCAGCATGGCAGAGCTTTGTGAGGCAAATCACAGGACTGGACTATTGGTGTGGAACAGTTCAAAAGCAAGCTCTCTCAATAGAAAAAAAGTGCAGATGTTGTCTTTAGTTTCAAAAACACATATAAATGCTATAAAATAGAGAAGCAGATTTTAAAAAAATGAGTTTGTTGAAAATCTTGGAGCGTGGGTGCAAAGGGAAAAAAAAGGAAAAGAGCAGACATGTTAAACTGAGCCAGAAAGCGAGGACTACATCTTTATCTTTGGGGGGAAAGGGTGTTGGGTTTTGTCAATGAAAAACTTCAAAAGCATCTAAAGGAGATGTGACAGAGACTTAGAATACTTAGGTACCACGTGCAAAAACTAAGGCTCAACTTGTCAGGACATTACATTGGGAGGTAAATTGTCATTTCAGAGTAAGATGCTACCATGGGAGTGTTTTGTTTGTCTGTTTTGGTGCTATCTAATAGGAAAGAATGGATTAACAATATGAAGAGAGGTCTTCTGGGGAGAGCAGTCACAAACTGATTTGTTAGGAAAAATGAGATATGACAGCTACAGAAATAAACCAGGAACACCTTCCCATTGCATCACAACCATCAAAACCAACAGATTTCAGGAAACTCTGGAAACTGGTTAAAGGTGTTTTTGAAAGATGACTTGAGGATAAATATGTGCAGGTATGCTGGCAGTTTATGCAGGAAGGTTACATTAAATGCACAAATTGTCCCAAAGAAAGGAAAGAATAGGCCATTGCACTTGGAAATCTTCCATGATTGGCTGTCAAAAAGTAACCACACAAAAAAGGAAAGCAAGGTCATATGATAAAGGAAGAATATAGAGAAAAAGTACATAAAACAGAAAAATCTGAAGTATAAAATGAGTTTCAAATTGCAAGTGACAAAAGCAAAAGAAGAATTTTAAAATAACTGATAAATAAAAAAGAAAACAAGCAAGTCAATGGTAACAGAAAAGGAGAGAAAACAATGGAGGAAAGGGTGAAACTTAAAATACCTAATACCTCCTTCACTCCAGCCTTCGAAAATGGTAAATCTTGACAAGACATTCAAGACCACTTGATGAAAAAAATTGGACTGCAAGCCAAAGTATGCAAAGAATACATTAATGAATATTTAGATAAGATAGATATGTCCAGATTGGCTGGGCCTTATTAAATTCACCTTAGAGAAACTAGACAGTGATTTCTGAATCATTAACAATTATTTTTATGAGCTTCTGGAGGACAGGGGAGGTCCCAGAGGACTGAAGAAGGGCAAATACAGCATTTGTCTCTTAAGGAAGAGAAAAGAGAAGACTGATAGAATGACAGACCAATCAGCCTACTTTTGATTCCTGGAAAGATCCTGCAATAAACTACTAGACAAATCTTTTGCCAGCGTCCACATAATTTTCAGAATAGACCCCTCTTATTGCAAACTGTAATCCTAAAAAAGAAAAAAAACCCCACACAAACCAGAAATACCCCAAATGTGTGTGTTTTCAAACCAGTACAAAAAAAAATAATTTTTTTATAGGGCAGGTGGCCTGGTGGTGTACAAAAGGTATGGCAGGTCACAAAATACACAAGTAAAACAAGTATTTCTGGCATTTATGTGCCAAGAGAGATAAACAGGGTCAATATTCTTCAACAGACAATAAGTCCACAAGAATATAGTGATAACTTATGGGAAGCCACTTCTAAAACTGACCCAAGTGAATTACTGTAATTGCCAAGGAGAGGCAGAACTTACAGAATAATGGGGTTTTCCTCAATAATAAACAAAGTTTTGTAAACTGATTTCCAGTCCAAGAGTAATATGGCAGTTGCATATTGTCTGCAAGCCATGCAGGGCTAGATTACACAGGCTCATGCACTCACACAGTTGTAAAGGTTGGACAGAAACCTTTGAAAAATGAACTGGTCCAGCCTCCTGCTGGAAGCAGGGCCAACTTCAAAGATGGATCCATCTTCAAAGTTAGGTCAGGCCGCTCAGGGCTTGTCCTACCAAGTTCTGAAAATCTTCCAGGATGGAGATTTCAATCTCTCTGGGCAACCTGATCCAGCATTTGATCACCCTCAGAGCTGAGAACTTTTCGTTATGATCACACAGAATTTCCCTTGCTGCAGCTTGGTCGCATGCACAAGTCGTGCTCCATCTTCTCTACAACCAGCCTTTAGGTAGCGCAAGTTCCCCTTAAGCCTTCTCTTGTTCAGGCTGAAAAAGTCCAGCTCTCTCAGCTGCTTCTCAGTATCATATAATCCAGCCCCTTAAACATCTGGTTGGTCTCAGCTGGACTTGTTCCAGTTTGCCAACCTCCCTGTTGTACTGCAAAACCAAAGCTGGGCACAGTCATCTGCAGCACTCGCCCTCTGCTCTCACAGAGCAGAGTGGAAGAAGCTCTGCTACAGGACAAAGTACCTGAAACACAGAAAAAGCCAAGTCCTTCTCTTATTAAACCTGACTGCAAGTCTAGTCTAGTGCTCTAGAGACGAACTTGCTTCTTACCCCATATTCACTGATAGGCTACAAGGTGGGAAATCACTCTTAGTCCTACTATAAGTTCCCCTGAGGGGAATTATAGCTGAAGGGCCAACATCACTAATGTTTATCAATTCAACAAATGTATTTTTAACTGGTGAAGGAAATCAATATGGGTTTTAATCACCTTATTGTCCCACATGTTCCTCTAGACGAGTATAGGAGAAGCCATCTCAGGTAAACTGCTGATTCTATTTTTTTCCTCTTTTTCATGTTCAGAAAAATAAAAATAACTCAAAATAAAAATAGCCTCTCACTTGTACTGCCTCAAACAACGCTCAGACAAAACAGTGCAGAAAATATCTAGCAAATTCCCAGGTCGGTGCAAAGAAGTCAAGCAAGACAAGTTCCACTTGCAAAGTTTCTCCCACAGTAGGTCTGCTGAGAGGCAATGAGCCTTCAGTTGCCAAAGGACTGAATTCACAGTAGCCTTTATACATATATGGTTGAAGTATTAAAGCTCATGGTGCATGACTAAAGAAAAACCAACTAATCCTTATTTTTAGACTCTGTCTCAGAGGTTCTGTCTATATTCTTCCATCTACATGTTAAACTCTTTTGGCTCTAAAATGCATGATTTTTGCCACAGAAACAAGCCAAGGTGAAAACACTTCTAAACGTTAGCTCATCATGCATCTTCATAAGTCATGATCCACGTAAGCACTCCTAATACTGCACAATCCATAGGCACAAGCTATTTGCAATCCTTTTGTAAAAGCCAAGAAAAAATGCAGGAAAAGCTGTAGGGATTTGGAACCTGCATGGTCTCAAAAATGCACCCAAAAAAAAAAAAAAAAAAAAAAAAAAGCAGTCAGCTCTACCAATTCTCTAAAGTAGTTTCAAGCTGGAGCATTCAGCACAATGGTATTTTATAGTGGAACAGAAAATTAGTTAGATTTTTGTGTTCACCTCCTAGCACAGACTGTAGGAGTTGTATTCAGGTTTATATCCAAAGTTTCTAAGGAGGATATTTCTCCTCCACTTACATGACTTCAGACCCAGCACAGGGCAACCTCCATAAGTTAAGAACTTTTTGTACTGGTGCAGGGCAAATACACCTTCAACTTAGTATCCTGCCTCCATCAGTAGCCAGTAGATGTGTGGAGAAGACTAGGAAAGTGGTATTTCCTTCAAGATATTCTTGACGTTTTCGGCCACGGCTTTCTGAGCCAAAGGTAAATTTCCTGCATAGTTACCTTGTTGGATTTCTCTTCCATGAATTTATAAGCTTGCTTTTTTGAATCCTTCTAAGCTTTGGCCAAAATCAGTATCATTTACAAGTTGACTATGTGCACTGTGATAGGTACCTCCCTGGTATGTTTTGAATCTGCCACCTGATAATTTCACTCCTCATACTTTAATTACGAGAAACAATGAACCTCTTTATGTCCCTGCATGCTGCTCACTTTTTATAACCTCCTACCTCATCTCCCACCTTCCCCCTCATTAATCATTTTTTTCAAGGCTGAAGTGCCCTGATCTACTTAGACATGTCCTTGTACTAAACCCCTTCCGTACCTTTGATCATCTATGCTGCCTTTCTCTGTACTCCTAGCTTTGTTTTGTCCTTTTTGAGACACCAGAACAGCATACAGGATTCAAGATGAAGGCAGTAGATTCATACAGTGATATAATGATATTTGTTTTTGTTCTTTTTTTCCTTTCTTAATAATTCTTAATGTCATATTTGCTTTTCTGATAGCTACTCAACACTGAGGTGACATTTTCAGAGCACAACCTATTATAACTCACAGATCTCATTCTTGAGCGATAAAACCAAGAACATAGCACACCATTGTGGATGTAATAGGAGGACTGTTTTAAACATGTACATTACATTTATGAGTATTAACATTTTATCACCCATTCATTCCACATGCCTCTGCAATTCTTCAGTTTTGGCCTTTTGCCAAAGAGGAAGTTCTCCCTTCCCTGCTGTCCCCTTTTGCTGGGATTGTGATAGCAGCAATGAGGATGAGGTTTAGATTTAAGGAGGTCACTGTGAAAAAAAAGACTGGTTATAATCTTTACATATAAAGCCTGGAAACTACTTTAGTTTTTTCTGGTAATATAAGCTATTTTTCGCTATTTTTCACCATTTTCAATTATGAATCAAAGGGTTAAAAAACAGTTTTGTTTTTTTTTTTTTTTTTTTTGTATTAAAAGCAAAAAGAAATCTCTGAAAAGATAGATAAACAGGGTAACAGGGACATCCGTAAGTATAACTACAGGACAGGTTTTTCCTTTGAAGAGTCAATTCTATGCGAACTGTTTTCTACTAGTGTGAAATATTTTAATCAATGTTTAAGTCATACTAGGTAGCAAAACGCTTTAAAGATCATTTGATCCATTAGTTTAACTTTGTATGAGCTAATCCCCTCCGCCCGCCACTCCCGTTAGCCCTACCTTGCACCTCTCCCTCCTCTAACAATTCTTCCTGCTAGTCATGTTTTGAGCTGTGATTTGCTTTCATAATCTCTCCCATTTAGTTAATTCCAGCACCTTTGCCAAGCGTTGCCATTTCAGTTCTTTGAATATAGTGTGTAATCTAAAGAATCAAACAGCTTCTCATTTCACAGGAGGCATTAAGGTGGTTTTACTGTTCCTCTGGAGAAGACTATCCTGCAGGTCTTATTTTCAGCCTTTTCACTACCATGCTGGATGATACTGCCTAGGTTTAGAGAGACTTAAGATGTATTGATATATTTTTTCCATCCTATTTTAAGTACAAAATTTCCTGATGATATAACTTGATTTAAAAAAAAACAACAACCAAACCCAGCTCTCTGTGTTGAGGCTACATACACAATACAAAAGTGTTTGAGGCCTGTCATTAACAATCTCCATTTATTTTCTTTTTTACTTCAGAAAAATCAAATAATTTCTGAGGCATGATTTCCCCTTAGAAAAGCTCTGTGAACTTCGCTCAGTCATGTACCTACAGACCTAACAGTCTACCCACTTTACAAACTGTTATGATTCATATGATTGGTTCGTTCTTCTCCTTTCTCTGTAATTTGAAACATTATCTTCTAACACACAGCCTATAGTAAGAGTGTCCTTGAATGGGGAGATACCCTAAGCCATTTCCTTGTGCTCCACATGAATGTGGAGGCATGGATTCATTTAGCCTTTCCACTTACTCATATATAAGTACTCTGTGATTATCTATTGCTCCTGTAGACCCTCTGTAAGGCTTTCTGTTGTTTATTCATGGTGAACAATATTTTTGATAGCTTTTTATGCCTTTAGCAAGTTATTTTTCAAGATTTTATTGGAAGGTCATAATATTTGTATAGTTAAGCACAGTGTGTAGATTTTTCTAGTTTCCTTTCTTGGGCCTCCTGAATATCAATTTCCTAGTTAGTAATTTCTTTGACCCTTCTATTTAATGACACCTTTTATTTCCCCACTAAAATCTGTTTTGATATGGTAGTGTGGATTTTTACTGAGCCTCTAGTTTGATATTTTAAAATTATCACCATTACATCTGAATGTACTTTATCCTTGTGAATGATCCTTTCAATTTCCTTTCAATGAGCTCCTCATTTTAACATAGATTTTTTTAAGTTAGGCAGTAATATAATGAATTGTGCTGTTCCTGCCAGAATATTGAATCTAATTACATTACAGTGACCTAAAGAACTGGAGAGTAGCTCTTTGACAGTAACATTTTGAACTGGATCCCGTGTACTCCTTCAGATCAACTCAAAAATTTCTTCTTTTCTTATTGTTCCCTGAGTAGCTGTTACATGGGACAGTCATTTGTGGGTTTTAAAAATTTACATTTGGAATGACGTTTAACCTATCTTCAAAAGGGATAATGGATTTTTTCCATTACAATTGTATTTTTTAAGTGGCATGTTCTATGGCATAATTCACTGAATACGTTTCTTAGATTCAAATACTGAATTCTTACATCTATGGCAGCATACTAAAAATAAAAAATGACCCTTAATTACTATTTTAAATTATTCTTCAATATGGAACGTATCCCTCAAAAGTGGATGGAAGGGGGGAAATGATAATGAATAATGAAATAGTAGCAACATGTTTTCCTTAAAGTTAAAAAAATCTAATTTGCAACTTTGACAGTACGGTTGTACGTTTTTATACCTCCTATCTTTTCTTTCTTTGTCCCATTCTGTTTCTGCCTTTTTCAGCTGCCATTGTACTTTAAATTCTGTAGTTAGTCTTGAACTTTGATTTTCATATTCCCATCGATTGAATCAGGAGTAAAGAAAGACAATTCATAGAAGTCCAAAGCACTAAGCAGCTTATATCCACAAACAGCTAGCACCACTAGGGGCGGCCGTAATGATTTACAAAAGAAATTCTATAAAAAGACTAAGTTTGAAAGATTTGAGTGATACACTGTAGTGGTCTGTTTAAGAATGTTCTTTGAGAGACTGCCGCTTTCCTATTAAAAAACATACCCAGATGACAAAACTCAAATTTTTAAAAGAACGTGGAGGCCATCTTTTCTCTTGCTTAGTTCTTCATCCTTCATTAGGGCAAAAGTCATAATTTTACCCAAGTGGGTCATTATCCTATACATTGAAAGCCATGGCATCAGAAAAACATCTATACAAAATCATCCCAGAGTTTGATTCCTGTCTGTCACTTTTTATGCACACAGAAAGGGAAGTTTTGATTTAGCAATTACATTATTTATTAAAAATTATTTTATCTATATGAAAGACTTTAACGTTTAGTAACTTAAGAAATTTTTCATTAAAAGCCCCATGACACAAATTGTTTTGTAAACAACGAAAGGTACACAGTATTGAAAGTTATCTGAACACTGTTAAAATGTGGCAAACCAGAATACAATTTTACTTAAAGTATGGTTTGTGTACTTCAAAAATACAAAATCTCAAAAATTATTACAGAAAGGTAAAAATATTGACTCCTAGTTGTAATGGGTCTCATATTCTCGCATAAATTTTCATTCAAATAGTTTTATATAGGGTGTGAATGACAAGTTAGTTTTATCTGTCAGTGGGACTGAGTAATATACCCAGGGACAGAAGTAGAAGTTCAGATCTCCATTCTCCTGAGATTTCAGCCCCTGCCATTCTGAGGCAAGTCGTTTCCACCTCCTGTTATGCAAGGGTTAAGAAACTGATGCCAGTGATTTGCAGTTAAATCTCTTTTGCAGATAAAAATAGTGAATGCACATTCCTCATTCTGGGATATGGTTCAGTCACTGTTGGGGAAAAATGACCCCAAAAGCAGCTCCTCATTCTCTAAAAGGTTTGTGAATTTAGGCCAGGGTTTTTACTGAATGTATAAAAGAGAAGCCTTGCTATTTGAACACATACTCATTCCTTGAAGTCTAAAACATTTTTACTTTTGCTTGATTTGATTCAGTTGCTGACCAAACTAAAAATATACTTTAAAAAATATTATTTATATCCCCAAACTCTTTTATCACAGCAATGAAGACTGGAGATGTGGCTGTAAATGATGTGATGGATTTATATAGCCTTAGAAGCCTATTCTGTCAATGCTTACCCGGTATATTGATGACCAATGCCTTAAAAGAACAAAGCACAGTCCTTCATTAAACTCCAAAAAGCCATAGACCCATGTGCCTATGTGACCCCACAGGAAGGAAGAAGACAAAAATAAACAAATACCATTTTAGTTTAATAAAAATGTTAAAATATTCAGTTTAATAAAAAAGATTTAAAAGTTGTGTCTGTGGTCTTATGTGCATACCCTCAGAAAATATGTAAATAATCTCTATGGCAGCCAAAAACTCCATAAAACATTACAGTTTAGCCCACAAGGATAATAAATCTCAATTTTTTTTGTGTCAGAGAACCCTTATGTGTAATGAAAATCTATACTTCTGTTCCATCTCAACATGTCTCTGAACATTTATTGAAAAGGTGAAATAGTCTAAGCTCATTCAAAATAAATAAATAGATCACACTGCTTAAATGCTCTCAAGGGATAAAGCATTCAATAACATCACTGAAGCGTCAACTAAACACTAAACCAAGTCAAGTTACAAACAGGACTTATTCTTTACCCTTAATAATAACTGAAAAAAAGAGGAAATCTTTATGAAGATATCGGCTCTTTGGCACACCTTTTTCTTACAAAAGATACCTATACTACACAAAAAAAAAAAAAGAATATTTATTTTAAAAGTATAGAAGGATAGCTTCAAATTCAAACAGCCATTTCTCTTTTACAAGGGAAATGAGTTTGAGAAACGTAAAAACAGCTACAAAACAAATTTTTCAAAGGATGGTCCTAAGTTCCAGATATTCTGAAAAAAAGTAAAAATAACCCAAGGCAAATTATTTGTTCAGTTTCAATTTATAGCAGAAATATAAAAGGGACAGAAAAGGGCAAAGAGCATGATCAAAGGTAAGGAATGGACTTCTGTAAGAAATATGACAAAGTATAAAAATAAAGAACATTTGCTCAGTAGCTGAAAAACTAGATGACACCCCATGAAACTAGCAGCTGGAGAAATATCTTCACGTACTGCACAGTTAAGATACAAACCTCTTTTTCACACAATGCTGCAGATTCTAAATAGACTAATAAAAAAAACAGCTTTAAAAATTCATGGATTAAAGAAATGTCAAGAACTATTAAATACAGTGACATTATCTCCTGATCAGGAAGTCCCTGAATTGTAAATTTCTGGGAATGAGAGAGGGTGCCTAGGACATCTTAGTATATGTTTTTCTTATTTTTTACCTTCTCTAAACACCTTGACCCTTGACAAAGCTAAGATATAGAGCTAAATGAACTTCAGTCTGATCTACATGAGATTTTTGTATTCTCTATTGTAATTTATATGCCAAACTGGAATCTTATTTATATGCCTGTAAACCCTCATGAACTCTTAAAAGAGTATAATAACTCTCATTGCAGGTAAAACAGCTATATAAAGCTATATGACCTAACAAAATTAATAATACTTGACAGGAAAAGTTTGGAACCAACTCTAAGACACTTTAGATACACATTTATCATATTTTACAACCCGTACTGTGTCAATACCATGCAAGACCACACAGATGTGTGTTACAATTTAATTTTAAGTATCTATATAACATATAATGTATTATGCATTATAAAAAGTTCACACAACTATGCACAATATTGATATCTCTGCAGACATGGCATAGGTTGACATGAAACTGGAAGAGGGCCTTACTGTTTCTGGAGGTATTTTCTATCAGCAACCAAGCAGGCAGCAGAAATAAAGAATCCTCTCACCTTCTTAGAGCTGCTATGAAATGTTTATTTGACTAGGAAGTCACAGTGTAGACTGTGAAGCCCACCAAACAAATAAATTTAACATGGACTCCCAGAGAAGGAAGTCACCTCATTTTCAAGGAAGTAATGTAAATAAAAGGAGAAACCACCTAAGATACAGATAGACATCCTTGCAATCTGGGTAAGAATAGAGGCTGAAAGACTGTGGATATCTCATAGTCTGTCTCCATCACTTATTGAAAATATCTTGTATAGTTCACAATTGGGTTGCTCTTGCTTGCTCACTTTATATACTGCGCTCATCTCTTGAATGTTGTGCACAGCGCTGATTTTCCAGTCTTTGAATATAGAGCAACAAGAAACTTTCAGAGGAAAGGACAGCAAGGACAGTCACGTATGCAGAGTGTTTTCTGTGTAACAACAGTTCATCCTGGAAAAGAGCTGTCTATGGAGAAATGGACCAAAACCATAGTACACTCCATGAAAACGCCAAGTAGCAATTTTAAAACAAAGGGAAGAGAGTCCTTTTCCTACCTACCATATAAATAACTGTGGAATTCGTAACCACAGGATGTTGTGAAGTCAAAAGTCTACTCTGGGGAAAAAAGAAAAAAAAAAAATCATTAAAATTAAAAGTGCTAAAAAAAGTTAGACAAAAGAATGGAATATTCACTGTGATTACTATTGTAAATTAAGAGAAAATCTACAGCTCAAGAAGTTCTTAAATGTCTGCTTGCTGAAGCCTAAAAAGCAATGCCAAGGAAGGATCGTATTAAATTTGCCCTCAGTTTCTCCTACACTTTCCATGACTAGTCAGTGTATGAATTTCACTGAACACTTAGTCTGACACAATATAACTGTTGTTATGTTTTCATTTCATTATTTTATCACCATTATCTTTTTAAATTTTTTTTTTATCCTTATCTTCATTGCCACTTCATTATATTTATTCTGAAAGTTTGGCTGATGTCCTTAGTATATTCTCCTCTTGGCTAAACAGATTTTCTTTTTTCCTGATTCAAAAAGCAAGAATCTCTAAAAAAAACATGACTACAAATGAGTATTTCTGAAATCCTGTTCTGACCTTCATCCCACTTACTGCAAGTCCTCCTTTCCTACTTAACACTTTTTCTCTGACAACCCTTCTTTCCTTGAAAATCATTGATCCACAAAATTTAAGTGACAGCTATCCTCCATTAGAAGATTAACTCTGCTTAAAAATTATTCTTTATTAAGAAGTACCATTTCACACTAGAATGAGATGCTTGGATTAACATTGCAAAATTTAGAAACATGATTATTGTATTATTATCATTTAATGATTTTCATTTTACAGCTAACTTTTTTGTAAGAAAGCCATTTCTCCATTTTACACTCACACTGTGTCTACTGACTTAGAACTATACATCTAACTACTGTGGAACAAAAATAGCATAAAAAAGAGTCTGCTCAGAAAGAGAAATTACCATATTCATGACTTTCTAGATCAACTTTTCAGAAAGCAATAGAAGATAGAATTTGAACCAGAAAAAGTTATTGTCGAGTTTTTGTGATTAAACAGACAGCAAAACTTGTTAAAAAATATAAAGGAACATTTTTTTTTTTTTAAAGCAATAGAAACAAATTACAGATCCAGTAGGTCTAAAGTCCACATACAACAATATTAGATAATAGATAGATGTATTTTATATGTGCAAATCTAATTCGTTAAAGCCTGTAAGAAAGGAAGATAAACATGTGTATTAAAAAAGCAAAGTAGATAATGAAAAGCAATTTTCCAAAGACACAAACCTAATCATTAAAAAGATTATTTAAACACAAGCCTCTTGAAGTAACAGGGTATAAAGCAAGCAGCTGAGAAGTACAGACTACTTGGTGTTTTGAAGCACCACCTCATGGTATCTCAAAGTGTCTCTACCATAAGAGCTAAAGAAAAAAGTATCCTAGAGCTATGTCACAAGAGGCTGAGAAATTTAAATTTATTTTACGGTTTAAACATCTATTTAGAGTCTGAGCTACTAAGTTCCTGTACAATGAGGTAATTGCAAGAACTTCTTTGTGTATTCAGATCACATTTTCTAAAATTGCTTGGTCAATACCTTTCCGAAAAGAGGTTGAGTGAGAAAGCTTGTCCTTTTTTAGTCTGAAATCTTTTTCATAATGAAAGCAATCCAAGGAGTAAAAGCACAAAATAATCCTCTAATAATGATTACAGCAGAGATTTTAAAACCCATTGACAAAATTTATTTTAACAGCCTAAGTTGCATGATGCACATCTCCAGATTTGTTTAGCTAACTATGGATAAGAAACAGACTGAAGAGAAAGTTTGTTTTCCTTGGGCTATAAGCACTGTCACCTATAGAAACAAAACAGCTTTGGTGATTAGGAGACAAAAGAAGGGGTCTGCAACAGAGCACTGTTAGTGTGGCACAGGTTCTCACCTGTGGGTACTAGAGCCTCATTTCCTCACAACAAACATCTGATGTTTGGGTGCATTTATTCCTGCCAGGCTGGCAACTCATGAGTGTTTCTCAACATCTTAAAAATTAAAACATTTCAGTATTATTTTCTTTTTGTTAAGTTTCTTGAACTCTCTTGAGTCCCACTTTATGACTGCAGTCCAACAACTGAAAGAGAGAGTGTTTAGATATTTAAGATGGAACAGCATTTTTGAACAAAGACCCTTGTGCCTTCCTTCAGTATCTAATGGACCATGACTTACTTGCTTGACAAGAAAAGAAAAAAAGAATATGATCATCCCTATGGAATACGATCAATTGAAACAGGACCAGGTAAACAGACAACTATGGAATAAAGACTATTTCTGGAAAGCCTGTGCTTATCCTTAAATCCTTACACAGCAGTTTGATGTACGTGGACAGCAGACCCTCATTACTTCAGTACAGAAGTGTCAGTAAACATTGCTTTACTTACCCATTCCACACTAGACTCACTCGTTTTGCCATTGAGAACATCAACATTGAATGAACAGAAAAGTCAACTGCAACATATCAGTGTCTCAATTTTGGTATTTTATAAAACTGAAACTGATAAACCACCTTTTAAAAGGGTGCCAGTCATCTCAGAGAATGACTCAATTCACTGAACAAGGTTATTAGTTTAACAACTAAAGCTGACATTCTCCCATGTTGAATTTATGGACTATGTCTACAACACATTTTCAATTTATTTTTTTATCTGGCACATTACACTCTGTCACCATACTTGCAGACATATAATATAGACCTATGGAGTGAATCAAGTTTTATAAATATCCTTTTCCAGGCCAGGATTCTAGGCAAAAACTGAAGCCTTTAAATAAATTGGAAATATTTATTTTTGCAAAAACTTCACATTAGAATCTATTTCCTAAGCCAACATAGTTCCCTCAGATTTTCAGAATGTATGAGTACATACTTTGTCAGAATACTTTACTGCAACGATGAAATAACTGCTCTACCGGGCTTATGACCTCTCAAGATTGACAAGAAATAAATACGACTGTGGCTGTTGTCTTCACGGTATCACAGCTGAACCTAAAGACTGATAAATACCTTAATTATTTTCCTACTGGCACTATTTATTTTCCTCCGCAAACTCAATAACTAGTGAAGCACGCCTTAAACTAAAGGCAATGTAAATATCAGAATGTCAAAAATCAGAATAACAGAAGTGAGTTTTAGCAACATAGAACTATTACTGGGATGCTGATGACAGAATCCAAATCCCTCTCCTTTCACAATTTGCAGCCATCTGTCCACAATATCTCATTCCTTCCTGTGAAGCCACTTGTGCAATGGTCTGGTGCCTTGAGGTATAAAAGTACTCAGATCTTCCTACAAAATCCTGTCTATACAGCTGGGAACAGAGATATCACCTGTCAAACAGTAGGGCTTGTAACATCAAAGATTTCCTGAACTAAGTGCATTAGCATCCTTTGACTGATAAAGGCGAAGGCTGGTGGGACTTGGGTGGAAAGACACTGACAGCTACCATACGGGAAAGTGTTCTACAGAAGCATAGATACAGTACCTAATGGGGTATTCATGGCACACCCTAAGAGAGTTATTCATTTTCTCTTCTCCTCAGCTTGTTCCAGAACACTGTAGTCACCCAAGGAATTGTCCTCAAACCTTCATACACCCTTTCAAAATTTTGCCCAGATGTTAACCAACGTCAGGAAAACCCATTTCACTTACGTGAACATTTACTATAAATTGTACTTGCTATTCCGAAGTGATCTTAAACATCTATAAATGATCATGCTGGCATTAAAAACCAAAAATATAGCATGCTTAGAGTAGAAAGCGCCCATGCCATTAGCTAATTCTGTGCATCTTCCATGAAATAATACTTTCAGCTCTTGCATTTCCCTGGTTAACGCCTGGGGAGGAAAGTGCAGGAAACAGCTCCTAGTCAAATAAGATGACACTTACATTCCTCTGAAAGTGAAACACTCTTCTAATTAAGAAAGGCCAGACTGTCTTCCACTATAGAGCAGTTAGAAGGGTTTCAGGGTAAAAAATAAAGCAAGCCTACAACAGCTGGGAGCGGAAAGCAGCTACTCTCCTAACAGAGAAATGAAAATTCACACAAGGTCTAAAATAGAATTACACCTTGTCTTGAGAGAAGTAGGAAGTCATACGAACAAGGGCAACAGATACTTGTTTACTACGGCTGTAGTGCAATTTAAGCATAGTTATTCTGCTATACTCATTCGTAACTGTGTTGTCTGCTCGTACTTTACCGTCAGTTGAAATAGCTCACTGTGGGTTTAGCAAATCCTACGTGTGTCTCTAAGTGGGATTCTGTGGCACCTTTACAAATACTTCACTCCCAGCACATGCTGTGCAGCGACTGAAATGGTATCAGAGGGGGGTTTCATGAGAACAGTGGGCCAGGCAGAAAGCCACGCAGTAGGAGCAGGACAGGCAGGAACATCACATAACTTTTGGGGGGTACTGTCATGCAGTAAGGTTTCCAGGTATGCATACAAACACCAAGACCATAAAGAAAATACCAGCGGTGTTTGTTAAGAATAAAAGATATTTAGTTGCTGTGAAACTTTTTCTTAGACCGTTATACAGTGAATACCGATAAAGAACCTACTTAACAACTGAGATGCAATTCCAGGCAAATATTTACATGACCAGAATGTGAAAGATAGATAAAATCCTGCAGACTGGCTACTCTTTCATTACTCTAAGCTGTTAGGATATTTTTTCCTTGACATACTGAATTGGAAACTAAGAATCAGGCTAAGTATAGTTTAACCAATACATATTTAGCAATGATGACTTGTTTGCACAGTGAGGTGATGGAAGTCTCTTTGGTTATAATAAAAAGTGAAATTTTTCATTGAATTTTTTAAGGAATATGTTTAGTGGTTAGTGAATAGGACTTAGTAAAATATTACATGCATTCACTGATTTATCCTGCCTCATTTATTACTGGCTCCATTCAGAAGGAAGCCTCTTTATTCCTTAATAATAGCTGTTGACATAGTGCTATACATTTTGAAATACTATATAAACACTTAGAACGGATTCCTTTCACAAAATCCCCAAAGGGGGAGAAAAAGGGCTTTTCTTTCTGCTCTTTCATCTACATTTCAACATTTGCAAACATAAATATGCTAAACAAAAAGCCACGTGCAGAACTAGAAGAGCTGTGGTGGCAAATTTTTAAATGCATATAGTTTGTACAATGAACCTTACAGTAATTTGAGCTCTGCTGGCCTAAACAAAAAAAAGTAGGCCTTTTCTGGTGTACATATATAGAAGACTTGTTTTAGCAGGCTTTTCTCAATACATATTACCCTCCACTGCACACTCACTGGGGAGAGAAGAGAAGAACAAACAGCAGTTGACAGATGTTAGTCACACCGCCCAATGCACCAGCAGCAGGCAGGCAGATAAGGTAGCGCAGACATGAGCACAATACGACACCCGTCGTATACTAATACACTGTGTTAATTCACTTACTTCTAAATACGGAGTTGGGTCACTCTTAAGTAATTATATACAATGACAACCTCACTGATGAAATATATTAGTTCTCCCCTGTTAGTTTCTAGTCCCTCTCTATGATACCATAGGAGTCAGAAAAAGTACATTTTTGCTAATAACTGCAAAGTGCTTGGGAACGCCCCTGAGTACTGACACGCTGGCATAGAACAATTCATGGCTCTGTTAGCAAAATCTCTTATCCTCCAAGACAGCACAGCTGTGCGTAAACCGCCATTTGGGAATGATCTTTAAAGAGTTTTAACTCCTGAATGATGTCCAAGAATTGCTGGGGAGAGAACCAGTTAGCAGGAAGCCAGAAGCTTCCCAGGGACCACAATACCAGCACAGATTATTAAGTCCCAGTGTCTGGGACATTCCTGGACAACGTTTAATATATTAATACAGTAGCAGGGAAGTAATGAAGGCAAAGCCTTCTACTTTGAAACAGTCTTTTTATTTCATTGTGTGACAGTGCCTACACATTGTGCTTGGGCTGTGTCCGTGCACCAAACCATGGCTTCTGGGAGGCGAGCGTCCTTCAGCCAGCAGAAACGTCTAAATGCTGGGAGCCACCTGAGAATCATTACAGTGACAGCATTACAAAGCTGTGAAAGATGCTAGGAAGACCTTTTAAAATATAACCATCCTGGAACAAAAAAGCTGCAAGAACGCTAGTGGCGAGTACCTGAGGTTGTGCACAGCACTCTATTGCGTATAATGGTGGAACAGTAAGCACTTCTGTCTATATTAATACTTAAAAATCTAGGGGAGCAAACAACCTTTAGCTAGGATAATGTGAGCAAGGACATGTGAAAGATGGATGATTTATTATGTCAAACAGACGCAAGAGACTCACTACTAAAAGCAATAGGCCCAGTGAGGATAGACACTTAACAGCTGCAATTCATTGAGTACAGATCCAATAAAGGAAGCAATGTGACATTTTTATTGGTATCCCACTAATGCCAGATTCAAAATGAGTCATTTAGTTTAAGCAACAGCTTTAGTTTAAGCAAATAATCTTTGTGGTAACTCAGTCATGAGCCTGGCAAGTTACCCAGCACTTCAGCATAAAAGGATGCTGCTTTGATAGTATTCTTAACACCATCCCTTTTGGTATTCCAAGTTTTTTACTTTAGCCTGTAATCTGAAAGTAAAAGTTTCTCAGAGTCTTCTGAAAATCAGAGCAATTGCCATCTGCTGAGTTTCTCTTTGTCCTATCAGTGATACCTTCAAAGTATTACAGAAGCTTAGTTAGACATGACCTCCCTTGATTGAATTCATACATTTTCCTTGAAAAATCCTTTATTTCCATATGACTTAAATGAAAGATCAATTTCCAGTAAGTGTTACTAGCTCAAAACCAGCTCAATTTAACAGTAACATAAAATTGTTGTGATTTTAGATAGCTGGTGGACCATTCTAATGCTGTTTGGTGGTATCAGTCCAATTACTAATGAAGAGCAGAAAAATCAACACCATCCCTCTGCCTTTGACATTATGCCTATCAGGCAACCAAGAAATAAAAAGGTGCGACATAATTAATCCAGCTTCTTAGTGTATATGTGATTGAAATAATGCCATTATTCATTCCTGTTTTCAAATCCATGGCCTCAAAGCTGTAGCAGATCATGGATTGGTATGGATTTGTACCTGCCTTATGTATACTGATTTTTCCCAGGAAATGTCATGTTTCTTTCTGGTACTGATCTTCAGTACCAGCTGATAAAGTCACTTAAATGAGATCTTCTGGTGCTAACCAATGTAAAGCATCTCTGAAGTTGTGGTGTAACCAGGAGATCTTAATCCATTTTATTGTGTTCACGTAAATGAAATTATTTTGCCTCTCACTCCCTTTTACAGCCTGCAACGTTGTTTGGCTAATCACAGGGTTATCAACACTACCAAACTGCTCAACTTTCATACAAACTTTTGGGGCCTGATCTAATTTCACTGTATCCTGCAGAGCTGCATAAAATGTTATCTTGCATACAAAAACTAAGGTCATTGAAACATAAATACCTGCTTGTAAAAAAAAAAAAAAAATGGTGCAAAAGAGCATGGTTATACTGTAGTTGCTAACACCTGTTTCTTTTTCACATTGTAAATAAGATCCAACATTAGCTTGTGTCTTGCAAATCTTGGTTCAGTTTAATATGTTTCAAAGTGCAAATAAAACAGTGTTATCTTCAAAACACATTTAGGTTCTTTCTAAAAATAGGAAAGTGCTGCAGGTCACTGTGTAGTGAAGGGAACACACAGTAGAAGAGCATAAGTCATTTCAAAGGCTACTTGGAGTCTAGTTTTACCATTAAATTTGCTTCAGTTTAGTGATTTCCATCTGCTTCTTTGCCTCTGTCCTTTAAAACATTCTAAAGGATATTTGAGAAACTGAATCCGTTTAAGAAATAAGCCAAAACATTTTCTGAAAAGAAGGAGATTTATTAGTCCTTGTAAACAATTTTTACAAAGCAAAACTTTAAAATTATTTTTACAAAGCAGAACTGGCACTAGTGTTATACACATTGCTGCACAAATCTGAAAGATCTGCAAGAAAATGGAGTGAGGAAAGAGGTACAGTGTATACACTATTAGGCTAAGTGAAAATGAATTACAGAGGTTTTATTATTTCCCTTCTATACATATACTTCAGTAAAAGTGGCAGAGCTCCTAAAGGAGAAAAAGAATGAGGGCAGATTAATTGTGCCTAGGCAACTACTACCCAACATTCCCCCCCCCACATTTTTCTCTCTGTAGAAAGGTGCGTGCAAGGTCAGACCCACACCCATGGCCAGTTTTGTCAGTGGGTTCTTGTTTTTACCATTGATTTACCATTCAGACCTTAATTAAATTGTATTCCTTCTCTTCAGTAAGTGCTATTATCTAATCCAGTTTGTCCGAATTGATTTTGTAAGTTGAAAATGTCAGTATGAATCACAGAACATTTGGCATGTTGGAAAATAAATATAATGAAAACTGAAACATTTGAAAACTAAAGAGCTGGCTGGTGGGTAAATACAAACCAAAGTAGGGTTATATTCATGACGCAGGCTTTTGCTTCTCAGAGGATGGTCCTTCTCTGAATGCAAGACGTTTGATATCCCTGAAGGACGTTACCCTCCAGTTTACTGCCGTCTGTTTTGTTAGAATGAATGTGCCTCTGGGGAAGCCATTCACTTGCATCTACATTTGGGGTGGTTTGCTGTTATGATAGCAGCTGGCTTAGAAAAGCTGACAAAGACTGCTGTGGCATGAGAAAATACATCCTGGAGCATATAAGATCCTCCAAAAAGAAGCCAAAACCAGGTCCGATTGCAAAATTATATCACAATTTTTGTAATTCATCATTTCTCACAACACACAATTAGTTTGCAAAAGTTGAGTAACTTCAGTATGTTTAGCTCCTTTTTCCTTTGCCTTAAGGAATTATGACTCTCCCATGGCAAAACATTTTCTCTTCATGATACTTTCAAACCATGAAGATTAATCTGGAATTAGAAACAAAAAATGAGGGGGGATGAGGTACGTTGTGAGGGGGTTGCACAGAAAGGAGTCTTAGGGGGAAAAAAACCCCAAAATAAAATTACTCCAGTGGCAGCTAAAATCCAACACCTATGAAATACGGAAAGTCCTATCTCCCCACCCACCCACCCACTTTGTGTGATGCCAGGATTCTGAAATACCACCAGTCCTACAAATAAAACTGCCTGGGTGCTATGAAACGCACACTGGGGGAACCAAAGTTATTCCACTGGGAAGGTAGTATGTAATATCAAGATGGCATCACTGTGAATGGGGAGTTTGAGCAACTAAAACACTTTCCCTTACTTCTGTGTAAAATACTGGACCCCTCCTACTCTCCTTTCTTCCTGTAAGTGACTGGTGACTGCACTCTTTAAGCCATTTAGGGTCTCTCCGCATTTCAACCCCTGCCTTCTCCTTCAGGAAATTCAGCCAATTCTACTGACTACGGTGCCCAAACCTGCATCCTTCCGTTGCTATAACAGCAATGAATGAATTCCAGAACACTGCTAGATTTACTTCCACATCTAGACAGCTTCATAAACAACTTCAAATGGCAAGGTTATACTCTAGTTTCCATTTAGCATCATTGGCCTTGTAAACTAATTACTGATCTCTTTTTAAAGTTGCAAAATGTAAATATGTCCTCGGAACTGTCTTCTAGGTTAAGAGTCATGCTGAATTCATTGCTCACTAGTTTCAGTATTTGCTACAGTCATTTCATTTAAGCTGTTCTGCTTTCATCAAGATAGTTATTTCTTATGTCAGACAAACAATTATAAGCAGATACTTAGTAAAATACAGCCATCAGATTAAGTGCAGAGAATGAAATATACGACTGTATTCATGGAATCGCTCATGCAGTTAAAACAGGATTTTGCATACAAAGTCTCAGGTGGACCAAGGGTGTAGAGTTACATTAAATTCAAATATACTTGGAAAGTTACAGATAAAAACCTAAATTCTCCCTCCACACCAAAGAGATATGATTGTATTGTGCTGTCCAAGAGCTAAACCCCACAAGGAAAAATAATCCAATGTTTTCACAAAGAAAGAATTTGAAGAACTCATTCACTAGCCATGTAAATTCCTCTACTAGTACAAATCCCAACAGAATGAAAGAATAAAATAAAATCAAATCAGAATTATCCAACAAAATGTCCTGTTGCCATTACTGTTTCTGAAGATACTAGTGTGAAATATCCTAAATCCAGACCCATACTTTGTGTTTTGGTATCTGCAAACCATCAACTAATTGATCAACTTAATAAAAAATGCGATCTGACCAAACACACTAACATTTAAACCAAAATTACTTTGACAATCTGTAGATTTACTGTGGGAGCACCCCTAGGACTGTAACACACTGAAGGGATCAACTTCTAAGCAGTTAACACAGTATTTTGGAAACAAATCCTTCAAGGGCGTTCCCTATCCTTTCTTAGACATCTTGGACATTGAAAAAGATTTTCTTCATCACATACAAAATATGAAATGCCTCCTACATGATTCCGATTGGCAGAAAGCATAATTTCTTTTAAAGTAGGGCAATATATACACTGACACCACCTATATCAATAAGAAAAGCTTAGTTTACCATAGTGAAAGGGCTGAACCAGATGCATTCAAAGTGAAAGCCTAGGACAATTATACAAAAATGTAATACAAACTGACAGATGAAGTGTTTCTAAATCTTAGTTGCAGATGATCTTGCTACCATAATTCTGAATGTGATCAAGACTTTCCAACAAAAGGAAAAATGAAAGAGAGGCATTTTTTTGTGGTGGATCTAGGAATACTATTTTCTATCCACCTACATTCACAAGGTGCATGTCAGTGAGGAAACTGATCCTTGAAGTAAGATTCACTTACTTCTGAATCTCTAATAGCTTGAAAATGTGCACCAGCAGACACTGCTGTGTGATGAAACAGTTTATCAGTAGGAGAAACTATTTTTATCTCTAATCAAGCAGGTGTAAGTGTATGTAATCTAGTATTTCAACTCACACACACGCAACCCCCCGCCAAAAGCCCATCCAGAGCACATTACCGTAATTGCAAATGTATTTTTCAACTTTGCAGGAAAAAAAAAAAATACAAGAGCTTTTTCAATGCGTCCTACATCTAACTCTAAGGCTTAAAAGGAAAAGCCTCATATTTTTATGCTTTAAAAAAATAAAAATGGATTAATCTCAACAGGCAGTTGTCTCCCATGGATTATTAGGTCTCTCAAGAAAGCTTATATAACCCACATAGGTCTTATGATTAGCTTCAAAACCCAAGGAGACATATTATTCTCCTCTTAAAAGATAAGGGCCATCTTTGCAACAGGGGTTTGAAGATGAAAGTTATTCCAAGTTTTTCTTATTTCAACGTTGATTTTTACTTAATAAAAATATTTTGACTTTTAACTCTAACATGTGCAGAAAGTTATTAATGGGGTCACAGACAGCACACCCTGCAGTACTAGATAGAAGAGGCTGCTCTAACTGTGTAGGAACTTCTGCTATGATAAGCCTTTACAGAAAAGTGAAAACCAGTGAAAATTTCAACTCATGAGCCCAGGTGAATTACCAAATAACTAATCTGTTCACCTGCACTACTTATTAAAATAGACATAATAGTTCAAATGGAAAAGACCATTCTTCAATATGAATGGCCAAGTCTCTAAAAGTGTGGATTTCTGAGCACAGTCATACAGCACCACCGAAAGCTTGAGATTTTTTTACCTGAAAAAAATCAGACTGGATCTCCCTTTTCTACATTGTTTGCTTTCTCCACTTTTACTTCTTTCTACTTTTTTGTTTTTCTTGTATATTTTGGTCCTTACGAGTTTCAGCATCTGGTGCCGTTTTGCTGCTGTTGCTTTACCCATCTTTTTCCACCCCAAGCTGCTTTACACTTTGAAAGGTCTCTAACCCTCTCAACTTCTTCCATTGCTGGAAAATCAGCTCAGTTAAATCACCCATAACATATAATTCTGACACTGGGAAGTGTGTGTGGACCCACTATATGTGAAGATGGAAAGGCACTCTAAAGATATTTAGGAGATGCCAAGAACAGGAGAAACCAGGGGAATTTGAGTCTCCTTTCTCAGTACCCTCTGAGAAGTTGCCCTGAGTCCTACCAGATCTTCACAGGACACAGCAAATGCAGTAGGTGTCATGCTCAAATTACTAACTGCAGCAAAAAGGGCATTTTCTGGTTTAGACCATGCTGATCACTAGATGGACAAGGAAGAAAAATGTCTTCAAGTCAAGATGGTAAACAAATGCTGTTTCAGCTAAGTAAGGAAAAAAAACCCCAAACTAAGAGCAAAGCTGAGAGTCAAGCGGAGGGCAGCGAGGAGAGCATCCCCTGTGCTCGTTAACACCAGGACAGCGCCGCAACAGCACACTTTCCACCCCAGAGAGGCAGAGCGGCGTCACTGGATCCCCCTCATTGCAGAACGGCATCGGGGCTGATTCCTTCCCAGCAGGCTGAATTGTTCTTTTGACCAGCTCAGCAGCAATCTGTAGGTCTTGAATACTAGTTTGTGTCTGAGATAGCACCAAAACTTTCTGTACAAAGACTACTCAAATTTATACCTGGAATGGAATAGCCTAAAGCAACCAAGCAGCCTACTTTGCTGAATATTTTCAAGTGTTAACAGGACATACGTGTATATCAAAAACTCCTGGATATCTCCAGCCTCCTCGATAGCAGTTGTAAAGTTTGCCCCTTGTGTAAGTCACACGACATCAGTGGAGTGATTAGGGATGACACAGTTTTGAAATCTTAAAGGAAAGACTATGCCCATAATGAAAAGAGATGCAAAGTGACCCATTTGTGGAAATCAACCCTCTCATCGGAGGTGAAAACTTGGCCACAGTGAAAACAGTGAAATTGCCTCATTCCTGTAGATGTAGCCTTTAATATTACTCAGAAGCATGCATCACAAAGTCTATGAAATGTTAAATGCTCTTGAGAAGTGACTGAAATTATGAGAGGATTTAAAAATGTAATCATTAATACTATTATCTTAGACTTGCTAGACTTGGATAATCCTCAGTGACACTTGTAACTTCCATAAACAAAAAATATCCTTCTAGTTTGAAAAGTAAGTCTATTCATGCAAAACTAATCTACGTTTCCCAATCAAAATTGGCTCAAGGGGGTTCTGCAGTTTTCTTCTTCTGCAGGCATTCATCTAGCAGATGCTGTCATTTTAACTCCTGTGAAGTGATTCTTATCCTAACTTGGGTGTTGCACATTGTTTCTGTTCCTCTTAACAGAGCTTTCTGGGAGTTCTAGTGAGGAGAAATCAGTACTGCTGCCAAACCAGCAGTTAAATGTGAGAAAAGAATTCAGGAAGTCATTTCAAAGGATGTTTTCTTTTACAGCATCTGTGCTTGATTATCGTACCAGCAAGTTTTACAGATGTAAAGTGTTCAATGTATAAAATCTTGTATCTGTCTGTATGGCTACAGACACACACACACACATACACACACATTCCCTAGTGCAGCATGACTGAGATTCAGAAATAATGCTACTAAAGGATAATATAAAAAATTCTGTCTTATTTAAGTCAGAGAAGAATAATGTGCTTTTTGAAAACTGACTGCTGAGTAATTAATAGACCCAATCTGTTAATAAAACCTGATCAGTTTATGAAAGGATTCACCATGACAAATTGGCTGCTAAAACAGGACTCAGAAAAAGTTATGTTACAAGTCACTGATATAAAAAAAAAAAATAAATCATGGCTTCTAAATTTAAGTCACGTTTTCTGCTCCAAGGAACACAGTAATCTTACCTCAAAAGCTCCAAAGAGGAGATGAATTCTGTAGGTCTCTATCTGCTAAGCAACTAAGCATCAGAAAGGCCAAAATACTGCCTCAGCTGATGCTCAACTTTCTTCTTCCTTATCAATTAAAACAAACTTCCTAGAGGAGTGTCATGACTTAACCCTTGTCAGCAACTAAGCATCATGCAGCCACTCACTCCCCCCTGCTCCAGTAGGATGGGGAGAAGAATCAAAAACAAGTAAAACTCATGGGTTGAGAGATAAGAACATTTAATAAATGAAATAAAAAATATAATAATAGTAATATAAAGGAAGATAACAAAAAGAGTGAAATATAACCCAAGAAAGACATGTGATGCACAACGCAATTGCTCACCACTCACCGACCAATGCCCAGCCAGTCCCTGAGCAACGATCCGCCCCTCCTGGCCAACTCCCCCCAGTTTATATACTGGGCATGATGTCACATGGTATGGAATACCCCATTGGCCAGTTGAGGTCAGCTGCCCTGGCTGTGTCCACTCCCAACTTCATGTGCCCCTCCAGTCTTCTTGCTGGCTGGGCATCAGAAGCTGAAAAATCCTTGACTCAGTATAACACTACTTAGCAACAATTGAAAACGTCAGTGTGTTAATCAACATTCTTCTCATACTGAATCCAAACCACAACAGTATACCAGCTACTAGGAAGAAAATTAACTCAATCCCAGGCAAAACAAGGACAAGTAGAAAATGAAAAAGATAGTTCCTCATGATTTTCTAGGAAAAGTCTAGAAAGGACAAATGCTGCAGTGCTTTTTTTTAAAAAAAAAAAAAAAAAAGAAAGAAAAGAAAAGAAAAAGTAAAAAACCCAAACCAACCAACCAAACCCTAACAAAAGGTTCCTTGGGTTAATGGAAATTATTGGTTTTGTGAGGCATGCTCTTCTGGAAGTCTTTCTCCAATCTCAGCAGACCAAAGGTGGAAGGGAGTGCATTTATAAGAATTATATAGTCAGCAGTTAGCAGTTCAAACTATAATCGATTCAAGGGGAGAAAAAAAAAAAAAAAAAGAAAAAAATACCATGAAAGCATAGAGCAGCATTTTTCAATACTTTTCAAACAGAGATCAAGAAAATCTGCTGAAATTGTTCTGGCCTTTTCTATAAGAAAAAAAAAGGGTAGTTTGTCTTTTATAGACTCAAAATACTCATATATATTCTTCTGAGATTTGTTAGTGTGTGTGTGCATATCCATCTGTATGTGTAGTTTAGTTAGATACTATGAGAGTAAAAAGCCTGCCATGACAAATCTGCTAGAACAACTGTTATGAACCACAACTCCAGCCACAAAAGCACAAGCTGGCCACAAACTGTGAATCTGCCACCAATGTGCTGCAAGTTGACCACCCTCCTTTCTCAAGCAGAGGAAAGTAAAGTTGCCTACAGAACAATTGCATGTAAAAACGCAAAGCTGTTTCTAGTTTTCTTATGCCAAGCAGCAGCCATAACATGCAAGGAAGAGAAAAAAATTTAAAAGGCCAGAATATACAGCCTCTATTGCACTACTATACCTGATGCATGTAAGTTTGAAACAGATAGTTGAATTCAAGAGGAGAACAACACTTTAAATAATTCATTCCAAAAGAAATTGCTGGACAATATAAATATACATACTACCTGATATTTACATCCTATTATTTAACTTCTTTAAGTGTAAAGAAGTGAAGACAGTTTCTTGACTGTACTGTGCCATATACTCATAGAGGGCAATACAGGGTCCAAGAAAATGAAAAATTGAGCTGCTACTCTCTGACATTTACTCCATTTCACCGCTAAAAGAGTAAAACTAGAATCCTTAAAGAGGAAAACAAAAAAAACCAAACACACCCCCCCCCAACTTAATTACAAAAATACCCTACGTACAAGCTACAGCTATACAGAAATAGTCTAAATACAGATAAACTTGGCCTGACAATTACAGCAATTTCTGTAAAACCACTTTACAGGGCTTTGTGTATCTATTACTTTAATAGCGGGGGGCAGGGGGGGGTGGGGGGTGTCCTAAAAGGATCTTTGAGTTGCTCTGACAGGTTTATCTTCATGATATATGGTCCCCCTGCCCTATTTTGCATAGTACAAATGAGACTATAGAAGAAAATTTAAATGAGCGAAAACAGTATTATCCTGTATTACTGAGCCATTCCTTCACTGTGCTTTATGGTATATATTTTAAAATAAAGGCACTGCAGAGAAGAATGTAGGCACGCAAGAAGTAAACTTAATTTTCCATTAAAGATTAATTAAGAGACAATCGGATGGGGCTGAAAATTGAAGACTATATTTATATAACTGCAGTTAGAAAGAGTGAACCATCTTCCCCGCATCCCTCAGCAAAACAACCACGGGTAGTTATTAGGGGAAAGAAAACTCTGCAAGTAAAGCAACAGTCTTCTTTCAAGAAGCTTCTTTCCCCAGCACCTGAGGAGCACAGGTTTTTAATCCAACTGAACTCAGCACTGAGGAGATCAACTAATAGCAGCAAGCATCTCCATGGAGGCTGGGTCTCTCTGAACCTGCTCTTATCTACAGCCTCCAGCAGAACTCACCCAGACTCCTGGCTGGCAACCAAAGCCATGCACCCACTCCCTAAGATCCCCTCCGGAAAGTTACTGCAGAGATTCACATCCATCATAACTGTACCCTCTGCTGAAGGGGAAAAAAGAAACAGCAGTATATGGAGAGCGCCCTAGAATATTCTAAGATTATGAATGCTGGAAAAGTAGATGATGTTGAGCAATTCTTGACTTTAAAAACAAACTTTACTTTTAAACCAACCTGGAATTGGGAAATGGAGGTAAAATAATCTTCTACCCCTTACAGACCTGAGATCTGCCCCAGGAAACCATGCCAGGTTTTGCAATTTTTCTTAGTATTTACTTGATTTTTCCTGTTCACAGAGTCATGGCGTTAATTGCTTACCTACTTCAACTAGGACGTATTAGGATGCTTAATTTATGAGGAAAGTTTAAATGGTCTCTCTGTTCTTCATACACAATATTTAATATGGGAAGGATTCAGAGAGAAAATATGGGGAGGATACAGAGAGAAAATTTTTGCTTATGAAAATGCAAGTTAATATTTCACTCAAGAGCAATGAAGACAAATTATTTTGCTTGTTAATTAATAGTATATACAACACCCACTGAGCAGTCAGAACCTGGACAGAAACCTGAAAACACAGCAGTGCAAGCAGCAGTAACAAAACAGAACACCTGAGAATCTGCTCCTGCGTGGTTTTTACATTCTCAGAGATCAGTTCACAAGCAATGGGGCTCACTGTAAATCATCTGCTGCAGCTGACCAAAGCAGTCTTTCAAAAAAAGAAAGAAAAAAAAGAAATGTACAAGTTTGGTCATCTTTCAGTCCAAAGCCTTACTTAATATTCTTTTCTAGCCTGCAAAGTAACCTTCAACCACAGGGTTAGAATTTGCTCCAGAAATTTATTAGCATTTAGTTCTTGCTTCCCCATTCAACACAGCAAGCCTTTGCATGTACTTTCTGACTTCATTCTTGAATGGCCCTTTTCCTCAGATAAGATCCACTTGTATAACTTCAGGGCAGGAACAAAATTTTCTGTTTTCCTTCATCTTAATAAATCCTTGTTCTCCTGGATGTTCCTTCAGTGCAGTCTAATGAAAATTCATAAGACATCCATTCATTCATAACTAGAACAATTTCTACCTTGGAATTTTCTTTCTGCTTAAAAAATAGTGCAACAAGCCCATTATATCTAGAGATTCTCCCAGGGATTATACTCAATCATCCACTTGCTTGTGCTTTTTGCTATCAGACCTTATTAGCTTCTATTGTTTCCCACGCTTCTGAAAATCTGTTGCCCTTTTCGGTCTCTCCAAAACAAGCCATAGATTTTCCTTTCACAGTTCCCTGACATTTTTCAGGTCAACACGAAGAGCCATCTGTTCTCCTTGGCATATAATTCCTATTCTTTCACTTTAAAATTAATACTATTTACACTTACAAGTCTTGAGCTTCAGGACCTTCTTCATATTTTTCCTTCAAACTTTTTTATGATGTCCCATTCATCATCTTTGTCAGACCTACAAGTTTTACCTTATGACATATTATAACTTACTTGGATTAGTCTTGTATTCACATGTTGTGGTTGAAATAATCTGTGATTCATTTTGTAACATATGCTTAAACTGAATATTATTGTCGAGGATACTCAAAAGTCTATTTCACAAAGAAAGCGGTTTTTTTCTTTTCTTAAAATACATAAGAAATTGTGTTTTCTGACTAGTTTCCAGACATTTTCCTGCCAGCCTTACTCTCTCTTTCTCTAGATCTCAAGTGAGAAATAAGGAAACATCACTGGAAAACTTTTATGGGAAAAAAAACCCCACGGGAATAAACAGGTAAGTTTACGGTCAAAAACAATCATAATTATTTTCAGCCCCTTCTTAAAGACACCTTAATATCCCTTACTAAGTAGTTCAACATTCCTGAGGAAAAGGGGAGAATGATAGTCACACTTTCAAGAAATGAAATACAGGCTTGTATTTTTTCTGTACTAGCTAAACATGAAGTTACACTTGAACTGAGCACCACTAGCTGTCTCAAATCTTTATTCTACACTTGTTTCTACACAACTGTGTTTTGATGGCCCAGACAGAACAAATTAGTCCTGTGCCAATCCGTTAAAAAATGTGTTATGTGGTAGTACCAAGCACGGGCTTTACAGCATCAATGGTCAAAGTTTGAGTTATCCTTAAACTATACTGTACAACCAGAACCAATGTCATCACTTTTAGATGCAATTAAGTTCCCTGGCAGCACTGTTGATTAACGTATATATTAGCTCAGAAGGCTAAGCAGGAAAATGGCATAGGTCCAAAGGGCATAAGGGAAGCAAAGATTTAGGGGGGAAAAGTATGTAAGTGAACCAAAAGTTATAAAAAGCAACAGTAACTTCAAAGTGAAAGGATATGCTAATTCAGGTTACTCTTAAAATGACATATTGCTAGCATTTTGGGAACAGATGCACAGTTCACCATATAGAAATGACCACAACATCAACTAAATTAATTGAATGCCCTCATTAACCATAACATCCTCTGTGGACTTCATGGAGTGCGGAAGACACCTTGACAAATTAAGGTGTCTGTTTTCTAAAAAATGTAAATTTGGGTTAAAGTAAGTAGCATTAGAACTCCTTAAAGTTCCAATTTAGCAGAGACTGTGAAACATTGTGGAAAAAAAAAATTGAGAATTCCTCTGGATTTTCCCCAGGATTTCCCTCATCCAGGAAGCTCTGTTTAAACACCAGGCAATTAGAAATTTTGTAGTTTATTGTAGACTTCTCATTTGGATTGTTTGCTCATTTGCATTTCAGATCCATTAAAAGAAAATTCCATGCAAAAATTAATATCTTAATAATAATATGCTAGTTAAATACTGAGACAATTAATGAAATAGCACCATTACACAGTACTAACCATGAGCAGGTCACACAAACTTCGGTAACTTTTCTGTGGATTTACACGACTCTGCCTTATTACAGAAAATTGCTTGGAAATACTTTGTTCCCAGTTTTAAGTTTTTCCCTTAAATCCCACAGTCTTACACGTTTGTAAAACTACTATTGCCGAGTCCCACATTCAATTTTATATGACAATCATTGTCTTGATATGACATGATTCTGCATAGGGTTAGTTAATTTAAGAGAAGTATATTTTCCTGATAAAATTATTGTATTAATACTGGGGATCTCAACAGGAAGGACACTTAAGAGTCATCAAGACAGAAGAACCAGAGTTTTCTTGTTGCTGAACTAAGCTACAGACAACAATTTCTTGACACAGGCAGGAGTAACTCTCAGAAGACAACCTGACACCTTTCCTGAGATGCTGTTAAACACAAAAGGGTTTCTTTATTCCCAGGAGCTTGTAGCAACACTCTGTCTATGAAGCTAGAAACGCACTTCGTTTTCTAGAACAAAGGGTAGGCAGCATCTATTCTCTGAAATTTTCAAACAGAAATACGATACCAAAAGAAGCTCCTGTTTCAGGTGGCAGCAGGAATGAGACTCCGTATTCTATTTTACTTACATTTACTTAAAACCTTCAGAGCTGTTTCCCATCCAGTATACTTTTTTATTCTCTTCTGCCTTCACGCCTTTCATGTAGATTTCCTTCCACACTTGCATGACAGGATGGCCACTGCCAAAGCACTTTTATCGACCTTTCTGCTTTGAAAGCTGCTAGAAGCCCTAATGCATTCTCTCTATCTTGCTTTTTATCATCAGAGAAGCAAGTTCCTTTACCCAAAACTCAGAGGAGTAATTGGCCTCAATTACAAACTGGCAAAAAGCCCAAGCCTGTTGAATTTCAAAGCGTTCACAAAGAGACCAGTTGTTTACACCAGGCTTTTCAGAAAGGTAAATGAGGATGGCTTATAAATTAAGGGATAGAAAAAAAGCAGGGCAACCAATCTTTGAGAAATTTTACCTAACCACCTGGAAGCATCTTCTACAGCAGTTCCAATCACCCAGTGCATATTATTCAAAAGGCAGAATAGAGGAGGCTATTTGAAGGCTGTTTGGCTCAGAATGATTTCCAAATAGCATTTAGTATCAAGAACAAAATTTATGAAGCAACAAAAATAATTCTCATAAATAAAAAAGTGCAATTTCTGTAGAGACAGGGAAGAGAGGTGCAGAGTGCTCAGACTTTCCCCCCCCTCCCCTACAAACACACAGTGGGAACAAAGCAGCATACTGACAACAGCTGATCCCAAAACTAGGCGGCTTCTATAGTTTCAAGCTAGCTCAGCATGAGAGGGCTATAAGATTTTTATCAAAGAAAAGCATATAAGAACTAAACAAGACCATAAATAAGTAACCAACTTGTCTGTCTGTGCCTCTTCCAAGTTCAGAGTTGATTTCATAAAATTGAGGACTTAAATTCTAACGACAGACCAGACTGCAATTTAAGACAAAACAAAGACCAGTAGAAGACCTCAAATAAACTTTTGTAAAGGAAAAAGCATCCCTTAGCTCACAATCAAGCTGTCAGAATGAAAATGCTCTTTGTACTGAATATGAAAATATAGAAAACAGGTCCTGAAGCAGCAATGCATCCTTACCATTAACTCAAAAAGCCTGTAAGCCAAAACTCAACAGCAATAGGCAAAAAATAGCAATTTTAGCAACCCCTTCACAATAAAACACCATGCTTTTACCTAGCTAATGCTTCATACACACCATCTTTCATCACTGTTATGTCCAAATTACTACATTTAGAAGGATCAATCTGCAAGATTCTAACAAGAGGGTCACTGCATGATCGTCATTCCACCCCAGACTATTGAACAGTACTGCTTGGAACATCAACCTGAAAGCAGAGAAGATATTTTAAGTGGTCAGAGCTGTACAAGCCCATAGGAGCAAGAGAAAAGGTAAAAGCAGTGTAGTCAGGAGATTAAACTCATGGTATGCAGGCACTAGCTAAGGAATATGTGAACTTAACATATGACTAATAACAAACTGGAAAGACACAAAAATAGCCATTGCTCTGTTACAAAGCAAAGCAAACCTTTTATTCAGTCAAGTAAGTGCTTGCATTGCAGGGGCAAGAGAACAAAAGGCTAAGAAATGTGAAGAGCTTTTCAGGTAACAGAGAGCTCTCGAATACGGCAGAGAGCTGGTGAAGTTAAACCACCCAGAAGCAAAGGGCAGAAGGGTGAAGGATTGAATTCTTCATTTCTATTTGAACATCAAAAAACCCAGCCAAACAAACAATGCAGAAACTGAACAGTCTCTTTAAGAAAAAATATCTTTGGGGTGAAAGTAGATTAGTATCTTTCTACAATACTCAATACCTCAGCAGAGTCCTTCAAGTCCATTCTGAAAACAGGCTGCTTGTATACACTCTGAAACTTTTCTAGCAATTTTTTTTTTTTTTTTTTTAATTTCCTAGTTCAGTTCTATTTCTTAACTGAGTGGTAACCATGAACTGGAGATCTAGCACAGGGAAATAAGCTTTCGAGGATATAGATAGCACTACACAGGACCTGCAGAAATTAAATATATACTTAAGATATTTATTACATATTTATTAGATATCTCCAGAAAATAAAGAGCCAGCTACAAAATCCTTGCAATTTGGGTACAGGGAAATCCAAAGAGAGTACTTTGCATCTAATTTTTCTCCTCCCATTGACTTATAGCAGTATTACACAAGAAAATCCAATATATATTGGAATAAAACCAAAAAGAATTTGAGAAATTGATGAGATAAAGAAACCCCAGGCCTGAAGTTTCCTATCGGTAAATAACACAACAAATTCCATGGCCTATAACATGCTAGAGACATTTCTAATGCAATATTCTAAGTATGGCTTAAAATACATTCTTTATTTTTTCTAGTCTGAACTTTATTAAACTGCGTACATTTTTTCCTAATACAGATTTACCTAATAAAGGCAGAAATAAATTAGTACAGAAGAAAATAAACTTTTAATTCAGTAAGTTGAGAAAAAAATGAAAGCCAAGTTACACCATTTTCTATCACTGAACCATTTTTTTCTATAACATAAAGAAGCTGAGTTTCTGGGAGCAAACCCTTGTACATCATAGGAGATACCACACAGAAAAATGATCACCAGCTTTGACAGCTTAAATGTCTTGTGTATTAGTAACTGACATCCATTTGGGGGCCTATTCTTTGGGTTTTGGAAACATTTCTCTTACTTCGTGCTTGCTAATTAGATGTTTGAGAGCAAGAGCAACCTGTCATCTTAATGTCATTCCATGGCTTGACACAGGAAAAAAAAAACCCAAAAAACAACGAGAAACCAAGGCCATAATCATACATTCCTAAGAATGCCAAGAAATAAACAAAAAAAGGGAATACTTGGCCTTTGTGGGTAAATATATCCCCCTGGATTTTTTTCCCACTGCAGTTTTGTATGGCATAACTATAGAAATGGAAATGCCAAAATGCAGATCTTGAGTTAGGGCCCATGCATTTCACCTTTTTCCCTGTACCAAAGCACCTTTGCCTTCTGGATCCCAGTCTGCAGTGTAACAGTTACCGCAATATGAAGCACATTTGTGACCCACTGAAAAGCAAAGAATCATGCACAGGCATTAGTATGACAGGTAGATACCCTTCTGTCAGCAGCACTGTAAAACTGAAAAAAACAAGCAAACCTTAGTTTACTGTCAGTTCTACAGTTGACTAGTTAAAGTCTTAAGGGAGGGGCAGAATTCTTCACACTTTCTTATTTTTCTCACAATTTATTTTCCAAATGATGATGCAGGATAATGGAATTGTTCAAAATACAAGTTTAAAAGAAAAATACAAACCCCAGTAAAAATTATCATCTTCTAAAAAACAATGACCTAAATGTAAGTTTAAAAAGAAAACTCATTTTTAGGACATCTAATTCCTTTTTTTTTTTTTTTTAATAGTACAGAGTAAAACAAATTAAATTTTATAAGCATCCATCTGGGATTCAGAATGTTTGATTGCATTTTTACAACAGACTGAAATGAAAATAAGTAGTTTACTTTAGCAGTTGGTACAGTTCTATGCCTGGAAATTTATCATAGTTTGCCATGTAATTTAAGCACTTAATTTCCAACAGCTACTGCTCTCAGCCTAGGGATGCAGTGAGGAGAAAAAAAACCAACCTATAACAAATTACACATGATAAATTTTTAGTAGCCTCAATATGGTTTTTTGTGTCACTAGGAGACAGGATACCGTGCAACAGACTGCCTGAAAGAAGAGAAGGTTAACAAACTGAGTAGTAAAAAGAAGAGGCTATGTGAAAGGTGACCTTCTGAGAAGAGGTATTCCAGCCTCTGGCTGGGATGAGGAAAGGCTTTGACTCCTACAGAATTATATTAAAAGTAGCTTATCATTCACTCTGAAAGAGAGTTGTCCTGGCAACTTTGCTTTGTATTGAGCCATGCGATACTGCACTTATGCATTTGTATGCCTTTGACGTAGCTTCTTGATTGGACTTTTCAGGAATCCAGTGCTGGGATGCTAAGTCTTTAATCCTACATCATAAGACAGATGCCAAGCTACTTAATTCTACCAGAATTACTTCTGCTCCAGGACTGCAAAGGATCAAAGCACAGGCAGCAGTTTTATCAGTGTTTTCTTGGACCTCAGCAGAATGTAGGCACCAGAGTCCCAATGTACTTACCCATGGGCTGAAATAACTTGTCCTTGTCGGGAATTTCTGGTGGAACAAAAATCTCAAACAATAGTTTTGCATTCTAGCTAGTCAACTGTGCCTTGTTTTAGAATGACAGATCTTTAGGACTGCCAGTAGCATCCGTGGAAGAATCTTTGCAAGACAATATTGTGTCTCCCAAAGCACTGGACCAAGAGTTTCATATTTTCCTCATGCTGTGTTTAGAAGAAATTCACAGCAGCTTACATAAATATACTCTGCTTTTTTAATGTGTTTTAAATACCTTGTTATTCCAGTAGAAAGCAAAAAGAAAATTTTAAAAATAGCATTAAATTCATTTAAACAAATGAGTGGCACGCAGCGGACTGGATGTAAGGAGAACACTGATCTCTCGAGGCAGGTCTTGTGGCATCAGTTCCCTTCAGGATGTGTATGACCTCTTGATTTGGATTCAGTACTTTAAGACAGCCAATCTTTAATATGTGCGTTTCACTCTGCTCTCTCTTAGCTGCAACTCTTGACAAGGTAACAGCAAAACAAACAGATGACTTAAGTAGGATTTACAGATACGTTAAAAAAAATAAATACAGGACAAAAGGCAGGAAACACAGTAGAAGTAACTGGTCATACATCACAGCAGAGGAAGGTTACAGTGGAGTAGTCCTTATGGGGTCAATGCTGAAGTTGCTCACGTTCAACACGTTCCTCAGTGTTCAGAAAAAGAGGACAAATAATGAAGCTATCAAAAGCTGTTTATGATATTCAGTGAAGGCTTAGTGCAAGAACTGCAGAAGTATCACATGCAACTGAGGGATGAAGAGATGAAAGACAGCAGGGAGATGAAACCACGTAGCCAATTGAACATGAGGCAGGTAGGAAAACCAACTTTATTTCACAACATAGGGGGATGAACTCATTACAGTCTACAAGGACTGAAAAATGGAAACATCCTCATAATTCATACTTCTAAGAAAACATTAGCTTAGCAGCACTTCAAAAAACCCAACAAACACGACGTGTGGAATGATAACAAAAGTATTAAAGAATTGAAAAGCAAGCATAAACAACTGTTAAAACAGGGGGTTTGCACATTTTTAAGTACTACCAAGACACCCTAGATTCTCTAGGCTAAAAAAGGAGTTGGTACAAAGTAGCAAAAGACAAAGCACTGAACTGTATGTAAACAGCTGTCTGCACCACCTGAAGAAAGCACTGTGAACTCCAAGAGTCTGAAATCTTAGTATATCAAACCTATCCCACCGGCAAAAGCCAAAAATAATTAGTGCTTAAATGGATAGAGATAATACAGCCAATTCAGAAAATCTAAGCTGAGCACTACTTGGCTTCCTAACTACTGACCTTCAGGAGCACTTCCTATACCACATTCAATCTGCAGGGAGCTGCAAGTGCAGTGAGGGTCTTCCATACTGCTTCAGCACGTAAGTGGGCAGAAACATGAAACAGAATATACGAATGATATATGCCACCAGTCATCACCTTTCCCATGCCCTCTAGACACAATTATATGTGTTTGAAGGCTTTTTCCTTCAAGTTCAGCTCCTCTATGGCCCAGCTTGCTAAAGCCCCAGCATCGCACATCCCCTCTCTCACAGCTCCCAGATCCATAGGCACTCCATGACCTGTATTTCATGTTTGTGATTCACTGTGGTGCAACCATTTCTGCCTCTTATCTTTTGCCCTGTCAGACTTTAAAGTTGGTCGGCGCACCTCCAGGTAGGTAGACAGGTAGTTACAGTGTCTCCGTACCTTACTCAATCTATTTAAGTGTGGAATGCCTGATCTCCAGGTGTACACTTTGGTGATATTTTTTAAGCAGTTGTGTTGCAATACTTTGCAATACTACTTTGGGACTCCAGATCTGGTATTTGATGGAGATTAACTAAATGTAAAAAGCTAGTAGTACAGAATATAAGCTAAAAGATTGCACTACTTGTAAAGGATAGTGTTGTAAAAAAAAAAAAAAAAAAAAAAAAAAAGCTAGAGCAAATTTATTTTTTGTTTGTATACTCATACATACAATGAGATGGTACCTATTTATCTTACAGGTAAGCTCTAATAGAAAGAAAATCTAGATTTCCTCAAGTGTAAATTTCCTCACTTTGATCAGTAGCAATACAGCTAAAATTGCATGCTTAAATACATGTATTTACATAAATGTCCATCTTGTATTGAAGTAAACAGTCAACATAAAAGCACTGAAAATTTTAGACACTCTATTTTATGTTATTACGTGGTATTTTCCTTCTCTCTTTACTGATGAGTTCTACCTGGTAAGACAGGAGATACATTATTATTCATACTCTTAAAAAGAAAAGGGGGGGAGGGGACGCGACAGGCACATAGCAAAATGCTTATTTACAGTGTCAAGATGAATGTTTAGAAGAATTTTATCACTTTTTGGGCAGCAGTTTGCTCCCTGATGAAAATTAACCTCTTTTGCTATATGGTATGACTTGATTGATAAAAACATTTCACCAGACTAGTCGTGAATGAACTGTCCTTATTCCTACACTGTCTCAACAGGATGACATTTCAATTACTGACACAGTATGATACTGTACAGACAAGAGGTAAGTAATTTAATAGATCGGTCCAGAACTTCCTGTAAGCAATACATACAATTCAATTAGTTTCTCACAATAGACTACAGCAGTTATTTGAGGAGCTTCAAGCACTTCATCTGGTAAGTCTTCACAGGGGCAGGAATGCCCTGCTGTTTCCATTCACATCTGTCACTCAGCATTAAAGTTTCAGAGCGCTGTGAACATGGACACAGGGGCTGTAGCGGCACTTGGATTCACCTGTGCGCGGCAAGAGGGAGAGGGCCTGAACGACAGCGAAATTTCCAAACCCAGCAGTCAGGGTAGCAGATGCGTCAAAGCGAAGGGGAGCAGCGACTGTCAGCCACCGCCAGCGTTGCAGTCTTCCCCAAGCTGGATTTTAGTTACTCCTGTAACTCTGTGAACTGAAGAAACGGTCTGCTTTTGAAGGAATAAATATTTCTACACTGTATTTTAGAAAAATCACGAGTTTGATCATTTTGCCTTCAATCTTACAGCTTCAGAGGACTGAGAGTTAAGATATGACACTATGCTGTCCCCCATTTCTCTTGGTCCAAACTCTTCATTGATACAGATTTGCCCGTGCCTTTATACCAAGGACAAATCTGTTACACAATAACATAGATGTATCAGTGTCTGTGCCTATAGGGCACATGTTTGTATACTACTGTCACTTGCACTCTTCTTTCCCCTCCATCTTCTCTCCACACCCTCACTCTCCAGGGTATGCACAACTGTTTTACTTTAGGTAGGTTTTTCTTAAAGTCTTATTTTTATATTTTCCCTTCTCTTTGGCATTGCTTTGCATCTAGTTTTCTTTGTTTGGTTGTGGTTTTAGAAGTTATTAGCCGATTGAAGAAATTAAAAAACTTCTTGTCTTCACTAAAAAGCCCTGCCGCCTTTTCAGGGATCCTGAGGAGCTATGCACAGAGGCTAGTCAGGAAAGTTAAATATTAATTAATAAGTAAGGTAGAATAGTTAAAATTAATTCAGTCTCTGTTGGGACCCTCTCATTCAGAATTAAAATAGACTTTGGTTTAATCTCCTTGAGAAATGAATTATGCTAAATTAAAATAAGGCCACTTCAGTTCCGATACTTCTGAAATGTAGTAGTTCTACTTAATTTGAATTAAAACTGCACATGAAGACAATTCTTTAGATTTGTCTTATAAATCCTTTCCTGAACTGAATGGAAGAGGTTTACAAAAGTCGTGTTAAGCTGCTCTTGAATTGCTGTACTGAAGCCTATCACTGGTGTTTAATACCTGTTTGTCTGGAAAGAAACTTCTGGTATTTGAGGGTAACTGACTAAACGTATATAATCATTAGACTCACATTTACAGTAGTTAAGTAATTTCATATGTATTTTCTACAGAAAGCCCTACAGATTTTACTGTCAGGGATTCCAGAGGCATCATTGCTAGTGAATTAGATGGTTAGAGTACTAACTGTACCTGACATGAGAGATGCGGGAATATGAGCACATTTAAAACTCGTAAGTGAAAACAAAGAAAGATTGTTTAAAAGGGGGCTTGTTTAAAAATGAGTATACCTACATATTTTGAATACATATTTTTAGAAATGTAAAAGTCATAACTTTTCCATAATCCAGGATAATCTAAATCATCAACATTAGCAGTTACTATACATACTCTACTTGATTAAAAACAAACTTGATTTTTTTTTGCTCCAAGATGGACGCATGTGAGTGCGTGTGTTGGTATCACATCTGACCAGCAACTCTGCTCTCTCAAGTGCTGCAGAAACCAGAGCCCCCACCTCACATTATGTCCTCGTGCCAAGGGACTCATCTGAGGAGAAAATCTCACCTGGGATTTCTAAGAAATTCTTCTCCACCTAATGTAATGTAATGTAGCCATTAGACTGAAAAATCTACAGACAAACTTTAGAGAAGCAAGTGACATAAAAGCCTAATTCCTATTTTCAGAGTTGACTAAGGAATCTATCTGCTGCTGACCTTTACAAATATTACCATAAATCAAATATAAATTATCACCTGCCACTTATTTTTCCTGAAATTAACTGAAGTTTACCATGGCTGTACACAGAAAAGCCTGCACATCACTGCCTGCTGTTTGATTTTAATCACATCCCTCACAAACGGGACTTAAAAAAACAACAAATCTGCCAATAAAAAGCAGACTAAGGGAGAAACAAAATTTTGTACCTTATTTCAGATTTATTCACTTTCCTAAATTAATGAAGTATGGGTGCTGATGAAAACAGACTTTTTTTCCCTCCCTATCCCAGACTCTTTTAATTTATATTTAAATTTAATTACACTGCCTAGATGGGCACGCTATAAAAAGTTCAAGAGGGTAAATCAAATTATTACCACTTTTAAAAGCTAAAGAGCCTATTTGACACCACCCTATGCCCAATAATACTGTATATGCTTATTTTCAGATTATGTAGTCTGAAGACACAGTAATGACAAAACTTCATTTGTAAAATTATGGTATCAATATTATTTGGAATAGAACTTCAATTGCAGAATTAATGGCACACTAGAGTTCCATACCGAAGGGTAATAACAGGAACACAGGGTCCCTAAGAATATCTGCTGTAGCTTTAAAAAGATATTTGGAAAATAAAATCTTTAATTTTTTGCAGTATTTTGGTGGAGTGATCCCCGTATAAAGGTCAAAGTGTAAGCATACTTGCACCATGCTACGGACTTTAGTTAAAAATACAAAGATGTAAATTAGCACTCAAAAACCAGAATCTGAAGGTAACATCTTAGTCAATGTTTAGAGAACCAGCTGATCAAATTTGGACAGCTTTTTGCAGTGGAAAGTTCAGGTGTTCAATTCCAGAGAGCTGTTGGTTTGTTTATTTGGAAGTAATTTTTTTAAAAAACAAGTATTTCTGTTTTGGAACTGAGAGAGATATTAAAGTGAATTGCGTGCTCTTCCCTGACAGACTGTCATTATGAAGACACAAGAGGGAAATTAAGAGTTCGGTGTCAAACTAAGTGTGTCACTCCAGTCAACATCTAAACAAATTCAGAGACACAAAAATCTGCAAGTTGAATTTAAATGAATCAGGCTATACATGGAAACAATAAATGTTAAAAACACATATAGTCTGAAAACACCTTAAAGCAAGTAGAGGCCACCACACCATAATGGAAAAGAGAATAGTGGCCTGTTGACAACCGGTGTCACTATGTTATTGCACATGAACAGGTGACTGCCAGTGTAATAGGGCATAAGGTTGGCTTTTGCCATGGCCACGAAGCAGTCTTAAGTTTTAGCAGTTCTATCATTTCTACTGCCTGTATCAGAGCCAGTCACATAAAACAACCAGTTAAAGACTTAAGTCCTGTTAGCACATAGTTCAGTGCCCACATACTTCCAAGGCAACATATTACTGCCATTTTCTAGATTGTCCATTTACTTTATATCCAAACACAGTATTGAATTGGCCATCACCTATCTCTAATGTTCTCAAAGAATTAAAAAAATGAGCTATTAAATGGGCAAAATATTTTTTGTTAATGCAGGTTCACATTCAAGATAGTTCTTGCAGACTCTTTGTTAAATATGAACAAGTGGTTATCCCAGTTTTTGAAGAGACCACCATTCATTAAACTAAAAGTTAAATTACATATTAATTATTACTGCAGTCATCTAAAAGCATACGCATATATTGTCATATTTGGGTGAATGAGATTGTCAGGATTTCTCATTTTTATTCCTAGCTTGCATCTTTCACTTGACAGCCACAAATGAAACTATGAAGCAGATCCAAAAATACAGGGATTTTCATTATATGTTTTAATACCTTCATTTGAAGGATCATCTATTGACACTGCTACTGATAGGATGAGTTCATCTGCCCTAGTTATCCCTGTTTTAGCTATTACATACTCATCTTCTTCCATCGGTAAGTTTCTAATCCCTTCTCAGGACATTAAAGAGTACAATTGCCGAAGGGGGTAGGAAAGTATTCAGACATAAGGCTAGTCTTGTGGATTTGCATTAGGTCTTCAAGATAATCATTTGTATTCTCATTCATAGCCAACACTATGACAACAGAACAAGAGCATTATTTTGACTCCAGGGTAAAATATATGTATATATTAGGTCCTAGAACTTATGCTAAGGCTATTCCATATGTGAAGCCTAACAAACCCAAGATATTTAAAAAAGCACATGCAATGATTTTTATAATTAGGCTGTAAAACACTGCCTGAAAAACAATGTTTCAGTTGACTTCATGGTGGTTTATAACTCCATGCAAACTACCCGTTTTAAACTTCTGGTGATTGGAGGAAGGGACTCAGGAGAGATGATTTAGTTGAGAACACTTTTTAGGAAGAGGTAGGCATTACAACTGTTAAACTGTGATACTCTACCACCTTTTGAAGCAGTGATATTATTCTAATTGCAGAGAAGTTTATTTCAACATAAAAACATAAGAATGATAGTATTTATTGGTTCAGACTAAGGATCCAACTAGCACAATATTCTGTCTTCAGCAGCAGCTATTAGTGTATGCCCAGAGAAGAGGAGAAGCAGGACAAGCATATTGAATATTTTCCCCTAACACTTTCCTAGCCATGGACTATTTTCATTTGGGGGGATTTCTTATGTGTACTACAGTTAATCTAGTTAGTGACTCCCAATGGATTTGTTTTGGAAGTGCTTTCCCAGCTTGTCCCTCTGAACTCATGCATAACTTTTTGCACTTACAACACCCTTTAGGAAGGAGTTTCACATGTTTATCAGCCCCAGGGTTTCATTCCCGACTGGTAATGGTAAGGTCACCACCTATCCATTTAGACATAAAGCTTATTTTGCGCAGCATGCAACACTTCACGTTAATCTACATTGAATTTTATCCGCCATTTTACTGTCTCAGAGAATCGTTGCATAAAAACTGTCTACAACAGAAAGTCCCTGTAAAATGAACAAACACTCAACAACAACAAAACAGCCTGTATACTCTAAGGTAGTACTCATTACCATTTGCACCCAAATTTCTGCTCTAATTATACTCTATTCCTTACTGCTTCTATACTCCCAAGTTAATCCATACAATGGTTCAAGGAAAAGCACACACACAGCTGAGAACTGCATTATATTGCATAAGGCTGAGATAGTCTTAATGCTGCCATTTCCTAACATTTTGCGTGCATAATTTGGTAACTTTCTAGGAGTTCCTTTAAGAATATTTTTAAACATAATGTCAAGTGCTGTGTCCTATATACAGATGAAGTTTTAATATTAACTTTACAAATGATGTCAGTAGTTTGGAGTCTTACAAGAATGTTACAGAACGTAGGACTTCCAAAGGGAGATCATTAAGGATGGCTATGGGATGCTTTTCAGTATGTCATTTGTAAGAGAAGCTGAACTGTATCTTTCATTATAATTAAGATTCAGATTCAGAATGAGAGACTAAAACTCAGACAATCTTTTCAAAAGAAGTGGTATGCAGCATGGTAACTTTATCTGTCCTTTTCCCATTAACATACCACAAGAAACCTTAAGACTTCAAAGACGATTCTTTTGGAATGATCTAGGAAAAAAAACCTTTTTGAAATAGATGATATGACGAAGTTAATGTGTTAATAATATGGGAGGTTTGAGTGAAATATTTAAACATATTCAGGAGAATAAGTTTAAAGATTAGGGTATTGCGTTTAGGTCCCCTACTTCAAGATATCCTTCTACCCACAGAAATTTCTCACTACTGCTTCAGTCTTCTGTGATGTTCAGTCAATCTGCCATATGCAGGATTATAAAATGTGAAGTTGAAACATTTTGTACAACACTGAATTTTGAAGATACTGCTTAAAGGAAGAGAGAGGTATGCAAATTGGGGGAAGCAAAGGCAGTCTATCTAGACCCTTTTCTGAAGAGGGGAAAATTTATAATCTGTGAGTGCTTAGCAGTGATTTATTAACATACATTTTCTAATTACTTACATTACTTAAAATCTGAGTGATCTTCTACAAAAATCACTAGAAGTTCACAGCGAGTCTGCAGCTGCAGCATATGAGAGGTATGTAGCTAGGATTGATTTTTTTGGTGAACAAAAAAAATATTTATAATCTGTTCGAGCTTGAAGCAGAATGTAGCATAAGTGCACTAAGTAATGGCATTCTCAGCATTTCCCAAAATTTCTTTTAACCTAAATGCTGCTAATTTCAATATATCTTGCTCTTTTGTCTCAGAGTGCTGTCTACAGTATAGCCTTCTTCTAAACAACAAGCCTATAGGAGGGGTCCTATTTCTTTATGATAACATAAAAAAAGGTGCTTTCAAAAAGCCAGGTACTCAACCATGCAATAAAACAAAAATCCTAGCAACATTGTAAGAGGACTCAGGCAAAATTCAACTCATATTTGCCAAGAGGACTTAAAAAATAAATTTGATTTGGGGAGGGGGGGTGGGGATGTTTGATTGGTTGGGTTTTTTAAGGTATTCTTCTCTCAGTATCTGATATTTTACATTTAGGTGTCTCAGTCAACTACTAGCACAAAACCTACTCAAAATCCAACTTTGTAACATTCCTGCATCCACCACACCCTTCCACACAGGTGATTTCTCTCTGAGGTAGACTAATAGCAAGACCACACTGGCAAACGTTATCAATGCTAATCAGGAAATTGAGAAAGCATAGAAGTACGACGCAGAACTTCAAATGAAATCTTCATTGGTTTCTTTGAAATTAATGAGGCTTCTTTCCCTAAACAGGACATGACAAACATGCACATTAGAACTTGTGCAATTTTATGTAAGAAAGCAAATGCTGCACCTCTGTGTATGAAAAATATCTGAAACTGTAGAGGTTCAAACTACCTCACAGGCAACAGACAAGAGATACAGACCTTAAACCTGGAATTCTTTTCCGTTTAAAATAAAATAAAAAAAAAAAAAAAAAACCACAAACAAAAAAACCCCCAAGACTAATGAGGTTGAGGAACAATACTAATTTGGTATCAAAAGAACAATTTCTTCAGCAACACAAACCAAAAAAAGCATTTGGAAACATATGAAGCCCATGTCTTCCCATGAATGTTGACATTTTAGCTTTTTCATGATTTCTTCAAGCTACAAGCTCCTTTTAAAATAATTTTTATGCAAATAGGATCTAAAATAAAAGGGGAACATCCTTTTCACGTGCTCTCTTTGCCTCATGTTGTTTAGGATTATTTTGCTGTTTTGGATTATTGCTTTCTTTTAATTTATTCTATGTTTTTTTTTTACATGTATTTCAATAGAAGTTAATGGAACATTACTAACCTGCATTCAGAAATGGTAATTCATCTTGGAATTACCTAGGAGCAGCCTTGGAAAGCATTCATAATAAACTGCTGTCTCGGACTCAGACTTTAGGCACTGGTAGGCAGGTGAACTACAACTGTGGTGAGCCCCTGGATGCCTCTGCGTTAGTGCCTCCCACACCTTCAGGTCTATGCTCAGATGGTATCTTCCTCTTGGCAGTAGGCTAGAAAATATTTCTGTGCGCAAACAGGCAAAATTTAAGACTAAGGACTACCGTCTGGTAATCTGGTTTCTCAAAGAAAGTGCCATCAGAAAGTACATCCTGAATTCACAAATAATTTGGGGGTTTTTTAAACTAAGAAAAATCTCAAGCCTGTGATCAGTGTTGTTTTACACCAATGGCATCAATCTCTAGATTAATAATAATAATAAATCAATCGATAGCTTAATCTACATAAACCTGGGAGAGTGAGATTATTTCAGTTTGTTGGATAGAGTACAATTCCACAGCCAGAGCTGTTCTCCTCTTCCTTCTTTCCTTGTAAACACAGATGCTAACTGGGAATTTGAATCTGTCCTGGAAAACCTAGCCTCCTTTATGGCATTTAATATGAACACTTGTGAAAATTCTCCACTGAAGTCAATGACAGTTTTATTTCTATCATCTCTTTAATCCCCCATACTTTATCAGTTGTGACAGTTAAGAAAAATTTCCTAACCATTGCTCTGAAACTATGTTTTCTCCATTTTAAAATAATTTGCCATCTATTTCTTGATCTCGCAGTGATTTATCGTGTTATTTATAATATACAAATTCATGTTGCATCCAAAAACTGAAACATTCTCAAGGGCAGCGCTAAGTTCTTTACAACAACGTTTCAAAGACCAGGCCCTTCCAACACACCTCAAGAGGCAGCAGGCAATAAAGTAGGAATTGGTATGACATTTGAAAAATGCTGTCTTCAAGTATTTGAGGAAGTCTGTTTCACTTGTGGAAACACATCAACTTAATATATAGCAGAAATTATGGAAAATGAAAAACTTTGTTTAAAAGACTATTTCTTTTCACTACATTTTGCTGTCAATCATACTAACTTGCTGTTAAAAAAAAAAAGTGGAAGAGATCCAGATGTATTCAGGCAGAGATTGCCACTTAAAACCCATTGTAAAGATTTATGCAGCATTTACCTTCATGCAAGCGGGTAGTTTCATTAATATTGGTTACAGCTGAGTTGAATATTTAGCACAAGTCCATGTTTATGTAGTATCACAGACAGCTATATGAGATAAAAATTATTTTAAATATTGAGATTCACCAGAGAACAGGTCTGTAGTGCTGTAAATGGTTATGAAATGCAAGCAGTAAAACCAATACCCAACAGAGACTTCTTCCCTGGGCCTATAGCCAGCAAATCGTCTCCCTCCTAGCTCACTTTCTCTTGTTTTCTGATGAGTGTAATCACACCAACTACAGCAGAGCTTGTACCAATCTATACTGATGAATATATACTTAATCTACAACATGTGTACTCATATAGAAAGGAGGAATGGATTAGATTCAGTGCATATGCTTTCAACAATGTGTAGTTCCAACTTACTAAGTATAAATTAAAAGTTAAAAAACACCTGAAAAGGAAACGGGGCAATCATATCAACAAGGAAGTGAAACTGTGTTCACTATTGTACTCCTTAGTAAACATGTACATTTTGAAAATCATTGGTCACTTGAGTGAGCAGATTGCCTGCTTGTAACAAGCTAAATAAGCATACTTTTTTGTTTCTAGTAGCTATCCTTCATTTTCTGAATGCTCAAGATAGAAACAGCAATACCTTTAATATACAAATTAGAGTATAAAACTTTCTAACACTTTCAACTAGGCTTCCTCATTCATCTTCATAAATTATCAACTAATTATCAACAGAATGAATTATGCATTAGATTTTGCAGGGGTAACAGTAACTGGTATTGCAACAGTTGAGGTTAATGAGTAGACTGGGCTATGCGAGAACTGAACAGTGGAGCTCTACCTCTCTTAACAGTTCAATAATTATCACATGATATTGATCTCACTTGCTACATCATTTGAACACAACGAAGTCTATTAACCTAATAATAGTAGTATGATACTGTCCCCTGTACTGAAAACAAACTGAAAATTTCCTAGGAAGTGTCTCAGTTCTTAACAGTTCCCAAGAGCGGGGTTTTTTTCTTGCTTGTTTCCTTTAAGGAAACTGTTTCATACCACTCTACTTGGCTTTCCAGTAATTTAGCATTGAAAATCTGCTGCTTAATTATAAATGAAAGAACTTCTTTTGGTAGAAACAGAAGAATCAGTATCCACAACAATTCCTGACAATAGTTTTGAATTGTGAGCTTAGAAAGCTTGCAGTACAAACGTCAGTCTGAAAAACAACGTAGCGTGCATCGTTTGCTAGATCGGAAAGGAAGAGCTTGGACGACTTTGCGAAAAAGGAGTATTGGTGTTCATTTCTAACATAGCTTGCTTCTTGCATCGTATGTTATTTAATTTCCATAGCAACCCACAGGAGCAAGAAGCCAGCATTTTCAGAGAAATCTGAATTGATAAAATCCACAAAAGAGAAACCACGATAGACTAGGAATAGTACAGAAAATAAAGTCAGGGAAATTCTATGTCACCAGACACTCAAAGTTACTAAAAAGCTGTATCAGATTTCCACAAGTTATAAGCATCCTATGAAGTACTCACTGCCAATGTTTAGGCCATGATCTTTATAGAATAATAACCCCAAACCTGATAAATAGCACACATCAATACTCTAAATGATTACTGAAAAGTCAACTTTGCTCTCAAATCTTTCCATCAGTACCTAAACCCGAGGAAAAAAAAAAAGTAAACAAAACCCCAAAACCAACTCACCATCAGCAGAAACTCTCAGCATACTTGTAGTAAAATGAATGGCTTTTAATTCTCAATAATGATGTTAGCAATAATCGGTTATTATCTGCTGATACTGGACTTGCACCTCTGCTTGATGATTTTTCCGGGGGAGGGGGGGGGGGGGGGGGGGGGGAGACGACGACTAAGTCTAGAAAGAAGGGCAGTTATATTTTATAAATACAGATGACATCATGTAAGCCATCATATTTGTCAGCTGTTGGGAACAGCCATAGAAAATGCCGATTTGTGAGAAAAGTATATTTTCCAAAGTGCTAAGAAGGAAACTATACCATTTGTTCAGTGTGGCTTAGAAACCTTATCTGGTACTGTACAATTTGTCCAAGGTTACAGAAAAAAAAAAAAATAATTGCCTAAATAAGGTTGACAGCCGTTTATGTTTCAAATGCTTTTAAGGGCAAAACCGACCAGCGTTACTGAAAGTTTGGAACAAGATGCTATAACATCATATTGACGGTTCGCAGCGGATTTACACCTTAAGCGAAAGCAAGCCTCTGAGAAAAAGAAGGTAGTCTCCTCGTCAAAGTAAATCACTTCTAGAAACACTGAAAATAAAAAGCGCCAGACGCATGCTTTATGACCACCACGTGGATACCCCGCGTTACCTCTGAGGTGCACAGGTGGACAGGTGACAGGGCGCACCCTCGCAGCCCAGTTTGGCTTCAGGTGCGTAAATGCTTAGCGAACGTTACGCTGTCTAAAAGCTGTACCGGAAAGCTACATCCGTGGATTTTATCCCGTCCAGCCACAAGACAGCTCACAGCCGTCCCTTTTTTTTTTTTTTTTTTTTGGCTATTACTCGCAAGATGAAAGGAATTGCACCACCAGACAACGCCATCACCCCCTTAACCCCTCGGCGGTTTTCTCGCTACCGCGCAGCCCAGCTCGACTACAGCGGAGAAGCAGGCGTTTACCTGTGTGAAGAGACCCCGTGATGAGCCTGAGCAGGTACTGGGCAAATTTCAGTATTTCACGCTTACACCGCTTCCTGCAGCCGCTCATCGTAGGCGGGACGGTATTCCTCCCAGAGGGGCCGCAACACTTCGCCGATGCCGAGAGCCGGCTCCGCCGCCAAACTTCTGGGGCGCTCCAGAGCCTCCCGCCGGCCGAGCCAGCCCCCTCCGACCTACCCCGGCGGCGGGTCAGCGGCGCGGGGCGCGGGCGCAGCGGCGTGGGCGCAGCCACACGGCGCAGCCACCGCCACGGCCACCGCCGCCGCCGCCGCCGCCGCCCCCGCCCCCGCCCCCGCCGCGGCCGGACCCGCCGGCAGGCGCTGCCCGCGCGCGGCTCCGCGGGCGCGCAGCCCGGCGGGGTGGGGCGGGGCGGGGCGGGGCCGCGCAGCCCACCCCGCGCAGGGCAGGGCAGGCGCCGGCACCCGGGGGCGCCGGGTCCGTCCTCCCCCGTGAATCAGCACGAGGCAAGCGGGGCGGGCGCAGCACCCCCCTCCATCTCCGCGTTACCGAGGGGAGGCGGGAGGCGGGAGGCGGGGGGGAACCCCAGCGGGCGGCAGAGGGCCGAGCCGTGAGGCAGCATCCCGGTGGCAGCCGTTGCACCAAGGTGCTCAAGGTCGGAGCAGGGGACCGCCTCGCCCGCGTCTCACCTGCGGGAGTGACATCAGGCGCTGAGCTGGGGCGGGGGGGTGGGGGGTGGGGGTCACCGGGGGATGGGGGGGTCACCGGGGGATGGGGGGCTGTTCCCCACCGCCTTAACTTTTGCCCCTCGGCCGCAGGACCGTAGCCTGCTGAAGGTCGGGGAGAGCCCGGGCCGCTGCACAGCTGTCCAGAAGGAGTAGAGCAAGAGGAGCCCAAGAGCTCGCCCTGCCCTCCAGCCCACGGACCGGGGGCAGCCGGGAAGAAGCTGGCTCCGGCACAGCTAACGTTGCGTGGGTAAAGTCTCTTGAGGAAGCTACGTGCATTCCTCGCTGGTCCCTTACAAATTCATCCTTTTCCATCCCGCGCGAGAAGCGTTTCTTATTAATGAAAAGGATCTGCTGAAGTCTTTATCCATGACCAAAGAACCCAAAGAGTCTGTTTTCATCTCCCGTGGAGTACTTCCCTGTACTACATGAACACAGAGGACAAATCTATTGCATTAGATGGTGATGCAATACGGAATGCCTAATACAGTTAAAAGAAGACAAAGAACCCATTAAGGAAAAGCTTAACGGAGGAAAATCACTGTCTGATCTAATTTTAACGACAGCATTGACCTTAAAACATTTTGGTGAATGCCTTTAAAAAATCGTAACCAACACAAATACACATCTTCAAGCTATGCTTTGTATTATGCACTGGGCAGAGATAAACACATTACGGACACAATACATCAAAGCGATACCAAAGTTGCAGTTAGATGACATAGTTTCTGGGTCTGCTATCCAAAACACAAGCATGCTCTCATATGCTTCCAGTGAGGCTACACAGTTAATGGAAAGAACCAAAATGAAATAGCTCCCAGAAGCCCCCTGTTTAGCCCCGTGAAGGGTTTAGCCTGAGAAGGAACTGGGTGAGCTTTTACAGTATCTCGTGTTTACATCCCTTCCTACAGCCACGCATCTTAAGCAGTAACTATTTCCTGTGTCTTTTCAGAAAAACTCTGGCAAGAAGAGTTTGAAAAAAAAAAAAAAAACCAAAAAAACAAAACACCACAGCAAAATCATCAAGTTTTGAGGCATTAGAGATTGCAGTATGCCTTACCAGTTTCTAAACGCCTCTGGTCTCTGAAAAGGAAATTGCTTAAATAGCTGGCAGAGGTGAAGAGATACTGAAAACAGAAGTGAGTATCTCTTCTTTATAAGAGGACAGAAGAGGCCAATGCAAATGGTTCTTAGCTGGAGTCCTTGACCTTCTTAATCTTTTGACATTTTTATTTGCTTTATACAAGTTTCATTAGCAGTGTTATTCAAAATAAAGAACTGAAATGCTGGTTTTCTAAAGCCTTACGTAAGCATGTATCACTAACACCATGTTTTGTTGATGGTGCTGTCCCCGTACCCATCCTTCCCCCGCCCCCCCCCCCCCCTCCCGGACAAAGCTACATCAGCTATGACACTTGTTCCTAAACCTTTTACATTTCAACACATCAATAACAGTTATTGCTACCTAGAAAAGACTTCATGAAAGGTTTCTGACCATTTTCAATACAAGGATCTTGACAAACAGTGGAGTATTTGGATAGAATTGGATCCGAAGCTAGCTCCCAATATTTCTCTGCTCAACAGAAAAGGCTGACTAATCTTTAGACCAAAGCTGCTTACTCCAAATCAAAAGAACACATCAGGGAAAACAGGACAGGAAAATCAGAATGAAAAACTGTAATAAAACCATCATGGTTTTGTTAACAAATATATTATAGTGAAACAATATGAAGGACAGTTGGAGAGTATCAACTTCTATATAATAGTAATGTACTTTTTTTTTTATTTTTTTTTTTTTTTAAATTGATGGGACACACTGAAGGCCTCAGTCAGAACCAGCCTCTTTGCACTGAAGTATATAAACACTTTTTATATCTATAAGCTACGTCCACCCCTAATAATTCACAATCTGTGACTTAAATCTGAACTAAAACCTATTAAAAAAAAAAAAAAAGAAAATTCCTATTAATGTCAGATGGATCTGGATCAATTCCTGTAAGTTCTGACTTTGGAATCGGGTACTTGGAAATCAGGGTTTAAAAGCCATTATTTAAGTACAATGGGGAAGGAATAAAATGCACACACACAAAACAAAAGAGTTTTTCAGACATTAGGAAAAGTAAATGGAAGGAAAAGTAAACATTGTTTGTAAACTCCTGGATTTTCAAATTGTTTTACCCAGTCCAGCTGACAGGCTCCCAGAATAATATGAAACACAAGGTTATTTTGTTTTGAAGTACTTGGAAGTCATGAAATGACTGTGGAAGAAACATATGCTTTTTTTTTTTTTTTTAAAGACTGTCCATAATAACAGTCCAGTTTACATGCAAAATGGAAAAGCTTCCCTGAATGTACAAAGTGTACCATAGAGCTGTTAAGACAAATTAATTGATAATAATAAAATATTTTCTTCCTTCGAGGATTTCTAAAAAAATCTACAAGAAAATCTTAAAAATCTTTGTCACCATGGCAAGAAAACGATCAATTTATGAAATTCAGTTCTATTCCATCCATTAGATGTAGTTCCGCATGCATGTTTTTAGAGCTTTAGTTAGGGTCTATGCACCAGGCCCACATGTTGGCAACTGAAGTGCACCCTAACCACATACAGGAGGGGGGTATACACTGATGTAGCTTTAGTCTCACACTACAAAAGACAAAACTACACAAATCTTGTAGTTCAGAGCTGGTCAGTATTAGCAGGTATGTAATCAGTATTTCTTTTCTTGTTCCTGTATAGGAATAGCATTTCACTATAAAAGAAACCAAAACAATCAAAACCAAAGCAGAAATCGATTAACAGCAATAGGAAAACATGTTTTAAAATAAGTAAGGAAAAAACGCCCTGATATTTATATTGCATAGGCTGCTGGGACAAGCTAGTCTAATCTTCCTTCAAAGAAAAATCGTAAGCCCAAATGCGCTGCCTGTCTCAGAACACAACATTGCGATGGCCTGTGTGAGAGACTGAAAGAGTTAATGTCTCAAACATTGTGGTGGGGCAAGTTCTGCTTGAAGACAAACCCTGCACAGCAAGGAACCGAGGTGAAAAGCCCACCAGCTCAGACATCAGCAACAGGAGGGGGAGGGCGTGCTGGGGGGTGCGCAGGTCCCTGTTCTGATAAGCTGTTCCGAGACAAAGATCAAACGATGGCCACGTCTGCAGGGAAGGAGAAGTTACTCCCCAAACGACCCCCAAGCCCAAAGGCTCACACACTGCTCATTAGCCTGACGAGTTTGGGTGCCCGCCCAAAGGAGGGACAAGGATGGTAAAAGGGCACCAACTGAAGCCCCGGGTGCGCAAGCCCGCTGGAACTGGACCCCTCGGCTGACTGGACCAACGCTGGACCCAGGATCGGTGAAATCTTTCTCTCTTCCTTTTTCTCTCTCTGTCTTCTTCTCTCTTCCTTTTCCACAATCCCTACACCTCATCCCTTTAAGACACAAAGCGTTGACCAAGTCTGGGACTAGGAGTGGATCCAGCCACCCCTTGGCCTTTCTCTGAGGAGGAGCCTGGAAAGCAAGGGGGTCTGCTCTGAACCTCATCACTCGACGGGAGGGATCTCCTTATTGCCTGAATTGATGTATATGGTTACCACGGGTTACAGGGTTTACAGAAGTAGTCTCATGCCAGTTCCTGTTGTGAGAAACCCCTCGCCTACTATCACACCTCCCCAGTTCAGTTTGCTTCTGTCATGAATAAAATCTTTAACTGATCATTTAGTGTCTTTTAGCCCAAGGGAATTCTGAATTAAACATGACTCCCTGGTCTGTCCAGCCCAGGTTGTGACAACCTGGCATAAAATTATAAGTAATAATGAATTAGCTAGCATTATAATTTCTTTCTGAGAGAGAAAGAGTTACTACATACAGTTTATATTTAATAACAAAACAAAGCAAAACCATCTCTTAAATACTCAAGAAGAAATTAAATTTGGCTGTCATCATATTAAGTAACAATGGCAAAGACTTAACTTGCAAAAAAGCACAGTATAATGGTTTAAGGAGAAAAAAGCCATCACAAATATTTGATGAGAAGAAGAAGCCTGTGCAATAAGGATGACAGCGCATGCCAGATATAAACTTGCTAGTCTGGTAACAAAAAAGCAACAGCGCAAGCTGAAGTGACATATACAGGGCACAAGTTGATTGGCTTATTGGAGACGATTTGCCTTGTATACCTCTTTCATTTGCAGTTGTTATTGAAACTCTCTTCCAACTTCAAAAAAGCAAAATTTCCTCCTGAACTAGCCTGCGCTGTTGACTAGGAGCAAATTGAAATCTTATAACAATTACAAAATCAACTCAATTAGATGCTTCAGCCTCATCAGAAAGGGTGACTGCAGGAAGTCAAGCAGGAGCACTGAAAACCTATACACACAGTTTCCTCACTGTTGACTTCAGCAAGGGCTTTTGTTCTTAATGCAAATGCTGAATTCCACAACTGAACATTTTTATCAGAGGATTTCTAACCTCCTTATTTCAAAGAAGAGAGATAACATTTACAACCTAAGCACATGGCAAGAAACAAACAGATGGGTAGAAACAAACAGATGGGTGAACACAAGGTAACAGCGAGATGTTTACAATCAGCATAATAAACAGCTGCCACAAGTAGATGACCATCATCAGATCTCCTTTCAGTTGCTCCCTGTCTGTCATAAAAGTAAGGGTCTTCCTAAATCACAATCCCTAATGTGTTTATTTTAATAGCACTTCTCTGGACTTCTACTTCTCAACTTGACAGTACTGTGTACCAAGGTGTCCAAAGTTGGCCACCGTTACTCTAAAGCGGATGCAGCAGGATTAGTGTCCTTCATCATAGAAGTCACTGGAAATTGCAGAACTAATCCCAAATTATTCACCATGTCTATGAAAATATCAGCCACCACTTTTAGCCATAGCCAGTGAATAGCAACAAAAATTCTCCTGCACCTCGTTTCCCACATTTAGTCTTAGATATTAACACAAACCAGAGATGGTTATATGCCATCATGTGAGCTGGGGAAGTAGAGATGCAGATATGTGTTCCCTTCCTAACTGATTAGTAGTAACGTGCTAGCTAAATTTACTTAGCTCAAAATGGTTATTGCTCACTGCTGTCTGTCCTGAATGTTATAGCCACAACAAGGGACACAAAACTATTTCCGCTTCGTCCATTCCATATTAAAATGGATGCCTACCTGGGACATGGACATGATCTTGCTCTGTCTTATGTGGGAATAGTAACCCCCCCAGAGCCCAGAACAGATAGTGAGGGGACTGCCAAGGTCCCTGGTTATGAAGACAAACCTTTTTTTTTTTTTTTCTCTTAACCCCTTTATAGCACAATTAAACACTTTCTAGTAGCCCAACTGTTATTTATCCAAATGGCATGCAATGTTTCTTAATGTGGAACAAAAGATAATAAGAAATCTTTATTGTGGACTATGCCACTGAAAATTACTACAGTCTTCCTGCTTTTGTCTATAGTTTTTAACTGCTCCTGAAAGCTTGCTAAGAATAATATTCTCAAAATCAAATAGCCCTATTGCTGTGCTTAAAATAGGACTACAGAGAAATGACTGCTACCTCATGCTGTTTGCATATTATCAACAAATTATACATGTACTCCATTCTAATAGCTAATACCTGCATAAAATAAATTACTTTCATCGCCGTTACAGTTCCAGACTCCATAGGTTCTAACTTAATTTTCTATTGCATTTATGGAGCTTAATAAAACATGGTGACTTAGCCCACCAGAACATAAAACCTTTGACCAGTGTAACAAAAACACTTTAAACATTTGTCTCTATTATTTCTAACTTCCCTGTAACTACCTGCTCTGTCAGAATGCCTTTTTTACCTACTCAGTGTCCTTGAAGCTTACCCCAAGGATTCATTTTCACACAACACTAAGATGATACTGCAGACGGTCAACTAGGAGCTACGGCTGCTTCAACCTCCCACACTTGCCTAATTAAATATTCATCACTCCAGAATGTTGCAGTGTCAAACACGAGCAACTTCCCAGCCTGACCTTCCACAGCCAGCTTGAGGTTTGTGCTGGAGAATAAACAAGACTGGGACTTACCTGCTGAAACATAAAATGGGATAATGCAGTTTTCATGTTGCACATTAAGTTCTGTGCATGCACTGTAAAATTCTCACTGCAGAAGCTAGAGTACTATCTTTTAATGTTCAATATAAATTGACTATCTGTATGCAAAGCTAACTATAAAGCCTACACGGGCAGTGTTATCAATAATCTTTCTACAGAACACTAAAATCTTTTCTTCCTTATTATACAGATCCTGTTTTGTATGTATGGTCGTGTCTTCCAACTTAAAAACCAAACCAATGCTGAGTATTCTCAAAAAAAAAAAAAAAAAAAATCAAAAAAGATTTAGGCATACTACTATCAACAAGCATGTGAGATATTTATTTTTTTTGTGGCTTTGGACTCCTATCTTAGTTTCACATACCCCACTTAGAAGAAATTTGCATTTTGCCTCCAAGACAAAAGAATTCATTAATTCCAAATCTCTCTCCTCTGTGGAAAGACTATATGGAGTTATTATAACTCATTTTAGTTGTACTAGATTCTGCACATATTTACATTTGTATTTAATGAAGAGAAACCTGAACTGAAAAAAAATCAGAAGGAATCAACTTCCCTGCTATAGAAACCATAGCTTTAATAGTGTATAGGTTCCATAGATCTTTCAAGATTTGAGAAAACTAAAACATATCCATATGCAACAAGAATATTGAAAGCTTGCATTTTGACCCAAACAGCTACATTAACCTGTTAAAGAAGAAAAATATATCAGAAATTGGATGTAAACATCTTTTATTTATGCATACTAGGTATGCGGTGTTCTTAAGACCATGAAATAGTGATTGGACCAAATCTATGACAATTCTGTAAGCATAGTAAATGTATACATACAGCTTACGCCAATAACTAAACATATTCATGGGAAGTATGCTTTTGCTCCATATATATATGTAGTGACACATATGTCTGTATATATATTTATATAAAATACACATATGGTTTAAAAAAGTGTGATTTCATAGCTTCAATAATTTATTCAGTCATCTGAGAGAACCTTTTTCATTCTAGGCTTTCCCATAAATGGTCAAAACTTACATTTCATCTTCCCAGTCAAGGGCTTCCTTACAGTTTTCAGTGATTTTCTTTCCCCTGGCATTGTTTGCTAGCCCAAAACAATTGTGGATGCTGTAGAGGTTGCAGATGTGTCTTGATGTCCTAATTAAACTAAAGATTTAAAGGTGCAAATCCTTAAGTCTTCACATCCTTAATCTGGCATGAACTGCAATGCATTTGGGTGAATATACTGCAGCTACTACTTCAGGGAGGAGAAAGATAGAAGACAGGTGCTACAGCCCAAACAGTCCTTCAAAGCCTACATCTTGGTTGAAGTGATTTTTAAACAGCTGTCCTTCATCCAAAATTTCTGTTATTTCACATGAAGTACCAGTGTTGAGAGCAAGTTAAATTACTACACTGCTAGGCCTGTAGTATCTGTCTTTTCCCTCTGAGCAGGGTCCTGCAGATACTGAGAAGAAAAACAGTCTGTCAGCATTCCTATGGGATCCTTCAGTAAAGCTCTTTGGGGAACACGAGCAGTTACTTGTCTACTCCAGATTTTCCAGAACTGGTGTGATTGTAATACTGACCCATAGATCTTCCTCCCACATAATACAGGTGATTAGCTCTCCCAAAGTAAGCAAAATTTAACTTTGACAAATAAGAAATTAATTTTAAATAGAGTTGATCTTACATCTATGGTCTGATAAACCTGAGCTTAACCTTGCTCATGGGTAATAAGAAAGGTTTATACTTGCTCAAAACTCTACCACTGTAAACTAAATATTTTTATTTTTTTTTTTTTTACTCTGCACACTTATTTTCATTCCAGGCAAATTAAAAACACATTCCAAAAGTTATGTTGTGATCATATCTGGTCAACCGGAAATTCATCTAGGTTTCACGCTACAGATAAAGCCTGAAGGAGCTACCCACTCTGTGCTTCAGATAGGAAACAGTGATCAAGGATATAAATTGGAGAGTAAGCATACCCATTTAGCATTGCTGGCCCTGTAAAGGAAACATTTGAGTCTGCATTACGGTCTTCAAGTTTCATACTACATACAGCTGGTAGATCTTGATGGCCTTATTCAATACCTGTGCAGTACCATCATTTGTGTTCCTACCTCTTACCACACATTCTTTTGCAACCATATATACCACCACTTCTCCAAGAAGTATGGCCACAAGTACTTGTGGCTGCCGGCAAGCCTCCCTCATCTGTCCTTCTAATGCTACTTTAAATCAGTCCTTAAGGACCAGAGATGGAAAGAGGCAGAATCAAAGTAAATCTTAAAGATTAAAAGCGGGGAATGGAGCAACCAGGGAATTCAGTCTCACACGTGACTCACTGGCATTAGCGAAAGACAGAATTTTTGGTTCCCCGCTGGGAACACTCAATGGCAGGGCAAGTACTTGGGACCACGTGCTTAAGACCTCAAGAAACTACAGAAGTCGAGTATGAAATCACTGCAGTCTCTTAGTGACAACAGAGTCTAAGATCTGATCAAATAAAGTCCTGAAGCATAAATCCAAATCATTTTCCAACTCACAGCCTGAGAAAGTGAAGTAGTTTTTATTATGACGTCTGCTGTTATAAAGCTACAAGTCAGTGATAATGATGACAACCTGTATATGGTCTAAGCAAGCAAAGGAAAATTTCATTAGTTGGCTGTAAATAAAATTCCAACTCTGAAGCCTAGAACAGGAAGTTAACTGCAAGGCTAGCAACCAGCATTTCTCTCATCTCTGTAGATCAGTACAAAGAACAGTAATTTTTATACAATACGCACACATTTTGTATAATCAGCACTGCTGCTCAGGAACACAAAGATACAGGGGAATACCACTACTTGTTTCTCTCATTGTGAGAAGAAGAAATACTACTAGAAGAAAACAACTCCTAAACACTAGAATAATGATGGTAAACTTTTAAGGTCTTATACAGGAAGGGGTGCATACGAATACTATTTCTATTTAAGCCCTGCAGAAATTTCTTGGTTCATACCAGCTGCTCTGTGTGCCTGGGTATAGAACTTCAGTCACCAAGTAGAAATCATGTTTTATATTACATAAATTATGATTTCAAACTTTTTCCCATCAGAACAGGGCAGATACCTCTACTGCAGACACTGTATTAAAATGGAAGAGATAAGCTCTTCAGCCAAAAAAAAAAAAAAAGATTGTATTAGAGTTATCTTATGTCCAAAGAACTAGATTTAAAAAAAAAAACACCCCACCCTCTACAATTTCCAATACACAGGTAACTTGTCATGTATAAGCATCTTAATTGCAAAGATGCCCTTACCAGTTTTGGTCAATAAAGAATTTACGGTATGTTGTACAGTCTTCATTCTTGTCTCTTGATTGAACTAGGTAATTCCACTCTCCTTAACCAAGCTGCTTTTGATTCAGTAATCACATTTTATCCTACATTATTTTATATTATCATTAGCCAGATGCCCCCATATGATGTCTTCAGAGATGATTCAGGTTGGTCACATCTTAATAGCTTACCTTTTTTGTTTGCCACCCAAGAAAAAAAAAATAGGAGGTGGAGATAAATGCGTTATAGACGTTTTAACCAGTTGATTTTCTCTGAAGGCAAAATGTTTATTGGAAAACACCCATACAATTTCCTCACTTTTTTAATATTAATGTTTCCAACTAATATATTGCTTTGGCTTCCCCAGGAACATTCCATCTTTTGAGACACAAACCAAGGGGGGAAAAAACATAAAACACAAAAAACATAGAAGTGGTTTGTGTGGCACTCTGCCTTGAAAATGATTTATGAAAGTAGAATAGTACCAATGGGAGAACACCTTATTTCAAAGCATCCTACGGTCTCAGGGAAGATTACGATACTATCTAGAGAAGGATGATACCCAAGGAAAACTACTTCTGAAGGTCTCTAGTCAGGAATCTCTTGCTCTATGGAATCTCATATCAACACAAACCGTTAATACTGCAATTTGAGTAACAACTTTTTTGTATTCTGTTTACACTATTAATATTTTTAATAAGCTGAAAATAAACCCATGGATCTGTAAATACATGGATCAGTTATAGATACACAGCATGTTACCCCTCTGTCTGTAACAACATTTTATGCATAGCACCTTCTGTTACCACAAGAAGGTGTTTGCAGTTTGCTTTCCTTCCAGTGGCTTTTTACAGATAGGCGTCCTCATGGTCTAACCACTTTCATCATTTAGGGGCAGTGCCAATTTCTGAACTTGCTCAGCAGTATAAAAACAACTTCCCAGAACTGCACCCACTCTGAACTTGCAGTTCACACTGGTCACCAGAGTACACATACTTGCCCACAGACAAAGACTGCAAGAAGCAAATGAATTTTTACTTTAGATCATGCAAGACATTCCTACATCTGAAGTAGTAAAGGTATCTGAATGATACCTTAAATGTCATGTTTCTACACGACTCCTTTGTTCTTTAGGGTAAATCGGGCTGGGCTCTTCCTCTGCCTCATCCTGAACCTCCTGCCCTGGTTTCTCTTCCAGAACACAGACTTTCAGAGCCATTCCCACTCCTTGCAACACAGAGCTAGTTTACTTCAGTTGACACGTCCAGGCTTCATTTACTTCTCTGAAGAGAAGTTAAAAAAGAAAGCATTTTTATCTGGTCCTTTACTGATAATCTATCACATAATTATTACCATCCAATATTTAAACTAATAAAATCTGGTTTGCCAAGAACAATTGTGTTTCCTTTTCCAGCAGTGCTTTATTTAAAAAGGTGATCAAATTTTAATGACCCTCTTTTGTTAGCTTAAGCCAAGTGCAAAAATTCCTCTTGTCACTTCCCTTGGTTTTGAAGGGTATCAGCAATGTTATCCATTTTAAATGGCACAAAGCTTTTGGTGGTGAAAATTAAAGTATTTTACTTTTAAAAGAGATGATAAAAGTTGTAGTAAAAATGCTACAGCAAACAAAAGTATAAGCAATCAAATACTTAAGGCCAAGACATTTTTCCAACAAAAACGTTAAGGACCCTTTGGAAAGCAACACTGAACCCTTAGTGTTTTCCTAGAGATTTTATCTTGTTCTATATGAGAAAAACTTACTCTAATCTGCATTTAAGGCTGGGGAGGAAGGTCAAAGCCTAGCCATTATTATTTGTTTTTGTAAACATGCGCAGAATCTGGGAACTCTAATTCTAACAAAAACCACTTTGTGAACCCCAGGATTGCAAGAATAATCCATGTTGCATAAAATGTGATTTTTAAAATGGCTGGGACTATATGTCTGAGGCTAGTAAAAAAACCCACCTTGAAATAATATGCACACTGTCTCAGCTATCAGAAAGCACACATCAGCATAATGCTTTAAAAATTCAATAAAACTACAGCTGATGTCCTTCGCATAAAAGAAGACAACTTTCTGCTGAATGTCAGAGACAAAAGTTGCCCTATAAAATTTTTGCTTTCCAAAAATTCATTGGCAAGACAAATTTTTATTGTCATTCTTGCAATTTGTGAAACTAAAATGCATATTTCTTTCCTTTATGCACAGTATAGCCAGATTTGCCTTCTATTCTAGGTTTTAAATAGCTTCTCATCTTTTAAAATTATAACAATTTTAAATAGATGCAATATAAGTACTGCTCTTACTGGTACTTTGAGAATTGGCTTCCTCTATCACTTTGAAGAAGAGACCGTAAGTTACTTCCTGCCTTTTTTTTTTTTTTTTTTCTCCTTTTTTTGATAACTCAGTGGGCAAGTTTAATGGGAGAATGACATGCAAAAGGTAATCATAAAAAAAATAAATGGTGTTACTCTATCTGTAGAGCTGCATATAGAAGTGAGTGATGGAACAACAACAACAAAAAAAAACTTGACAAGTTTTGGGGGGGTTTCATGGTTTGGGTTTGTTTTGGGTTTTTTCCCCCTCTTTGCCTGTAAGAGACTGGAAGTGACAACCTACTAACCAGGAAACATGATGTGATAGGTTTCTAAATTTGAGGGCAAAGTGGCAGAGCTTCAGCATCACACTGAGAACAGAAAGGCCAACCAGAAAAGCATGGCTGGAACATTTAACAGAGCTTCATAAATGTCTGTTTTCTCTGATAAAGGTTCTCATTGCCATCACAATACCATTCCTTCTCTGGTTGCAAATTATTAGTCTTTATTGTGTTATTTGCCATTAAAACCAGCATCCGCTCAATCTGAGCTTCTGGAGGTCTGAAGCCCTGTTTGTCTGCTGTTGATCTTGACTCACAGTCACAAACCACTGCTTCCGTGGCCATTGGCTCCAAGGCACAGAAATGAAATGCTTGTCAACATCTCATACAGAAGCTTGTGGGGAAACAACAAACAAAACAACAAAAAAATCACCTTCTGTTCCTGCTGTAACTAGAGAGAAAGGCCCAAACTTTAAGCCTATTACACCAAGAACATAGGTATTATTGAGATTATTTCCTCCAAAATCCCAACAATGATTAGACCACCAGCTCCACAACAATCTATAAACACAAGCAGAGCCTGAAGCATTGAGTTGTAGAGATAGAAATCCTGGCATTTGAGTCCAGAAAAATTAAATTAGAAACACAGGATTGGAAAGGACTGTCTGGGCTATACACCCTCGATTGTGCTGAAAATGACTTGGATCTCATTTTACGCCAAACCATTTGGTGTAACTTGTTCCAGACCAATTTCCAATTACTGCCATACAGCTGAGTCTTGCTCCTTGCTGCTGAATTTAGGTGGAGCACTCCCTACCTCTCTCCCAACCCTTCTTATCACTACCTCCGAGTTCAGCCCCAGACCTGTAGGGAAAAGGAGACAGGGGGAGACCATTCTCTTCTGCGCTTCTCCTCCCCATCCAGGTTTTGACTGAAAGCCTGTGGCCAAAAGCGAAAGCACCTAGATCTGCAGCAGAGTACTTTATCCATGATACAGATATACGAGGCAAACATGTCAGCTTTTCTCCCTCCTCCCCCCCCTTTTATTTTTAAGAGGGTTTCTATGAAGAAAAATTGCACATTAAGAGCATGGAAGGCTCTGTAAGAGAGGAGTTGGTGTTTCCCATTACATGACAGAATGGTCGCAAGCTACTGGAACAGAGTATCGTAATTGACAATATATCATGAGTGATCCCAGAATTATTTCCCAAGTGTGTTATGCAAGAACTTATGCCAGCTTCAAAAGAACAGAATGGAAGTCCAGGGTAGACATCATTTATTGAAATTGCATAAAACAGATATGTAAAGATAACTGTGAAGCGGGGACAGGAGGGAGTAGGAACCAAAACAAACAAACAAAAAACCTCAACAGTGATTACAAGACTGTGACCAATACAGAAATGAAATTCCAAGTCTCGCGAGACAGCCATGGAGACATGGAAGTTCTCACTTCACATGTACTAGTTATAGCATTTAAAAATTGGGTGCCAAGGAGAGCAAGTCCATCAGATAAGACAAGACAGAGTACTGCTTTGAAAGGAACAACTTCTTCTTATATCTTATTGTGCTTTATCTTGTTCTGTCTAGCCTGTGGAGAACGAAAGACGCTTATGCTGTTCAAAGCATTCTGATTTTAGTTTCATTTTTCTAAACTGCAATAAATGCAATTTTATTTAAGCCTATAGTAGTCTAGCAAATCTTATATGTACTTCAAAAATTGAGGAGAACCTGAGAAGTAAGCATGAATGCTGATGTGTAAACTTTGCAAATTACATTCCAGCCTATGACGAACACAAGGAAGGAAACCAAGGAGTAGCAAGAAGGTGACAAGTGAAGACATACTGGACACACTCTGAAGCCAAGTCTCCGAACACAGTGTTATAAGAAACAGCTGATGTAAAGAGAAGACAAGAGATAAAAATTCATGCAACTTAGTTTAATGTTGCAGGTCCAAGACTTTTTTTCCTGAGCATTTTAAGTTAGAATCCCATTTCAGATTTCTTTTAAATGAATCTGTCATAGTTCACAATTTATATTAGCTCAATTAGATCATCCTATTCCCTCGGGATCCTATTCCTACTGAGAACAACAGATGCCTTCAATATTCAGCCTTGTTCTTTTATGTTTGTGTCTCTCATAGGGCAAATATTCCCATATTTTAGGGGAAGTATATAAAGCAAGAAAATGAAATGATGTCTCAAGAGACATTCCAGGTATTAAACTGCAGTTAATTCCAAATTAGAGTGAAACATTTAACAGCTGAAGGCAAAATTCCCATTTGGTAAAGCCTCAGGGACTTGCTACCTGTCCTTGATTTTACTGTTCCCCAGAGCTACTGTGGCATGTGAAAAATGTTTATAATGATAACCTATCAAAGTATTCTTTTTTTGGTCACTGTAAGTAAAAAAAATCAGTATCAACAGGTTCTTGAGAAACATTTGACAAAATACCATATTCTGATATAACAATCCTCTCTACAACTTCCATATGTTCTTAGCTACAAATTGAATTGTTACTCATCATTCCACCCGAGTTTGATATTCCTTTACACCTCTGTAACATAACACAGAAGAAACTTGCTGTAAGAGACATCTGGCAATCTGATTCATCCTGTCTAGTTACCCAGATTTCCACTTATCACCAATTTAATCCAATACTCCAGCCTTTCTTCAGCACTGCAGACTTTCCTCAGCTCCTCTGACCTCTCTCCAGCATACTGAACCTCACTGATTTTCAGTTCTCACCACCTAGCCATTTCACTGCCTCTCCCCAAGCAATATTCAAAGCCTTTCCAGAATGTTTTCTTCTCAGATAAGTATCCCAATGCAGTCTATTACTCTTTGATACATGCATAGGTTTTTTTGGTAGTGACAAAAAAAAAAAAAAAAAAGTTGGTAATTTGATAGTCTGCTTTGATCAATTTGTATAAAACACTAAAGAATACACACAATTTGTGGAGTAGCTAGAACAACTTCCTATACTTTAGGACATGGGCACGATTAACAGATTGTTATCCTTGTATATTCCTGTATCTGTAACATCTGCATAGATCCCTTAAGCATATGGGTGAAGGAAGCAGAAGGGTATGTCTGTAGGCTTCACTGGGACAGAGAATGATCAAAAAAGCATGTTCATGAAAAACTGAGTTTGTGATTAGAGACTCAAGCCAAGGCTAGAAAATGAAGCTCACATGGAAACAAAGTTTCATTGCCTTCATAGACATACAGAAATTCATTACTGCAAGGAGAAACTAAGTAACTTAAATCAAATATAACCTTCCACAAACCTCAGCATGCATCAGATCTTAAAGATCAGTTCTTGAATCAGCATGAGTATCTACGCATTATCAGTGCTCTTTGCAAGCTTCTTTCCCTCTGGGGAATTTTCTGGTAGAAATATTAAATTCAGAGATAATTTTTACCTCCATCCTTCCTTTGACATTTACAACACTTTAGGAATGCATTTGCTCTTCAAGGATATTTTCATCTATTAAAGAATATTTATGAGTGCTGCTTCAAAGAAAACTACTGGAATGAGAAGTCAAGCAAAAACAGAGACTGAAGATTTGCATTTGCAACTATTTATACATTAGCTCCTAGCAAGACAAAAAGCAACAACTAAAATGTATTAAAAACTTGAGTTAAAAAATATATATATATCAGTTCATGAATTGCATTCTCTTACCTGTTCAGTGTTTCAAAGTTTGATACCAAAGTACACCTAGAGAACACATAAAAAGCTTAAGATACTACTACAATTTTAGTGGAAGTTCGTTCACAAATCAATTAAATTGAGGGCAACTAAAAAGAGATTAAAAAAAAATAGAGTTACAAGTTAAAAAGCTTGGGTTTGTTCTGCTGAAATTCAGTGCTGTTCTATGTAAATCTGTGACTAATGATTTTGAGAAGCAAAGATATTATGTGATTTCACAAAAGCCTCGGAACTAATTGAGAAGGTTTATAAATGTTGCCATTCATATGGATCACTAGCATACACCTCCAGACTAGAACTGCCCTTTAAAATGCTAAATTCAATAAACGGTTCGTACTCTGGAAGTCAGGGCAGCATCTGAAGTTTCGGTTTAGAGGGCATTGCATAGTTGCATGCAGATCCCCAAGCCTCGGAAACCAGATGGATCATCTGATGATAGTGTCCAAAAATTCTACTTCATTCACTCCGATTCTTGTCACAAAAGTTTGATATCCTTGAACCGTTAATAGGCTGACGTTGGGGCTCTGAGGTGTTTGCCTCACCTGTTGGTCCCAGGCAAGTGAACATTAAGTACTAAAGAGACAGGTTGTGTTTTCAAGAAAAAATAGGGGAATTACTTTTATTTAAAACCCAGAGCCCAATCTTGCCATTGTTAGCAGTACCATACTGCACTTACTTTTTTCCAAAAAAATAATTGCACAAAAGAGAGCTGCTTTCCATGCAAGACTGCACTCGTTAAAAGTTTGGGCAGAAAAATCAGGCTTCTAAAAACACCATCTGTGCATATATGCACATACCTCCTTTGAAGACAATCAGAAATTACAAATGTTCAGCTTTTTTTGGAAAGGGAGGGGAAATCAAGCAAATGCTTCTGTGTACTTGTAGATATTTATATAAGGGTTTAAGAGTTGAATACAAAGCACTCATTTTGAAAGCTTTCATGAAGAGTATCCTAGAGAGTAACAAGATAAATACACAAATTACTAAAATGGGAGTCACATTTATCTAACTATTTCTGGTGAAGCTTAGAAGCCAATGGGGATGAAAAGAGCATATTTGGCTTACTTAATTGACTTGGAAGATAGCAATATTTGTATCATGAAACGCAGCAGCTTTCTGAACAGTTGGTGCGCTGACATTTTAATGCCAACCCTAAGAACACTGTTTCCATCGATGACATTTCTAGGGAAATTGTTACAACTTCACACATTCAGAGGCAGATACAGTCAGTTGTTCCCCAAGTACAGAATTCCCTTATAAAAACCAAATATAATTGAAAAAGTGATATATTATAAAAGTCTTTGTCAGAAACCTCCAGTGAATGATTATTCATAACAGTTTTTACTACAGCTCAGAAGGCAACGCTATTTTCAGTCAACCTAGACTTTGACATCATCCAATTAAAACAGCATTAAATATCACAAGTCTTCTAATTAATGATATCCTTTATTTATCAACGACATCAAAATTGCACTGTCCCCAAAGAATGGCCTGCTCTCACGATTTTTATTTAGATAATATTTGCTTTGCTAAGATTTGAATTTAAGAAATTGCTGAAATGTCCTTCGTTTTTATAAAATGTGTTGTGCTTTTATTTTGATAAACAGCATTTTTGGAACTTTGCAGTCATAAATCTGTAAGTGTTCTAGGTACTTTTATGCAATAGGAAGCCTTTGATTTCCTTATCTAGCACAATTATTTTCTTTGTAGCAATCAGAAGTCCACTAAGTACTTTGCAAGTATAATGGCTTTTAATGAATCTCACAGAAATGAAAAAACTTACAGAACTCAGGCACTGAAGACAAAGATGCATGAGAAGACTAATATATCTGTTTATTTTGTTGTATTTGTATTCAAGATGTAGTGGCTTACTCATATCTGAATCAATTTTCCAATATAGTCAAAACGATGTGGAAAGTCCTGCTAGTGCCAACTACAATGAGGGTTTAACCCTGTTTATTACCAGGGGAGATTAAACAGTACATTTCAGGTTACAGATGGCAAGGACCTGAACAACTTCTGGCATCTTTGAGCAAACATCTATCAGTCTTATTAATCAGTTACATTTTCTGGAGGTAGTCTAGTGCACCGTGTATTTTTCAAACATAAAAACAAGGGGAGAATTACCCCGTCTGAAGAATTTATATTCCTGGAGTGTCAAAACAGACAAATTTGACTTAAGAGAAAGCAAATAAGCACATAAGACCAAGTGAATTTAGGTATTTTGTGTGATAAAATGAGGTCATGTGTATGGTACTGTAAAAGCAAAAGACCTTTGCTATCCCAGACACCCAAGCAGCCAGTAGTCCCAAATTGCTATCATGCCATTACCTGTACCAATAATGACAGGTATTTGACCTATGAATCATTTTTAACAAGCATTATACTCTCTGCAGCATCACAAGACATTTTAAAGAAAGCTAGATAAAGCAAAGGTAGAAAACACTTAAAGCCACAGAAACACTCCTGTATTCTAGAAAGAGGGAACTACAGACAGAATCCAATCCAAAAGATATATATGAAAGATTGATGAGGAATAAAACAATTAGATCTCAGGCTAGTGCTATTGTCTTAATTTACAAAGAGAAAGCAGTTAACATGAAAAGTATTTTTGAGAATGTTTCAGCAAATTAAAGTTTTATGCCTCTAAAAATTTGTGCGTGTGAGAGTTTAAAAGATTTTACTCAAATTCTAGTAATCTTTTAGTAAGCCAAAAAATCAAGAGTTCAAACAATATGGATGACATATTAGAAGATTTGGGGTTTTGGGGTGATATCTGTTCTTGAAATGTTTTTCATTTTCTTCTGCGAGACACAGGTATGACCAGACTGTTTTAAAGGTTAGATTTCAAATTCTTCTAGCTGTACCAGTCAGAGAGAATCAGGGTAAGTAATTTCATTAAAGAAATAAATTACCTATAATTTACAATTTGCTCTCCATTTCTATGTTTCTATATTATAGAATATTTGCATTTTAAAGGCCAAATCTTAAATTCTTAGGTCAGCAAAAATCCCAGCATTGATAGAGGTGATTTTGGTCCCATATGAGCTTCAGGCAACATATGCATAGCTATAGAAGTTGTGTAGTTCTCCTGGAAATAATCCAGAATTATCTTCCCTTATGCCAGTAAAGCTAAATTACTGACAATTAAATTAATTGGTATTTCAGTATATAAATATCAGGAAACTAAATTTCTAACAACCACCTTAGTTTTTGAGAATATATTTTGAGGAAAATTAGTTGCCTGTAAAATTTTCTACTACTAACAAAAAAAAAAAATCAGTCTGATTTTACACCTGTACAATTCACTTAAAGGAGAAAGTATGCTTTTAGACACAACCTCAGCAAAGCCACAGCTTTTAAGGAAATATGACTTTAGTAATAAGTGTCATCAACTATCAGAGGTAGACACTGTGACAAGCTCCAGGAAAGGGCACTGCTAAAGGCTTGTGTTACTTTTTATGTACCATCACCCAACTGTTGTTAAGGAAATTCAATTACAAATTGAAGGGTCATTTATCCAAATTATTCAGTGCTACAAAGAAATCCGACATGCAAACAATTTAGATAAGGAATCCTAGTGATCTAGTACCCCAAATTATCTGCAATTTGTCACTTGGATTCTACTTTTAAAAGTAAGCCTTCACTGCCCTTAGAAAAAATAATCCCATTCAATGCACACTAAAAACTACAGTAGCTGATGAAAAACATATAAGTTTTTATATGTCTTGGTATCTGTCAGAATGTTTCCCCATGTAAATACTGTAAAAAAAGATAATTTTTTGAAAGGTGAATACTGTAACTTGCACTAACACTATATATTGGGTGTTCCCTCTGACAAATAATTTTTCCACCGTAAGTATGTATATTTGTATATATAGTCATCTCTATATACACACAGAGACACATAAATGCCCTCAACAGAGCATAAAATCCCCTCAACAATTTTATGCCACCACAGGGATCACCCTGGACAGGTTGGGCTCAGGAATAATCTCTCCCGAGGAAGGGAGCAGAGAAGGGCCAGCAAATGCTTTGAGCAGGCAGTTAGAGGAGATGACGCCAGACATACCTTCCAGCCTAAATTATGTGTTGGCTTTTGGATGCTGATGAAGTGATAACAGGGAACAGCATCGGCTAATGACCCAAGCAGCACATGGCAAGCTAAGTGCTGCACGGCACGTCATCTCTTGTCTTTTTTTCCTACTAATTTCTGTTGTGTTATTAATGCAAACAACAATTAAGAGATCAGTTTCCTGTGACCTTTATTTCCGTTGAGGGTCCTCACATGTTCACATTCAAGCATATTCTTAAGTGAACAGAAAAAAAAAAAAATCCAAGTCCTAAATCTGAGGAACTGACCCTATTTGCAAGGAGGGCCGTGTGGATTGTCCAGCTCCCAATTAACAAACGAGTTTCACCATGTCTAGCGCACCCAGGCGACTCATGGCGGGTTGCAAGAGTGACCCAGGCTTGGACTGCCGTGAGGCCCTGTCTCTCTGCAGAGACCACTCACGGGGACCTCTGTAGACACCGTAGTCGCGGGTTGCCTGATAAACCCTAAACTAAACAGGGCGGTGGCTGCACCATGCAAAGAACCAAAACCGGTACTGAGCCTCGAAATCCCTTAACAAATAGTATGCCCGGAGTCTCAATCCAAGCACTATTCGGTTGCCCGAGGAAGCAAGGTAAAAAACAAGCAAACAAAAAGAACTGGAGGGTTTCAGCTTCAGTTTCAAACGACAACCTTGTGTACTCAAACAATCACAGACCAGCAAAGGAAAGATAAGGGGAAACTTCACGCAGATCCACATAATCCATTTAGGCATATATCATAATCCACTCGGACACAGTCATACACACCATTCCACAAGTCAGGGGATAAAACTCCTAAGATTCAGGTGGGAAATGGGGGAGTCACTTCTCCAACTATACAGTTGGCTTGTGAAGGAGACCCTTGCCCTCCTTGATCGGGATGCTGGTCGAGGTAGCTTCCCTGGGATTGAGAGCCCTTACCTGGAGGAGTAAGTGAATATTGGTTATGCTTTAAGTTTGTAAACACATGTGTGCTTGTGGTTGTCTGTGAATCGCTTGTGGTTGTAATAGTGTACTACTCTTGCTCTAAAAATTGCAATAGTGCCTTCCTCCATTGTATCTGTAAAACCTGCAACAGTGGTGTGTTAAGTCTGTAAGAGAAGTTCAAATAAATCATTTGCTTGACCCTTGCAGTTAAGTCTTTTTCTGCCACATTAAGGACATAATTTACTATGACAGTTTATTGGTGAAAATAAGCTGAATATCTAAAGAAAGTCAAGTTTAGTTTTGAAGAATACTTGAAGCCACTTTCACAGTAAAATAAGTATAAAGTACAGTTTTTCTTTTGCAAAAGCTTATATTATGAAAGCATTGAAAATAAAGAATATTAAAGCATAAAATTTTAACTCTTAATTATGTAAGCTCAAGATACCCTGTGTATGCCATTACTTTTCAGGAGCAAATGTTGGAGAAAAACCATTAAGTAAAATCCAAATAACTTTAACAAAGCCTCATCTTGACTCAGAAGTAGGATGTTTATTCATGGATTTTTTTTCTGGCATTTCTCAGTATTAGAACACAAATAAGAAATTATCAGTGGTCCTCAGGAGTCAAGAGAAACTGTAGGAAAGTGATAATCAGTCTTAAAAAGAACTACACTTAATAGTAAATTCTGAAGAGCAAATTTAGTGAGTTATAAAGAATCTGTATTTGCTTACGTGTCACTGCTAGCATTCCAATTCAGAAATGAATAGATCTTGTAAGGGAAAATATTGTAATGTCAAAAAGATATTGGCAAAACATTAGACAGAGATGGCTGCTTTCAGAAATCGGCATTTAATACTAAAATATGCAATGCTAAATACATTTGCATATTGTAGTTATATTAATACCTAAAGATAAAAGTTTCTGCCAAGATGAGGAGAAAACCTGAAAGAGACTTCTTGGTCAAACGTTATTTTAAATTTTATCAAAAAAATGCATGTATGTGCAAAGAATTGCATGGATATCTACAGCACAGTGCTTGCAATGTACTTGCTAAGCTGAAGGACACAGAGGTTTCAGTTTGACAGGAGCTGTCTGCACGTTTGTGTTGAAAGGGTGAATTGGTTCAGCCAGAGAAAACACAGGGGATGAGGGACTGAAGAGCTGCGTATTACTACGACATTTGGAAAATGATGGCCAAACAAGTCTCGCTGGTGCCAATTTCTCATGTTTTGTCAGTGAACTGACAAGGTAGCTATGCCACTTTACTCAGGGTGGACACAGCAAACATTGATGGAGAAAAAGCTTTGCATCTCCACAGCCACTTCTTTACTATGTGAGCCAAAGCATACAGCCTATTAAAATTTATCTGTCTGTAACATAGGTATTAATTCAATCTTGTCTCACAGGGATGTTGTAAGTGTTAGTCATCCCATAACATGTCTTAGGTCCTTCCAGAAGGACCACTAGTTTAAAATTTTACAGGCAATTAGTAATCTTATACATCAGTAAGATGAAGAAGGGCAACGGATAGTCAAAACCTATTTAAACCACTTCCTTTATAATATCGAAATAAGTCTTTTCAGAAGAAAATAAGATCCATCTCCATTTCAAAATGTCACAGGAATTTATCCTTTATTACAAACGATAAACAACTTCTTTTCCAATTTTAAATTGGAAAAGAAGATCACTGAACATCACTGTTTTGAAATTGTTACATCTACACTCACAGCAATCTCTGCTTTTGACAACATAACGCATACAGAATTTGTTCTGGTAGCAAATACCTTATATCTTTAGTAGTTAAACTTACTTTATAGTATTCTATGGATAAAGACAGCCGAAGAACTTGTAGGGGGTTTTTTCCCCCCTTTTCTAAATAGACTACATCCCTAGTCATTTATTCCTGCTTTCTAAAGACAACAGAACATGGGTTTACATGTTGATTCATCCTATTCAATACCTTAAACTCATTCCTTCCTCCTTATGTTTTCTCTCTTTTTGGATACAATGTGCTTTAAATTAAACCCCAAACCCACAGATGATTACACATAAGCATCTCTTATGGATTTTATTGTGGCTCCAGATAAATTCAGCATTTATCAGCATCAAATGTCCTGTCCTGCATGTGATAGTATCATAAGCATCTCTTCTACACCACAGAATCTACGGCAGCTGAGTAGGTAAGAAGTCTGTTGGTCCAGGGTATGACCAGGGAAAACAGTGACAGCATTCTGCACACCTCAATTTCCACTAGAAAACACAGCTTTTTTCATCACTTTTATTGTATCACTTTAGTTTCATGTGACACCAGCACACAAAATGCTCTGGGGAAGATCTTTCAAAGTGATGGTCAATGACCGAAACAGCTATCATCAGGGTGGTGCCTCTGGAGAGCATGAGACAGGAGCATGTCTCTGCCTGCATATAGAAAATAGGGACCATGTTTGTTTTAGAAACATCCCAGAGAAAGCAATGCTGGAAGAGAATGATGCTTTTACTCTAGAAATGCACTTTAGAAAAATCTGAAGAAACTTGTAGAATTTCCTAGAAGCTGAGATACAGTTGAGAGATTAATGATAAATCCATAGAGCATAGTACATTATAAACAAAAATAATTAAATCAGGAACAGAAGTCGGGGGGGGGGGGGGGGTGGGTGGGTGGGGTGGGGTGGGGACGGGACGGGGAGTATGTGGCCTGTCAACTTTAAACAGCAGCTTCTCATGGAGCTGGCAGAGAAGTAAAGAAAACCTACCAACTGATCTGAGAAGGACTAAGCTATACATCAAAAGACAAGAAGATGAGGACCACGAAGTCTGTTTATGAGCACCTGACACCACAGCCCAACAGAACAGCAAACCAATGTAGACAGCAGCACAAGTCTTAGATGCACCCGAGAAAACCATCTGCCAGGACATCAGTTCTGTAATAGTGGGATGCGTTTTCCTGTTAAACCAAGGATGCATTAGCAGTATATTGCACAAACAAACCAGACCACAGAGCTAATAACATCCTAAGAACAACAATTTCCTCATACATTTAAAAGGCATGGCATGGAATACTGACCCTTACATACCCATGTTTGCTCGTTGTCTTATAAGAAGGAGAAGGATGATGACACGGAGAGGGACAACTGAAACAATCTTGAAGATATCCAAGAGTGCTATTGATTTGCTTTTTTATTCCAATGCATGCTCAATGAGAAAATTAGATTAAATCAGTCAGCTAAATATATTCTTGGAACTGAGTTGATGGTTTTAGCTAATAATAGGAAGGGAAACAAAACAGAAAAAACAGGTTGCAGTTTAAAACATCATTCTTACTTCAGACAGTGCATGAAACCTAATTTTTACTTTAAAAGTAGTGAAGACCCACTGCTTTTGCAGTGAAGTTGTGTTGGTTTCATCTAATGTTATTGTAATAACATAGAAGATTGCTGGTTTTCATTAACCATAAAAAACAACCACAAAAACCAACAGAAAAATATACCAAAAAAAGTGCAAAAAGTAAAAATATATTTTGTTAAGGTAAATGATGGGATTATTTCCTGCAGACCGTTAGAGAAAGTTGTCACTGATTAAGAAAATCTCTCAAGTTACCCGAGTATAGAACAATTCTACACTCAATTCATATGCAAATAGACAAGTACATTTCAGAAAGCAAATACAGAAAGCCAAAAAGCTGCTTGGTAATCAATGGTGACAGATATCACAAATTCCATTTAACTAGCTGTTACCCTATCCATAATCTCTCTTTTAAATGCAAAAGAGCAACGAGTGAAAAAGTGAACACACCCCAAATCCTCCCCTATCTGTCTTGGTCTACAGGCCCTAGCACGCTTGCAAATCAGATTCTGGAAAACCCATCTCACTTGCCTGTCCAGAATTTGGTGGATTACTACTTTGGCAACACTGAATACTTCTGAATGGGTTTAATATTCCAGCTGATGCTCATAAAACAGATTTTTCTTTATTCTCTAATAAAAATTAAAAAAACAACCAACTTTCTATGGAAGACTTTTTAGAGAGAATTCAAGGTGAAATCCTTCTGATTATCTAGGATATTCATTAAACTGAAACTTTTTTGCATGCATCTTAAATTTCTCTTTCATGCTTTTTCAGGTCCCAAAGGATTCAATTAAAGTATGGTTCTAGTAGATTAGTAACAATACTTTTTTTTTTTTTAAACTGTGAAACTTCTTTCCAATCAGAAAAAGCGAGTTCATTCAAAATCAGACATCTTGTAGAAAAATATACTCCTTTAGATGGAAATCTGCATAACGACCTGCTTGTTTGACCAGCTCTCTAGAAGCTCACCCTGCAAACTTCTGTGCCTTCCCAGGGCTGTGTTTCCAAGCAGTTTGCAGGTTTCCCGTGAGCAGCTCAGCACCTCCCAGGACTCGCGGGATGCCAGGATTCACTACAGTTCCCACTGAACCCACCATCTTCTGGCCACCCAGAGCTGCCAGGGTGCAAGATTCTGGCTTCCGCTGGCCCTCTCCACAGATGAGCAAAGCAGGCCCGTTGCACACAGTTAACGTGGATTCCTTCACAGAACTCACAGCAACAGCCACAACATAACAGGATTCACTGTTGCTACATGGCTGCTTTTGACACCTGTAAATCCGGGTTTGCAGGAGGCTTCTGCAGAGGGAGAACCACTGGCAAGTGCAAGCTGGTATACTTTCATCTCCCTGCAAATGCAACATAATTTCTCAGTACCTTGCCAAGGGTTTTGTCAAGTCTAATTTTAAGCCTTGCAAATAACCTGGCTTTTACCACTTCCTTTGGGAAATGAGTCAACAGCCTATTATGTTTCACTGACAGGCACCCAGCGTGAGGGTAGGACACTATCACACCCCAGAAGTCAGTCAGCTCAGAGAAGATGAAACCCAAGGACTTTCCTGAATAATTTCCCTATAGCAGATATGTGGTTTCCTCACCTCTCAAAGAAGCTGCAGGCTTCATCCATTTGCTCACCCCCTCCACACACGCACCCCATTTCTGCCCAACCCTTCTGTGTGCCTCCAGCGTTGCAAGCTGTACTGCAACTACTATAGGTTGTATAGGAGATCTGCCTCCAGACATGATTTCCTAGGCAACTTAACCCCAAGGATACTACAGCATCCTAAAAAAGTTGGCTCATTGCAAGTTTTGTGTGCAGAAAAGGGCACCCGTATACTGAAGAGGCTTGTGCTTTGCCACTACGTGTTTGGGGATGGGCAAGAATCCAAGGGAGCTGTGGCATCCAAATCCAAATGAACTGTTTCTCTCTGCTACATCCCAGTGGTCAGAGATGCAGAAAAAAAGACTTCTGCGGAGTTTAAAGAAAGGACAGCCCTTCCTCTGCGCATGGAGCCATAAAACAGGTCATGTAACTGCACCACCATAAATGAATTTAATGTTGTTTGGCACAGATTTAGGAATCACGGTACTGTAGATTTACAAGCTATTCCATTAGGAACAGACACTTAAATTCACAAACAACAGATGAACATTAAACATATTTACAATACTATATACAATGTCCCCTACAGGACAAAGCTGGAGAAACCACTGTAACTCACCTCCGTATTGGTATGTCTTTCAGGGTATCATATGGATACAATTACATTTCCATATTGTTAACATAATGCAACTTTTGGCTTTTGGTGGGGAGAACACCCAGGTAAGAAAACTGCAGCTGTGTGTCACCAAAACATAAAGGCATTTCAGCGATACTCTGAACACAGACAAGGTGTAGGGTTTTGTTGGTTGGTTTGTTTTAAGTTTTAGTAGAACTTGAAACTCTATGATCAGCATTTCAGAAATTAACATTACATCCCCTTTAGATAGCAGTAATGAGCCTTTTTTGTTATTTCATGGTTGGATTATTAAACTAGATTGGGGTTTTGCCAGATTTTTAGACTCTTACTTGAAGCTGCAAGGACATGCTTAATGGCTTCAAAACCAAAACTAAATAAGATACTGAGAAATACGCACAGTTTGTTGAGACAATGGAACCAAGTCTCGGATGACAGTCATGTTTGTTTTATAATTATTTCTGCAATTTATTATTATAAGCCTTGGGCAATGTATTAGTAAGTAAAAGTATTAATTATTTCCAAAATAAGTCAAGCATAATTTATCACCCTGGAATATGTTTTGAGACATTATGTTTTTCCTTGGAAGTATAAAGAAGAGGTTTTAACAAAGACGGTAGGTAAGTTTCAAAATTACCTTTTTGATATGCAAATGATTATTTTAAGGAAGCATTTAATGTTGGCTGATTTAAAGCATTAAAATGCTGGTACGGAACAACATAATGACAATTTTTTATATTTATTAGGGCACAGTTTCAGAGGATCCTATTTACTGGCATGAACGAAGCAATTTCAAATATACTGTGCCAGTTTTCCACCACGGCCACTTAAAAATTCACTAAACTGTATTAGCATTTCTGAACGATCTCTGGGAGAACAGCCAAGGCCTTTAGAAGACGAGCTCAACTTCTGGATCTGGTCAGCAAAAGCTGGCAACGTATTTCAAACAGCAAACAAAACACCACTTAATTGAATGATATTTATTTAGCTGAAAACGTTCAACGGGCAATACCACTTTTTCTTAGAGGACAGCGTCTGATGCAACCAGAAATGCTTCTGAAATTCAGCTCTGTGCTTGGGCTCTTTTCCCTTTGGGGAAAACTCTGTTCAGAGGCATCCAAGAGGTCCCACAGCCTGGGCAGGTTATTCGCTTGGGGAGCCGCACCAGTGATGCGCATAGTCTCCAGAGAAGAGGGGCAGACGTGTCAGTGCCAGCACTTCTCTTACCCCCCACTGCAGCGACTAGGCTGCAAAAAGCTTTCACCGGCAGTGCTCTCCTCAACATCTCTGCTGCCCTGAGCACATAAACCTGGGTGAAAAAACAACTGTCTGTACTCCAGACAGTTATACACAGCATTGAGCAACAGCTGTTGTTTGTGCTGGGGAAGCTGGCAGACCGGGAAGGACAGTGTTATTCTGGCACCTGAATAATCATTGTACTTCTTCTGAACTCTAGCATTTGACGTTGAGGCACTATGCACAGCAGCAAAGTCGTGATGGCGTTATGACACATGAAACTGCACTGCATGACCTATACAAGGGTAATTTTCTAATGCAAGAACTTAAAATGCATCATTTATACCCAGTTGAGCACATTTGCACTGCAATGTGACATCTAAAAAACTAAAGATAGCCCCTGAATGCATAAGCAGGGAGGAATGGAGTGCAGTATATTGCAAAATAGTTTCTACCACAGCTCCGTAAACAGCTGTGCTAGCACAGAGTCCAGATAAGAAATACAGAGTATGAAAGCACAGCCTGCATTTAACTTGAATATGTGTCAATTTATTAGCCAATATAAGAATCTGATTTTTTGGTTAAATTATAAGTGATAAAAAAAATTTTTTGCACAGACTTGCAATTACATAAATCTCTAATCTGACTCTTCCTCTCAATTCTTTTATTCCCAGGTAGAATGCTGTCCTCTGCACCCGTCTGCCTGTCTTTCTGCTTCTATCATCCTTTCTAAAATGGTGAAGGAAAAGCAAGGGAGATAAAAAGATTCAATAATGAAGTTTAAGATGGAACAGGAGAGGGCGAGCAGAGCAATCTCCCTAGATAACAGCTCTGTTTTGAATATCTGCTTACTGGCTAGATTCTGGAATTGCCAATACCATGTACTAAAATGTTATGAATCAGACCTTAAAAGAAAGAATAAAAGAAGTTTCTATATGCCTCCATATACTTTAATCCTTAAGAATTCACAGTTTGTTTTTAATTTAGAGAAGTTTTAGCAATTTAAAACAACAATAATAATAGTAATAAAAAAGGAAAACCCTAGATTTACCAGAATTCAGTGGTTCATTTTAAAACTATAGTCTTATGTTGATAGGATCTTCTTTTGTTTTACCTAATTCAAGTCAGCCAGCAGAAGTTGAGACTAAGCTCCGTCTACCAAACAAGCTTCTAGTTTATAAAGATCTAAATTAAAATTCCACACAAAGGCCAAAAGGAGCTGAAAGCAAGTTTAGGTGGTGCTGAGAAGCTCTTTTTCCTGCCCATCCCATTCTCCTTCAAGCACTTGCTTCCTACTTTCAGTATTATGATAGGTAGCAGTTAGAGAACATTTAACAGATAACGAGAGTTCTGAGTGGTCTGAATACTAAACCATACGAAAGCTCACAGAAATCAATAAAATCTGACAGCTTCTCTCCTGTGTTGCATTTCTGAAGGAAGGGTTAGAGAGAGGGATTTATACCAATTTTATTTTGGAATACCTTTCCCAGCATCATTCAATTTAACATAAAATGGGCAACTTGGGTAGTCTTAATTTTGTCATGTCGCCTTCAGGTAGCATTTGGTTATATTTTTCGGATTCATAAAACTGCATGGTTTTTCCATAGAGCTGTTTTGGCATGAATGCATTCAGTACATTTAATACCATTTCCCATACTCCTATTATGTTAAAGTTAGATAAGCAATTAAAGTGGAGGAGAACTTTTCTACTTTTCTGTATCTTTTAAACATAGCAAAGCACTTCATAAACAATGAATATTATTTCCATAGATTTTGTTCCTGCCTCAGTTTCTCCATCCTAATAGGAAGCAGGTGATTGACCTATCCTACCTTGAATTGTGACAAGTGAAGAAAGAAAACTTTCATATGCTTTGTTGTAAAAAGCACAAAGAATTTTATCCCTAGTGGGTATACCCATGAAGATTATGAAATGGAGGACAGCCTTCAATTATATCCTTACTGGAAGGAAGGAAGGAAGGAAGGAAGGAAGGAAGGAAGGAAGGAAGGAAGGAAGGAAGGAAGGAAGGAAGGAAAGCTAGCAGCTGCCAGGACAACACAAGTAGCCACTGTCCGAATGTCCCTGGTTCTACTTGCTACTGCCAGGGAGGGCCTGGGGCTTAACCTGACTGCACTTCAGAAATACAGGTGGGGGTGTGGGGTGGGATCAAGATGAGAGTTGCTAACTTAACACAAGCTAACTTTCTAAGTTGCACTTAAATGACAACCTTTGGAAACTAGCAAAGCTGTCTCAATCTCTACCAGCTTCTCCTGTGCGTTCTTTAAATAAGCATGGCACTTTAATGCCCAGTTATTTAAAACATACCATTTCTTAGGTTCAATACGGTTACTTCATGAATAGCTGACTGTTCTTTAAAAATTCCTTTTTCTAGTACCTGTTCTTAAAGAATCCTGTTTTCCAAAAGTTGCTTGAATAAAATAATCCTCCAAACCAAACCAACAGCTTTTAACAACATCTTGGACAAACACTAAATAAAAGTATAAAGCCTTGAGGTTTTCACATTATGTACCTGCTAAACACTTCTGAATTAACCATGTATGCATTTAGGATGGCTACCTCTTTCTGTAAGATAAGTGACATGAGAATAATTTATTTTCTCCTAGCATTGCTGCAGAATAGGATGTCCGTAATTAAATCACCTAGGCATCGTGGTATGTCAGTATTAGTGCTCCTCTCTGGAAACAGTACACAGTTAGGTGCATCATCCTGCAGTCATAGCAAAACATAACAAGTAAAGGACTATACTATGAGAAACTACTAGCACTGCATTTATAGTAGCTATTTTTTATTTTTTTTTTTTTATATATTCAGATAGCTAATGTCTCTTTACTTCATATAGTACCATAAAAATTTTAAGAACTTTGGGGTGTGGGGTGGGGAGAAATCAGCGAGATGCACTGGGCTCATTTAGTACTATCCAAAAATGAGCCAGTATTCATTGCTCATTTTATGGACAGGCTAAATTTGGGGATGGGGAGTAATCTAACTTTGCTAATGGATTTCAAGGGAATTAAAATTATGTGTCAGCTAAGGGTTTGCTCAAGGTCAGTGAAAAGCTAGCTAGCATATATGCATCTATAACAAAATGCATGTTCTCTTAACAGTCTTTATAATCAAGGAATTAAAATGATTCTCAAGGTTCATGCAATAAAATGCCATTATGAATAACAGTTATAAGCTGGCCTAGTTATTTTGAGAGTGGCAATAAAGACTTCATTGTTAATATTGTATTTTGTATTCCAGTTTTCAGTTGCAGTAGAGCCTGAAAAGTCAGGCATCACACACACACACACAAAAAAAAAAAAAAAAAAAGAAAAAAAAAAGAAAATCACAGCATGTCATCTTCTGATTATCATTTGAAAACATAGGGGCCTTCTGCAGATCTTGTATCTTAAACCACTGAAGTCTTATGATAAAAGAAGTCAATATTTGCAAATAATGGGTTTTGGTTGGTTTGGATTTTTATGGAAAAATAAAGAAAAGTTGTACCAAAAAGAAAAAGCTGGGAGGGGAAGAGGCCAGGAGCCACTGCTGAAGCTTTGGGCTGTGCTCCACAAGCTGCGGGGGCTCGCAGGCACTCCCACCTGCTGGTCACAGGCGAGGTTCTTGGCTGTGTTAAAAGGAGTTTAAAACCAAATATTCAAACTCATGTCCATTCTAGCAAGCTGTAGTTGCACCCATATTTATTTTATTGCTCCATAAAATGATCAAAATCAAAACCCATACAGTAGCCAAAGTCAGTCATCTGATCTATTTTCCCCCCCCCCTCTAGCGATTTTGGGCGGACAACGCTGAAGGAAGCAAAACTCAAAGCTGAGATGTATCCTCAGGACAGGGAGTGTCAAGAGCTTAAAGGGTGTATGGTAATTCCTGTGTATTGCCACCAATACAGCAGAAAGCACTAATTTAGGCCAGTGTCAGCAGAAATGAAAAATATACAGTTTGAGGCCCCATAGTTGCCAGCTACCCTACATGACAGGCTTTTGAGGACTTGATGAATATGGACACCCATCTGCGGAGATGCTGCTAAGATCACAACCCTTAACTCTGCAGCTAAATCTGTGGAAGGCTAGGTGCTATAATGATATTTTGGGGCCGCAATCTCCAGCTGAGAGCCAGATATCCAAACATATCTAGATATGCAACATAGAGGGGACCAAGAAACTGCAAGTTATTCAAATGTATGGCTTGAGACCTTCAACTGGGACCCCTTTCCTAGACCTGGATGAATCAATAAGTAAACAGAGACCACAAACAAAAGCTCACATACAAGAGAGAAAGAGAGCAAGCACACCTATCGTGAAAGTATTAAGAATGATAGAAATTATGTACTTGATCCAAGATTTCCATGTAAGATTTCAAAAGCGAAATCAGGGCAAACAGCGTTACTTCTCCTGTATAGCATTCCATCATCAGTTATCTGTGGCTTAATCGTAAACAGGCTTTATCAAAACACTGTTTGCAATAGGGCTTAATTGCATTTTTCTTACTTGAACTTGTCTAATGGCTTTCAAAGCTATTAATAAGCGGTTTGCAGAAGTGAACTCCCCTACTTAATTATGCATTGTGTGGAAAACTATTTATGTCTGGCACTTAATACTTTCACTAGGTATTCCCTGACTTGTCTATCATGAGGAAGACTGGACAATCTTCTCTATTGCTTTCCTCACTCCATTTATATGCCAGTGTCCATTATCTTGACATTTGTTTTCCAAGCAATGTTCTAAACTTTTTTAAGTTCTCCTCACATGGAAGTAGTCCCATTCAAAACAAAAAAAAAAAAATGAAAGCACAAAGAAAAAGTCAAAGTGCCCTTTCTCTTTCCCTTCCAATTTACCAGATCCTTTCTGAAATGAGTGGACATAGAATTTATGAAGAGCAACAGTGATATTTTGTTATATGCTTCCTTTCCATCAAGGTTCCCAAGGGCATGCATGCTTCCAGAACTCAGAGTGCCTAATTCTGAATACATATATTCTCCATTTGCATAATCTACATTTATTAATGTTTTATTCTTTTTCTTCCTACCCCTTTGTTGTTTTTTTTTTTTTTTTTTAAACTGGCTAGTCATTAAGATTTTTAATCTTCTGCCAGTACCTCTACTGAGTTTTAGATTTAAGTATGCTGATTAACTTGGGGAACTTCCATGAATTTGTCATTTTACCATTCACCTTCTCTCCCAGATAATTTATTAATATGGAAAAGCATAAATCCCTTTCCATTAATTCTTATCACTTTGGTTCTTATATTTAGTCTCTTACTAATCTAGAAGAGCACCTTCCCTGTTATCCCATTAAAAGTATTTGGTGAGAAAACTTATCTAGAAGTTTTTCAAATCCTTACCATACTTCAATCAGTTATATCAATTTTACCCAAAAGCCTACCCTAAATTCTACCCTAATTGATGCCCTAGTGTGCAATTTCTCTCTATAAAAGTAATATTTATTCTTCCCATTTGCAACATATTTCTACTAGTCTAATCACTTTCACTTTTTTTGTTCTATACATCAGATTTATTAGCCTGTAATTTCTGAAATGTTGTTAAAGGCCATTTCTACTTTCTCTCATCCTTCTGGTACTGGAGTCAGCTTAAGCGAGAAGTTATGCACTGTACTGAGCAGTTTAGCAACTTCATGTTTGAAATTAAAAAGCGACTGTGTGACTGGCAATTTGTAACTATTCATTTTACCAATTTATCTTACATTTTTTAGTGATATTTCATTTTGATACAGACATGCATTGGAAGAATTAAAGATTTGTGGGAACATCAAGGAGCTCTTCTATAAGAGGTAAGAATACCAATGGCTGTATGGAAAGTAGCCTTAAAACATCACTTCTCTGCCTCCTTTTGACAAATAATTTAATTCCACATTTCTTCCATGCAAGCAGAACCTCTAGCCATAAAGTTACCAGACTGGTTGGGAGAGTCATTTATTCTCTCCCATTCAAATAATTCCACTTTTCACAACTAAATATTAGATGGGGGCTGAGCACAACAGAGATCAGTACTGATCTCAGAGTGGATGGATTATTGGTCTCCAGTATACTAATCTCTGATATCCTGTGTACAAAAAGGGAAACCTGCTGGGACTTCCTTTAGAAATACTGAGCACTCTAAATTTTTGGCATTTTATACATTTTAATATTTTAAATGCAAGATAAGCAGCTTGATGCTATCAATTCAGTTTTCTCTATTTAACATTTGTTTCCCATTTTTCTTAGAAAATAAGGTAACAAAGTTACCTTGCTTTTATTTGTGTGCATTGTCACATTACAAACCCTACAGCAAAAATAAAAATAAAATTAATGTAGCTTAACTCCACAAGCTTTCCACATTCCAGTTAGTGTTAGGCTGTATCTTTTGAAAGCTTTTGTTTTGCTCCAACATGCCTATGAACTTCTTGCGTGTTTGTTACATCTTACCTAAGACTTCAGGTTTCACATCATTTTTTACTCTTACTGTGCAGTTTTACATAAGGAAGAGGTATGACTTCAGGATAAAATGAAGAGGAACTACATCCATTTTTCTGTACTAAGACCATTATGATGCCTGTCAGTGACTATGGAGGGACTCCATTATACATGGATCATTAACACATTAAAGCATTAATGACTCCTTTGAAACTATTCCTATCCGACTTGTCGATTTCTACTGAAGAAGCCCATCATGCATATTAACAAGATGACCCAAATCATTACATCTATGGAGGCATCATTACTCAGACTCTTGATTACATGAGTATATCATTTTTAAAAAAACTCCCAAAGTAATACTTCTGTAGTAAACTATGACTCTGCTGGATGGTAAATGTAGCAGTAGGCAAAACCTCAATACGCAAATGCTCATAGGACATATTAATGCTCAAGATCCCTTTAAAGCACTTCTCATTCAGGCCAAATGAACAATAATGATACTGAGATCAAAGAGGTTGGGGCTCAATGTTACTGGTCTCATGGGTTGAGTAAGTAGCAAGGACAGAAGTTACGATTGCCTGGGACTAGTCCTGCCATATACCTATTCCTCCCTTGCCCCCATCTAATACGAGGCATCTAACTCCCAAATCATGCCCTGTCAGTGTGTGACATATGCAGCTTACCCCAGACCTTTCAAAATTCTCCCCAGAAGCAGGACAAGAAGCCAGTTTTGGAGAAGGTGAGGGCCCCAAGGTCAGTCAGCATGACAGGAAGGGAGCCAAGGAGAAAGAGGAGGAAGTTTGGGGGACTTGCTTTGGCTCATGTGAATGAGGTTCTGGAGTCGGACGCAGCTGGGAGGATAAGAGACTTCAGGATGAGTTGAGGAGAGGGGAAAAGACAGACTTCTTCAATTGAAATGGGCTGTACCCTACCTCCAAGGCTTTTTGAGCCCTACTTGGACTGACTGCAAAAGAGAAGGCTACAGAATCATTTATCAAAGTGTACATGCAGTAAATTAATAGTAGGATAGTTTTGTTTGTCTGCACTGCATGTTTTAAAGCTCTAATTGGTGAATATACTCAGTCTGCATGAGAGATGTTAGGCTGAATCCTTCACTTGAGTACCCACTCATGAAAATTATGATAAAAATATGCAGAAGGAAGTTTTTCCTCCACAATTCAAAATGATGGGTTTCTCTGTTCTGGAAAAATGATGACTGCTTAATCAAACACATCAGCCACTTAGCACCAGGTACTTGCAAGAGCACCGGACACTAGGTTCATATTAGGATGCCTCCTTGCAAGCCATCGCTTGCTGTTTGGATTGTACCACAAAACAGCTCTATGCCAAACAACTGATTTTTGGTGTCTTAAAAGGTACTATAAATGAGCCTTTGTTTTGGAATGGGAGGAGAACAGATGAGTTACCAGAGGGTGGGGAACCTTGGCAGTGGTTGGAATGTTGCAGTAGAAAAAACAATCAAAACCAAAAAACTCTCACAAAACAGAACAACAGCTAACCACCAAACCATCCCACAACTGTTGAATAAAAATAACTTAAAGCCAAACAGCTGGTGAGGCATATAAAGTCTGGTCTTGAGGCCTTTATTCAGAAATATCTGCTGTTGTGCATAGTTTAGCGTACATTGGTTTAAGCAAAAGGCAGGCTTATTTAGTTAGTATGTCACTGTCTCCAGCAAGACAGTGCAAGACACCATGAAAATAATAAAGCTTTATATATAAAGGACCTGTATCTGACTCTGATCCATTCTTCATGCTGCTGAATGGCAAGAGGCTAGCAATGAAAACAACGCCCGAAAGCTTAGCAAAAACAAAACAAACAAACCAACAAAAAGAAACACAGGCAAAATAAAAATAAATTCAGTATTGGATACTGAAGTCAATTTTATTAGGAAAAAATCAGAAAAAAATAACATAAAAATAAGCATGTTTTGGGGCTCAAGGAACTACTGCAATCTCATGCAATTGTTTGACACTGCTTCGGAGTTAATTTATGAAGCTATCTAATAATATTAAGTCATTATTATCCTCATAAGATTTACCTATGTTCTGAATAAAGATTGATTTTTTTTTAAATTTTTTTCTTTTTAATCCACTCACAAAAGCAGTAAGGATAATATAAAAATGCAGAGTTTGCATGGTGCTGTATGACGAATAACATTGAAGTCTCCAGGCAAATTTAGAGAACAAAAGAACGTAGAGGTAAAAGATCAGTGAAATGCAACAAATTGAAAATAACTAAAGCACTATGCAGCAGCTTCCACGTACTGCAATTACCTCAGATTTACTAAAGATGTCTTGTTGTTTCTTTAAGTAAATGCAACATAAGCTGCTTGGGTGTGAAGGATGCACTCAACCCCTTAACCAAACTCACAGTAGTTTGGTACAGGCTCCAAAGGAGGTAAAGGCCTGAGCCATAGCCAGGACAAGAAATCCTCTAGACAACCCACAAAGGAGCAGAGAGACCCAGCGAGCACCGAGGCGTATGAGATTGGGTCACAGATCATGCGATTAACACATGAAAAGCAGGTGGTTTTTCCAAGACTCATTTATCATCAAGGCACAAAGAAAGTTGTGGGCACGAGGACTCTCGTGCATACCTCTCCCACTGCATGCGATTAGACTACGAGCCAACCACTTTATCCCATAAATACGACAGCCTAAGTGAGCCTTCTCTGAGCTCTGCCTGCTAGGCAGTGTGGCTGCATGGCGGTGATCTCCCCTTGGGCTGGGACACCTCTGAAGGTTGGTCCTTGAGTCAGAGAGACCTTTGACCAATGACAGATCCTTGGATGAGCCCAATTTGAGTTGTCCCTTAACCGCAACCGCATGCCAGGCAACTCTCCCCTTGAGCAGGGATGCCGCTCAAGGTTTGAGATTCCTTACCAGAGACTAAGAGATCCTTCTTTACCCAAGCCGGAAAGACCCCTTACTCGCAACAGATCCTCAGTAAGTGACTGATAGCATGCTGAATTAATACTAATGAAATCCATCTGTCTGATTCCATTAGACATAAATTCTTGACCAAGTCTGGGACTAAGTCTGGATCCAGCTGCACCTAGACCCCTCCCTGAGAAGGAGTTTAGAAAGCAAGGGGGTCCATTCTGAACCTCGTGGCTCAACAGGACGTTTTCCTTACTGTTTGTATTAATTCCACTAGACATAAAGCATTGACCAAGTCTGAGACTAAGTTTGGATCTAGCCACACCTAAGTTCCATCAGGAGGTTAGAAAGCAAGGAAGTCCACTCTAAACCTCCTGACTCAATGGGAGGGTCTCCCTTACCCTTTTGCATCTCTGGTATCTGTGTGAATCATTCTAACTCAATTTTCCTTTGTATGTTTCTTCCATGCAGTAATTAAGAGAGTGAACCTTGCAATTCGACCTCGTTAAGTCACACTTTTACATCATATTAAAATCACTTCTGCTAATGCCTTTGACAGCGATTCTTTAAGTGATCCAAATCACTCATCTGCAACACTGGGAAAGCTATCCTACTGGATATACAGAGCATTTTCGTTTTTCTTGCCGTGGCAATGATTAAAGCAATATATGGCTATCTAGAAGAAAATGAGGTGGTATGTAAATTGCACCCCTGAGTTAGCAATTTTAATTTACTGCCAAATAATAATAATAATAAAGAACTACAGACAACTGCAAAACTGTAGAGATACAGTACTTCAGTTCCAAGCACAAGAGCCAGCAGTGTGGTTTTATCCACAGCTTTCTTCTGGTAAAGAAAGCTCAAACATTTTTTCACTTTAAAGTTCACACACATTTTCAGTTACATTGGTATATGATTGAGGTAAAACTGTTTCAAGTGAATATCTAGATGCAGTTTTACTACATTAAATCCTATTCCAAAGTTATCTTCTAGCCAGATATAGTTTTGATTGTTTTAAGACATTCTAGGAAAGGTAACGATTATTTTCCTTGGATGGCCAAGGAAATCCATGTAGATTCCTTTAATAGAAGTCTTTCAGAGACATCTTAAGTGCTCTTACCTAGGCAAAATAATAGTAAAAAAAAACCCCACTAAGATCTCTAACTGATCACAGAATAAGATGATGCAAAGAAGCTTGTTGGGTTAGATCAGCTGTTGTTGCCACTTTGTTAAACATTTAGGTTTTCTGAAAGGATTGAGATCTATCATCCTGAAACAGCAGAGAATAACTTCAGTTTTCCATTCTATACTGATACTTTCTGGAACAATAGCTATCAACTAGCATCCTCTCTTAATCAAACAATACCAAAAATCTAACAGAAAAAGGCATGCCTTACTATAAAGTAAACATTATTTTTAATTGAAAGCTTATGCTACTGTATTTAACATTTGACTAGTATTATCTTTTTCCATTGCTATCCAAGGTGAAAACTGCAAATCTGTCAAACATTCCATGCAGGTTGACAGATTATGCTGGAGTTTTACATTTCAGTATTAATTATTCTCCATAATCCTCTGTAGACAGGTACATTATTATCATACATTGCCAAAAGTCCCATTATACTATTGCATTTTGCTTATCAGAAAATGAACAATAGGCTTTTAACCAACGCAATTTATTACATATTTCTGCACACACCTTTATGTAGCCTGTTCCTGCAGACTACCATATTTTCTGGTGTTTATTGGACGGTTTTTTTCTTTTAAATATATGAGGGTTATATATCAGAACTATGCACCTATAAGGGCACACACTATTAGGTCTCAAGCTGCTTATTTAGTTATCCCAACTCTGCATAGATTCTAGTCAACAGAGCCTAAAAAGGGGTGTACATTCCTGGTTCAGACATTTTCCCAACAACACTGTATTTCAAAAGAAAGGTGTCACTCTAAACATTCACTGGCCCAAGACATCTCAACAATCTCTCCATTAAGAGCACCATCTAAACGGTAAGAAATCTCAGCTTTCTTTTCAGGAAAGTGCAACACCTGACAAGCAGAGATGTATTAAAATAATTAGCTCCTTGAGGAGCAAAACTCCAGAGCATTGCAAGCATCAAGAGCTCCAAGATGAGCCTTGTTCATGGTCATCAATGCAGAACATTTTGGGCTGGGTAGAATACCACTAGCTTTCTTTGTCCTGAAAGACTCTGAAAATGCTTCTTTCTCACTCTTAATGCTTAACCTTTTCAAGGGATATTCTACCCTTCTACGAGTCACACAAGTATCACTCTCAGACCCTGCTGGCCTCAGAAAACCTTGTCCCAAGCCGGAGGTGGGTAGAGAGGGGGGGATTGGTAGTAAAGTCAAATAAAACTGCAAGAATAATTTCTTATGGATAGGGTCTCAAAGTACCAAGCATCTTTCAATAATAAGGTATTGTCTGGACAAAAATCAAACTAAGTTTGGGCTCAACAGATAACAAAATATGTCTCAACTTGATACCAGCAAACCCTTTTCTGTCAATAAGCCTGAAGTACTTTCATCCTATAGAAGGCTATTAAAAACAAAACAAAACAAAAACCAAACAACCAAACAAAAAAGGCTTTAACTGCTTTGCACTCAAAATTTGGATTCAGTTTAAAAAACAAACACACTTTCTCTTTAGAAAGCAAGGCAATAGAGTAGACTGGGTTGTCCTCTCCCTCGTAACAGCTCAGCAACACTAGAAATAAAAAGCATGGGAGTGAACATGATGCTTTCTAGGCAAAAGCTAGATTTGCTCTAGCAGTCTCAAGCATTCCTGCAGCTTGGATCTTGTTTCTCACACACACTTGGGTAGACAGACCACACAGCAAAAATTTGTTGTGAAAACTCATATAATCACTAAAAGTATCAAAAAATGAGAGCAGTAGGCCAGACAATTACCCTTAGAGACAAATTTTCACTCAAGACATCAGATGAAATTATAGCAACTTCAAATAGAAGTACAGTTTACCAGATGGTACACAGTGCTAGGGGGTGCCACCTAAAGGGCTTTCATTTATTGTACACTGACCTAAATTTGTGCTCTGTTTCCAGAGCAAAGAACATTTACTTGCTCACAAATGTTTTGAGAAAGTACGTTCCTGTAAACAAATCTATTAATTAAAACAATAATTCCGAGAATTACCATTTAAGTCATGGGATGCTGTTTTAGTGTTTCATTCGCATCCTTTAAGCCATAGTCCTTCCACTGAAAACTTGCAGTCTAGTAAAAATAGAACTGTTAAGCTCTCTCCCTTAGGACACATAACGTTCAGTGACCAGAGCTCTCTGACCGTTATGTTTGATGGCATACAAGTGGGTGCAACTTTGACCAAGAACTTGGGGTACTGCCAGTACAATTTACAGTTTTATTAGCAATTATCATGTGTGGCCTGCTTAAATTCTTATGGTTTGCCACTTGCAAAGGACATACTAATTCATGCCAATGTGATGGAGAGAAACCCTTCTACTTCACAGATCCTTCTATCATTCCATCAGGTACCTTTTCACTGTTATCAGTGCCATCAAGCAAACTGAGCCCAGGAAATACCAGTAAAGCTACCCCACTTTGCTCTCTGTTGGAAGTTACTGGAGCAGTTTTACAAACATGCAACGGTATCTTCCCCAAAGCCTTGAGAGGCATCACAGAAGAGAAGAAAGAGATATTAGGAGACTCTAAAGTTGTGACAAACATGGTGGAATACAGTTGTTAGTTATACCTTTCTTCTATTACTTTGGTTAAAGAAACTTTGAAAAATAGAAAAAGGATGCATTTAAGATGAACAAAGGAATTAAAGCGTGTAGTCAAGCACATGACAATGTTGAGGGAGGAAAATTAGGAGTAAGACCAACCTGTAGTATCAAAAAGCCCAAACTGTAATGCAATGTTACCACTATCTGGATGCAAATGATAGTCAAAACTTTTCCAGAAATAAGAAAACATAAGTCCCTTCTTCCTGCCTTTCATACAATGCCAGGCCATCACTGGTGCCTCCAGTAGACACCGACTTGTCTTGCCTTCATCTGCTACCTGCTGACTTTGTATATCAACATGTCTGCTTCAGTCAGAGGGGGAATGCAGTGTAATGTATGTAACTGGTATGAGAAGCACCTATCAGGGTGAGACACATAAGCCCGTGTGCATAGTAAAGTGCTGAAAAACATTTTGCTAATTCTTCAAATTCCCACTTTGTAACATGACAGCAGCTAAAACTCTTAAAAGATGGAAAGTATCATAATTAATTCAATATATTAAGACATTAAAGAACAATGTATCATTTAAAACATTACAATCTCTTCAGACAAAATCAGTACTCTTCTAGGAATCAGTACTAGAAAAAAAATGAAAGCGAGAAGGGCAGAGATAAAGCTAGACCACATTATATCATTTTGCCTAAGCTAGCAGCCTACAACTTGATTTTGGTTGAAAAATGTCATTAGACAGTCACCAGAAATAATTCGAAACATAGTACAGCTTTTATCTTATCCTCATTTTTTTACTTTTCCAAAACACTACTAGATCTGATGAAACCGTCACCTGAAGAATACTGGTAATGTTAGAGTAAAAAAAAAAAAAAAAAGCTCTGGTATTTGTCTTCCTCATTAAAACAAACAAAATTTTCATTTAGAAAAGGAGTCTCAGGTGTTTTGCATTGAAAACTTTAAGAGGTGTCCAACCAAGCAGCTACAGATTTATTCACACTACTGGTAAATCCAAAATTCAGAGCAAAGAGTCAGAAGAGGAGAGTTACGAGAGGAAACCTTCCCTGAAAACATAGCCAGAAAGTGTTCAGTCTAACAAGGCAGCAAAACACCTAACACACAGAAACATTTGTGGTCAGCAAAACCAGCTTCTATGCATGGAATATAATTTTATTTTATGTTCACATTTATCAAAATGATAACTAAGTATTTCTACTTCAAGAAATAAAGTTGCCATTTAATCTGAGGTACAGCACATCCTTTTTTGCACTTAGTCTGTGCACTTGTACAATAATCTGTTCTTCATGTTTCTTATTAGGCAGTTTCATATTTACATAACAAATCTCAACAAAACTGAAACAAAGACAACAGACATGGATTTTTGTAAAGCAGTTATAGTCTAAAAACATAAGCAAGTTTAAAGCAACTAATGACTTTTAGCACCATTACTATTTTTCTAAGATAACTTATGAAAAGACAGAGATCACATTCCTTTCTGGTTCATAGCAGCCATCCAAGTAATTAAGATAGTAAAAGAAAGCATAACTCTTTTTTTTTTTTTTCAGAAACAGTCACAGTGTACAGAAAGGGAAGATAAGTTGTTCATGTTTTGGCAGGCACCACAAAGAAGCAGAAGCCCTTCCAAGAAGACACCATGCACACCGTTTGAAGGACAGTGGAGACAAACAGGGTGGACATAAGCATATAAAAATTGTCAGTTGGTGCTACACTTTTGGTTTGACCAGTTCACTAAGTGCTGGAGAAGGCCACTTCTGGGCTGTGGAGTGGAGGGGGTTTTATCTTGCTTATTTTTTAGGTATGTTGGCTTAGCTCAGTGCAGTACATCGTGAGACTTACCCAATAGCTCAGGTACGTCAATATAGCACAGTATAAAGCTATGTAGATGTAGTGGCTCAATAACACATCAACATGGCTTTGAAACATGTTAATTTACCCTAAACTATGTAGGCCCAGATTAAAACAAAGACATGAAAGCCATCAATCATATACACTTCTCTGTGTAGAAGTACAGAATATAACAGATGAACATATGTTCAAAAGTTTCAAAAAAACCCAACCAAATTGTGTCCATGTTTCAGAGCAAGTTTTCAGAGAGGAGTTCTCAGGATCACTCACTTTAGCACCTACCTACTACTACAGAAAATCATGTCCCGTTTCTTCCACGGACATACCAAACTTCACCTCTGAAGTAATCATCCTTCTTGCCCTGTCACTAGTTAGATGCCCACTTCAGACACTTGTCTCCTTAATAGTCAGAAACCTGGATTTATTGACAACTAGATTATTCTCAGGTAACTTTGCTCTTCAGCTTGATAACTTTTTCCATGTTACCCTTACAAGGCATTCAGAGGCAGTGTCACATTATCTCTTCCCCACAACTCAGCTCTTCTAGGTTAGACTAGCTCAGTTCTTTTAGGGAGATCTTTCTTTTTTTCCCCTACAGTTATCTCAAGCAAGAAATAATGAAAATAACTGGTTTGGATAGCATTAATGAGGATAACTATTCACATTAGAGGACTGAGAAAAGCCAAACCCCAGTAGTTGGCTTAATGGAGGTGTCAGCCACAGTCTCCCTCCCAGCTGCATTGGGATGGGGGGAAGAATCTACACTGATTGCTCAGGAAGGTATAGAAATGGATGCAAGCAAAACACACACTTTCAAGAAGTTGTCAAAATTCCAGGACTCCACCACCAGCCTACCTCCACTGATAAGCTAGTACATTCCTTACTGTCCATTTGACTGAAAGTGATTTTTACTAAAAAAAAGTGGTTTTATTAAAAATGTACTATGAAATATATATATATCAAGCAATATATATATTCAAACAAGTCTGTACAGAGTAGGTATAAAGTGTAGTTAGCTGTATTTAACAATCTTCATTACAGAAGAAACCTCACCTTCTTTTAAACATCAAAGCTCCATTTACAATCAATCAACAAGCAGGCAAGAACAGAAAACTGGTGCCCTAGCTAATTACATCTACAAGCAATATTTTTAAGAGAGAAATTATTAAATAAGTAACTACTCCATAACAGGTTATCATACAATACAGAAAGAAGAGCCATTAAAAGATGAAGCTAGTAATAGATTACTACCACATTTATTAGTTTTTGTTTCCAACAGATTTCATCAGTCCTATTGCTCCTGTGTATTCCACAGCACCCTACAAAAGCACAATAGCTAACAAAGCACTCGAAAGAATCTCCATGTTTTTGTTATTGTCATCGTTTCTGTTTTACCACTAGGTGGTGATAGCTCCACACAGATCGGCTTCTAGTCTGGTAAAATAAGTGTAAACTGAAACCGGACAGTACAGTTTTACATAAAATTTAAAGGTGCTCTCTGCACTAAAAAGATGAACAGTTAATCCTTTTAACTGTATAAATCGCTGTGGCAAAGACTCACCTGCTCCAGTTGCATCCTTCCACTCTCTTCTCCCTTAAAACACTCATAGCTGCCTCGAAAAAACCTCTTTGCAGATCATTGACTCAAAACAGCCTTTCACCTGGTTTCTGGCTGAGTCACACAGCCCTTGTATGCCCTATAGTCTTGTTGTAGCAGATGCTTCTAAAAACTCGTGACAGCTCTATCTTTAAATCCTCTTTCCACAGCACTATTTGTAAGGCTGCTTCCAGAAGTCTATTAAAGCCCTCAAAGGTGAGGCTGCCACATTTTATTTGCCTCAAACTCCCCTCTAGATTCCTAGGGCAATTGAAATACATTGCTTTTAAATAATACCCGCTTCACTGCGCCTTTTATCAGAATAAACCGTCAAGTCACAACTTTGCCCCAAGACGATTCAGCCACACAACCTAATCCTGAGTCCCGCTATCCACAAGTAGCTAAGCAAAGTTCAGGTGGAGTCACTTCTACTGAAAGGCTTGCCCCCCCAGCGGGTACCTTGGGCACACCTGTGCTCCATTCTCCTCCCTGGATGCAGCTGTAAAACACTGCTTGGTTTGTGTGCAGATGGGATTTATTATCTAACTCTTATTGCAAAGAGACCTACCTGCAGAACTTTTCTATCCGGTTTTAAAAATCGTCTTTTGCATTTTGGTTACAACAAACGTTTTGCATTTGTGTGAAGCTGCTTTTGCTGTTAATATTCCTGCCTGATACATTGCTAGTGACGGCTGCACCCAATTCCTACAAAACCCCGCGCACGGTGAGGCTGCAACCCCATCTTCCAGTGTGCTCCCTGTAGCCCCTACAATGGATCATTTCCTTCAGTACCTGCACCCGTATAAGTCTACACCATACTTGCTCAGTACTAGGTATTTTATAAACTGCATTAGAAGTTGTATCTGGATGCAGTCCAGCTACTGAAAGCATAAAAAGCTGAAAATATGGGGGGGAAAAGCATGGCTTCTCTATTTTCATATTGCTTACAACTGTAATAATAGATGATGCCTCTGAAACATGATTATGCTTTTGGTATGAGTAGGAACAAGTTACATTAATTTGTTTCTCAGCAGGTTTATATCTGAATAGCTGGTTGGTTTTAATTACATTCCCAAATATAATACTATATATATTAAAGGAAAATGAGTAATACAACAAAACCATAAAAAATATAAATCAATATATCTATCTCCAGCATCATCATACTTTACTGCACCAGTGAGAATACTCAAAGCTTTATGAAGGTGAAAGAGCAATGCTAGGACTATCTGGTAGAATTTCGTACAGAAATTTATTAGTGGAGGGGAGTTGCATGGTAAGGGTAAAGACAAAACAAATCACAGAAGATACATGATAGGGAAAACAAAGAAAAAGGACTGAGTGAGTCCGTATTTCCTTTGTATGACATCAACCTTTGCTTGAATGTCTGCATGTAAGTTATTTGTTAACTTAACATCTTTTCTAGCAAACTTGTCTCTCACTCACACCCAATTGCTGCCCTGTAGTTTATAGCCCAGGGCGCATAAACAGTTTGGAATGAACTGGGTAAGTATAATTTATGTCAAGGAAATAGGGAAGAAGGATATAACAGGTATCTTAGTTAACAGCATGGCTTAAATAGGTTTCAAACTGAAGCAGAGAAACTTCTACTTAAACAAGAAGCAATCCAACATAAAAAATCAATAGGAAATCAGAGTTACAAAGCAGTAAAATACATGGGCCATTCCCCAAAATGGATAGGCTTTCTCACTAGACAGCGAAATATCCCATGCTGTTCTCAAGCCTGCATCAGACCATCACCCTAAAGAGCACATAAGAGAATGATAAACTCATGAAAAAAAGAAAACAAACCCAAACCCTTGATTAAAAAACTTCATCACCTAAAAGCCCGCTCTTTCTCAAGTAACCTGTAAAATCATCTGACAGTTCTTAACGCTTTGCTGTCTGTTCCACCTTGCCCCAGGGTCCAAGCTGGTGCCTCTTCCATGATCTGAGCTACAGGGCATGAGTTGTACAGTACCAGTGTGCCACAACATGTTCAGCCTCTCAGCCCTTCCACCTGGCTTCAAAAATGGAACAGACGTGGACTCTAAGCTAGCAGCAGCTCAAGACCTTGGCCCCAATTCTGTCCTGCAGCAAGGAATTCCATGGATTAATTATGGCTTGTAGAAGAACAAAATAAAAAAACAACAGCAGTAAGAAAATCCAACCCACAAGTCAGGCTTGTATTAAAAAAAAAAAAAAAAAAAAAAAGGCACAAAGTCAAATCTGTGCTTAATCTGTTTCCTTTCAATTTATAGATATTCTTCTTGGCCTTGTATTGGTCTAAACCCCACTGAAGTTAATGCAACAAATCTTGCCGGTGGCAAAGTTAAACTCTCTAAAGAAGGAGAAAATAGAAACGCTCAACACAGGTCTGCACCATTGAGCACCTGGTCCAGTCTCTAGTATCTCTTAGTAATCCTCAGTCGTAGAAGAGCTACTCGATAGTATTGGGATTCCCAGGCAAGCTTTCCACACAGCTAACCATTTTCACTGGACATGTTTCTGCTGCATTTTTATAGGATCCTGTTTCAGGGAGGAAGTTTATGTTGCTGTCTTTTTTGTTACCACCTGCCATGCTCCCTCACTTCATTTCCAAAGAGAAATACGGGCCGAGTCTCATTCCTTCAGGCTGCAAGAAATATCACCTGCTTTTCTGAGCTGGTATGATACGGATTTTCTTCCACTGAATTAAACTCACAGTACTGTCACTTAGTGTGAATGAGGAGGCAAAAAGGGCATTTTAAAACATTCAAAGCACAAAATAAATGTTTGAATAATATTCTCAAATGCTGTTTCAAAAAAAAAAAAAAAAAGGACAGAAAATAATAATAACCTCAGGCACTGTCCTCAGTGAACTACAAAGTATAAATAGCTCAGCTGAAAGCAGAACAAAAGTTGGTTTGTGCTATCATGCAGCTGAGCCAAAAATAAAGCTTCTTTGGAATTGCTTTAGAGAATCTCATAATTCTTTCAAATCTTAATACCTTAATCTTTCCTTTAACCTTTCTCCAGCTAGATAAAAGGAACTAAAATAAAGCTTCTGATTCTGAGGAACAGAATGTTTGGTATCTATTGTTGATAAACAGCAGAATACTAAGCCTTTGAACATTGCTTGACCTGTCCCATTGTATCAATCTAAAGATAGCATTTTTGTAGGTATTACATAATTTCAGTTCTAAAGTAGAAAAGTTCTCTAATAAACATTTTCCTTGGGTCATTTTTCCACAGCAAGTCATCTAAAAAAGCCAAGGCTATGAAAGAAAAGATATACTTGAATATTTTAATATTTACTTTGATTTTCAGTGGCTAAACAAGCCAAGTTCAAACCACACAAGTGACTTAAGACAGTCCCAACTAAAAAAGACTCAAAGAAAATACAATTATTCTCACTTTATTATGACCAACATCAATCATAGAAGTCCAATTTTTTCATGCTGATGATACTGCAAAATGCCACAAAAAAAAAAGAAACCAACTAGGAGCAGTCATCCCTGTCCATTATATAGCCTTCTTTCCAGTTCCCTCAACTGGGGAAAAAAAAAAAAAAAAAAAAAAAAAAAAAGTTGTATTCATTAAGTATAGTCTGAGCACTCCCCCACCCAGTGTAGCTTATTCTGAATACTTGTTGATGCTTCCAGAAGCAGAAAAAAAAAAAGTTTTTCTTTTTCTTCTGTTTCACATGATAAAACTAGAATTATAAGGGATATTTAGACTACCTTTCCTTTTGATTCCAGGAATGGTGTGTCCTTTTACCTTAAAGAATACAGTGAGTCTTTTCATTCATTAGCCATGCCTACTTTTGTCTTTATCCTTTTCCGAAACCAGATAGAAGATTCTCACTAATATGATGCCAAGATATACAGGATGTTTGTGATAAAGAATCTGATGTCTCAGAGTAAGATTATGTTAGTCCATCAAGTGCTTCAATAAGGCACAACCTGGTGGAAGATCTGATCGATTCTTAAATCAGTCACTTCCTGAACAATGCAAGGTGGAATTTATTACCAATAACAAAGAACAGTTAAACAAGACTGTCTCCTAAAAAGTCAATGTACTCATTCCTCCTCCAGAAAATACACAATGACTCAGCTTCAAACAGTGAGAAAAAGTTGATATTCCTGAAAGGGAATTTTTCAGAGGGGCCAATTCTTATTGCATTTTCAGAGTTGAAAAGATTCTCCTTTACTAAACAGTGACTAGTCCATCCTTGCTCAGAAGTAGCATGTGCAAGATTTCCATAAAAACCTCCATTTATCATCCTAAAGCTGTTGCTAAGAGATAAACAGATTGTTTCCTGTGGGAGATGGTGACATTGGAGCCACAGAGGACACCACTTACTGACATCACCCGAGGTCGACAGGGAGCCTGACCCAAATGGCGTGGAGAGAGCCTTTGAGGCGGTGGGACCTCCTGTAATGACTTGTTGAGTTGTTATAGGCCAAAAGGCACAGTATTTCTTGTTGCATTTTTAGTTTGCAGCATGATTTTTTTCCCAAGTGAATAACCTTGTCTACATGTTGTATATACTACTACTTGCTGATTTCATGGCGCTTTGAATATATGCACTGTGGTGGTGCTGCTGTAAAAAGAAAAGCAGAATAAATAAGTTATTAATCATAATTTGTATCCATTAATTTCTCCCCAAAGTCTTTGACCAGCTGGAAATCATGCCAGGGCTTTTCTGAAGATGATAAATGAACTACAGCCCCGTAAAAAAAAGGTATGGAAAAAGCAATATGTATCTAATTCATTAAGGGAGGCATTAACATCATGACAGACTCCAGTATGAAGGAGAAATATTTTTAATGCTATCTTCTGAGCATGGGAGTTCTGGTACTCCCACCACCTACTCATTACAACTGCTCCAAAACAACTTCTAAGAACATTTTTCTCTATTAGAGAAACTGACTCACATAGCTGGAAAACAAAAATCTATGCAGAACATTTTTCACCAGAAAATTATGATTTGGTTCAACCGAAAGATTTTGTGGCGCTATGTTGAAATCAGTCAAGTTTCCTCACTGTAACGAAACAAAGCCAAGTTACTCTATTTAAAGCTTTTTTCTTCTTAACACACATTTTGTACCAAACACCAATTTTCCTAGCAGTTCAAACCTGAAAAAACCCCACATTATCTTTGGGGTGCATTAAGCAGTTCTCTCAATCTCAAACCGTGCTTTCCCAGTAGTTGTGGAACAACCACCAAAACTAATAGCTGGCTGTTTGCAGAGCTCTACTCACTGGCACTAGCAATGTCGCTACTAATGTCTCAGTAATGGTAATTATATCAAAAAACGGAGGATTCCTTGGACAGTTGTCGTGGCATCTTCCTTCCAAAGCTGTAGGGAGCTAGCCAGTTTTAGGGATGACAGGAGAGAAAACGGCTTGCTCGCACTCATTGAGCAAGTGGCAGCCTGGCAGAGCTGCCACTGAGGCAGATCTCAGCAGCGATGAGCCCGAAACTCTGCGTATCCCTCTGGGAGACCCAGCCCATAGGTGAAAGAAACTCAGCTGCCAGTTCTCTCTCTTTTAAGTTCTTCAGCTGTTCGAAGCAGCCTTCCTCCCTCCCTGCGCCGGGGGGAGCTAGATGCATGCAGCTAGCTCTGAATAAGTGGTGAGGAGTTCATAATTCCCCAAAATAGCATTGTGTATAGGCAGTAGCTGTGTCTCAGAAGTAGCACAGCTCTGCTTATGTGGCATAATGCCTGCTATAGTTAGCATTGCTTAGTCAGCTAATTAGCCCAGTGAAGGTCCTACACTAGCACTCGCGTATTATTTCCCACTGCAGATTTAGCTCAGCTGCGGTATCTCTGCATAGTACATCACTGTCCAGAAAAACAGCTGGATTCCTGGTGTGTCTCTAGGGTGATGATCAAGCAGATAAATGACTAATGTATACATATATCTTTGTGGTTTGACCCACATTTCTCAAAAAAAATGTTGCTCCTAAGCTGATCGAGTGAAAGAAGAAATTCTGCCCTTAGATCACATGTTTCAGGGTAACTTCCATTTGGTGAATATTTTACCTTACATGAATCAGAACATATAATTCTACACACACACACAAATAATTACTTATTACAGCTTCAGATAATGAACTGTCGCTTTTCAACATATTTTCATAGTTTAAGACCAAATACTGCATTGGAAATCCGTCCTCACAGCAGAAGGTATAGCATATTTGAAAGAATATTTGTATTATATGATAGAAAAAAATTGAAGTGGAATGACTGAACCTTTCCAAAATATAATGATCTGATACCTTTAACTTACATAATTAATTCAAATATGGCTGCTTTATTACATGCTTTTGACACTTTATTCACTAAAATAGTAGATGATAATGATCCTAAAATATTACCTGGGGAAATTTCTCATTATCTCACCCATGTAAGTGGACATTTTTCTCCTCTAGCAATGACTACCTTATATGTAATAACTGTAACGAAAGAAACTTATGAACTCATGTGATATTTTGATTACAAATTTTTTACTTGAAAAAAAAGACTAGAAACTGCCTAAAATGACAGCATTTATTAAATTAATGAAAAATAAAGATAGCCATCTTCTCACCTGGAACTTGAGAACAGTGAAGATGAAATTAAGATAACTAAAAAATTATTAAAAAAATTCACCCAGAGGATCTCATAAAGCCTTCCTAAGTGTTTAGAAAAGCTGGTGGATTCAATGTCTCTGAAATGCAGAAGGTCCATTTCCCCACAGTCTTATCCTTAGTGAAGTAATTTATTTCTGTCACAAATAGGGTTTTAAGTGTTATTTCTCATTTGCTGGATTTTTTAATCAATTTGCGGAAGCGCATCTTACTACAAAAAGTGAAAGGCAACAAAAAACTGAGCTCAAGCTCTGCTGCGCAGCAGTGAGAGGCAAGAACAAAGGTATCTGCATTCCTCCAGGAAAGGTTAAGAGTATTTCTATAACTGACATTGAGCAAAAAGAATAAATCATTTCCTGTGCACCTCACCAAGAGCATAATGCAGTGAAAGGCAGCTAACAATCAGACCTTCTGCTCCGACAACAGATGCTACATTCTATAGTTAACTGCAACTTATTTTATGAGCTACTGAAACACACTGATATATGTCCCTGTCATGGGAAAATTCAGTAAGTTTTCAATTGTATTTCTAGTTCAGTTTGAGTTGAAGGAGATCAAACCTAAAAACTATGAGTAAGTAGGATGCAAAAACTAAGTTTGAATTTAGCTTGAAATTGCTCCAAAAAATCCCATATATATCTTGCAATTAGAAACAGGACTATGGTATCCTGCTGCTTACTGTAAACAAAAACTTAGCAACTCAGTTTGAGATCTCCTGCAGAAGCTGACTTCTTCAGCAGCTGCATGCAAGTCTATTGTGTGGACCAGTGGCTCAGAGGACAAAGCCTTGCATCAGTTTTATGTGCAGTTCCCAGATCTTCAGACTCTCCAATCCTGGTGTAAAGTGAACTGTATATTATGCAATCAATATCTGACAGCCAGGGAAAGTACAACTGTAGGTCGCTTTTAACAGTCAGTATAGATATTGTGTGAAGAAGAAGCAAGACATATGTTTATCTGAAAAAATGACCCAGAAACCAAGAATTTAATGTCTGTTTAAAAATCAGCCTCTCACTGAACTGTAGTATCTCTCATAATTGTGAAGCAGGTTCATACAAGCTGAAATAATTTATATAACACCAGCTTTACAAAACCACAGAGTTTATGATAATTTATTCTGAGACATTTAATAAGCTAAAGATTATCATTATTATTATTATTAAAAAATTACAAGACTGGAAGATAAAACAGCTGCCATTTCAAAAGTCTGATCAAAAATGGATCAATTGGCTTTATGATACTGAAGGAAGGCTCTTCTGAACTCTTTTCAAAGAGGAGATCATAACTTGTAGTTTCTAGGCAGAAAAAGAAAATAGACTAAAAAAAGTAGAAAACAGACAAGATGACTAATGAAAAGTTCAAGTTAATCTTTCATTTCCTGTGAATGAAATGGAGAAATTTTACCAACTTTGAATCTACGGCACCCTAGCGAAAGTGAAAAGACAAGTGGCAAAATAATCACGTTATCTTTACTCTTACCCCAAATTCCTTCTTTCCTGTTTTTGCAAATGATAGCGTTGACTAAAGAGAACACTAGGGGAATGGATTGAGAGCAGCCCTGCTAAGAAGGACTTGGGGGTGCTGGTGGCCGAGAAGCTCAACTTGACACAGCAATGTGCATTTGCAGCCCACAAAGGCAACTGTGTCCTGGGCTGCACCAAAAGAAGCGTGACCAGCAGGTCGAGGGAGGTGTTTCTCCCCTTCTACTCCGCTCTCACGAGACCCCACCTGCAGTACTGCGTTCAGCTCTGGGGCCCCAACATAAGAAGGACATGGACCTGTTGGAGGCCAGAGGAGGGCCCCACAGGTGTCAGGGGGCTGGAGCACCTCTCCTATGAAGACAGGCCGAGAGAGTTGGGGTTGTTCAGCCTGGAGAAGAGAAGGCTCCAGAGAGACCTTACAGCAGCCTTCCAGAACCTAAAGGGGGCCTGCAAGAAAGCCAGGGAGGGACTTTTTACAAGGGTGTGTAGCGATAGGACAAGGGGTAATGGCTTTAAACTGAAAGAGGGTAGATTTAGATTAGATGTAAGGAAGAAGTTCTTGACTGGGAGGGTGGTGAGGCACTGGAACAGGTTGCCTAGGGAGGCTGTGGATGCCCCATCCCTGGCAGTGTTCAAGGCCGGGATGGATGGGGCTTTGAGCAACCTGCTCTGGTGGAAAGAAGCGCCAGTATGGTTTTGGCCTATCTCAAAGCACTTCAGCCCCTATACAAAGAGTAGAGTCAGCAGGATCTTGCTCCTAAAAAAAATCAGAAATGCTGATGCTATTACAGAAACATGTCCTGTGTGGGTGGACCCACCAGAACCTACCAGAGAATGGTGGTTTAATGGGTAACTCCCATTAAACCCTGCCATTGCCAAGGTCCTTACAACTAACGTGGAAAAAGACGTGGTAGCAAAACCAGGCTTTGTTTCACAATACATAATTAAAGGTAACTTGCTAACAGGCTATTTTGAAGCAGTTTAAACACATTTCTGAAATACAAATGAAAGTAGGGTTTTATCCCTCACACTATACACAGAACAATAATAGCAGTTCTTGCAACTTAGTATTAATCATGTTTCATTTCATAATATGTTTGAATATGGAAAAGAGTAGTTATCGTAAAATGAGGGGAAACGGAACAGACACACTAGCTACATGTGACTGGCACGTTATTTTCAGTAAAGATTTGATATCCTAAAATATTCAAAAACATCATTTACATTTCCTAAGTGTACAAGAAAGCTGGACACTTGTACAATACACATGCTCTGCTGCCTTCTGTAGGACATACTTATTTCTCCTAAGCCATTTGCTTTTTGTGATTTATCAGCTCATTTATTGGATTCTGTCAACTTCTGGATAAAGAACTTATGGTTTGGCATTCCCAAGGCATAATCTCCTCTGCCTAATATTCAAGGGTTTACTTCAGTGCATAAACTCAATGATCTCTAAGCCAGGATCCAGGACACAGTTTAGATATTGTTTTTATATACATTTACATCCACCGATAAAAGCACAATGGTATTAACAAGGGCAACGATCCTATCTACTTGATAGTTATACAAGGACCATATGACTTTTATGAACATAAAGAACATAGAATTTCTAATTACAAGTGGGATAGTCACACTCAAAAATAATAAAATACATACGTCTGGGGGAAAAAAAAGCAATAAAATTCTCCTTTTCCATTGCAACTTTTGAGAACTTTTGAGAAGGGCATATTTTAGATATGTCTCCAGTCATGGCCATTCAGAGGAATGTTGCAGCTCCTGATCAAGAAACCAGCAGGGTTTGCCCTATCCTGAGCTGTTGTCTTCCTTCACAAGTTTTCCCTTGGGGCATTAAGCTATACAGTTTTTCTTCTGAATGCAGTTACTTGTTATCCTAACCAAATAGTTTTTGCTAGCTTTGTTTCAATATGTCCTAACAATCGCCAGGCTCAGGATCTGCGTGAAATGAATTCCAAATCAAGGTTTCCATCACTAAGCAATCCTAACACCTTTAGTCACATTTCTGTATGATCTGGAAATGGCTGTAAATACTGGAGGAATGAGTCTTTGGGTATAACATTCTATTAAATATACTTAGCAATCTAGGTGTGTCGAACAAAAGCTTAGGTACCTTTGGAGGTTTTGTCTAACCTGAAAAGATAGGACAATCCATTTCTGATTAATAGAGCACTTCTGAATATCAAAGAATATAGAATCTGGGTGCAGTTGGCTAGGTATTCAGCAAAGTCCCTGCTGGCAACTTTTGTCAGTGACAGGTTTATTTCAGGCACCAGGGAAAAACCTAATCTTGTCAGCTTCAGGACTCAAAGCACCACTATAGATATCTGGTCTATAGGATACACTGTAGATAGTTCTTAATGTCTTGTGCAATGTACACAAAATAAAGAAGTGACAAAATAAAGTTCTGAATAGGGCACAAGTAAAAATCTTTTGAACTTAACACTATAGGATATCATATGTAAGAAAAGAAATTAAGTCCAGTAAAATCCACACTATCCTGTAAGGCCCCTCTACGACTGTCAAGAAATATCCAGCCACACTGTGGATCTTCAGAGAAAATAATTAGAATGATTTCCTGATCACTTATCATCAAGATTATTCATTACTAATACTACTATCATACTTTTTGCCATATCTACACCAATACCAAAGTTCATGAGAATAAAACCCTTCTGAGGCATTCAGCTGTTTCCATAAATTTGTCTATTAATCCCCTTTAATAATGTCAGGTAGACCATTTAAATAATATCAAACTTTCCTTGCAATTCTTTCTTTTAAACTGCAGCTTTTAATGAATTGTTGCCTACTATGGCATATGAGATTTGCCAGAACAAAGTAAGGTTATACTAATGTCACTGACTGCAAAGTATTGATCTTAGTATTTACGCAGATTTGTGGAATACAAATATATCAATTGTGTATCAATTAAAATTACACTGATTAGATAGTTTATAATGGGAAAGAAAAATCGCATGTTCATATACTCAACTCTCTTTGTGCCAACACATTATCTTTATCCCATTAAAGAGCCTTATGCCATCTGTACCATCTGTGATACCAGCTGGTACATTGGTCCAAAAATATCTCGTCAATTATAGTATACTGATTAGGTTTTAGTATAGAATCAATTGTAGCTTAACTGAATTATAAAAATAAATTGGTATTATATTTTTTCTAATTCCTGTGATTTGATTTTGGTAATGAAAATTAAAAAACTTCCTGTTCTTTTCCTAAGATTTGGAGATTTCATCATTTGCTTCACATAAAATGAAGTAAATAAAGAGTTAAAGTGAGGATATGGGTTAAATAAGTTAGGTATTGGGACCTTGTTCAAAATGAGACACTAACCATTTCTAGCAAAAATCAAATAAGGAGCTCTTTTTCCCCCACATTCTCCAGAACAACTATGGCATACATTAAAATGTAACTTTACAAAGCCAACAGATGGGTGATATTTTGTTTTCCTACATAAAGATTTATCTTATTCAGTATAGAGTTATTTTTATAAAGCAAATTGATTTAAATTCCTGCCGCGATGAAACTTATGGCAAGATTCTCATTCATTTCAGCATGCCAAGATTTAACACAATTAACTGAAAAGTGTACATCCTTCGGTACCCCTTCGGTACCTTTCACACTTTGCATCTTAGGGCCTGATCCTTTGATCAATCACATTCCCCCTACTTTTAAGCAGAACTACAGGCCAAGATCAGAGATTTATGCCATAAATCCTTCACACTCGGAAATTTTGCTATATATATTAATTACATAGGAAGTATACATCAGAAGAACTGTACTGTGATCATTAATACTAACAGCATTAGTTCAGTTGCTTTCTACATATGCATTATGGTGCAACCTTTTAATGACACGATCACGTGCTATAGTTTGAACAGGATTTTCTTTTGATAAGTTAATTTAATTCATGGATATTATACCTATTTACCAAATTCAAAACTTCACTCTTTCCACATTTTGTGCCCCCATAATTTACTTATCAAGCATTATTTAAAATCTGAGCTGAAAATACAATTTTCTATGATGTTCATCACTACAGTGTCTGAGTGCTTCACAAACTTTACTATCTTTATATTCACAACATCCCTGTGAGATGAGAGGGTATTATTATATCTACTTTATGCAGAACGGAAGCACAGTAAGATTAAGATCAAAGGTATTGACTAATTTGGGCACTTGGTAGGAAACTCATGGAAGCTCATTTTCACAACACTTAATACACAGCCTTTCATAGATGTTCAAAGCCAAGTTAGAAATGCTGCAAGTGCTCAATATTCTGCAAATCAAAGCCCAAGGATTCACTCAGAAAACAAGAAACACACAGTGTCAGTCCCTAAAGTTTATCTTAACTTGACTCCTCTAACATCACATAGGAACACTGTGGCAGAAGAAATCCAGTTCTCCAGTATAAATTGACCATATGGACCTCTTTTCTTTTCTGTATCCTGTTGTGTTGACTACTTTCTAAACTGTTCAGTCAACAGCTAAGGAATTGCACTGTTGTCTTCCTTACAAGCATTTCTATAAATCTTTTCATCACTTCAGAGTTTCCATTCTGTTTACTAAAAAGCAGAGGGTTTTTTTGTTTTCAGGCAAAATTGACACCTAAGAAACTGACAGCTGCAGTAGGTTATTGTGCCCCCATATAATTCAAAGCTAGAGGGAGATGGAATAATTTCTGGGTTTACAGACATTTTCTCACAGCAGAAAATACTGAGATTCAGAAACACGAGGATCAGTTTTAAGGTATTGTAGGGACATACCGTGATGTTTTCCCTCCTCCTTCTAAGTTTGATTTTTCTCATTGGTCATTTTCCATCTCAGTTGCATCAGAAGTGGTATGAACTAAGGGAATTAGTTAAAGCAGTCAAACTATGACAGCTTGGGAAGGCAGCTTTTGTCAACTGCAGGGACTTAAGTTAATAAATTTTACCTCTCACTTGGGAAGGCAGCTTTTGTCAACTGAAGGGACTTAAGTTAAAAAATTTTACCTCTCAACCAGCAAAGACAAATACAAACCTGTGCAATGATAAACACAAACCTGTGCAAAGATAAAAACAGAGACATTTATAACAGCTCAGCTGATAGATGCTACACTCAAAAGCTGTAGTATTTTTATGGTTTTAAATATACATATACATGAGGTATAACAAGGAAGTCAGATGAAGTGATGCTAGTTATAGTCAGAGGAACTTGGTGATGTGAATTGACAGAGGTTTAAATACTATGTATTCTTGCTGTCAGTCACTCTTGCTGCAACATTCAAGACAACCTTAACCTATGCATCTGCTTAGGGCAGAAGTAGGTAATGAAACCAGCTTCGCATTTCTGTTGCCCTAGACATTGTGTTCTTGTGTTTTCAGAAATACGGGGGTTTTTACTGTTGGGAATGATGACCCCAGCTCGCCCAAGTATCTTGCTTTTGCACTCACAGGGCCAAAGAGATCACAAATTAAATGTTGTATTAGAAAAGGATTTTTAGTATTATAGGTATTAAACTTTTTCAATTTGTTCACCTACTATAATTCTTCTTTTCCCAGCCTGTGTAACAAAGAAATCAGGTTGGCCTCAGAGGTGGAAGGTTACGGAGAACAGTACAAAAAGTGCTTAGGTAGCTCAGTATTTCCAGCATCATTTTCTGTGACATATGTGAAATCAAGTATGCCTTCTGCTTTGCTACACAGTGCAGGTTTGTTGGCATTTCGTTGAGGTAATCCGCAAAATTCAGTTGCAGATGACTAATACAGTCATTGTGCCCACTAAACATTTATATGGCTCAGTGAAGAACTCCAGCTTCTTAAGGACTTTTTCTTAGTCTCTTGCACACAGAAAGGATGAATAAGAAAATGAAAGAATAACTGAGAACACATCTCCTTGCCAAGAAGATTATGCTACTCGAAGGAACAGCAGGGAGGACCCAGCAGGACGGCATCATTGCAGCAATGAAGAGCACGAAGTCCGCCCACTTACCCCTTTTGGGCTGAAAAGAGGGCAAATCTATCCTGTCAGAACTGTTGCCTGCCAGAAGAACTGTCAAGACCACACTGCAGACTCCAATGGAAACAAGCATGCAAGAAAGGTGACAGCAGCAATAAATTAAATGGTGAAAAAAAAGGCAAACAAAGCAACATGTAATTTTGTTGTTCTAGTCATTCTGGTTTATTTGTTTCTTACTGTTTTTCCCTCCCTTCTTCTGCCCTAACTTTCCACTTCTAAAATATGTTGGTTTTCCTTTTAATTTGATCTTTGGTGAAAAGTTATCCAGTCATAATGCTTCACCATGCCAAAAAATAAAATAAAAAAAGGAAAAAAGCTGGCTTTGCATACTTTAAAGAAGCTGTTTCTGACAGTTTACTTGATCTGCAGTAGAAGTGCTCCTTCTAGTTGCAGGATTTTTTCCAGGGACAGATGCTTGCAAACACAGTTGTGTTATACTGCACTAATATTCAGTACACTTCAGTAAACAAAATGCAGATATCGTTAACCACCACAACAAATTCAGTTCTTTATGGGCCATACCATTTATAAAAAGACATTCAGAGCTATCATTTAATCTGGAACACTCTCAATATATTTAGCCATTTAAATTGCTGGAATAATGCCCAGATGGAAAGTGGCAAGATATTTAAAGATTGATTCCATTTTCTAAGTATGCCATGAATATAAAAGTCCTTCCACTTAATCTAATACACTTCTTTGGCCTATTAGTTTTTGATTGATAGAATGTTTTGAAATAAAAAAGCAGCAGTTGGCAGACACAGCAGAAATCAAAGATACTGTGAGTACAGAGACTAAATAGAAGTATATATTGGTTTCATAAAGGATATATCTGAGTTTCCCAAAAGTGGTGATCCTCTACATTTATTATATTCCAAACCTTTGATTGTTAGAATTTGATTTTTAAGTAACAGGTTTTCAATCAATTGTTTTGTGTTGGTTTTGCTGTTTTTTTTAATGAGGCACTGACCTTTGTACAACAATGAAGGAAAATTTTGGGAAACAAAATTAGACATTAGATTTTCAAATGGAGGGTCAGAACTTCACAGTTTGCTTTCATGTTCAGGGCATGGAGTTTCTATATTGTATTGCAATGGATCATTTTTAAATATCTACATGGTATTGAAGCAGTAACTCCAATTCTACTAGAGAAATAAGGAGAATTAGGGAAACAATTATATTTCTGATATAACTAGCTGATTAAAGAGCAGTTAATCAGCTATTCCTTTTATTCTTTGGCCAAATTCAAGAAGATGCTAGGATTGTTTTTCCTAACAGTTTAAACTGATTGAAGAATAAGGTGATCATTGGTAAGTAGGATTAATGATCTCAATGGAAAAATAAAATTTCATTATGCAGAGTCCAGAGTGACATCCCTGGAAAGGTTCCAGTCAGCCTGATGGTTCCTCATGCTTTTTATATGAAAAGAAAACATTCACTACGATTAATCAAAAACTAAATGGTTAATAAAAAGGGTCTATTCAAAGCTCTTAATTAGAGCCAGTTTAAAACTGTGCACTGTCTCTTAGGAAGCTTATGCCAACTGCTTGGTGCCAACACTGGTCAGTAGGCAAAGAAAGAGAAGAGAAGCAAAGGGCAAAAGAAGCTTGGGAGTTCAACATGCTCTTCTGTAAACGTAGAATTTTTAGGCAGCAATCTGGCATGAGTTAATGCTTCATCCTCCAATATCATGTCCCTCCTACTAACTGCAATGCTGGTTGCCACCTACAAAGGTGGCAATTGTGGGAGACCATAAAAATCCGTTCTGACAAGAAGGAAACAAACCTCCAAGAGAAAAGGAGAAACACACCTTGTTGTGTAATTTTTATATAGCTAGGGAATCATAAAGCAGAAACTCCATAAAGTCATATACTCATTTATCTGGGCCATGTTCTCAGGGGTTAACTGTGGAGCATATTTAATCCTTTGAATGTCAAACCCCGAGGAAATCTAATTCCCATGAAATATCCTTCTCCTTACAAGCACATTCACTCTAAGGAGAACTGACTTCATAATCTGCACTTTGCAACTTGCTATCTTTGTATTAAGCATCTTTAAAAACTCAGTTATGGATAATACTTTTATAGGCACAAATAACTGTTTCAAGGGCAGGGATGAATTCTGCCCACACTGTAAACTAGTGGTTATTGCAAGATTTGTGCAATTTTATTTTTAAATTTGGAAATGTTTAAAAACCTTACATGTAGAGAGTAAAGCAGCAAGGTCTTCTGTCATGTCTGTGGTCTCTAAGTATTAATTCTAAAATTTTAAGTAGCATTAAAAGCTTCAGAAGATATATGTTCTTTTTTTTTCCTAAGAGAAATATAGGAGAGTGATTATTAAACCTTCTCGAGCCAAAAATGATGCTAAATAATTTTATACATAATTACAAAAGTGTGTGTTAGAGCCTCACATTTTCATTAGCTACATGCATTGCTCAATTTAGCAAGTCTGTACACAAATACACAGTAAAAGCCCTTTCCAAAACATTAATCACTCTGGAATAATCACTCTGGAATGATTCTATGTTGTGAGAATCAATGTTTTTTCAATTCCCCTTTTAATGACGTGAAAGTTAACAAACATTCCTGCATAATACACTTTCCTGTTAATTTATGCCATTAACTATTACTGATACCCTGAAGAGAGTATTAGAAGTCTTATTGAGATTAGATCACTCTGTGCTACAAATTTAAAAGAAAATTACATTCACCAGGGAGAGCCTCTAATTTTATTGCCATAATTTGTCTTTCAGAGTTAGAATTTGGCAAGAAGGGAACAAACTACAAGGTTCCCCCTTTTGCCAGGTCTCTTAATACAAACTCCTTTGTCTGAGATTATAATCGGTGAATAGGCTTTGGTGGAAAGCAAACAAAAATATTAAAAATAGATCATTTTCCCTTACTTTTTTTCCTTTTTTTTTCACCATGTTTTATTAGCATCTTTTAAACAATACCTTCATACCTAGTAAATATGTACAACTACATCTCTATTCTAATTTGTAGAACTATTTAGCTAAGAGTAGTGTCCTATATTGGTTTCAGGGAAAAAATCTGAAATAAATAAAAAAGCTTATTACTGCAACACTTTTACAAATAAATGGAATATATCCACATTTTCCATCCAGTTCAGTGACTTGAAAAGATAAGTATATACAATGTATGCAGTATGTGTTCAGAAGGTGAAATTTTTGTAACCTAAAATGGATCATTTGCACAGTGAGCCAGAAGGTATAAGGCACCACAAAACCTTGACGTATTAGAGATGAATAAGAAAACAGTGTAATTCCATTGTAATAAAAGAAATACCTAAAGCAATACTGAGCAATGTTCATCTTCTCTGAAAAATGTTATTAAAAGACACAAAGTGAATAAGGTTTTAATCCCGTAACTTTTCCTGGGTTTAGTAGCTAGCTTAAGATTAACATGTACACCAAGAGCACTGTCATCAAATTGTAAAACATTTTCATAAATATTTCAAATAGATGAAACGGGCTAAACATTGTTCATTTTGAATTCCCAAGTAAATGTCTCTTCTTGTAGTTTTTACAAAATAAAGATTTCTGTGCTGCCTAAAACCATGAAAAGTTCAATTTTTAAATGGATTTCTGTGTTTGTCTTCAGAGCATAGAATCTCAGATATGTTTATACGTGTAATAACAGGCTACAAAGCCTGCTTATTGAGCATTCAGGAAAGATTTCATAGTATATGGTATAATTATTTGCCGGTTGACCATCTAGAATGGAAAGGAGAAGAGGGTCTGTCAAGGGACATGGTCCTTGGTCTCTTTCTCTTTCTCCCACCTTTCCTTCCCTTCCTCCATCTCCCTCTCTCTTTCTTCTTCTCTTATAGGCTTTCAGACTCAAAATAGCAAATTCATGTGAAATTCAGTTCTATAGGCACATAAGACAAACTTTTCCTAGTGCCCATGTGAAGTTCTGTGAAGTCCTCTCATGATGTCAATTTGTAAATTCAATAGAAACCCAACATTGCTCAAAGCATCTGTGAGAAAACGGGGGGAAAAAAATCCTAGGAAAACTACATGAAGTAGTTTGACATGTCATGAAAGTAAAAAACGACACATCTGACAGGTCATAAAAATTCAATTATTGGACAAGTTAAGATCTGAACAGTATATCAGCAATCCTTTAAGAGAGGACTGTTAGTGAAGAGTAGCTACTGGGACAAGGGAATGAACACAGGAGGATATGCTATTCCTGACACTGGATATCTGTTATTTATTGTTGTTGTCTGTCATTTTTATCTACGCCATTTATTTCACGTTCTTCCTGTAGGGAAGGGTAACTAGGACCAGGCAGATTTCAGTAACTGTCACTCCATGCACAAGCAAACAAAAATAAGATGCTTTTGCTTGAGTAACAAAGTTAGGAAACAACTCTTGTCTCCTAATTAGTAGTCATAATAGTTTCTAATTAAAGCAGTTGAGGGCTTTAATAGTGGATTACAAACCCCGTATGTAATCCTGCTGTCATCTCTGTCTACCTTTCAGGTTGTCTTTGTCTCATTGCTTCACTGCTGAATAGAAAAGGGGTACAAACAGGCACACAAGAATTAATGTTGAGAGACATTGGACGAATGTTTTAGTCCAAAGGATCTGTGTTCAATATTAATAAATGTTCCTGTTAATTTTGAACAACTGGGAGGAAAATCTCTTTTCAGGGTCTAAGAAGTGACTGGATTTCAAAGTAATGCTCAACATACTTGCATAGGAGAAGAAAAGGCAAATGGACCACAGGGGACAAACTATTATCCTATTCACAAAAAGTCCATATATAAAAAAACAATACTGACAAACTCAGCAGGAATTTTTTGAATTATCCAAGGTCTGAGAGTATATGAAGTACCTAGGGAGAGCAGAACGTTTAACAAGTTCTCAAATAACTTGGGTTATTTTTTCTTTAAATATTTTGTCAAATGTACTATTTGACAGGGAAATATACACACATTGATTGACAGCTTGGAATTATTCCTAAATAATTCATATCTCAACTCATAAATACGTGGCTTAAGGAAATGCAAACAACGTAAAAAGTTTATAAATAAACAGATGATAATCCATAATATTTTTAGCAGCATGTAATGCAGAGTCAGCAGCACAATTCCTCCAAATTTATCTTTGTGACAGACAACTTGTCCACTTGGTGTCTCTCATTTGCATTTTATAAAATCCGCAGCAGAATGTATATTCATGGCATTGAATGGTGGGGAACAACTCATAACTGCCCTAGGTTAACTGAGTAGGTTGCCAATTTAGTGAGGAGGTACTTCAGGGCTGCTCATTTTTGAAAGTGAAACCCCCCAGTTTTTCAACACATGCTTTGCACTTGGGTCCAGAGCTTACTGCAGTATTGAGCTCTCACTGTTGTATACCTGGCAGTAGTGACAGTCTGTTCCTCTAGCCTTAGTTACAAGATATTTGCTCTCCAAAAATACTGTGTGAGGGAATTAGTCAATTACAGAGCCTTGAGCGCTGACTAAAATAGTGTCTTTAGTGTGGAATAATTTCCCATTGACACCTATGTTATTCCATTTACTTTTCTTTGAAATACAATGAGGCTCAATGAGGCTTTTTTTTTTTTTTAATTCTCTTGTTCTTCCTTTGGAGCAATCACTACCGCATTAAAGGCATGCTGTTTAAATACTGTATGGAAAAGGGTTTAATGTAATTATCTTTCCAGTATGTATGCTGTAACATTCTTCTTATTTCAATGAGAGATGTTGAAGTGGGAAGAGCAGGAAGACATCCCCAGTGACAAAACATTCTAAGGTTTTATAATACGAGTGAAGATTATTCATTCTGAAAATAGAGTTAAATCACCTGAACACTGCAGTGAATCAAATATTTATTTCCCTGCTCCAAATTCATAAATGGAAATCGTCTCTGAAAGTCTAATTAATTCTATAAAGTTAAAACATGTTGACAAACTCAGTTTCAAGATCATACAAATAAACTAAAGTATGAAAAAAAATGTGCAGAAATAATCTCTGTTTTAAAAGAATGATCAAATATGCATTACTTTGCAGTATTTACAGCTACAAACTGTTATAACGGCAGTGAATTACCAAATAATTCAGTATTTAGAGTTTTCATTATTTTTTAAAAATAGGAACAAAAACATTTCAGTTGTTTTTTAAGTACTAAACTACAAGCTTTAACTGCCTTATGACTACTTTTATACCACTTTACTAGCATAAGGTAGCTTAAGACAACCAACGGGGAATCTGATTTGTGTAAAAGAATACCTAAGTGGGAATAAGCCACCACAACATCATTTGCAAGCCCACCTTCATTCTGCCAATAGAAAACAGCAAGTATTGATCAAGTACCTCGGTAGTCAGGTGCTCTGTAGCTACCACAGCACTGTCATGGGTACTAGGAGGAAGGTTAAATTACAGCAGACTTAACTTATTCCAGAGAATGGATGAGCACCTCCATGGCCAAGCCTAGGGGAGTTCAGAAATGCCCCACTTGTCTAGATGTATGAAATCTTACCTAGCTGTGGCTCAGGAACTCAGTGGGATATGCCATATATAACTTGTGTTACAGATGTCAGTAGACTCTAGTACTGAAGTCCAAGAAAACCTATTCGGCCAGTGAGGTCACCTTGGACAACAGAACAGTGCTGAAGAAAGTACATCAGGACATCAGTCTTCTTGATCCTGATAAATATTCAAAGGTTCTTGTAAAGGTATCCCTATGGGAATATGCTTTCTATAATTTCGTACTAGATAAAGCAAAATTAATAGCTTCATTTTCAGTTAACTATGTGTTCGATTCTGATTTTGTCTCTGTTGGAGTAACCCAGAGTAACTGAGCCTGATTTTACTGTGATTCATATATCTGCTAATTCAATTTACCAAGATAAAATAAATCCTTAATTCTATCATGACTTATTGACTGTTTAAAGACCCTTTCCACAGGTGCAAATTATTAGCCAGTTTAAAGGTACTGAAGAATCAGACCTATTAACTTCAGTACAAGTTGCTTTAGATTCACACACCATTTTTAGAGAGCTGATTCCTTAGGCCTACTGAGATGGCTGATAAATAACCCAATGAAAAAAAATAATTCTAAAATTCCCATGAACAAAACGACGAAAGTTTTGAAAGTGTTACAGCAAATTCATTCTTGCTTCATTAGCTCCAGTACCAATACAAAAAATAAATGAAAGTCCAGAGAATTACAGGTACAAACTTATACAGTAATCAGAAATCAAACATGTATTCAGCAAACCATAATATGCATGGTGATTAAAGCAGCCATTTGTTGGAAATATTACCCTAAAGCTTTAAAAATGAGTGGCCAAGAATAGCTAAATGATTATGTTTAGATTAAAAAGCATATCAAACACTTGTTTACTTGGATAATACAGGGATATGGGCAGTTTAAAACCAGAGGTAGGCTGTATTTAATGAGCTCATTGTTTCTAAATGCTGAAACTAAGCTACTAGAGCATATCCTTTAAAGTAAATGTGTAAATAAAATAATATATCAGTCAGGTTACGGTGACTTAGTTCTTCATGACAAAACAATTTCACACATTTTCTTCATTCTTTTTGACACAAATTCAATATACTGAGGACCTGGGGTTTTTATTGTCATAAACTGTGTGCAAGGGGATGAAAAATGCTGCCAAATCACAGAAGGATTGTTTGGGGCAGTGTTTCTTGTTTTGTTTTTACATGACGTTGCAAAGTACAAATATGATGGTAAAAAGAGGAATCAGTGCTGAATAAAATCCTTAACTGTGTTCATGTTCCTGAGGAAAATAATGTGAAGCAGATTAACCATCACTTGCAGGATGGTTGCCGTTTAATTTATTATTCATAAAAGAGTTAGACTTTCAATGGGTGAGATATTTCACAGCCAAATTCCAATTTAAAAAGAAGCATTTCTTTCAGTATTTATTAATAAATACAGTACATAGCATCATTATGTATAAAAGTGACAGGATGTTACCTTTCTCCATTTCCTCAAAGACAAAGGGATTGATAATGTAATTTGCATGTAAATATACTCTGACAGTGATCAAAAGAGGGTTTACTCATCAAAACAGATTTTTGGGTTGGGCCCTGATAAATTGATATATTTAATTGCTGGGATTTTACATTTATTCATTTATCTTCGGATTGAAGGATTTATTATTTTCTGCAGACCTTTTCTGCAGACCATGTATTTTGATGTGCTGCAAAATGAATGCTCATGCAGTACAATTATTTATATCACATTATGATAAAACACCTTCAATCAAAGCTGTACCATTTTTAATCTCTTTGCACAATAGACCCAAGACAGCAGAGACTTTTTGTACCTGTAACTTGACTGATGCTAAATTCAGTAATACCACTGTATCAGAATTCTTGGAAAGACAACAATTTCTCCTACACTAAAAATTTCAATAGGAAAGGTACCTTTAGTGCTCAAACTTTTCCAGGCAAAAATTCGCTTTATCAAGCAGCAATTCCTAAGCAATTTCTGGCAGCTTGCAGGCTTCTGATGATACTGTTGCAAATCTTCATTCTCTTCGTGTGTTTTCTTCTCAGGGGCTAACACTTCCATCCTAAACAAAAACTTAACCTTTAGTTGTCCTGAAGGATATATACACAACTTAAATCCATAGACTGGGTGTAAGGGAGATGGGGGGAGAAGGGAGGACATGGACTGGGGATAAAGGGAAAGGCTTTAGGATCTCATTAACTAGTATTCTTAGCTCCTACATTCTCAGTATTAATTAACGTAAATGGAATTACTGTATTCATATTCTTTTGAATTATTTATCTGGAACATTAATGTATTTGTAAAAAATACAGATGGGGAAAAATATTTTATCTACCGTTTTAAAAAACTTCGATTTTACTTAAATGATACAAATTATATAACATCTTTAGATGGTAAATAAATATTTACCTCTTACCTTAGTCGGTTGTTTACGTAAAGGAAATAATGTAATCCTCTATGCATGAACCTATTATCCTTCCTATCTTAGCTTGCCTTACATCAGTGTCATAGAGCAGAGCTGCATTCCTCTAGCTGTTCTTGAAAGACAGCTGCTCTACCCAGAAAAGATGAATAGTTGGGTTTCTGTGCAGCCTTAATGCCACTGTCACTCAAATGCAGAAAAGCAGCTGAGCCACTTAAAGCCAGTTGTACACTTGGGGACCATTTCTCTACACTACCTTCTGATTCACACAGACAGACCAATAAGTTTCTGTACGACATTATTTTTCTTGATAGACTGCCACTTGGAAGGAGTGGGGGGCCATCAGCAACAGCCAACACCGACTAGAACGTAACCAAAGCCCTACTCCGGGGCCACAAACCCGAGAAAAGGCACCTACCCAGTGCTCCAGGACTTTCACGCTACTCCAAGGTCATGCAAGAGTCCTAAACAGCATTCCCGTTTGCTCCTCAGCGAGCTCCAGCCTGAGATGCCAAGGAGGTGCCGCTGAGGACAGAACCAAACTGTAATCTGCAGCAGCCCTTTGACAACCAGCCATAGACTGCGCCAGGGGAGCTGCTCTAGTTACAAACAATAACTGTGCCCAGACAGGACCAGGACACCAAAGTGGCCACTATTTCACTCCCCTGCTTTTCCCTCATCCTGTCCTCTCACCCACAATCTGAATCTAACAACATTAAACACAATTTGAGCTCTAAAGACAAAAGGTAGGAAAGAGTCAAAGAAAAAAAAATAATAAATGGCATTGGTCACGGTATACACCAGAGTTTGAGAAACGAAGCTGACTTTTCAATTGTAAACTTACTGCTTCCTAAAGAAAGAAAGCATGATGTAACACATGACCTCACTGAGTGCATTTGCATCAGGAGTTTCTATTGATTATGCAAAACAATCAAGGAACAAATTTCCATTTCCTGAAATTTATTTTTTAAAAGATACTAGAACGCCAAGGTATTTTTTAATCAGGCAGCTTTCCTTCTAACTGAATTAATCTTATTGCCAACTACGTAACTTTGCAAGTTTCACGTATGTGAAATTTCATGCATACATTTGAACCATGGCTTCACTATCTTGCTTTGTGCAAAAAGTTACACACAAAACCTACCTATAACAACTGGAGACATCTCAGATCTATCAGCACAGGCTAGGACGGAGTTTTTTAAGCACACTAATTCCACTTCTGGAAACAGCCTATCAATCAGCAGTGAATTCTGTTCGTAACAGCAGAGAAGCATGGGCCTTAACAACCAATTTTTAGGCAGCCAAAGTAAAGGTGAGCACTTCCATTCAGATTCATATCAAGGGATATATTTCAGGCCCATCGCTATTTAGAATGGAACGCAGCTTGAATTTGTACTGTTGGAACAGTACTTGCTCATATCAGGCACTTAGAGTCCCATGGCATGACACAGCATTCCAGTCATGGCTGTATTCCCATCACAAGCCTCTACCAAAGTGAGCTGAATTTCAATCTGGTAACAGAGTTTCTGAAACTTCTGAAACTTCAGCAGAGAAGCACCTTCCAGCTTAAGCATATTGCACAGCTCTCTTATCTTATATCTTTCAAAGGTGCCATTCTGAGGATAAATATTAGTTTTACATTGGCGATTTACTTGCTAAGAAATACCTTTTCACCACAGAAGATTCAGTCTGGATTTCCAGATGACTCCTGGAACAGAATTTTGAGTTGCAAGAGCAAAGCACGAATGTTAGTTATTGCATAGAAATAATAGCTATTTTTAAAAGATAATGGTCTCAACTAGTTCTACATTCCGTCTTCAAATGAAACTAATGTACTGTAGAAATTAGCTTAAATGCTAACTCTCGCAACATATTCTGTCACGCCCCTCAGAGTGCGTGTTCAGAGCTCCCTCAACTCAGAGATTCATTAATCCAAAGGTAGTGTGAATGGGGAAGTAGACACAGGAGCTGAAACAAGCACCTGGGGAAATTACGCCATGATGGGATAGTAAACAGGAGTGCATACTGCCTAGATGTGGAACAAGGCAATTCACAGGCAATTGGAGAGGGTTGCTGGATATGGCCCCATAATAGCATTTGAATAAGGTCTTCAGGAGGGACAAGAATACAGAGGAGCTTTGCCAAAGATAGGATATATGAAGGCACAGATTCAGTGACGTTACTCAAGAGGATACGGAGAGGTAGAACCCTTGCTGAAATCTTCAGGATTTTCTTATGTGCAGCTGAAAACTGTGTCTTATTTGCCATGATGCAAATAGCTTCAATCGAGATCTAACTCTAGAAGGAAGTATTTTTTCTAAAAATGCTTCAGAAGATGTCAAAGGGTTCAGATTACACTATATCTGCTTCCTTACTTCAAACCTTAATCAACTCCATAGCAATTTTCTTCTACAACAGAAGTATACATGAATCAGATGTTCTTTGTGGCACTAATCGTTATGCTAGAATTTTGTAGTGAGTTTAAAATAAACTTAAGCTGTAGAATAGTAAAGTTCAAGGCACCATTGAATTTTTCCAAGCAAATTATACTGGACCCCATATATCCATAATAATCTATAAAGGAATTAATGTCACTATTCTGAAGCAATGCACTTGATTTACCTCTTTCTCCTCTGCAAACCATGTGCTCTGACTTTGAGAAAAGGAAGTGGATTGATACTGGATTCCACATTTACAAACCCAAAGACTGTAAAAAATTCATTACATCTAATACTGAGAAAAACTGGTCATGTTGTAACATGAGAAAAGTATCATGTGTGGAAAGGATTTCAACCCAGGCTGCACAGGATCCTTCCTTTCCCTAAATACATTCAATCATTGAATAATTTAGGCGAAATGAAAAAGGCACCTAAAGAGCACCCTAGGAGCACATTAACTGTGGGTGATCAGTGGAAGGCTGAACTCTTCAGCATGTTCAAACGAGCAGCCAGTTTCTGAAATTAAGGCACGTGTGTCACCTATATGGGACTGGTACCTAGAAATTACTGAGCCTGAGCAACCTCAGGATCTGGGGATGGGAAGATCTTCCAACTGGGAGTGAGTAGTGAAACAGGTAAGAAAGAAAACAAAGAGAACTATGTACTAGTGGGAATATCAACAACAAGACAAATCTGGAGAAATGATCTGCAAAACCCGTGGAATGTCTCTGCTCTGAACCCTTACTTGTTACCATGGAAGTAATGAGGAACCTGCACTCATCCTGACCATGTGCCTCAAGTCAGGAAAGGCAAACTTCTTACTGCAGCAGTAACAGTGCATGGAGATGGGGACTGCCTAAAGAAAGCAGGTTTTCGTTATTTCACATTATCAGATTTCATCTGTAATCAGTTACATCTGAAAATAAAACTGGGTTTCTGTATAAAAAGTTGTTACTTTCCTATTGATCGTTAAATAACTGCTTTTATGAGTGATTTAAATCATGTCAGTTAAAAACTCCAGAAAGTCACAAGCTGATGAATCATATAAGTGCTATGTGATGCCACACGGCTACAGACATTTTGAGCAGTATTTATTGGAACTACAAGGGAATGTCTTTTAACTGGGTGTACATGAACATGGCTGCAATAACAGCACATATGCAAGTTGTCTCTTAATGTTGCTTGATCAGATTTGAATTTTGGGAATACAGAACTGCACTTTCTGTGGACTTATTGAAAACTATACAGTTCTTCACTTGATAATGAAATAACAGTTGGAAAGACCAGAGGCATCATTACAGAGTGAGAAATGGTTCAGGAATATTCCAGATGAAACAGTCAAAACTGACATGGCATCTATATGGGTTTTTGGGGGGAATCTCTACAGAACTGATCAGTTGCATTAGTTGATTAACACAACTATTTCAAAAACCTTTACTGATGACTACGTGGTCTTGTAAGAGTCTTGAAGAAAGAAATTGTTTAATGTCAAAGATGAAGCTAGGTTAAATCAGTGATGTCTGCTGAAAACTTTACACCACTAGAGATTGCAGCTATAAGTTAAGAAATGAATACTGAAAAATAGGGCAAGCTTACGGAATCCAGTCGTGGATAAATGTGTGGGTGACTGCTGACATATTAAGGAATATTATGATGAGATGCTTCAGAGAAATAGCAGGGTTTGGTTTGGTTTGGTTTTTCTCAGCAGAAGCAATTTTTAATAGTATTTTATGATATACGATTTTGGCAGATGAAGGAAAGGATTTGTGAGTGGAAAGGAAAATTTCATTCTCTTTCTGTAAAATGAAAGATGGAACAGAAAAAGATTGGAAGCAAAAATATATCAGCTATTTATTTATCCCCATTGTACAGTGCTCTCTAAGGTTTTGCTGTTGCATTAACTTGAGCTCCATTAAGATCTTTTTATCCTTTTCAACATGTTTGTTAGCCTATTTATAGGCAAAAAAAAGGCAACTGGATAAGTACCAGGAATCAAAAGCTTCCTGTACACTTCAATATCAATTAAATTTTTGGGTTCTGCTTTTGCCAACAGAAAGCAAACAAGCAAATCTTAACTTGAACACAGTGAAGAGTTGAGCAGTGCCAGTCACTCTGGAAAGTCTGTGGAAACCATTTGAAAATATCCCACAAATATAGGGAGAACTGTTATCTTTGTTTTTACTCACCTCAAAAAGGTCATCCTGCTTGATGTATAAAATGTCTATAGGTCCTGCCTGTTCACGCATGGTGAATCTCTGTATTGTAAGTGAGGAGTGAAGAAAAGAAATAGTGGGGCAGCACTGCGCTGGAATTCTTTGGCTTTTCTTTAGCTCTAGACACTTTGATGGGACAGTGCAGGTTAATAATTGATTTCAGGTTGTATTCAGGTTGCCTGGATTAGAAAGAGAACATCTGTGTTCAGACATGTTATGTCACAGTGCTTGTGGGCAGTGCAGGTGACAGGAACACATTCTGACACCTTCAACAATTATTTGACTGCAGCGAGAGCAATGAGCAACATAAGCAAGAGCAAGTATTTGTGGGTGGGAATTTCAGAGAGTTCCTTTGCTGTGCCAGAGGAATTTCATGTCGTAATGAGCCCTCTTGGGGTTATAGATATATTGGGATGAGCTCTCACTGGATGATTCAGTAGCTGAACTAAACCGAGAGAAAGGGTTTACCTCCTGCCAGATTATAGTGATAAGAGAGATGACAGTGACTCTGATATAGGCAGAAAGGATTTTAATGTTAATCCATAGTTAATGGTAGTTAAAACATTCCTGCTTGCTCTTAGTATTTGTCTGGGGTGCATCTATATATTCTACCCCAATTGGTTAAAGTGACAGGGGTTTCTAGAGGTTCAGTGGTAATAAATACTTCTCAGCAAAGAGAAATATAGTCTATTTACTGGTGAAAAAAACAGAGGTTTATGGCTGCCAAGAAGCTTTCTTGTCAATACGTCAAAGGCTTAATTCTTACAGGATTTATAACAGGTACAGAGTAACCTTTCATTTTCCCAAATCACAGGAGACAGTTGGACTAATGAGAGGGGGGAAAAAAGATATGCAAGCCCTAAAAACTTTTTAGTTAGTTCCAAAAGGGTTTTTTTTCCATAGGTAACTTTATATTAGCAAATTTGAACAATCACACACAATTGCTGTGAAAGGCACTACATCATTGATCCTTAGTAAATATTTTTTGAAAAATTATTCAGTAGTATCAGACAGCTGAGCAGACTACCTTGGTTGGCTATTCCAAAATTGAAGAGGACCATCCTCTGCCACTGTGATGGACACTGGCAGAGGGAGGTCAGAGGGATGGCTTGAGTAAGGCACACATGCTTGTATCAAAAGTAGTATCATGAGTCTATGACATTGGGGAGTGTCCTGGTTTCAGCTGGGATAGAGTTAACTGTCTTCCTAGTAGCTGGTACGGTGCTCTGTTTTGAGTTCAGTATGCGAAGAATGTTGGTAACACCCTGATGTTTTCAGTTGTTGCTCAGTAGTGTTTAGACTAAAGTCAAGGATTTTTCAGCTGCTCATGCCCAGCCAGCGAGAAAGCTGGAGGAGCACAAGAAGTTGGCCCAGGACACAGCCAGGGCACCTGACCCAAAGTGGCCAACAGGGTATTCCATACCCTGGGACGTCCCATCTAGTATAGGAACTGGGAAGTGGGAGCGGGGAATCGCCGCTCGGGGACTGGCTGGGTGTTGGTCGGCGGGTGGTGAGCAATTGCCCTGCGCATCATTTGTACATTCCAATCCTTTTATTACTGCTGTTGTCATTTTATTGGTGTTATCATTATCATTATTAGTTTCTTCTTTTCTGTTCTATTAAACCGTTCTTATCTCAACCCATGAGTTTTACTTCTTTTCCTGATTTTCTCCCCATCCCACTGGGTGGGGGGGGAGTGAGTGAGCGAGCGGCTGCGTGGTGCTTAGTTGCTGGCTGGGGCTAAACCACAACAGGGAGGATGAATAAAAAGTAGAGGAAATTAATATAGTGGATTATTTGATTAACTTCTGTAAACATATAGACATGCTAACAAATTCAGAAGAGAAAGTCCATCTACAATTTGCTGTTGGAAATTATCTGCTCTTGGTTTAAGTCATTATTTTTACAGGTTATTACAATTAATCTTACTTATCAGTAACAGTATTAATTACATTCTGGGCTTTATAGTAATCAGAACATTGTAAACAATGTTCTGTATAATAAAAGCACATGTGTTTTGCTTCAGAACAGTGAGACGTATTAATTTTTAAACTGGTCTTGAGTTTATTATATGGATTGGATACAATCCCTCCCTGCCACTATGACTTCTCTGATAGGCCCTACATATATTGTGCTCAAAAGCATTAATATAAACAGCAGAAGACTCCCAGTTAACTCATAACTATTGGAGCTCAGTTTCAGTTAATTCATAACTATTGGAGCTCCATTTCAGATGATGATCACTACTTTGGAAAGTGCTATATTTTGCTTTTGCTCAGGCTCCTAATTAGCCTGATATTTGTCAAAATATCCCTAGAAGCTATCTGGAATTTCCTTTCTTTGTAGATCTTTATCAATTACAGGTAATTTATAACTAAAGAACTATGAAACAAATTGTCGATCCTTGTTTCGTGGCATGGAGTTTCCAAAATGTAAGAAGAATAAATTTGGCTAGGACACACAAACATTTTTTTTTTTTTCTCCATACTTATAGATTACTAAGTACAGGGCAGAGAAAAGGTGTTCAGTTCTCACATATCCATTTAATTCACTTTTTACAATGCCACAGAATTATGATCATATCCAGTAAACCTCATAGGGTCAATGACTTATTTATCAATATCTAAGTAATCAAATGCATATTAAACTAGCTTGCAAAGCTTTCACAGACAAATTAAATACAAGAGAAATAAGCTACCTTTTCCGCACAATTGAAGGTTCCTTTCTTATCTACTTGATGTTACATCTTTCAGCCACCTTTAGGCAGCAGTGAATAACATTCAGTGGTAGCATAGGACAAGAAAGGGCAGACACCTCCAGCTCCAAAAAACTGGCTTACCAGAGAGTGTGCTGCAGATGGGGCAGCGCTAACACAAATGAAGCTAACTGAACAATAACAAAATGTTTCCATGACCCTTTTTTTCCCTTGCTTGTTTTTATAAACAATTTACTACTAGTATCTGAAATGATTATTTCTAAGGCATGGTTTCCTTCGTCCAAGGTATTTTCAGACAGCTTAGAGTAAGAAAATGCTACAATAAATCATCTACACAATGTGTTCTTAACCGCTACAAAGCAATCATCACTGCTGTCCTTTACTCACTGGAGAACAGGAACAAAATCTGAATGATTTCAGATGCTATCTTGTTGACAAATACAGTCCCTTAAATGGTTAAAAAAGAGAAATACAAAAAAAAGAAAGGAAAAGGGATGCGGCTAAGCAATTAATTGAATAACTGAAATCAGAAGCTTCTAAAAATTGATTTGACCATGAGAAGTGCTTTTTATCTACAATATGGTTGTTGAAGAAGGAGCTTGAGGAGACAGAGGAATGTTACTGTACAATACGCTTGGGAAAGGAAGCAAAATATGTCTTATATTTCATTTTGATTTCAAATAAAATTGATTATGAACTAGTAGACAAGAAGTTTTATGATTTCATATTTCAGTAGAACATAACTCATACATTTCCTCAAAAAGACACAGAAGTCTCATTTACCAGGAATATACACATTGCTTGGAGACAGTACACATGAATCAGTCTGAACACATTTGTCACTTGGATCCCTAATGAAGTATCAGCTGAACTCTTAAATGATCTTCCAAATTTCAGAGAAAACAATACAGATTGGATACAAGCTTGCATTTTTAGGCTACCAAATAATGTTGCACTAAGTAAAATCATGCTGAAAATTATCATCTCATTAAACTTCGTGGCTATTGCCTTATGCTCAGCAAAATAATTATAAACACCTCACGGACAATGGAATAGGAGATAAAAACAATAAAGATCTTTTCAGACAGACTTTAAAGCTGTGTGTTTATTTGGATACACATGCAAAGTGAACAAAGTAATAAAATAGGTGAAATAAAAGTAGTAGATATTTCTGCAGACTTTCATATGTTGTCATAAAATTTTACTCTTATGAAACTGTTCTGAAATAATTTATGTTTTCCTCGATAAAAACAGCCTCAAAGATTGAACAGAGGTTGAGAGAATATAAATTCAGAATACAATCAACTGCACTACATTGCAGTCACATAAGAATTGAGGCTTGATTCTGTGATATGTTGAGCACTTCCAGCTCTTACTGTGGATAACAGAAGGATGTAGAGTTCAGCATTTTGCAAGAGCAGGCTCAGGTGATTATCATACACTGACAAATTATCATTTGAATCTATTTTAGCTTTTTTGCATGTATGATTTCTTCCTTAATGGTCCCGAAGTGAGACTAAAAACTATAGTAAGTGGAAATTCACACCGTGGTAAGCTGGGAGGAACTCAGGAGGCAGAAACAATGATGGCAAGCAAAAAAAGTCATTTATTATTTAAATAGGTAATAGGAGGAGCGTTTTTGTGCAGCTTTGGAGTGACTGCATTTTACATACAATTTTAATCACATTAGTATTTAGTAAGTTCAATTAATAAGTGATGTGGTTTTTTGCTGCCTCATGCAAATAAATTTACCAGAACTATTGGATCTGTTAACAGCCAGTTAAAATCGTCTCTTCAGAGACACGTAGCATTCTTACATAGTAACTTTCTCTATTTCTAGGGCTGTCCAGCAGTGGTTAGTCTTTACTAAATTAGACAACATGCACAGCTGTCAAAAATAGTTGCACGTGCCATGGATATTAAGAAAAGGGTTCAAGTTGTTTATAAATATCCAGAGGCTGAGCTGATCAATACTTGCAATTTAGGTTCAAGCTGAATCAGCATCTAGTAAGCTGAATGCCGTGACCACTAATCACTTGGGCCACGCATACACTTTAAAATGCTTATTTTGCAAAGATTTACTGTTTGTTGTGAATGTGCCTGACAGCAGTAGGAACAGAAATCTTCTGTTTTGTCACAGAACAGGGAAAGCACAAGCACTGTACAAGAGCAATACCTTTAGTCTTCCACTAGAGCCGCTACATCTAATGACAGTGGGGTTTTCCTTCTTCTAAATTCTTGGCTTAATTGGAGAGACTAACAGGGCAGTTAGCAAAAGTGATAGTTTTGATGTCTTTTGTGGCTGCAATTTCTCAGAGAAAATGAACAGAAAACACACAAAATGGGTTACCAAACAATCAACAACTACAGGTTTACTATTAGTACACAGAATATCAGCAACCAAAGAAAAACCCTTTAATAGCCATGTTCTAGCTATTGATTTTCTATAATAGCCTAATGATCCTTATGCAGTACTAAAAGTGTGGATAAGAGTGCCATAGGAGTTAGGAGTTTCTCATCAATTTATTAATCCCTATCTCAGATTCAAACACACATAAGAATAATTATTTTGAAACTGAGGTACAAACCCCACTGTCTTACTTCTATAAGTGTACACTTATGCACTTATATAAGGGCACTTACATACTTGCGTAAGACTGTGTTTTCATACTTCTGTCCACCTAAAATTCCCTCTAGAGCATAGTGTAACCAAAGTGTACAGCATAGACTATCTATAGAGGCCAACACTGTCCAGAATTCCCGTAACTGAAACACCTGGGAGCCTTTTCTTCCTCAAAATACTCTCGAAATATTAAAACAGAACTTTTCATTACAGAAAGAACTTCAATAGCATGGGCTTAATCTAGTGATGCATTTACATGAGATCATGTCAGGGAAAAGCTGATTATAGTATTACTTGTGGGGAAAAAACATCTTTTTAAAGTGGTTTAGCAGGCCAGCACTATTTAAAAATGAAAGTTTGCAATTTGTGGATATTCAAGGTGTGGTTTTATGTTTGATTATGTACTGTCAACATATGTTAAATGCCCATCCAGGCAGAGCAGTGACAGGGTATTTACAGTGTTACCGTGAAATCCTCAAAGGGAGCAGTGATACAGGGTACTCAGAAACTACAGAAACAGATTCCATCAGCAGCGTGCCTTATTCTAACACTTCACAATGACAGAAATCACTCTGCAAGCTTCTAACTATTCCACTGCTACCTTCTGGAAAATCAAAGTTGTCACTTCCTAGTGAACAAGTAAGCTCTCAGAAATCTCCATATTGTGCTGTTGCTGCACAATAGCAGTGCAGGAAAGAAACCGAAAAGCTGTAATTTAGTAGTCTCACACTTTTGCAGTCCAGCAGATTTTACATCATTTGGAAGACGTACCTGACAGACAAACAAAAGTCTCATCTTTATTCGTATTTATTAAATGAGACAAAACTCAGTTATTTCTCATTGTTAATGAATAAGAATAATCATTTCTCATTTTCCTTTTGGGGCACATACACACATAAAGAATAATTTTCTTTCAAGAAGTGAGACTGGAGTTAGACTGTGCTAATAAGGTAAAATTTTATTTATTTTTCTAGTGCTTATGAAGGCAGCATAGCTGGAGACTTTGATGAATTATAATAAACTTTAGATTCAGTAACTGCATATTTTGACAGCTGAACAGCAAATAATTAGTTTGTTATGAACCCAAGGAGCCTGAAAAGATACCGGCAAATTACAACTGTTACCTGTCTTAGACGTGGGTATTTTTATGTCCCTTTTCTATCAAGTGATATAAAGAGGTCTGACATAGCACCCTAGCTACATGCTCTGTTGTCACTAGTGTGATCATCCCCATCAGCTTTCATGTCTGTCTTTCAGCTATGCCTCTGTTCATTAAGTTTTAGTTTTTCATAGTTAGGATCCTATTACACATGAATGGTAGGGGTCACTCATTAATGAAAGTACATCTATGAATGGAGAAAGGATTGGCTTTTGGTCCAACTCGTCAATGATTTTATCAGCGATTTAAAGAACACTGTTAATTCCTTATATGCCAAACGCAAAGGTTGATGGAATAAGTAATCAGGAGGACATTTTATTGTTACAGTATAAACTCAGAATTTTTTTTGCAGTTCAGCAGAATGCAAAACAAAATTTCTAGGAACAAAGAACAAAGACTCTATCTTTGTTCAAACAAAACAATCTAAGACTATACCAGAACAACATTCTGGTTTAGAGTCCACAGTTCCAAAGAGATGACAAAACAGAGTAACTTTAAAGGATGGCTACAAAGTAAAGGAAGTTAAGAGATACTACATCTCTTTGTGAAGATACTCATAAATGGAAAAGAGATGTGATTATGGAAAATTTTTGAGGCTGATGGACATGGACACATATGATGCAAAAGGTGAAAACTGAAGCTAGACAAATAGGGAAAATAAGATGAAATTTTAGGGTAGTTAAATATTAGTGGTGATCTCTTTATTGGTTTGTTTTGTTAAAAACAATAATCATACCTGAAACATAAATTATGATCCAATCTCTGTGAAAAAAAGACCTCTGCCTGGATAAGGTCAGCTTAGAAGATTACTGTGATCAGCTCTGGATTTAAAAAAACACTATTTTTTGCAGATGGAAGGAAAGAGCACTATGTTGTTGTCCCCTCATTTCACAGGTTGTTTGCAAGGTTACCTTCATTGTCATTAAAATCTGGAAATATAACTGTAAAAACATGAATATAAAACACAGTTCTGTAGCAATTCTGTCAGATTTTCTGGCAAATTCCAGAGGTTCTAACAATGCTTCTAACACCACTTAGATTCTAGCAAATTAATTAAAGTTTAACCAATTTTTCAAGATTAAGTCACTTGTCTGCATTTGCCTATGTTGTCCTCCAGCAAAGAGTGTCAAAGCTCCATACAAATCTGTATTTAATCAGATGATCATCATTTAACACTATGTTAAATGCCCAAGTGATTAAAACACCTGAATAATTGAAGGGATTCCTAATGGAATAATTACAATAATGTTCTTTAGTATATCCCTGTTTTCATAGCTTTGGGCAATATCAAGTGGTTCAAATTAATAAACCATCGCATAGATCAGATGGCTTTCCAGCACCTACAGTTCAGTACTTGAAGCTATTGGTTAGGAAGGCAGTCATAAACACTGCAAATAATAATGAGATTTTTGACCTTCCAGTGTCATGTAAATTGATGTGTGCCTGACATAGGCAGACTTTGCTGCTAAATTCAAATGCTTTCAGCTTTGTCATTGTCCCCATCTTGTAATTGGATGTGCTAACTCTAAAGGAGACTAAAATAGAGGAGTAAAACCAGAGAAGAGAGTTCGGAATGAATATTCCTTTTCAAAAATATACATATTTTTAGTTCTTGTAAAAGAAAAATGATTGTGATTTCTCAGTTAAATACTTTATCCCAAATGAGGCTGTATACCACATGCTGGCAATTAATGTATATAGTTCTATAATAAAGCTTATTCTCCAGTGTCTCGCATTTCAGACTGTAAAAGTCAAGTCCAATTAATGAGGAGGCATTTATACTACTCATTTGACTTTTTTCCCCATGCTTTGCTCCTGATATGCTGATTTTCTTTCTTTTTCATTCTGACTTCTATTCATTTTTCATTCATTTATGGCAGTTCCTAGTTCTAAGTAACCGGGGTCCACCAGCTGAAATATTGCGATTCTCACACTTTGGTATAGCCACTTTTTGTCATATACTGTATAATGGTCAAGCAAAACAATTCTATTTTGTATTTTGCAATGATAACTGAGCAAATTTTAACTGCACAGTTTGGCGAGCTATACAGAGTTGGTTAAACACCATTATTATGCCATATTACAGATGGAAAAAATAAGAGACTAAATTAAGTGACTAGCTTAGAAATATTCACAGATTGGAGGGACCTCAGCAAGCAAAGAAAAATACTATATATGTGCATTGGTAGTAATAAAAAAGACCCAGATATTCAGAACAATATGCAGGTACTGTAAGGTGTGACCCATGCTCCTGATACAGAGCACCGTAGCAGTACCCGGTGCGTTCATGACACGACACCCGGTGCTGTGACCAGCAGAATGATGCCACACGCTGATACCAATAGACTACATTGATACTGCTGCATACTGCAGTACAATGAAGCAATATATCAACATCTGTATAGATTAAACAATAACACAAAAATTATTTTGATAGACTTAAAGAAACCCCCAACTGTGATTCTGTAATGAGGGAGGGAGATTGAAACAGGGACAGGAGTAGGGAGACCGTGAAGGAAGGAAAAAGGAGAAGAAATGTTGCTGCAACTAGGATTCTCTCTACCATGCCTTTCTTTTTTAATTGAAAAATCAATTTGTGATGCAAAATAAATACTGAGAATGAGCGCTAAAGATTGAGGACACGTGGCATTATCAAATTCCTTTTTTAATTCCCCCATATTAAAATATTCATAAGCGGAAACACTCCCAGCCCATGTAATTAATACGACAGTTGTCCCACAGCTCCCCAAACTCTTGTGTCATTGTTGTTCACCTAAGAAGAGAAATACTAAGAGTTCAGCCCATATTTTGAGAAAGTAACTCTTTGCAGAAGGATGAGAAGGTGATTTAGCATCCAGATACTTCTCCCAAACCTAGTAGGTAGGTAAGTACCATGGCATTTCCTATAACGACTAGGTCATTATCATGAGCAAATTCTAATTTAGGCGACTGTATTTTGCTTTCCTACATTTCTTTGACAATTCATGGAAAACCATATTGTAGCACTGCAAGAGGTTCTTTTCATATAACCATTACACATCCATGGGGACAGTTTGTTATTTAATAACTGTATAATGATCCCAGAAAGCAAGATTTTATGACGGATGAACTTTTAGTACAAGGATGAAAAACACAGTAACTCAGTCCATCTTCATGAGACACCACATTAATTTTCACCTTACCACACTAATACATACTACTTTCTAATTCAAAATGGCCAAATCAATCTAAGAAGAGGAAACACTTGCACTACTGAATAATCTCCAACCTTGCTAAATGCCTGTCAAAATACTTCATGTTCTCATTTCCATTTTAAGTGCTATAATACATGAGTATACAGAGACTTTTACACCATGACAAATTACTTCTTTCCAGATACTAATTTTGGACAAAAAAAGTACTTATTGTATTAACAACTCCATGTTAAAGGATCATGTCAGAAGATTTTCTGAGGGTGTTTTCCTGTAAAAAATATGAAGCTAAAAACATCACTACATACCCTAACTCATCTGCAAGCATTTATAAATTGCACAGTTTTTCATAGTGGTAGCAAAATGAAGTTTTTGTGTTGGAAAGAAATACCCATCTGAATAAGATTTAAAAAATTCAAAACCTGTTGTGTTAGAGGGCCGTAAAGAGTAGAGAAGCCATCTGACTTCTAGCACTCAACTTCCATCGTTAAATTGAGTTGGGTAAATTCCCTCAATTCAATCTATAGTCGTGCAGAGAGATGCCCCATCAGAGGGTGATGCAGAATCCCTGTGTGTTCTGCCCTGAACTGCCCTCTCTTGGCTACATTTTCGACCTGATTAAGTGCTTAAAGTTAGGCAGTGTGAACATGTTTTGTTATGTCCATTCAATTTCTATCAAGACCTAGCACTCATAGGCACTGTGGGATCATGAAATGCAAAAGAGCCATAAAAGTGAAAGTTCTATTACTAGCAATGCAATGGAAGCCATTAAAAAGCCATTATCTATCCATAGTTGATGTATGCTAGTTACTTATAATGCCCTATTATTAGGGTGTTTGTGTGTGGAGAGGGCAGGCAGGGTGGGGAACTCAAACAATAACACCTCAGGGCGGTAAGTACTGACAGTACTAACTCTTTATGACAACCACAATATGGTAACCAAACAATAACATTTATAATCTGCCAAAAAGACCACAAGAAAGTTCTACACTATTTCGGGACTGGTCTGAAGTGGATTGCAAATCCATTTTGTAGAATGCACATTAAAAATGCTCCTGCCTAGAGGCTGTCATCCCTTACTGTATTATGGAAGTACCTAATGGCTTCAAGTATATTAGGTACTATACAAACACATTTTAAGAAACGTTTCTTTTTCCTCTGCACCACAATGTAAACAGGCACGACGAAGGCCAGGCAGAAGGATGCATCCATTGTCTCCATTTGACAGATGGGGAATGGAAGCCCAGCGAGACCGAGTGATTTGCCTGAGGCAGCGTGCAGCAGAGCCAGGAATTTGACCTAGACAGCTTGAGTTCCAGACCAGTGCCTTCTCTCATTAATACCCGCTTCTTTTTGCATTTTTTTTGCCATAATCTAGTAAGTAAAGGAGCGCTGCTTTGTCCCGGGTTTAATAGGATCACAGTCTTAGAATTATATACAGGAGTCAGTAACTTCAAAAATCAGATGATAAATTTTAGGCTGTATTGATTTTAGTTTCTTCCCTCAGCTCCTACGCTCTTTAAAACATCTCCAGTAATTTGATTCCAGCTTTGGAAGGAAGTCCTTTGAGAGCACATGAAACAGCATTTCAGTTAAACCGCTAATGTGATTTTTCATCAGTCAAATATTAAATACTTGAAGAGAAAATAAACTTGAACTATGAGAAATGCTTCTGACGCCAGTTCAGAAGATGCACATCTGTGCAGTTCTGCAAATCGACAATAGATTCACTTCTGTGTCGCAATACTGAGTGATTACGTTTCCTGCTTCATACATCCATCTTCAGAAGTGTGAGAGATGAAAAAAACTGTAAATATTGATAAAACAAAAGTGCTGTCTTAGATAAGATAGCTGCAGACAGGATTTGTACAAGAGATTTCTTTACCATTTGCTGCAAGGCAAAAATCACATATATAAACAGTAATGGCCACATTTCAAAGAGTTCAGAGAATCATTAGTTTCCTAAGTCCTAAGCCTATACAATGTAATGAATTACGTATCTGTAAGCTTTGTTGGATAGCAAGAGAGCAAGATTAAAAAAAAAAACTAAAAAAAAATCAATGTGCCAAATATTCAGTTGATAGTAATTGGTAGAATTGGGAGAGTGAGGAAAAACTTCCTAAATAAACACTAGACTAGTTAATGATTTAACATTATGTAAAAATGCACAAGAAATTAACATTATGAGATGTACTAAAATGAGACTTATCAGGTTTTTGTTTGAAGAATAACATTGTTTCTCTGAGTCTTGGGAAATTCACAGTACACTCTGAAGTCCTACTTCTGGGCTAACTGCAAAATGATATCCGCAAAAAGTAATGATGGAAGAAGCAGGGCAAATAAGGCTGCAAAAAATAGAGAGGTTACACAATCACCCAGGTGCCTATTGATTTTCATAAGGAAGTCCTCAAAATTTGATCCTATTTACTGCAAGTTAATTATCCACACCACTCTGTACGGAAAGGCAAATGATTACCATTGCAAAAGGAATCAAGACCCTTTGAAAAGAATATAATAAATGCAGGTTCTGTACATATACTACAAATGATGAGCAAATTTATACTGGAAATAAAAAATAAGAGAGAAAGCAACCTGATAATAAAAACCCCCAAATATGAGGAAAAAGTAATAATCCTCTGCCTTCTAATTTTATCACAGCCAAAAGAGGCCTTGTGGCAAAAAATGTCAATTCCAAAGTCGTAGCTTTGTCACTCTGACACTTCTTAGAAAAACTAAAAGTTAATTTTGAGGCTAGTTTATGCAACAGACTAGGGCACTTGAGTGAGAGAAACTGAATGAAAAGAAATGCTGGTACAAGATTTAGTTCAAGTAATAGTTATCAAAACTTCTGGACAATTTGCAGAGTATAATTATCCATTAATAAAAGTACCTCCTGCCTAAGAAGCTCAAAAATAGGAAAATAATTGCCATCAGAATATTATTCACTGCTTTGTCTGGGCTTTTTTCTTCTAACAATGAATGCATTAAGAACCATGCAACCTTCCAGGGAAAATGTAAGAAACTATCAGTCACTGGTGTGGGAGGAAATCAACATATATATTCCAGTCTCCTAAATAACTCTTATTGCTGTCATACTTTTGACTTGTTTGAGAAGATTAGTTGTTTCCTGGTGTACTTGCATACTCAAAGTTAGGCAAACAAAACAGTTTCAGTTCTAGGCTTCCTATATGGCTGGAGGGGAGTCTACACGAGTAGTGTGGAGTAAGTAATTGATCCTTCCAGCCTAATAACAATAAGAACTCTTGGTTCTTTCTTCAAAATTGTGGGACTTATAGTTGGAGACTTTTAAGCAGAGCACTAGTTGGTTCTGTGCTGGACAACCGGGTTCATATGTGCTTAAAGCAGCCGAGAGCCTACACTGACGTCAACGAGACCATGCAGAATCAAACCTTTTCTGCGCATCTAAGACGTTTACTTCAACCCAACCTAGACCTGTTTTCACCGTGAAACTTAAGGATTCTTAACCGTAGAGACTTTTTTCCTAGACAAATCTCAACTTTGCCTTAATTACATTGCAAAGTTTTCTTTTTACTAATAAGAAGGTCTATCCCTCTCCATGTTTCATAAGGAAGGCTGAACATTTCTACCCTTCATAAAGACCTGTAAAGTTTCATCCTAATACAATCGGGATGTAAGAAACTTGTAAGTAGAAATGAAACATCTGCAGATAAGCATTATAGTTCATCAGTTGCAGCAGATATAGTTGATTACTGGAATCTGAAAATAGAAAATGTAATTGCAAAATTTTAGATTAAAGTAATTACACTGGAATAATTATATGGGACTGAGTTCATTATATTACAAGGTAGTTTTAACATCTGAGCCATTTAAAAATATATGCTGACTAGTACTGAAGCTGAAGTCTTCCTCAGAAAAGCATATTAAACTAATATTCTGAAAGTATCCGTGAATACACAGTCTATTTTGTAATCTGGTTAAACACAAAGTTAACGCATGAGAAAAAAATAATGGTTTATTCTATTGCACGCATAAGATCACAAAGAAATTTAAAGCAGAAAGTATTAAACAAATCAAAATACATTTAGGAAACTATTTAATGACATTTTGGACTAACAGCAAAATGTTAAAGAATTATTACTTCAATTAATGTAAAAAGATAACAGTCTTTTCTTGTGTTATCAATTCTGACAACAAGCAAGTTTAGTAATGATTATATTAGAAAGACATAACTTGTAGTACAAATGTTTTTGGAAGGTATTGAATTCAAGTGTTATACTCCTGAGAAGACTTCTGATTCTTAATGTTTATTTAACTCAATCACCAGTTTGGAGCTGGGGAGGAGCAATCAGTTTTACACAACTGCTTAAATCTTGATGATGTCAACAACTTTTGAGATGTCATATGTTTTGCACATTTTACAACAGTATGTAAAGAATGTTTAATCCTTGTCTGGTAAGCGTAAGGCCATCCCAGAATCAGACCCAGATGAATCCTCTCCATCCTCTGGATCGTACAGCGGTTCCTCTCCTCCGAGGCTTCATGGGAAATCCTTCCACACCTTCACTGTTCAGAGGTTACAGCGGCTTTGATTCAATAAAATACTTGTATGTAGAAAGCCCCCTTGATTCCAGGATTTAGCAAATACTTAATCCCCACAGAAGACAGGCTAACAGAAGCACTTTTCTAATTGCGACCCTAGGTAAAATGAAATGGAGAGTGAACATTCTCTTCATGACTTTTCAACAGGTATTAAATAAAATGGGTTAATTATAAAATTGATTTTATGTACTTGAATGCTTGAGGAACTGAAGTCCTAAGGTACCTAGAAAACCTGCAAAGATGGGAACCAAGCAGGAGGACACTTTTTGGCTTTGTGTATAATCAGTTCTGATCACAGAAAATTTCAGAACTGTAATTAGCACTCAGTTCACTTTGTGCCAGCTCCCTGATGTTGGCACATAAAAATCTCTCCTTTTAAGTTACTGATAAAGGGAGAGAGGTGGGTTTAATGCTGCAGAGCATTAGAATACTTATAAAAAGAAGAAAGTAAAGTTCAAAGAAAAATCATTTGTATAAGCTCCAGCAGTGCACATTATTAAAAGCTATTCATATACTATGCACTGGATGGCTACTGAATTCTCTCGCTTAATTTGCACTCAAATTACCACAGCAGTGAGCCTCAAAATAAGAAGGTAGAAGATATATAGCAATCTATTGCTTTAAAACAATCCAGTACATTGATATGGCCAGATGGTAATAGGAAATCTAAGAACGAAGCAGCAAGCTGAGACACAGCAGTCTCTTCATTTGTGGTCTGAAGTGGCTTTTCTGTTTTTTCAGAAGTCACCTGCAGCAGTTCTCCCACTGTCTTTAAGTAGTTCTGAGAATCAGATCTTTGGTTCTAACGGAGCTCTGGAAACTAAATGTCTTTCAGCATTTAAAAGAATTTTTTCTCCTTTTGTTTGCATGGCGTAACACCAAACAAGCCTTCCTTCTTTTCTAAGAAAGTAAGCAGCTTTTGTTCTTCTTCATCTAGACCATATTTTACATTTTTGCCACATTTGCATATGAAAGAACATGGATATTTTATTCTACATACATTGTAGAATGAAACAACCATTTCTGTGATACTAAATTCCACAGTTTTGATTTTACTTGCACAGGAAATAAAACCACATTTCTTTATCCCAGGTATCAATTCAAATACCTATGTATTCAATAATATTTTTCCAATAATATTGGAAAAAATTCCAGTATTTGTATATTTGCTATGCCTATTTTTATTTTAGTATATTAACTATCTATAAAAATAAACTGGATACAGTTCTGAATACAAGTACTTGCTCCATTTAAAAAGAGTGTATCTAGGGTGTCAAATCTAATTTGCTGCACATATTTGATCAACACTTCTTAGAATGAAAAAAGAGCTATGTATTCATTTATTAGCTTGTTAATTCCCCAGATTATTAGAAAGTCTTTGAACTCTTTTAATATTTTGATAATAAAATTACCAAGATTTTTGTACATCCATTTTAATTTCTGGGTTAACAAAAAAAAAAAAAAATAGTTGGAAACAAATGCACAAGTGCACCACTGTGTCTTCTGATGTTAGCAGTTCTGCTAAATTTAACAGCCATAAAATATGCAACACCAGATTTTTTATATGTGAAAATTATGTATTACCATCTTTAACCAATCCTGAACTTCTTTCATAAACTCACCTGATATTTTAAATAATAAGCAGGATAAAAATATGCAAAACCATTAAATAAATTTCCAAGGCCCCCAAATCCACTAAAATCTCGATTGATAGATTTCCGATAAGGTGTTCAAGAAGGCATTCTCATCTATTGAAAGAAGATAAGGCAGTAAATACTGGTGCTCTTCGAAAATCATTACTAAAAGACAGCACCAGGGTTATCACACTTTTCTAAACAATGGACATGTCCCAGAAGTGCCCAGATCCTTACCAAAGCCACTTAATACAAAGAAATTACTGAAAAAGTCCATCAAAGGGGTTATTTCAGTCTTTTTGCAAGACATCTGCAAGACTACCCATTTATCGCTTGGCTAGAAAAACGTAGAAGAAACTTCTCCTGAATTCAGCATTTTTGCTTCCTTGAGGCACCCATCTGATGAAAGCCAGAAGAGGCAGGCACCACTGATAACAAGGTAATCACCTTTTTTAAAAATGGGAAGATTAAGATTGTTACCAATGCTCTCAGTGACGTGAAACTGAGCACCGTAAAATATTCTTGGTCATCTGAGGAGGATCCGAGCTGCAGTTCTGGTGCTTGGCAAGAGGCTTGGGAATGGGCGAGGAGTGCGAGAAGCAGGTGACTGCAGGTAGCAGCACGATCGCGGGGAAGGTCAGTGCTGTGCAAACCACCAGGGCCCTTGAAGGGTCCACAGCAGCTGGAATAAAATGGCTGCAGGAATGGCTGAACACCTGCTAAAGCTTTCGGTCCCCCGGGCTGCAGCTTTTAGCTTCTCCCCACAGGCTCTCAGTCCTAAACTTTGCGTAAACTTTAAAGTGTCCGCTTGACTGAAAAAAAGGTTCGGATGAATTCTGCTGTGAACAGTGAATGTCTTATTAGTATACTTAGCATCACTTCAAAAAACACTACATTGTCAGGGTTCGGTTAACACATTTACAGTTCTCTTAAGCTGTGGCGTTTCCCAGTGAACTGTATGAACTGGGCAGAATATTTTTTCTTTGTTGCATCCAAAAAGCATCCAAAGCAGAGGGAAAGCATCAGACTATTTTAGTATTTGAGCCAAACCAGCGTATTGCAGTTTAATCAAAGAAATGATGTCAATTATGGTCTTTCTTTAATTCTGTGAAATTTCAGCATAGTCCTTTCTTGCTGTAAAGTACATATTTAATATTCTTCTCCTGAGTCTTCAAAAGAATCAGGCCAAGCAATGACAGTAGTTGCAGATATAGAGGATGACATTACTAGTAACTTTCTATTTCCAAAAAAAGTCAAAGCGAACCCCAGGTCCTTTACACAGAAGGCTGAACTTGCCATAACTATAAAAATAATACTGGGTCCAATACACATAAAACAATGCGTGTGAATAAATGGTTTTCAAATGGCCACAAGATTTTCCTAAGAGGCAAAATGAGAAAGTAAGTGAAAGATTTTTTCATTCCATTAAAAATAACCAGAAGGGACTAGAGGTAAGTAAACTTGTCACAAAGCTATGATTTGACCAGTAAAAAAATGGTAATTGATTTCTTCCTTATTTTAAGTCTTTACCCAGTCTGAAAACCTTTAGTATTCATGGCAAAGAACAGACATTTCTCTGTTTGCCACATTTGGCAAAACCCTATATACTTGTACGAGGTACTGCTGAATGTCTCAAATCATACAACAAAACATACTTCTGTTGCTCTTGCCAGGATGATCTTTACTTTATTCGAAATTCATCTTACAAAATAGTTAATAATCTCAGAATTTAGTCTCAATCTTCTTTTTATAGAGGGAAAACTTGCAGGAGAATTTAGGGCCCTGTAGTGCACTTTGAACAGTACAATTTTATTTTAGAACAACTGCTACTCTCTGCAGAACCCTTGAAATTTGATGTCAGCGAAAAAGAGTCATTATACTTGAAGATTTCCACAGAGAGAAGTAAAGGATTCGGAATACTACTCTCCCTACCGATGCCTACATTTTATTTCTTTTTTGCTGTTTAAGTAAACTACTGACATTAAGAATAGGAAGAAAAGTGTCTCTAAAAATGGAATTAATCATCAAGGGAAGTTAAATGCCATAATGCCATTGAGAGTGAGTCAACCTTATCTAAGTTATCCCATTAGAGGTTTGCTGAACTGCATCTGGCTTTTAAGTCTAAGTTTGCAAGTCCTTAAGGGTGCAGAACTCTTATAGGAATCCATAAGAGCTCTATCAATAGAGAATGTGTGAGGGGAGGACATAACATCAACATTTGATTGGTTTTGTTGAAGGTTGAATTATAATTTGAATAGAAACAGCAATGCACCTGGGTTATTCCATCTAACATGCCACACAGCAGTGTTTATTACCTATATGATGTCCTAAACTTTGAGAAATAAAGATCTTGTGCTAACTGACCAGAAGAACGAACCAGGCAGCCAGGTAACTATTACACATAGACTGTGCAGCATCAGACCTATTGTCTTTCTGCCTGGTTTCTCCTTTCCTGTTAAAGGGAGTTACATGTACAGCACAAATAAACCGATGGATCAACATTTTAAAGACTAAGTCACATAGGTATCTGGTCATGTAAGAAAGTACTTATGATCAAAAAGCAGTGGTAAAGACAGGAAGCTAGACAGGATCTCTGCCTCTTTTTCTTCTCCACCATTCAATTTTTTTTTTTTTTATTTTCCCTTTTAAATAGAGATTTAGTAAGGCCTGGTGCAATGTGTCTTCATATCAGACATATTTAAGTGTACAGAAAGGAAAAGAAAAGACATGAAAATTATCCCGTTTCAAAAGTTTAAAAAATCAAATGTGCTTTAACCAAGTGTTTATAGCACTCAAAAGATAGAAGAGCTATTATAAAATAATCACATAAGACCACAAGAAGTGGCTCTTCAGTAAAAACAATTTAAAACATAAGTGCTTCCCCTATTACTAGTTATCAGAATCCTTTCCTAGCTGAACCGCAAATTAATCACAGGGTAGTATCCAAGCCTGCTATCATCCACATTAAAGTAATTTCTGGCTCATTAGCAAAAAACTTCAATTTTAATAAATAAGACATTAAAAAAAAAAAAAAGAAAAAGAAAAAAGCATGCTATCAACTTTCAGTACAAATTATGTCGCAACCTGGAAAACTAGACTTGTTTGCAAGACAGAAGAAACAATATGAAAAGAATAAATTACTTCAATAGTTCTGTGCTCAAAACCACTGTCAGTTCACTACTTCTGGAGTTTTATAACTGCATTTAAGTGGTTTTAGTTCCTAAAGGTGATGCCCACATACAACACTTAGCACTAGCTTTAATTAAGGTTTTGTGTATCCCCAGATTGCCCCAAGCTAGTATTAACAGTCATCTTATTTAATGAATGCAGAAACCATGGTCTTGAACAGGCTCTACATTAATTTGGTAAAAGGCAGAAAGCTAACGTACCAGACTTTTCTGAATGTTCTTTTTCTTGCAGTCTGGAGAAAGGATTTCTATATTCATTAGTGATGATCGTGTCTTGGAGCTTGAAGGAGCTGAGCATGGGTGCAGGCTCTCTCCTGATCAAAAATACCTTTAATTCCAGACTATTTTCAAGCATAAATTCAGACAGATTTTACAGTTTATGTCTTCTGTGGATGACTGTACATCTTCAAACAAAAGTGTTAATAGCAAAGGTCTTCCAAAGGTCCACATCTCCACTTTAAGATGTGTCAGTCAGTAGGATTTTCAGAAACAAATAATTATACACAACTTGGGTCTCTCTAATGCCATGTACACTGTTCTATGCACTTATGGCTTCATGGGTTTGAATATGACACCTGTCCCAGGCAATTGTATTACTCCCCACAATATCCTAACACCACTTCCTCCGTCCCTGGCCGTACATTGCTTGGGACTTCACCAAGCGGCACCACAGAGCTCTCTGTTGCAAATACAGCATGTTCCAACAAGCTGGGGCTTGTCAGCTTGGGGAGAAGCTATTTTTCTGATAGTCTGCTGTCCGTGGGAGGTTTGGCCAGTAAATGCCAATTTCCTTTACTAGTGTGGAGGGGTATGAACATTCATAATATAGCTATACAGCTCTCAAGATCAAAATAAGAAATCAGTGAAAAGCTTGAAGCATTCTGAGCATTGTTCATATCTACAAAAAAAAAAAAAAGGATACTTATGGTGCTCAATTTACTTTAGCAGGTCTAGTACAGGTAGGTGGCATGTACTAAAAAGCTCAGCATAGTAGTTGCAATATTTCCTGAAACGCCTTTCTGTGGTTTTAATTCTTATAATTTTTGATGGTTTATTTGAAGCATAGCTGTAGCCATGTTTTATTAAAAGGAAATCCTAATTTTCATTTTTGAAAACTAAGGATCTTGTTCTTATTTGCACTTTGAAAAATATGATTTTTTTTAATATGCAAACTGCTAATTGAAGTGACTGAATGTATATCTCCTCTCTACTAAAATAACTGGTATAGTATTGACAAGTTCTAACAGAACATTTTTTCAGCACGGAAAGATTCTTTGACCAAATGTCCCACTGAAGTCTTTAGTATAGGAATGTGCCCATCAGGACGATCTCAGAGTACTAAACTCTTTTTAAACTCCCATGACTTTGTAAAACCTAACAGATAATTTTCTAATGTGTGCTTTCAACACAAAATATAAACTGATAATCAAAATTTGAAATTTAAACTCTTTGGAAAGATTTAAGAGGTCGGGTTTTTTGTGGGTTGGGGCTTTTCCCCCTAATATTTAGCCGTGTAACAAATGCTTGCAAACAAGGTTAAGTGGATACTATGATTTAAGAATGAACAAGCCTCTATGCAATACTGTTCTTTACAAGAAAAGAGAGTTCAGAAAAGTACAAGTATTTCAGGTCTTGCTCCTGCCTCAAATATTTTAATGTGTTTTTTATTAACACAGTAGTTTTTAGTAAGAAAATGTAAAAAATAAAGGTTCCCTTTTTCATCAGTATGAAAAAAGAAAAAGGAACAAAGCCATAACTGTGATATCAGTATCCCATCTAGGATTAAATAAAGCCCTACGAGAGACAGAACTTCAGGTTAGGTGAAAATTTCCCATATTTTCAAATAAAGATGAAGAGAAAAATGTAATGCCATAAATCTAACGTAATAGTTCTGGCTTATATTATGATATAGTCACCAAATATTTTCCTTTAAAAAATAGGCTAATATTGACCTGAGCTCAGCTGTACGGCTCCCTGTGTTCAACTGTTAACGGCAAAAGTCTTTGACTTGACTGGAGACATCTTCTCTATGCAAGTTAATACACAATCTTAAAGCCTCTGTTCTGACTGCATTTCTTAAGTGGGTCATTATGTAATATCTAGAGGCTGCTCCTGTGGGCTATAACACATTAAGGAACTTGCAAAATCACTTAAAATTGAAAAATGTGAAAGAGATCCAGAACCCCTAATCTGGTTTCCTTTTTCCCTGGGAAAAGACGACAGCTTAGTATGTATCCCAGACTCAGGTTTTGAAAACTTCTGTAAAACCCAGTATGAACAGATATGTTTATTCTACCCCACTTGACTTACTCAGTTCATTCAGAAATACTACAGATGTACAATACAATCAAGTAAGTACCATACACATAGACACAGTGAAACGGGAAACAAAAATAATTTCATTTTCTTGCACACTATACATGCATATGCATACAGGTCCAACATTTCCACACTGTGGCTCAAATCTCCAGCTATTGGTGCTCTCCTAGGGCACTAAAGGCTCTTCACAAAAACAGGAGACCAACAAGGTTGAACAGACAAATCAAGAGCTCTAGAGAAACGGCAAAAAGGACAGATGCCATTCTACAAGGTTTCTATATACAAAACTAACAACAGTCTTAACAGATAAGGCTCACACAAGAGTTTATTCTCAAATTTAGTTTCAGATAGATCGTGGCAATAATATGTAACACTTGACTGCCTTCATCTTTGAGTACCTATTAAACTGTTCTTTTTTGTTTGTCTATGCATTGCTCTAATTGAGAACTGAGTTACTTAACACTGAACACCCAATATAATTCATTTCCAATCCACGAACTATTAGTTAACATAGTGCACCTTACACTGCAGAAACACTCTTCCAATTTAATATGTAACTACAGTCTTCCCTGCCGTTTGCTTAAAAATATTCATCCAGTTTTCTCCTCAGTGAGGACCATCCCTGGAATAACTTCTAAATACAAAACTATGCATAGAAATGTAAACAAAGACGAAAAATGCAATACTTGGGGGGCCACAAAACCATAACTGTCCCTAGAAATTTAATTGCAATTAATGTACTACAGTCACGGCATCACAGAAGGGCTGAGGTAGGAGGGACCTCCAGAGGCCATCTGGTCCAACCCCCCCTGTTTAAGCACAGTTACCTACAGCAGGTTGCCCAGGACCATGTCAAGGTGGCTTTTTAATATCTCCAAGGAGGGAGATTGCACAACCTCCCTGGGCAACCTGTGCCAGTGCTCGGTCACCCTCACACTAAGAAAGTGTTTCCTGATGTTCAGCAGGAACCTTCTGTGTTTCAGTTTGTGCCCACTGCCTCTGGTCCTGTCACTGGGTACCACTGAAAAAAGCCTGGCTCTGCACTGTCCCTTCACACTACACTGATGAGATGTCCACTGATGTCCACTGATGTCCATCTACACTGATGAGATCCCCCCTGAGCCTTCTCATCGCCAGGCCAAACAGTCCCAGCTCTCTCAGCCTTTCCTCATCGGAGAGATGCTCCAGTCCATTCGTCATCTTCATGGACCTTCGCTGGACTCCCTCTAGTATGTCCATGCCTCCTTTGTACTGGGGAGCCCAGAACTGGACACAGTACTCCCTCCACGTGTGGCCTCGCCACTGCTGAGTAGACACTTTCAGTCACTTTCAAGCTTCAAGAAAACACCATTAAGAATTTCCATTTTTAGCTTCCATAACAGAAGAGCTTTCTGCTTATACGCTTCTGGAAGAAGCAAACCTGCATGTTTTGGTTTTTTTAAGTTCACTGAAAGTGGGAGACAAGGAATGAAGTCTTCATGTATTCAAGATTTTAAAACATTTTTCATAGTAGGCTGAGGTGGTATTTACATGAGCTAAGAATAAATCTGGTAGCTGTGTCATCTCTGAAATAATTGGCTTTAGAAGCAATTTAGCAATGTTTAAAAGAAGTATAATCACTCTGAACATAAATTTGATTCTTTAACATAGAAAGACATTGCAAGGTGTAGTTTTTGAGCTTGAAAATATGACAAAGATGAAATAAGTTAATTTGGCTTCGTGGCCATTTCTATAGCAAGCAGAGGTAATATTAGACTTCATAGTCACGGTGTGCAAGGAAAACCCTGCCCAATTGCTATGGTCAAACTCTAAGTGTACTTACAAACATTCCTGAAATATCCAGTGAGCTGTGCTTTGGCACAGTATTTTAAAAGTTCCAATTCTAGTGCCATAACAAACTAAAGTAATTTATAAAATTAGTCAATCTTCACACAGATTTATACTCTTTGCAGTGCCAGTGACTTAATTTTCTCTCTGGGTTTTTACTGACTTTGTATATTGTCTCTGGACAAGTAATCGCATCCTGAAACAGAAATTACAAAAAAGTTACCAGGGTGTGTCTGCAGTATGCTGCAGAACGCAGTCTGTGATACAGCCGATCTAAGATGGTGTATTTACCAAGTCCAGCACTGAAATTCTAGCACACATGTATTCTACTTTTAAAACCTGTGATGCTTATTTTTGAGACAGATATACATTTTCCTATTCAAAAAGGCATTTAGCTGATGGGAGTTCTGCACTATGTTCTGTACATGTGTCGTTCCACAGTCACAATTAAACCAGAAGCCTGAATACACACAATGAGAATTAATTGCAAATTGTCAATCAGGCAAGTGATAGCAGCTATCAAATAGTGAGGAACAGCTTCTGCTCAATGATGCTGATGCTTGGTGATGGTGATTAGATGTTAGGAAAATCTCTGACTGAAAATTTGGCTTTATCAAGACACAATGTTGGTGATATTAATATAGTAAATCCTAAACTACATAGGTCTAATTGTTAAGAAACATCCCTAAAATATTAGGACAGTCCCTAAGCACGCCTCCATAAATTCCCTGAACTAGGAAGGATCAGATTTGAATTCTGCAAAAGAGACGAAACTGTGATTCAACAAACTCACCCAATTTCTGGGCCCCTGGAGAATGGGAAAGCTCCCACAGTGCTGTGTGATGTGGACATACTAGCATTTCCATTCAGATCAGGAATGTGCTTTCAGAAGAAGTCACCTAATAGTCCCCAGTTACCATGTTTTAGTTCACATCACAGAATGCACTTGGAATGCACAAATTAGATTTTTTTTAGATGAAATTAAGTGGGAAGATGTGCTCCAAAAGCTCACTTAATGCACTCCAACTATTAGCAGGCGTTTAGTCAGTCGAACTAGACTAGAGCTAGTCTGAAGTAAAACCCTGTAAAAATTATTATTATTACTCCACAACCCCATTTCACACTGCAAGTCTGAGCTACTATTTCCCAAATTTAGGCATAGCCCAAATGCCTAGACTGAGAAAGCCATGATCTTCCTACCAAGACTTCTCAATTTCATTTCTCCATCACTTACGAATTATTCTTCAAGAATTCAGAAAGTGTCCAGTAATTTTATTTTAAGATGGTGAGAATTCTGATTAAAAAGCATTGTGAACCTACCATCCAAGAAGAATATAGTTCTCCTCCTCACAGTACTATCAAAGATACATGATTACTGGCTTAATAGCTTAATAAATGAATGGTATAAAGTCAGAGCGCCAGCTCTGTGCCTCTCGAGAACTGCCTGATAAAATCCTCTGCCTGGGTTCATTAAAACAGCTTTACCACATCTCACCACTGAATTCAAACACACAGTTTAATTTATTAACATCCACCCACAGACAAGCTATCACAGAACTCTCCTGGAACTACAAGCTTAAAGAACCATATGCCTGAACTATCAAACTATAAAAATGAATTTGCATGATGAATGAAACGGCAATGTGCATTTGCAGCCCACAAAGGCAACTGTGTCCTGGGCTGCACCAAAAGAAGCGTGACCAGCAGGTCGAGGGAGGTGTTTCTCCCCCTCTACTCCGCTCTCACGAGACCCCACCTGCAGTACTGCGTTCAGCTCTGGGGCCCCCAACATAAGAAGGACATGGACCTGTTGGAGGCCAGAGGAGGGCCACAAAGATGATCAGAGGGCTGGAGCACCTCTCCCATGAAGACAGGCTGAGAGAGTTGGGGTTGTTCAGTCTGGAGAAGAGAAGGCTCCAGGGAGACCTTAGAGCAGCCTTCCAGTACCTAAAGGGGGCCTGCAGGAAAGCCGGAGAGGGACTTTTTACAAGGGTGTGTAGTGATAGGACAAGGGGTAATGGCTTTAAACTGAAAGAGGGTAGATTTAGATTAGATGTAAGGAAGAAGTTCTTCCCTCTGAGGGTGGCGAGGCACTGGAACAGGTTGCCCAGAGGGTTGGTAGATGCCCCATCCCTGGCAGTGTTCAAGGTCAGGCTGGATGGGGCTTTGAGCAACCTGGTCTGGTAGAAGGTGTCCCTGCCCATGGCAGGGGAGGTGGAACTAGATGATCTTTAAGGTCCCTTCCAATCCAAACCATTCTATGATTCTATGAATTTGGAAAAGATAGATAAAACCTCTATGGTCATTTGTATGCAAGTGCCATTCTAATGGTGGTTTTAATCAGGCACTGGACAAAAGTTAAATATCTTTGGAGTATATACACCAAAAATTAAAACTAGAAAGGCTTAAGCTGGAATAAAAGTTAAAATATATGGCATCTTTCTTGATTAAAGCCTCCTAGATACATCAGCCTTGAAAAATGAGAGAGGAATGAGCACACCCTATTTTATCATAATAGCAGCATTTGGTAAATACACTCATATAAAGCAGAGGCACATCTTTTCAACTGTAAGATGGTACAGAACTGATAAAAATAATCTGAATAAGAAGTGTTTGAAACTTCAAAAGCTTCGCTATTGCCTGTGACATTGACTTTTCATGTTAAAAAATTGTTTAAAGTAACTGTCTTCAGTTTTTATTTATGGAAGAGAGAACTAAGATGTTCATGCTACATATCAAATGTTCAAGAGCTAAAATATCCTTAGAAAAGATAGAGTTCATAAAAAGGTCACTGACAAAGTTTCATTTCTGAAGATCCAGATCCAATAGCTGGAAAGCTGTGCAAGTTGAAGCTGTACTTATCTATTTTATTTATTTGGAGTAACTGTTCAGATCATAAAAGAGGCATGTTCTGGAGGCCCTTGAGGATCCCTGTAGTCTTTCCATAGAAATGAGGTAAAGTTCATGGTTGTTATTGCTTGTAAGACAATGACTCCTACCTCATCCCAAATTCTTGAGAGCTGCTTCATACAAAGGTAAAAGATTTGCTGCCCTGCAAGGATATAACTTACTCTACAGTGATTGTTCCTCAGACCCAACAGGAACTGGGAGCTGCTGATCACACCTCCATGGAAGCAATAACTCCTACAGAGCTCTTCTAGGATTGGAAGAATTACCATCAACAGGGGCAAGCTGGAATCTCTCTTTGTGTGAGGCAGAAAGTATAAACAAGACTAAAGTCTGTAAGATATGCCAAATAATGTTTTTGTCCTATTCAGTACTGTAAAATCTTGGCTATGTATTTCATCCGTTTTGTGTACCAGGTTTTAAATGTAAGAAGATTTACTTTAGAACTAGGAAAAAGTTTGTACCAGGAGAGAGAAATTCTGGAGTAGATTACCTAGTGATGTTAAGAAGCACCCAGTACTTTTTAAGTACATTAGACAAAAAGCTGCCTGAACTACCATATAAATATTTAATCCTGCCTTGGGCCATCAGGATAAATAATAAGACTTCTAAACTACTCTTTCAAACTATTTGTCTGTGATTCCAAGTTTTTTATTGCTTTTATCTGAAAAGTACAAATGAAATCCAATGTAACAGAAATTGAGTTGGATTTTGCATCAGCCTTCTGCCCTGAGTAGGCTGTATGGATTACATACAGCTGTATGTAATCAGCCTGGTTAGTCACCGTCTGCCTAGCATTCAGAGACAAATATAAACCTAGAAACTTGACTGAGTATATGCCTTTTTATTTTATCCTTAGCCAGAAAATCCACAACTTTGCCATGGTGGTGGGATTTTTTTTCTTGAAATACAAGTTTCTCAGGTCATGATATTAAACAAAAATCTCAGCATTCCTTGAAGAAGTTTTGTTTCCCAGAAAGCAAATGATTAACTGACTCCTAAAAAGAGAAAATTGGGAGTTTGGTGGTTTGAATTGGAAATACTTTCCGGTATTCTGAGCAGGGAAACAGACTCTCGAATATCTCTATTTGTTTCTTTTATTCTTTCACATTATATTAGCATTACAAGATTACATTAGCATTACAAGGTGTATTGTCAATGTAATTGGGTACCCTCTAAAGCCATAGCCTATATTTTTGGTTTATGAAATGACGGATGATGCAAGAAGAGAGAAAAGCTTTATTTCCTCCTTTCTCTCTTTCAGAATCTGAAGGACTAAAGACAACTGTTCAAACACTTATGACCAAGTATATTTCTTCAGTATAACAGGATGATTCTCAGTTGTAAATGCTGCTCTATATTGCAACTGTTCTAAGATCAAGCCTTCCAATCATAATGAAACAGGCACTGATAGATCAAGAAGATCTATATTAATTGCTTCAGTGCAAGGTGCATTTAATCAATACGCACTCTTCTTGGAACACAAACCATTATTTGTTCTAGTGTTATTGCAACAAGAAACCGTTATCAGTTTATCTAATTAACAGTGTGTTTATTATTGAATACATATTTGTTCTAACACTACACCTGCAAAATGGACAGTATAATATCTACTCCATCAGCATTGTAAGTTGCCAGTTACCAAATAGGGATTTGATAATGCCATCAACTTTTTCTTGTTTGTTTTCAATGAGGAATTAAGTCTCTTAACTGACAGCATTTCTGTACGTATTCGTTGTGATGCAGCATATGTGAAAACACACCATTAATGTTTTGGGTTCTTAAAAGGAAAAACACACACAAAAAAAGCCTACTTTCTTCTGAATTCTTTAATTGAAAAGGTCCTAACAGATTGTCAGTCTAGTAGTAATTTAAAGTGCTGTTGATTAAAGTGACTGTTGATAAAACACTGCTTAATAAGATGTTAGAAATTTACTGGCACCTTTCAGGTAGCTTTACATTCCATTTTGAACAGGTCAAAATGTTCCTGCTTTTGCATTTCTAAGTATAGGCAGTTGTTTTTGAACCCTGGTGAAGTAAAACATACAGTTAAATTGCGAGTAGAGTTGTTTGTTGGGTTTTTTTTAATACAACATGGGGTTTTAGCTGAACACCCCCAATATCTTCAGGAAGGAAAAAAGTTACTGATTCTCAAGAAGTCTGGGATGACTCAAATACTTTAGAAATAAGAAGTGATCTTTATAAGTCTACGTTGAAATATAGGATTGCTTTATTCTAGTATCAGAAAATTAGCTGAATGCAAACAAATGGTGCAACTGAAGCAAAGATTTTTATGAGTCTAAATAATGTCTAAATGCTGTACAACCCTGCAGGCTAAGTAATTAAGCAAGGTATTCAAGTATGAATCTGTGTAATTTTAAGTCCTGCTAGCTCATATATTTAATAAAGATTTAAAGTACTAGGGGAAACTCGACAGCAGGTGTGCCATGTAAAAAGCTGTGTCACTGTATACCCTTAGTCGTGTCTGTTGCCTTCTCACCTTATCCTCAACATACTATTTTTCCTCCAGGCTACTGGAATTCAGTTTTATAAAACATGAATTAGGGACCCACCAGTTCCACTGGAAGCATCACACACTCGCCTCTCCTTTCACTGACAATCAGCCGACCTAGAAAGAAGTGCATGACCTCAAAACAACATTGCTCTGAGGTAAAAGATTACACAACCAAGGTGAGAAAGCGCTCATTTAGCTGAGGGGTTCACGTGCGCCTTCCAAGTGGCAAGCAGTGGCAGAAGAGGGGAGCCACTGCTTGAAAAAGTTGGAGGTTTCAACCTCCTCCTGCAAAGAGGATCTTCACCACCATGTAATGGAAGGCAGAAAGGGAAAAGCCTATCACCTATTTACCAAACCCATCCTGTTATTTGACCTCCTCTTTCCCCTGTTTCCCAAGTAGGGAAACAAATACGTAGTCCCAGAGAGAGAGACTGAAAGCGATGACTTTGAAGCAAACAATTAAGCGGGTTGATAGGTCCCAGCCACAGAGGTAGTTCTCTCATTTTCCCAGTTCTGGACAGTAGGCTGGGAAGATGATTGCACAATGTGGCATATTCCAAAAAGCAAAAGAGGAAAACCCTACCTCATCACCAACACAAAGACTGAAGAATGACATGGTATATAAAGTATATAGTATATATAGCATATAAAGTAGACCTAGTTACTGAAACAATAGCATGAAATTCTCTGTATCTTAATCACACTGCACATTCTCAACTTGCAGGTATATCTGCTTTGTTTTATTATATTTTTTCTTAGGCATCTTAGATTTGGTAGACTGCAGACCCTGGCTGTGCAGAGATCAGGGCAGCACCTAAGAGTCAGTGTGCGTATGTATTCAACTACAGCATCTTTTTAAAAATAACAATGAACTTTATTTGTACTCGTTTCAGTTACCAGCAGGTGGATGCTGCCAGCACACAATGCTCTGGAGAAACAGTCTAGATTTATCTTTCTCTCTGGATAGCTTACAACGTGATACGTTTTTTAATGTTGCACCTCAAAACACAACAAAATAACCTCAAATGTTCATAAATCAACATGGAAAAGGATACATAGAAGAGAAAGAGTGAATCAATAGATTTGCACGGTACCATTCACTAACTAAGCAGTGGAATAGAAGTCAGTAGTCAGAATGATTAAGGACATCAGGGTATCACCTGGTTAAAACCAGCTACATTGTCAAAACTCAAGACCAATGGTGATCTGAGGAAACACCTATCATACTGTTACCAGCATGCAATGAAGCAAAACATGATTCTATGGCTGGACCTTCTCGATATACATCTTTCACATTGCTTCAAAAGAGCATTTTTTAAGGATTTTTCTCCTACTTGTTTTAAGATAAACAGGATTCATTTATCTCCAGCTAAAGTAAACAGAACAGCAGATCCCAGAGTCTGCTTACTCCAGTACCACTGAAGCCATACACACGGGAAAGCATTTCTTGACCTTTTCCCTCTCCTTTCTTTTAACTGCTCAGGCAGGGATTGCAATCCCACAGCCTACTTTTCATTCTCCCAACACCTATCCGCACTGGGAAACCGCATGCACATACACAGCACGTCCCTCCCAGCACTGGTGCTAACTGGGCAGGGGGGGAACCTTTCCCTGGCCCATCTCAGCGCCTGGGCAGGGAAGGGGCACCTGCTGCTGCAAAACACCCAGGAGCGGTTGGTACCACACGCTTGGGCACGCTCTGAAACAAACTGTCTCAAAACAAGGTCAGTCCTTGCTAGGGTGTTCTTTGAAACTATGAGCAGCAACATTCATGCAAGGAAGCATTACAGTAGTACTGGTTCAGGTATTTTGAAAATGGGATCATAGATTGTTAATTTGTGGTACTTACCATGTACATAGGTAACTCCACATAGTACAAAATTCCAGATCTCCATGTTCAGTTCCTGTAATGCTTGTATCTAGCATGTTATATAGAGTGTGACTTTCAGATCATCATTTCAAATTGCATCAGGTAAGTATGTTAAAATTAAAAAAACCCCAAACCTGTTTTTGCCCACATTCCAACTTACTGCATGCATTTAGGACATTCTCCGTTTAGAATAGTTACTTTCATCATATTATGTTTATCTTTTTTTTGGCACAATGTTGTCTTTCAATATGTTTTTATTACAACATATGCTGTAATGTCATTAAAAGTTCTAAGTCAGATAACTATATTCAATTTTAAAAGTAAGAATTATGTAAATTTTGTAAATTTTTTCATGGGTTCTTCAACACTGAGTAAACCACGCTCTATTGATAAATACTTGTGATGTAGAATACAACGTAACTTCTTTGTTTGGATAGCGTTACCTTAAATTAAAAGACGAAGCAAATACAAGCAAATAACAGAATATACACAGCAACTCATAAGTAATTGAGGACTGTTTTGGAGCACAATCAACAAAATACATTTTTAAAAAATCAATATTTTGCTTTCTATACACAAACAGGAATATTTGTCAATATCACAGACTACATGTCTGCAGTGACTCAATGATTTCATCTGAATCATGTTGCTTCTCCTCTATTTAATAAAACTGTTCAAAGATTTGGAAATAAATTGGTACAGATTACCAGAAACATTTGCGTGAGAGTGTACAGAAAGCAGAATTTCTTACCAAAAAACCTTTTAATTACTGCTAAGTGTTTCCAACACAGTGGTTTTCTTCCTTTACATAGAATCACATAAACTTGATCTGTGTTTCAGTTCCAGGTTTAGCATTCTCCTGATTTTCACAAATAGTAGGGCCCAAATCCTTATCCACCGCAATTATTCCCACAGGTATCAAAGGGTTTATAGGAATAGTCATGATAGTCAAGCGACTCACTGTGAAGAAGTGCTGTTCTCGTCGTTCCCACTTTGGGCAAGGATTAATAAAATATCTGCCCTGTGAAGAATCAGACCCATCATCATGTTTTACGTTTACTGCTTGCCTTTCTAACAAATCCTAAATGTTTCTTCTGGATTATTAGCAAAAGTAAACTTTGATTCAAAAATAAGAAAAAGATTTGTTATACTAAAGCCTAATGACTATATTGATAGTCATAAAAATTTTCTCTGCTGGAAAGATAACTGAAAATTGTGAGAACAAGACATGTATCAGTAAAATTGATCTTTTTTCCTATCATTAAAATAGCTAACCCTTTCTTACTGGGCTTACGCTTTATTTGGTGTAAATATCTGGCATATGAATACAGATATTTGCTCCTATAATAAAATCCAAACGTTTAAACATGAATCATTGTACTCATCAGGGCAAAATGTTTATATTTAAAAATTCCCTATTATCATGCCTTCCATCTGTAGTTTATTCCTCCACTGGACACGTAAGCATCTATGACTTTCATACCACTGTTTGTGTCACTGCAGCATAAATTATAAACATACAACAAGGGATCACAACTACAAACTGTACCTCTAAAGAAATCTGTTTCATAGGTGAAAAAGAATATCAGAGCAACACTACTTTCAGACCTTTGACAGAAAGCTCCTTTTAATATCATATTAAGTCTCTGCTAGGCTGCCAGGAATAAAACACAGTATGTGTTCAGATCTACAGCTTTTATTCTGTGTTTGGGTTTATTCTTAGAGGTGAATGGATTCAATATGCTTTCAATCCAACCACGTATTTTAAACTGCTGCCAGTTCACAGTTGTCTACAGACCTCCCAAATTCATAACAGCAAGTCTAGAGACCAACCTCCTCTGCTGCTGCATCCATAAAGCTGATAACACAGAAATTATCTCTCTTGTAGAGTGTGAGAATGGAAAATGAAGAGAAAAAACCCAAGCTGTGATCTATATGATCCCAAGACTCCTGTAATATAATAACAAAATAATAATGAACCTCACAAAATAATTGGATTCCATGCTTTCCATAGTTTTATAGACTCCAAAAAATATACTTTCCATACATTTTCACTTCTCTTCCACATTCCACCTGGTGTACTCCTCGGGAAATTTGGGCCAAATTCTGCCTAGCCATCAAAGCAATGGCAACCAAAGATCTTGCCAGAGAAAACAGGATTCTGAAAGGACAACTACTATCAAAAACCTAGCGTCTATGTAAAACTTTTGTCCATTTACTTTTGACACAACGACACATTACAGTTCAGGCCAAACATTATGGAGACAAACCACCCCATTAACCTCGCTATTAACTGTCTCCAGCTGTGCTGCCACACTGTGCTCCAAAGAAAGAAGGTTTTTATATCTGTACTCCTTACACCCCAGAATAGGCCCAAGCCTATTAATTAATGCATGTGCTAATAAATAAGGGAATCCTACTTGGTTCAGATCACATTGACTATAACTACTGAAAAAATGATTTGCCTCCTGGACCAGTCCACAACCTTGTGCCAATGTTTTCTCTCTCATCTCAAGTAGGAGTAATGGCCTCTGCTAATATGAGACAATAAATGGCCAGTGTTGGTTTGGCAAGCAAGATTTTGAATGCGGTCTATTGAAAGAATGAGAGGACAAGCAGAATTGTGGGGGGAAGGATAGTACGACAGCTTGGCAAGAACACGCATATCTATGAAATAGTGAAGCAATCAGGCCTTGTTGTATTTTTAGATACTTTCTTTTTCAAGTGCCAAAGATTCCGAATAAATCACAATGGCAAACTGAGTGGCTGAGAGGGGATAGATTACAGATGAATGCTGCACGGATCAAATATTCAGCTCCAACCCAAAGCACGAGTCCTAAGTGCTTATCTGATACACTGTAAAAGCTTTCCATGACACACACTAGCTACTTCTCTTATGGCTGCACTAACTGCTAGATACCGTATCTGCATCTATATACTTCATAATGTCTAAAAACACCTGGAAAGAGTGAGTCAATTCTCTAAGCCCAATATACTTGAAACTTGTCCAGATGTTCAGTTATTTATGTATCAACTCTCTAAGCATGGGTAGCAACCTTGAAACACAGAATAATGAAAAAGAAGGCTGTATTTTGTGCAAATTTATATTTTTATTTATATTGATATAAAATTGATATTAATGGAAAGCCAAGGCATATTTAAAATATGACTCTGTGTACTAGAATTTTGCTTGTAATTACTGCTTCACATGCTCACTGAATACAGGAATTGGAGATGGAAGCAGAGATCACATTTTACACAGAGGCTTATGCCGCAGTCAGTTCTCTCAAAACGTCAATTATTTCCTCTATCCTGCAGGAGCAGGTTGTATATTTTACACTTAAAATATTTGCATCTATTTGTGTGTGCATTATAAAGATACCTCCTTTATTAGATCATGAGTCCGTTTAATTTATCCCTTCCCTTGTGTATTTGCAGCTTCCACAGAAACGTGGCATTCGGAAGCAGCATTTCTAGCTGACTGTAGCTCCTCAAGGAGAACATATCTGTGTTACAGAAGGCTCAAGGCAGAGATTGAGGATCCACTGGGACAGAGGTGCACAAGACAAAATGGCCAGAAGGTCTCGCATATCTAAGAAGACATGAAGAGTGTTCAGGGACAACAGATCATTAGTAAAAAAAAGTGACACTGACTCTTGACAGCATGTCCTATGGGTGGAGCTCCTAGACAAACCAAAGATTTCCCACTGATCTGGGTATTGGTGGAAATCACTTGGGGAGTCACTGCCTGCTTTTCGTCATGTCAGATGAATCCCAACTGGGTTATAAAGGAATTGGTCCAACACATACCACCAACACATAATAGGATTCCAGTATCCCTCAATAGGACACACTTTTGTTTAGTATCAATTGTATCTCGAGGTGTGTAAGAAGCTCCTTCCTCATTTCCCTCCTCCCACCTCTTCTTTTTTCCTGCAGTTGTTTTACAGTGCATTTTTTCCTCACTTTCATAATTTTTCTTAGCATCCCTTTTCCTAAATTCCTATTTTCAGCTTTTCCCATAGGTAGTTTCTTGTCCTCCTAGCACTGCTTCCTTTGTCTTCTAAGAATGCCTCAAGCTACAAGAGCAAGCCGTTCATTAAAAGCAAAAGTGAACACTGTTGCACAAGGATCTCTCAGAGGTATGGCAGAGAATACCAAACTCTAAGTAAACTTAAAGTTGGATAAGCACTTCTTAACAGTACTATCTGGTCCATCTTCTGCACATGACATAGAAATGACAGCCTTTTTCCTGACTTGCAGAATTTGCAGCTGCCCTGTCTAGTCAGAGAAAATCTTCAAAACTTCAAAATTACTCCATGGCTTTTGTAAATATATCTATTGTTTGAATAAGGAAGAGTAGACTGGTCAGCACAATCCCCATTCTGAATTCATTATACCCTAAAGCAAAGCAACCAGTTGCTGTGATAGTGTCTTACTCATATCAGTGTTCCCAACAGCTTAAGTTTGTCCTAGATATTGAACCCACAGGACACACTGTGGTTACTTATTCTTACCCACACAAACTTTTTCTGATAATCTCCCTCTGCTCTTCTCATTTTGCCAAGACGCTTCATGCCTTTACCTAGTAGCAAATGAGTTTTGGCTATCACTAGCACAAATACAACTTCCTTACAGGTAAGACATTGATAAAGACTGTTTCATGGGGCAGAGGGATGAAACAGTTCATCCTTACAATGGCTCCATATTTAAGAGAGGAAGCATTCTGTTTCTTTGGTTTGACTCTCGGTGGTTCTCCAACCGACATTAACTTGAATGTAAAAGATGCCCTGCAAGTTGCAATAGAGTAAATGTAAGAGGAAGAGCAGCTGAAAGGAGTCATTACTTGTTAAAAGGTACAAAATGTTTTCTTTGTCAGTAATAATTTTCATAATTTAAGCTGCTTGTGTGTTACTTGGGCTTTATTTCACTTGGAAAAATGAAATGGAGGAACAGTCACACTTCCGTTGGTTTCATTTTCTGAGTCTCATGCACTACCATCAAGTTCCTGTAACAACTCTACTGCAGGCATTACCATTTAAAAATAACTAATGTTTTAAGCATTGTTTCTATTTGAGGAGAAATAATAAGAAAAAATGCACCGAATGCTTCCTCATTAAATAACCAACAGACAGGTACATTCAGAAATGCGGATGGCACTGAAAATGAGTTGAAAGTTTAGGAGCTAGACAAGGGTGGAAAGGGAAGTTTAGATGAAAAAGGGCCAAAATCTGGGGAAGATGAACATACATGTGCTCTCTCACATAAGGAGGAAGCCCAGAGCACTGAAGCTAGACACTTGTTAGCTTCACATCACATCAAGCTAGTGACGAGATACAAGTTGAGAGGTTATCTAACATGTGACAATCTCCAAAAGAAAGGAGTTCTTTCCTTTTACCTGTCATTTTTATCTTTCCATGTTCTGTTTCTGGCATAGGAACTTATTTTTGAGAAATGTTTTTCCTACAGTAACTCATGTCTCAGATTTTGATTTTTATTCTACAACAGTGCAAAAGTGTATCTTACTACTTCTTACCATTACAAACTTAAAATGACTTCAAGCTGTTGTTAATTTCTAAAAGCTACAAGGCATGCATATCGTGAGAGCCAAAATGGAAAACACATCTAATATACAGTTCAACTGAAAACATTTTCTGTAAAAATATAATCTTGATATTTCGTATTATTTGCATAACATGGATTCAGATCGTATTTCCCCAGTTTTCGTACAGACACTTTTCAGTTACTGCTAACTATACCTATAGATAAAACATTCAGCTGCAAACTCTCTTTATGCTTCAACACCTACAGTAATGATCCAGAAACCAAATTATTCCTCAAGAGCACCTGTGCAAATCCACCGTGTCTAAATTATGACCTTAGTTTTGTTTAGCCCGAAGAGTCCTACATGGTGGTTGCACAGGTGTAGCTAAGAGCCTGCCTGGTGTTTGCCACTGATGATGTATGGGTTACGGAAAAACAGTGTGACTTTCAGGTCTCTAACAGACTAGAGCTGTAAGGCTGACAGTGGTATGTGGAGGGAAAAGTCTTAATTATAACTTGGAGGGGTTGGATCTGGAAGACAGTGAGAAGCATTACAACGTCACTCCAGTGGCCGAGTCCCTCGTTGGACAACCATAATGACTAAGTATGCATTTTTCCTCTGAAGCTTTTAAGAAATGCAAAGATGGATTAACAATTGAGCCGACAGCCTAAAACTAATTGCATAGTCAATTACAAAAGTTCCCTATCACCAAAGCAAATGAGCTAGTATCCTATCTGAAGGACTACAAGCCCTAACACATGAGAAAAGGTGGGACATTAAGGAAAGAGAAAAAACCAAGTACAATCCAACAGAGGACATGTGGCCGTGAGCCTGTTCTAGCAAGCAAAAGACTATTCTGAAGCATCAGAAATCAAGCAAAGGGTGGAACTCCCCTGTGTCTTTCAAGCAACTTGATGGTTAGGCTGCTATTCTACACTGGCATCACACAGTTTATGAGAAATCTCGCAACACAGCAGGAAACACGAAATAATTTTCCATCTTTTCTCAGAAAACAAGTTTCCCCTGGTTTTGATTGGCTGTCTTGCAAAGTTTTGCATTAACTGTCCGACCATCCTCTGCTTAACCAGCCACCTTGAACTGGGCACCTTCCTCAGCAGCATCATGTTACCCACTGGGCACCCAAGCAGCTTCGTTTCTATAGAACTCCGTTTCCTACCCATGCTAGGAAAAAACTCTTGGGACTCCAGGAGTCACAGTCACCCTAGAGGACTGCAAAGCAGGCTTTCCTCCTCCCTAAAACGCAAGTTATTCTGTAACCTTCCTCAGGTGAAAGAGCAACTGCAGTTTGCAATACAGAGAAAGAGAAAGGCACCAGATAGCCTTTGGCTTACCAGAAGCAGCTGGTCTCCATCAAATACTTGTTTCTTAGGCATCAGGAAGGTACAAAGGAGACCAAAGCAGGGAGGTGTAAGTGGGACTGGTCAAAATTACCTCCTGGGAGCTGGTAACTAGAGAGGGTGGGCATGGTTCGCCCGGGAGGTTGGTACCCAGCCCCGGGTCATTTCAGCGAAGGCAAAAGTACCAGTTAGGTCACAGCAGGCATCTTGCGGCGGGCTTCGCAAAGCCTTGAACGTTTCTTAGCCCGAGACCCCGGGCATTAAGCGCTTGCTCGCTGTCCCCATAGCCACACGCGCATTTTCCCAAGACAGCACAGATGCGTTTACCCCACGCGAGCGGGCGGCTCCCCCCCTCCCCGCCCCACGCCAAGTTGCAAGACTTGCTGCTTGAAGGCGGGGGGGGGGGGGGGGGGGGGGCGAGACCCCAAAATAACTAAGAAGAGAAACCTCGCGCCCCCACGCTGCTCGCGTCCTACCGCCTGTGGAGCTGGCCTCCTCCAGCTGCGCCGAGATGCTCTCCACCCTCCTCACATTCATGCTGGGAGGCGGGAGGCGCCCGGAGCCGCGGCGAGGCGGGACGCGGCGGGGGAGCGCGGCAGCACCGCCGCGCCGGGGCCGCGGGAGCCGGAGCGGGGCCGAAGCGGAGCGGAGCGGAGCGGGGCCGGGCGCGGCGCGGCGCGGCGGAGCGGAGCGGAGCGGAGAGGAGGGGAGCGGGGCCCCGCCTCGGCGGCGGCGGCGGCGCCTCCCCCGCCACCCGCGGCGGCGCGGGGCGGGCCGCGGCGCGGGGCTCCGGGGCGCCCGCCGGCAGGGGCGCCACCTCGACCCCCTTCCCCGCCGGGCGAGGGGCTGCTCGGCCCCGGCTCCCCGCCCTGCCGGAGGGACGGCCGCCTGCTGCTCCGCGGGGCTGAGCCGGCCCCCGCGCCCCCGCGCCGACTTGGGAGCGGGGGCAGCCGCCGGGAAAGCCCCCAGCGGGAGCGCGGCAGGGCCGGGCCGTACTCCCCGCTCTGCTCTGCGGCTGCACGCAGGCTGCAGGTGGTTCCCGCATCACCTGTTAGCCAGCGGGCCGCCCGGGACACGGGGCGTGAGAGAGCCCTTGCGCGGGGGAGCTCCCGTCTCGGCTGCGCCCCACGAGCACCGCTGTGGGGTTAGCGCGGGCTGGGGAGCCGGGAGCGCTCCCAGAGCGCCGGGCTGCTCGGTGGAGTTGCTTGCCAGCCCTGCGAACACCGGCACCAGCACGGCCGGCAGCTCGGGTCTGCGAGAGCGAGCCCGTAGCGTATCAACCCCTCTCCTCGTGGTACAGAGCACTGCATTGGAGCAAACGATGGTACATGGTACCGTAGGACGTGAAATTCTAGGGGCACAGAAGCGATACCAGCCAGAAATTACTTAGGCACCTTGAACAGCTCTGGGGGGGGAATTCCGGTGATTCCACCGAAACCAACGAGGTTCCACCCTGCGACATCAGCACCGATTTGGCCGTTGTGCTTGAAGAAGAAGGGAAAGGGCATTTTAAGACCGCTTCGTAACTCCTCTAATTTATAAAGGACTACTGTGACGTACCATTAGAAGATGCCTCCATTATGGCAGCTCTCCCAGTTCAATTTTATGCAGATAACTTTTTTATTCTTCTTTACCGTTTCTTTTGTTCCTACACGAATAATGCCTTGTTTCAGAAAGCCCAGTTATCATTCTCTTTGTGTACATCCCCCCCAAAATGATAGTAATTTTTTTTTCAAGGCACATAAAGGTTATAGGCTTAGCTACCTAAAACCTTAAATATTATTTTTGATGTCTTATTTCGTATTAGTCCTTGAACCACATATTGTAAAGATTCTCATGAGCTGAAAGATGAGGGAGTAATTCCTTCACCACGCTGCCAAGTAATGCTTTAGGAAAAGACTTCTGTCTTCTTCTATTCCATGGGACAAACCTATATCTGTTTTCACTCCAGAATGATGGAATGATTGACGACTTGAATGGGCAGAGATACTACAGTGTACTATAACACTGGCCAAGAACAACTCAATGTTGAGTAGCTTTTGCCAAGTGTTCTTTTTTGATAAAAATACATTCACTGCTGGAGGTTTAGGAAAGGCTGTGGAGAGACAGGATTCAGAGAACTGTATTTGTTATAGGCCCTCAAAAGATTTCCCTTCTATAAGGTGAATCCTCAGGTAGCCAGGATATGGCTCTTCCTCATCAGAGAAATTCAAAGTAGTCAGAAGAGAGATCAGGATTTGGTTTCATTACCAGGATTTGAGCTTACCTATTATCAAGAAGCTAACCTTACAGAAAACTGTAATTTATCACAGTTTTGCAGGAGTCCTTGTTGTCACATGTGTATAGTGTTCAGAGTGAGGCAATTCTGATTTATGGCTGTCACTTCCCCTTGCTGTCTTTGCTGTACCCCAACATTGTATCAGAACTCCGTGAGCTATGAAAACACTCTAAATATACGTGAGCAGCTGGTCATAACAGGGTGAGCTAAGGCGGGAATGGTAGTAATATATCAAAAATACCTTTGCAGTTGCCAGTTAAGCTAGACATTCATCTTGTGTCTTGGAAAGAATTACAGGTATGCAGCACAGCGCAGAACTGCCTACCAAGTTTGTACAGGTAAGGTAGCATGTGTCACCTCTATGATCAATTGTGTCTGAGGCAAAAAAAAAAAAAGAAAGTGACCCAAATAAACTGAACTGTCTCCATAAATCTGCATGTTTCTCTCAAGCTCATCTTCTTTATTTTTCTGCTTGTTGTCTTTGTTTCCATCCACCTGCTCTTTGCCTCCTGTTCTTCTTGATGGGCCTTGCTTGAAATAATTTGATCAGTTCCCTCTGCATACTCTTTCCATTTTGTTCTCTTGGGATTTAAATACTTGTCTTGGAAAAAGCCATAGTCTTTCCCAAACTTCCTTTTGAACTTTTACATGTCCTGGCTGTTTAGATCTATTAGTTTTCTCTTACCTTGTAGATACTTATTTTCCTTTTTCTCCACCACTGCCAGGGACATCTAAATGTTACATATTATTTACCATTCAGTTACACGTTAGGGGTGCAGTACATAAAATGGAAGCCTATTTAAAAATCACTGGAAAAATGCTCAGCTAATACAGATAATATATAATCGTCTGACTTCATAAGAACTATAGCAATAATAGAACTGTGCAGATTTTCAACCATTGAGCATCTGGTTTACTTTTCTCTAACTCTAGATTATGACAATTATTGGCAGTAATTGACAGACATAAAGATTAAATATGTATCATTTTGATGCTCTGTGCAAAACAAAATATACGTCAGAATGTGGGGTTTTTCCAAATTTGCTTTAAAGGGCAAATTCCTTATTGTTTACCAAACCTGATTCAGTTTCCTCCAATTAGCATGTCAAGCCCATGTATCTGCTCTATATAACATTCGCTAAAAATTGACATCAACTGTGATTTCATCCCTTCTATATAATTATATTTGAATATATAATTATATTTCTATGAATATAGAGTTTCATTCTAGTTTCTACTTTACAAAATATAGAACTCTTTCCTCTCTCCCTCATTTATTTCAAATATTTATTTTGGAGCTAAATACTTAATAATACCTTAAGCATATATTTAAAAGGTACATGTATGGCCAAAGATTTCTTCCAGTCGCCTGTGATAAAAGTTTAATTTCTTCTTCTCGAAATAGTTGATGTACTTTACATCTGATTTCTTTAATTATAATCTGAATCAGGATATTTCTGTTAGCCTCAAATGTAAACTAATTGGAACGATTTAAAATAATTATGATTCAGCATGTCCAAATCAAGCTCAGATTTCCACAGCTGTTTAAAATATATAAAATTGTTAAATTGTGAAGCTAGACTGATGATCAAGGATGCATTTTCATCCAAAAGAGAAAATCAAATCACCTTTGGTGAATAAAAAAATATTCATCATGACTTCTAGTGGTAGCACCTTCCTATGAGGAAGGACCTGTTTTTTTCCTATTTGTGTGGATGAGAAAAGGCTTAGACACAGAAAGCATATAGCAATACCCAAAGATCCAGTCCTTCCAGTCTCTTCTGCTCCCCCGCTGGTCTTGGGACATCTGCAAAGGGCTAAAACAGTAGATCAGCTACCCAAATTGTATTTGCAATGAAGAACTGAATAATTTATAATTAAGCAGTTGAATAGAATAAATATAGGCCAAAAAGATTCAGCATTTCCATGTTACTTTCTAGGCCTCCAGAGAAGCCATTTATTTTTGCAGTGCTTCCTCTGCTGGAGAATGGCCCTCCAGGTGGGAGCTTGCTTGATTCCTGGAAGAATTTGTCATTAACCTTATATTGCATGTCACTTACTTACAATGTTTTTCACATGGAAAAAACCCCAGCTAAATCAGTGTGTCGCTTATTTCTACGACAAATATTCTTCCTCCTCCAAAAAGGAATAAAATTCCATTTTGCTATTTTTTATTCAGGCATGAGAAAGAAACTGCTTTTCACGCTACAATACATTTCTAAGAGTATTTTTGTTCTCAGAAGTGTGTTTTATTTATTTTTCTAAGTTATACTGCATAAGAACGTGTCCTAGAAAAACATTTTATGTGTACTCTAAATCACAAAACATTAACCGTAATTTGGCCGTACTCAAATATTTAGTGTCTGCGATAAAAGTACTTGATCTAAACGAGAAGTCTCCTATACCTTTGAGAGTCCTCTGGCATGCTGTTGTCGGGTGTGCATTGGGTGTCAGTGACAAGGTATTGTTAGTGGGGTGGCTGCAGTGTGGCCGCTGTGAAGAGAGGCTGGAGTTGCCCTGTGCAGTCGGTTCCAGACAGCTCAGTAACAGACCCACGGCAGGGCACAGCTGAGCCCATGAGCCAACTTGGTGGCACTTCAAGGAGAACGTATTTAGGAAGGGCACAAAATGCCGAGGAGGGGGGAGTGACAGAGGGAACACCAAGTTCAGAGGAGAAGGAGGTGCTCCATGGCAGAGCATGTACACTCCCAAAGGGACTGAGGCCCATAGAGGACCCATGCTGAGGGACGTACACCACAAAAGGACTGTGGCCTGTGAAGAAGTCCATGCCAGAAGAGAGGAAACAAGTAAGAATGAAGGAGCAGCTCTACAAAGGAGTGAGAAACAAGGAGCAGTAGAGAGAAACCACTATGCACTGACCCCAACCACCTGCACTGCCCACCATCTCACTGAGTGTAACCTGCACTGTGCGAGAAGGGGAAAGAAGTGTCTGGAGTGAATTTGAGCCTGGAAAAGGGGGAGAAAATGTGCTTTTCTTAAGTGTTTAAATGTTTTCCTTCTTTATTTCCAAATACCCAAGTCAGTAATTAAATATTTATGTTGATTGTCAATAAATTCAGTTAAACTCTCCAAGTCTGTTTTGCCCGTGACAGTAACTGCTGAGTGATTCTTCTGTCTTTATTTTGACGCCCAAGTTTTCACCCTCTTGTTCTTCCCATTTTCTGCCTTGTCCCAGCAGGGGTGGGGGGTGAGCAAGCAGGTGTGTGGGTGCTTGGCTGCCAGCTGGGACCGACCCACCGCAGGGTTGATATGGGAAAATTCAAAATACAAAATGAGATTGTAGGTGTCAGAAAGGTATCACAGACTACTAACAAACTACAGCTCCCTGAAACAGTGGAGCTCCAATATTCAAGATATCCTGTTAGCACACAAAGTTTTAGAGAGTATCGGTGCTTTCAGAAAGAGTAATCTTGAATATTCTGATTTTTGTGCCTATTAAACCTTAACCAGGACACTTCTTCAAAAGAACATTATGCACGGTTTATTCTTACCCTTGCACAGAAATAAATAGGTAGAAACAATGATGGCCAGGTCTGGAACTTGGCAAAAATTGGTTGTTAGTACTACTACACCTTGTTACTAAAAAGGCGAGAGGAAAGGGTGAAAGCCTACTTTCCTTGAATCTCAATTTGTTTTTTAAATTAGCATTTGGCAATTTGACCTACCATAAATGAGTAAACAAGTCAGAATTTATATGTGGTAACCAAAAAGAGAAGAGAAAACAATTATTTCACAACCTTCCAATTTAAATGTTGTCTCCAGATGTAAATCATCCAAGATATGGATTGACTTCTTTGTTGGGGCTTTTAAAACAAAACTCGGGAAAGTAGGGGCTCACCCTTCACTCAGTGTCAATGAGAAATAAGTACTCAGTTCCTTCAGACCTAAAATCCAGCATGTTTTTTTCTGCTGTTGTATCTCTGTGTGTTGGCTTCACTTCAGTATGCTGCAGGTGACTGGAGTGGCTTGATTGTTGAGTGGCAGTATTTAGACATTTGAGTTTTGAGTTGTGAGAGTCCTGTGGTTTTATATCTCATTTTAACTGTGATTCATGGTTTATAATAGCCACACTGCAGATATTTTAGAAGAAAGTCATTACAAACTAATGCGAGGTTATATTTCTACAAAACACATGGAATATTCAACACAACTTTGATGGGCTGCTTAGAGACTTCCTTGGCATAATCTGTATCACTTAATCTAAATTGCTGTTGAATTGTTTATTGTCATTATTAGACTGTCACTGAAGTTATTCATTAGTAAATCTGAGTCAATATATCGTTTCATATTTACATAAACTTCATGTAAAATAATAACACTGTAGTTTTTAAGTAACTCATTCTTAGCCTGGCAATCACAAAACATTTTAAAAAGAAAAGCATACTGGAGGCAAATTCACCTGCTGCTGAAATGTAGCCAACTTCAGAGGACACAGAGCTGAGAAACAGTGCATGAGACAGGTGTAGGTTGAAGAAAAATATTGGTTAATTATACTGTAGCTAACCTATGTTCTTGGGGGAAAAATCTATAGGTTTTTAATATAAAATAGATCATAGACTCTAAGATCGTATGTGAAATACCTGCTCATAGTGATCTGTGCTATGCTCACAAGAGACAGAAAAAAGAAAAACCTAAACAGAAAACAGCAACAAAACACCTGAGCTGACCCTGGTGTAGGACAGTGCCCAGACTGAACCAGTTTATGGCAGCATGATTTCTCAACTCTTTTTCTGGCAGTTTTATATTCAGCTGTATGTTGGCTTCCCGTTGCTTTACATCCTCCATTCTCATCAGGTAATTCTGCACTCTGCTCCACTAAACCCTTGTCCCACTCTGCTTCTCTGTCTCCCTTCCCTCCATTTCCTTTTCCCTTTCCTATTTACCTCACACATCATTTCACATGAAAAACTGAATAACAGTGGAAAGGATAATAGCTTTTATGTTCAGCTAGTGGAGATCAGAGAGCAGGAGTGCTCTGTACAGCCAATGACAGGATGTAACTGAATGCAGTGCTTCATATTTTCCATTTTTAAATCCACATCCACAGAGTTGCCAGATGATAGGGTTTTAAGAACAGAAGTCTAGGGAGTCCTAGCTAACTCAAAAGCCAGTTCATAGAATATCAAACAATCATTAATAATACAAAGTTAACAAATTTCAGAACGTTTTAAAGCATTTTGGTTCCTACGATATTTCCTCCAGGAAATAAGATTACTAGATTTATGGCGCTAATGATTCGTTTAGGGAAATATGGAAAGACAGTAATCTCATCTTTTGTTTGTGCATCTAAATAGAGAGACATGAGGCCAAATTCTCTTTTTGATGTCAACAATACTCTTTTTTGAATGAGTCTGGTCTATATGGGGAGACTAAAAGAGCTTGTTTATCCTCATATAAAAAAGTCCAAGAGGGGATATGGTTGCTATATAAATACATCATACAGGTAAAAAACAGTGAGAGAAAAAAAATCTATTTCAGCTAAAGGTCAATGCTGGCACCAGAACAAATGGTATAATCTATAAATTTAGGTTGTATATTAAACAAAAGTTGCTAAGTATTAAAGAATTCAAGTACTGGAATGCCCTTACAAAATGAATGGGAGGAAAGGCAAAATAAATGTTTTAAGGCAGAGCTTGATAACTCTGAATTATGTGAAATCATGTCTATGATAACAGAGAGCTGTATGATCATAAATCATATATATATTTTCTTTTCCTTAACAAGTAAAGCTCTTGAACATAATACCAAATTCACAATACAGCATGAGTCATAGGAAAAGGGCTACAATACTTACTGCAGAGGTTACGTAACATAGTATATATAATAACAAGAGCCTCTATAATAAACATTAATCCCTGTATATAATATCCTGAAAATTCACAGGTCATGATAACAGTCTTTCACATTTGAATGGTTGCTCCAGGGAAGACAGTAATCAATTGTTCTCCATGGTCAATGGCAGTGTCACAGGAGAAAGGGACTTAGGTTGTGGCAAAGAAGTAGTTAAAATTTAGGGGAAAATTTCTAACTTCTACAGTAGTCAAATATTAGAACAGTTCTATGAAGAGGTTAGTGGAATCTGCATTGTTAAAGAGTTTAGTTTAGCTGCTATATAGATGACCTGCTGAAGACAGTCTAGAGCTTTTGATCTTGTCACAGCAGAGCATTACGATAAATCTTGAGTTATTTTATGTCCATATATATCTTTATGGTTGTATGATTAAAGGAATAGTACTGATTTAAGTGAGAAGGGAATTTGGCCAGCAGTGGCCCTACTTTCTCAGCTCCCCATCCTCATTTCTCCTACAGAGCTAGCGCGCCTAAATTGTTCAGGTTTTATTCTATGAAACAGGTGTATTTCCTGATTATTTTTTTAAGATGCTTTGTTTCTTAATTTGCATACCTAAGTATTCTGTTGTCATGGAAATCTCTTCTCTGAAGCCCTTGAAGACCAGCTTCAATTCTGCTTCTTGTTTCTTGCTTCAATTCTGTTTCAAATTTTGTGCATCAACTAATTGTAATTCTTACTCCAAGTTTTCCATATATTGTCTTGTCACATCTAAGTGGCACAGTCTTACCATCTCTTGGGCCAAAACCTTACCCTGTCCATCTGTAAGAATACAAGCTTCACTTCAAACAAGCATACTAAGTCTAGTACAATGCAATTTGTTGACTAAAACGAATCCAGATTTTTAATTCTTTCACTGAAGGAGCATCCATCCATGTTGATAGATGTTTAGCTGCTTAGTAAACAAGCAAGAAATTGTAAAAAAGGATATAGCTATAATGAAATTCAATGAGAATTGTTTGAATAATCACAGTATAAATGTCTTGTCTGTGCCTGTCTTTTTACATTGGTTGGAGGGAGTCTCACAGTCTGTCCTGAAAGCTGAAATACTTGATTAAGGACAAAAATTAAACACATCAGCTTTCCTTTCATGTAAAAACCTACCAGTCTCTTACTTTTCACCAGTTGCAGCCAAAGTAGGTTGAGGTGTCTTCAGTGATCACAGATAAAAATATTGAAAAGATTCAGGAAGGTCAGGTTAGGACTTTCATGGTTAGTAATGACATTATTCCATTGGATATTACTGGAAGCTTGGAAATAAATAGTGTCTTTCACAGAAGAAACATATGCTTAATATGCCTATAGGAAAAAGACAACTGTGTGAAGAAGCAGGCCACCAAACTAACAAGCTTTAGTTTCTGGAGGGATTTTAGGAGTTGATTCACGCTGAGTTCATCATGTGGTCAATGAGAGTTCTACATCAAAAAGAAATAATCTTAGTTTCTGAGCATCACACAAAAGGTGCACTTTCAGCTTAATGTTCAAGAAGCTGTTAAGGTGTCGTGGTTTAACCGCAGCCAGCAACTAAGCACCACGCAGCCGCTCACTCACTCCTCCCCCCCCCCCCCCCCCCCCCGCAGTGGGATGGGGGAGAAAAATCGGGAAAAAGAAGCAAAACCTGTGGGTTGAGATAAGAATGGTTTAATAGAACAGAAAAGAAGAAACTAATAATGATAATGATAACACTAATAAAATGACAACAGCAATAATGAAAGGATTGGAATGTACAAATGATGCGCAGGGCAATTGCTCACCACCCACCAACCAACACCCAGCCAGTCCCTGAGCGGCGATTCCTTGCCTTCCCACTCCCCAGTTCCTATACTAGATGGGACGTCCCATGGTATGGAATACACCATTGGCCAGTTTGGGTCAGGTGCCCTGGCTGTGTCCTGTGCCAACTTTTTGTGCCCCTCCAGCTTTCTCGCTGGCTGGGTATGAGAAGCTGAAAAGACCTTGACATTAGTCTAAACACTACTGAGCAACAACTGAAAACATCAGCGTTATCAACATTCTTCACATACTGAACTCAAAACATAGCACCGTACCAGCTACTAGGAAGACAGTTAACTCTATCCCAGCTAAAACTAGGACAAAAGGTCAACCTTACAGCCAATGACCTAAGTCATCCATGGGCAAATATACATCCTTGATGAAAGATTCAGGAATATATCTACGTTACTGTCCACTTGTTTCAGCAGTTAGCCGACCCAATGTCATCTTGATTTTCAGCCAAATTGCATTTATTTGTGCCACAGCTCCCACAGAAAGAGAACAATGTAATCTTCTTTCATCAGGAGCTGGAAACAGAGATATAATGCTGTGTGTTATCTGCATGCTGAAGCAGAACCTGTTTGCTTATTTTTTTCAACAGCCTCCCATATGTGTATATAACTTGATTAATTAATGACTGAAGTAGAGTATAAAGTAGTGTCACTGAGCATATTTTTATTTATTAGTAATTCTATAAGGCAGGCTTTGGTCTCTTAACTGCTGTCATAAGCTTTCCCATCCACCTGATTTGATCCACTAGACTAGGCTAAAAGCCAGAATTCTCTCTGTTAATTACTTTGTTCCTTTACTGTAGAATTCTAACTGCTGCAGATCAAGTCAATTCAATGGTAGTAGATATTTATTTTTGTTTCCATAATAAAAAAAATGTAATATCAGCACAGTGAAATTTGACTTAAGATTGTGTGTTCTAAAGTTCAAGTTATCATGACAGGCCACTGTAGTGAATAAGTATAAATTATTGTACTTAGGAAGCTGTACTTCTTAGTCTTCCAGTTTTAAACACTTTACTCCTCTACTATATATATTACAGGTTACTATTGGTTTGCTTACCCTGTTGCATCAAATTCTTATTCAAATTACCCTTTCTGGCTTTAAAATTTTATATATGCATTTTATTTTTACATCTTTCAGAAGAGTATTAGGATCTTAAAAATAAAAAAGGTAAATTCTCAAATATGCCATTCCTGCCCTAATGTGCTCATTTATAAATGAATGCTGAATGTCAAGTAACTAATGCTATGCATTAAAAGCTTAGTACTAAGTGTTGCCATGCTAACCAAACAAAACTATAAGTTTAATTCCTCCTTCCCATCAACAATGCGTGGCATTGTCTGAAATACTGTAAGCCTGAAACCCATTTTTGTTTCCACTTGCACATCCTTAGTGTACACAGAAACCACGTTTTCACACTTTTGTGCTCTTCTCAACAACTGTAACAGATAGAAACCTTCATTTTAACTAAGTTAAAGACAAAATTGATCTGAATCTCAAGGATGTTCCTGTAAGAAGAAAGGGTATCATGACCTGTATGATACAGTTTATGAAAATACTAAATGTGGCACTGCTTGCTGTTTTTGAGATTTGAGAAATGCAGTTTGTTGGCACCTATGAATGTTTTTGTTTCCAAAAGAGATGGAAAAGTGAAGCAATTACCAGGTCACAGGCTAGATTAATATGTAAGGGCATCCTAGTTATTCTTCACACAATGTTGAGCTCACTGAATTGAATGTACAAGGTACAGATATAGGCAGTGCAGAAGAAAATGGATTTATTGTCAAGAGTTAGTTTGGAAGATCTAATAAAGGTAGACTTCCCTTGTTGCTTCTCATTTTGAGGGTTCACTAGGAAGAAGCTTCATAGGCACCATTCTCTATGAGTTAGATGATTTAGATCAGCTCACCCAAGTCTAGATTCACTGCTCTTTTGACATAAGAATCAAACGTGATCCTAAATTGCCAGTTTTAAGACTTAGGCTTCTTTTGCTCTTGGAAGTACCAGTGCTTGTTTATCTAATATTCATGCCATTTCATATGAGGTCTGTCTTTACAGCAGTCACATGGAATAAATACATCTTCATTTTCCTACATGATAATATTGGGGTTGGGAGCAGATTGCACAGCAACGGGTTTGCTTTTGCAGATTTTATTTGCTCATTTGCTTACCTCTTCTACTTTCCTCCCCTTTCTGCAATACAATTTGTATTTAATTATTATAGAGGCAGAGTTGTACAGTAAATGATTCTTTGCGTTACTTGAGTGACCAAGTACTATCAGCTTAGGCTAGTTCCAGCAAAATAAAGGCTCATATAAACTCAAGAAATGCAAAGGATCCATAACAATAATTCCCAGAGGTGACACAGGCCCTGGTAGCAGCAAGGGACAGGAAGCCAGGAAACCATAGGAAAACTTTAGAAACCAGAGCTAGGAAGGGACTACAGCAATTTTTCAATTCCTGAAAGCATGTTTAAAGGATAAAATAGGTTATGTGAAGAATATAATTAACCAATAAGAATTATTCAAGAAGACTTAATTCTTCACCACTTTGAACAGGTAGCACAAAAGAAGACAGCCTTAGCTACTGACAAGTTTCCAACATTTCTACACCATACTATTCCCAGCTTTAAAGGGAAGCTAACATGGAAAGGGAATCCCTACTTCCAGCTTCAGTCTGGCTTTGAGGTATGTCAGCAACAGAGGCGGACCACAAAGACCATTCACTTCTGTTGCGCCTCCCTCCCACTAAGGTTAAAACACTTTAGAAAGCATTTCAGGGCTTTCACATTCTTTACATTCAGAGGAACCAGAAAAGAAAAAAAAAAGGGCAAAACAGAAAGTGAGGGTCAAGAGGAAGTATGCATAACCTTTTCCCAGCTTATACCAAGCAACCCTTAGTAGGATTTGATCCACGCAGCTTGGGCTACTGTAGGGTATAGTGAAAATATTAACTGGTTTATTAGCATAAAAGTTAACATTGTTAACTTCCATGTTATTCCTTTTTCATATAAGCCTGAAGGCACATGATTAGTCACCACATTGCCTTGTCACATCAGGTACCTCTGTTCTGTCACAAAACTAACAACCAGTGTCTAGCAAAAGGAATTATTTCTCCATAAAGTAGACTTTGGGGCTTATTCTGAATACCACCTAATGAAGCCTGGTTTAGGAGTGAAAACTATGTAAAGAAAATACTGCCACTCACTCAATAGGGATGACCTGACCTAAACTACCGACTGCATGTAACTTTTTTTTTTTTTTTTTTTTTTGAGAGAGAGGTTATGACTGAACTGTTGAATCAGAAATGAAATTACAGGTTTGTATTCTTTAAAATCTGTTAGATCATTTCATCTTCTCAATCCTACTTTAACAGCAGAGAAAAAAGGACAGTTTACAGAATAAATTACTTTTTAAATGGCATATGTACACATTTAATACTATTAGAGCACAAATTGTCAGACAAAATGGCATCAGAAATGGAGATGGGAAGTTGCTACCATGGCCAGGGCAAGTAAGGTCAGGAAATGGGGAAGAAATTGATTCCATAAAGTCAAAGGTCTATGCAGCAAATATTGCCAGGAACTGTGCCAAAGTCTAGAAAAGCAAAGATTAGATGGGCAGATCAGAACAAGTACTAGGCAACAGAATTGTGCAAGCAGGACATAAATTTAGCTGGGAAACAAGTTTAATAAACAAAAGCAACCTGTGCAATAGCCTTGAAAATCTGGCAAGTTTGTGGTAAACCAGCAATCAGGCTCACAAGCCCAGCTTCAGCTGCCAGGATTTATCAAGCCTTCATTCTCCTGTGGCACTGTCTGACTGGCAAAGATAAAAATGCTGTCTGGCCACGTGGATCCTGATATATTGACAAAGACCATCAGCAAACCAGTAGAAGAGACCACAAGCTCATGTTGACTATATAGCACCACACCTTTTAAAATTAAAAGCCTATTCAAAGCATAATTTATACTCTACTATGGTGCCTACCCTGCCACTGATACTTCAGCTGGCCATATGGCTATTGCAAGTCTTTCTGCATGGCACTATACTGTATCATATAAAGCTCAGACTACCATTTCTTGCATTCTGATTACTAAACCATTATAAAACATGTATTATAATGCTCAGAGGAATAAGAATTTATGGATATGAGGAAATGTCTACTTAACTTAGACACCTAACAACAGAGACAACAATTTAAGTAGTTAACTCCTATGTCAGGATTTATAACTCAAAACAGCCACTTTCTGCCATAAATAATTGGAAGACTATATGGACTTTGTACATGTGATATGATCGAAGCAATATTTTATAAATTGTCATTATCATAAGTTCCTGATATTTTATGCTATAACCTTTGTTGTGTATTACAGTATAAGTTCTTATGATTAACTATGTACACTCTTCACATGGTAGTAACACCCTTGGTATTACTGGGCTTTTTATGATAGCTGAGTGATAGCTATGAAACTCTGCTAGTGACAGTAAAGTATTATAGAACACGCTGGAAATTTGTTTTTTTTGTTTGGTTGAGGTTTTTTTACTCACATTCAGGGACACCTGTTCTCAGTAGACTTTCATGTTGTGATTACAACAGAGGAAACATGGACCATCATCTGTCATAGTACTCTCATTAGACTGAAGTCACCAAACATGAAAATCACAGGGAAAATAGTCTAGACTAGACAATGCCAAAAATGCAATGGTTGAAAAGAAGTGTATTTGCTAATACCATTTCCTGAACATCAAACAGCAGTGAAGTAGTATAAATTCCAAGCTTTTTACCCAAGTAGCAAATAATGCATACATTTTCTTGCTCAGGAAACTTCTCCTAGTCATTCAGCTGCTTCCAACCAGTTGATGAACGCTCATCTACTAATTAGCTGTCTTCCAATGCCCAGCTTTAGCCAAACATTTCATAATTTAACTGCATCTTAGGTGGCAGATGGTGGCTGTATTTCACTAATCACTACAAAATATAGTGAAAACGTATTTCTTGAACAGAATTGATGACAAACTAGTAACTATACAAAATAACCTTCTGAAGCAACCTGTCCAACATCAGGTAGCTGGATTCATGACCTTGAGAAACAGTTTAAAAAAATCAGAATGAACTCTAGCTCAAAGTAATTCCATCTCCAAAAGACTGCCAACATTTCAAAAATGCATGAGACAGACAACAGATCTTGAGAAATAGCATGAAATTTGTTATTTGTTGTTTCGCAAGACCGTCAAACATAAAAGCACAGGTGTCAGAATACTGCTTGAGGGGGAAGTTTTGATGTAGCCTCCTGAAGGGAAGACCTAATAGTGTCCATCAATTACTGAGCCAGAGATCCATGCTACACTTTCTAGTCAGTTCAGAGAATGCAATATGAACTCTTTGAAAACTTATTTAATGCTGAGAGCAGATTCAGCATTTGTTTCTTTAAGATATGCCACTGTACCACAGAAACATACAGCATTAGCTAAGTCCATGGACATAAATCCACTATCCAGCAAGAAAAATCCTCATTGCCGTCGTATCTGATTACCTTCTGAGAGTTAAAAAATGATCAGAAAATAAGTCATAAGCTCAATATGAAAGAAGAAATTTCCTTTTAAACAGCTTATTGCTATGGGAATAAATTCTCTAACAGTTAATGGAGCTAATAAAAATAGAGGCATTATTGTTTCTATAGCATGAATGACATGCAGTGAAACTTGTAATCTTCATACTAATCTTACAGGCCCCAAGACTAACTACATCTGTTTTTTTTTAAAAAAAGATATGCATGCAAAAGTGGGGGTTTTTAGCTTTAAGTTGTATAGGACTATCTCTGAAAAGGGAGCTAAAAAGCCCCTTTGGTTTCAGTGCTCAAATGCTCTTTTAGGCATTTTACATAGTAATAAGAAAAAGAAGCATAGGTAGTAATCTCAACTCAGCTTCAGCGACAGGCAATGTGTTGCCGTAACTGCCTGCAACATGCTGATTCAAACTGAGAACTTCATTATAACTGTGCATTATCATGTATTTTTGAAGAAATTGAATTCTGGAATAGGTGTAAAATTTTAACAACCCACGAAGTCACATATACAGTAACACATAACAGAGGATGCAGTAAAATCTCCATTTATGTCAGATGTATCAGTAATAGCTATTGGAATGACAAGTAATTTTTAGGTCTAAATATATTAGGAAATTACATCTCCGGAACAGTAATACCTAAATCACCAAAATTATTGCTTCTTTTCCCTGTGAATATTACTTTTCACCTGGATTACTCACTATCAAAATATTTTTTATTAATGTATCAGAAGTAAACAGATACCTTACTTATTATTTGCACACCTTACTAATTAAGTCTTCTGACTTACTAAAGGATCATCTATCAGTACTACAGTTTGTATCTGGACTCATTTACCAGTTTTCTTAGTGAACCCTGACAAATCTTACCTCCTGTGTTTCCTTATCTGTAAAATGAAGCTATTCTGAGTCTAAGCAGAAAAAGACCTCTAAATTTTTACTGGAACATTCCTGTTGGATATTTTTGAATATATAGAGAGCTACATAAGACAAAAAAGATTGTTAGGCTTCTGAAGCCCAGCACAGAGGATACTGTAACAAAACGACAGCAAGACAAAGCAAGCAATATGGTTTAAAAATAAATTTAACATTGTTTTGTTATTCAAATCATGCAATAAGGACCAATTATTTGTTTCATATGAAAGGAGAAGTCCTTCTGATTCAAGTAGATGAATGGGCTTGCCTAAAGTCTGTAAGTTTTGACTCGGTATTGAGGAAAAAATTAAACCAAAATGAAGCCATCATTTTTACTTTTAGTACTCTGGTTCAGGCCAAACAAAAAGAAAATGAATGGAAGCAACTTGTCATACTGAAAACACATCTTGGATGGAAAACATGATCCATCTGCTTACCACCATACAGAAAATTTTAAGGCATTTTTATTAACTTGAATGGTTTTTGAGCTAACCAGAAGATAATGCAAAAACCATCATAATAACTATGTATTAATTTGTTCTGTGTTTGGAGAAAGAATACTAAATTTATGTTATATCTCAAATTATGCAGGGGGGAGAAAAATAATTTTCCAGAGGGACCCTAAGGTGTACATGACAATTTCCATCCGCAAGGAACTTTGGAACAGTGGCGAGGAGTTGAAATTCTGAATTGTTGCAGTCTGATTGACTGTGTTCCTGCATAACAATATACAGGGAGTGAGATCAAAGATAAACAGCATAGACTGATGACTCTGTCATGGCATGGAATACTGTTCAGTAAAGGAAAATCAGAATAAAAGCAGAGACTTCTGTACACACAAGGCAGCAATAACTAAGTTCCTTCTCCATGAATGAGCTAGAACTCTCTACCTAACTTCAGGTGTGACTATCTGCTAAGATATATGCAAATTTCAAATGCAAGTACAGATACACCAGTTCCTTTTGCAGCTCTGCTCATGAAATAGGTGATTTGCTATTATGCCACTGCTTCAAGGACTTGGGCTATTTTTTTTTAATACAACAAATACACTCTTTAAGGTTGCACAATAGTATTTAGAATGGAGTGAAATTAAGATGTCAAACTGAATGTTCTATTCTATTAGCATATTAGTATAGGCTATTATACATTAGTCAGTGTATTTTTATTAGATTTATAAGGTATATACTGCTAAAACTATAGTCCTAAATCGAGTTAAGTTACACATTTGCCTAGAAGTTTTGCTTGAGAAGGGACTGCACAACTGCCTATTCTTTCCCCTACTATGGTTTTGTAGACGTGTCCTGGTCAGCAGTAGACTGTTTAAGGGTAATTCATATGTTCCACAGGCTGTGACTTTTATGATCACAGCATACTTACCCGAAATTGAAGCATTTTTTGTGTGAGTATAATATGGGAAAATGGATTACCTTTATCCAGATATCAGGTGAGAATTCAATCATTTTCAACTGCTGGCCTTGTGCAGTAGTTGTCTAGACATTTGTTGAGAATTTTACCTAACCTGTCTATTAACATACAGCAGGGAATTCCTGGGAAACACTGAAAATGGAGTAATGAATTTATTATTTAAAACATATGGAAAACTTTGAAGAGTAACCTCTATAGCATAATCTATAGCTATACAGAATATAATTTCTCAAGCATTTCATTCTCGTGACATTACAGCAGAGCAGAACTGTTGACCAGCTAGGCTTTAATGTAATAGACATACACAGCAGTCAGCACCTGTTCTTCTTTCAGTTCTAGCAATTCAAAAGAAAATATTATGTGGAAACTATGTTTACCTAAATAGTATTGCTTCAGAAGAAAAATTTTAATCAGAACTTTATAATAAATTTGCTAAAAATCTACATCTAGAACAAGATCATTGGAGAGATATCGCTCTGTTGCTTCTGCATGTCCCTCAAATGAGTTAGTCTGACACATTTTCCATGACAATATGTCGCAGATGGAGTGACGCACTTCACTCATAAAAGAGAAGTAGCAATATGTTTATTGATATAAAGCAGCAGTTTAACAAAGTTTGGTAATAAATGGGACAGTGGCTTAACAAGATTCGATCACAATGTACACTTGATTATTTACTGCACAGAGAACAGGGTCAGACAAAACTGTCAGGGAGACCCTCCCTTTGAGTCATGAGGTTCAGAAAGGACCCCCTTGCATTCTAAACTTCTTCTCAGAGGGGAGTTTAGGTGCAGCTGGATCCAGACTTAGTCCCAGACTTGGTCAATGGTTTATGTCTAAAGGATTATATGTGCGCAATCAACCCTTAATATCACTTAGCTAAGATTTCAAAGTTTAGCATGCTATTAATCACTGAGAATCTGTTGTGGCAAGAACTCTCTCAACCTCAAGAAGTAACCTTGAGAGGTGTCCCTGCTCAAGGGGAGACCCTGGCATGCAGCCCGCTGCTGTGCAGGAGAGATCAATGGGCCCTGGGCTGTCCACTATTTATGGAGTAAGACAGTTGACTTATACTTACATACCGACTACAGATGTTAGTTTCTTCCAAATTCGTCTTGAGTCAGACATTGACTAGCACTGTGGTTAGGTGGGCACATTGTTTAAATTAGCCCTTGGCTACTGTGTTGTTATCTGTCTCCCCTGAATCCACTCTGAGCTGGATGCAGCCATCAGGACCAGATGCATCCATTACAACTGCCAGTGGTGGTTATTCACTTGAGCAGGGCTACAGGGAAATAAAGGTCAGGTCGGGGGCAGTGAAGGGGACCACATCACCACACAAGAGTGTCTCGAGAAGGTGACCTGTTTTGAATTCTTTAGGGTAATTTCTGATGTTTATCACACATTTATACATTTATCATCAAACCAAAAAAATAACATTGATCATGATCCAAAATCAGCTTTTATTGAATGAGTTTTCAATGAGTATTCAACAGAAATTCATTCCATAAAGAGTTCAATTTCACAATAAAATTTGAGGAGCTTATACTGGAGCTCATGCAAGGGGTGTTACCTGAATTGTCTTTCCGTAAATTAGGAATTTTGCTTCCTTTTATTGAAAAAACTGAAACTACCTGAGAATAGCAGCAATTAGGATTTCCACACAGAATTTTTCTGGTCTTATTGGGAGGTTGTTTTTTTGGTGGTGGTGGTGGGTTTTTTTTTGCTTTGTTTCAATGAAAAGGGGCAAGCTGATGACCTTGTACAATATATACTGAAGAATGAAACCCTGGGAACATTTTCAAGAGAGTGTTTTAATATAGACCTTGTACAATATATACTGAAGAATGAAACCCTGGGAACATTTTCAAGAGAGTGTTTTAATATATTATCAAGTATGCGATAGGCATCTAGAACTTGGCCATTTAATGAATGGTCATATTAACTCCACTATTTTTTCATTAAATTTGTAAATTAAAGATGATCAAAGCTGGACTGTTATTTGGAAGGGAATTCTATGCAGAAAGTCTCGTTTGGTGGAAACCCTGTTCATTCAGTCTCACTCTTTTCTAAGTAACTGCACGTCTATCTTCTCAGGTTTCTTCTACTGTAGTTCCTTGGAAAACTGTCCAGTTTAGTACTTCAGGTGCAGAGATATCATCACTTTCATTTTAAATATTACCAATTTTAAAGATTCCCTATCACTGACACAAAGTAAGGTTAAGGAATAGAAAGGGGAAAAGTACTGTATTAATCTATTTGATATTTAGGATTAAGACATAAAAGCAAAGTCTGGTCTAATATGAAATCTAGTTTTCATACTACAGGCAGACAGTGGCACATAATATTTCAGTGTATTTAATTTTTATGTGTGCAAGTGGTGTAGTTCACAGAGGCAAATGTTGTTAATGTGCAAATGGACCTGTGTAAATGCCTACATATAGGCATAGATTCAGGCAAGACATTCATCACTAGATTTTATAAAATAAAAAATGCAAAATAAATTAACTGGCAGGAAAACAAGTCTCACAGGGTAATACTAAATGCAAACATATTACAGCCTTTAATTTGCTGAAGCCTTAAAAATATGAAAATTTTAACTGTAGCAGATATAATAAAACCATGAACTTGTTCAGTGCTTTCCATCTGCATGGCAAACCTATTATAAAACCTCTTTTTACAGGAATGCTAAAATTGCTTTTCTCCTTTTCTAATCCATGTTTAGACTTTGCTTCTGGAAATATCTAGATTCTGGTTAGTCTCAACTGTAGTTTCAAGGACTGACCTGTGCAGTGACTGAGGTTTTCAAAGAAGTGCCTTGATGTAGAGATTCACAAGAATCAGAAAATAAAGAATGATTTGCACAAGGTGTAGGAAATGATTTTGGCATAGTGAATAGCTAGTGAGATTTTCCTAAACACAGGTGTTATATGTCTGGAAAAAATCTTTATCTTCGGATCCCATTAATATAATTTCAGTGCAGATTCCTAAATCAGCTTCCTTTCCCTTCTGAAAATGGCAATTAGGTTTTTATGTAAATATTACAATGACTTCAAGGAGGTTTCCAAAGCAGGCATACAACTCCATCAGAATCCCTCAAATACTCCCAAGGTCTACTTAGAGACTTAATTTCAGAGCTATCCTACACTTAAGAAAACAACACAATAAACTGAACTTTGTACTTTTTCTTGCAAAACTACTTTCATCTGTTTCTAACCCTTTGCTCCAATAAAAAACCAGCAGTTCACTTGCTCCACTTGTGGGAAACAATCCATGTTACCATATTCTGTTTGTGAGAAATAGATACTTAATGTGAAATTAGAATTATTTTAGAAAACTACATGGGTTTTTTGGAAGCTCTGCAGCAACTACAGTCTGTTTACATGATTCAGGAAGCCTGTTATTAGTTTCACTAAGAAAGCATTGTTTTTTAATGAGAAGGACAAAATATAACAGGTAAAGAGACAGTGTTGTCTCTTATTTTCAGCAAGACATCTTAGTGCTTCACTGTGCTACAAAGTTTCTTGGGTGTGGACTGAAGTACTTGTTATGAAAGTGCTTCCTTTTTTGATGTCAACTATTTTTAGGTTATATACTATAGTCATTCACATTTGAAAAACAGGTTTTACGTCTGAAACCTCTTAAGAACATAAAAAAAAAATGTTCCGACTCTTCAGTCCCTCCCCAGTCCCTATTCCCATTCTGTCTCACTTGTCTCGGTGTTGTCTGTGGAATAAAGGGTTAAAGTCTAATAGCCAGTGTAGCAGAATTAACAAAAACTGCATGGGGGTGTAATGAGCTGCTTGACAGCTCAAAGTAATAATCTTCTTGTCAGTCTTGTACCAGCCAATATTTTTTTGCATAGTTTTAAGCAAGAACACAGAAAAGAAACATTTCTGTGTCATGAAAGAAAAACCTGGCATGAAGCACAGGTACTTCTCCTTTGGCTGAGTCACAAAAGGTTTAGGCTGCTCTGCTACTCAGATGAAAAGCCCAGCATGCATATACACTGCTTTAGCTGGCAGGCTGGGAAAGACAGGGAGGCATATTTGGATGACTGTGTCAGGCAGCTGCAAGGAAGAGTCCACAGGTGTGCTTCACAAGGAAAAAAACTTAAAATCTCAGGTTTTTGATGGAACATTGAGGGGGAGCAGTTTCTAAAACAGAAGTAAAGCTCTTATCCAAAGGGGAAAGGGGAACCCCTGTGGAAGAGGGGTCATAGCTCTTTTTTATGCATAAATACTCAGGAATGGATTGCAACTCTGTGGCTATGGCAACAGATAAAGTACGATAATTAACAAACAAAACCAACTAACACAGGGTAAAATTAAGATATTATTTTATGGTTAAACTTCCTTTCTACCCTGCTTGTAAGTTTAGTGATCATCATCCCAGAGGAATTATGTTATAACCTTACTGTAAGCAGTTTTAAAGTACTCATTTTTATTTTGTTTAATGAACAAAGGCCTTAGTGTCAAAACAAATTGTCCTTTACCATAAATATCAAAAGTATTACAGGATTTTCTAAGAATGAGGATTGTGACATCAGAACACAATCAAAGGGTTCCACAACTCTGGACAGTGAATATTTTTGTAGCCTTAGTGTTTTAAGTTTCAGTTAATTTACATTTTAATGGTTTCACTGACAGTGTCCATCTCTATCATCTCTAAGAAGCTCAAAACAGAAAAATAGAGGACCAGATTAGGTTATTTTCATACTGCTTTTATTACATCATGAGGATTTCTTTCATTAAAAAGTTATGAAATTATGAAATTATGAAAATAGGAAATTAGCAATCAAGATTTTTACAATCCTTGTTTCAGTTCTATATTGCTCTAGTTGTCATAGCTGTAACAATTTACAAACAAGTTGTAATTCATTGATTTTCAGTAGGTTAGAGTTGGGGGAAAGACTTCTTCGCCAATGCTAACAAGTTTCTTTCCTACCATGAGGTCATGTTAAGAGACAATGCAATTTTGTAAAGCATAAATCCAAAAGGTGAAGGCATATAGTATAATATCATTTAACCAAAACTCTCTTTTAGTAATATTTTAGGCCAGCTGTCAAAGTCAAGTTTTTTTGGTGTTCTTCCTGAAACTTAGATGAAGAATTATGAGACACTGCTTATTCCTAATGATTGTTATTATTAGAACCATAGTACCAAGAGTGTCTGTAAGACACCAAGAGTGTCTTTAAAACATTCTTTATCATAAGTACGTAGTAATACCATAGGCTTAAAATGTCTTTTTCCCTTTTCACATGTAGCTTAGGGTCTGGATATTTTTTCTTCCTGTGTTTGCTTTGCATACAGTGTTTTTTCGCTTGTTTCCTCTTGGAGCTAGGGCTTCCCTAAACTTTTGTCTCTCTTCTTTTCTTTTTCTTCTGGGGGTTTATAAGACTGCTCCTTGATTTGGTTTTGGGAAGCTGTATAGTTCTGACTTACAATTAATGTAAGGGTCTAGAGTCTTCCTAATTAGAAAGTGACTTAGTAGACTCAGGTAGATACCTTTCACAAGACTCAGCTCAAACTCAAGGGAGAAGAGCAACTCAGTAAATCACCACTCAAAGGCATCCAGTAGCTCTTGCTGAGGCTTTATATGTATTTCAAAGTGGCTGAATGGAATCAGTCATGCACAGACAAAGAGCAGCACTTTCTTTTTTTTTTTTTTTTTTTTTCATAAGAGAGAAAGAGGACAACATCGGAATGGTCAAGAGTCTAGTCTTCCATTTAGTTGTAGTCCTTTTTGCAGGCATCCAAGGAGCTTAGAGCAGAACAATAAGAGTTAGGAAACTCCAAAGATAATTATGTACATTTAATTTAATTTGAAATACATATTTCTATTGCTTTGCAACAGAAAAGTAATATCATGACTACAGTCCACCACATGATATGTGCAAGGTTGTTCTTCCTGGATGACTGTGGTATTTTGTATATAATATCTATATATGTAAATATATTTTATATATGCATACACATATATATGCCTGTGCATATATGCATACATATGATACTGGAAGTCTTGACATTGATTATAGGGGAAAAACTGAGACAAATCTTGGACAAGCCTTTTCAGCAAAGAGAAGTGGAAGAAATTGGATGCTACAAAACAATGAGAGGAAAGATTAAGTAACTGAATAAAATTATTTAGGCAGTTCCATTGTTTAATAGAAAGTCTAATGCCAATCTTTGTATATTACACTAAACAGCAAACAGTGTAATATGGAAAGAGATAGTATTATTGGGGATGCAATACATGTATACATGGCAAGCATGTATAAACCAGCTATATACTAATGCTATGTAATCATATATAAACAGTTTTGATAAAATAGTCTACAGAGAAATACAGAATTTAAAAGACCTTGAAAAGGCCAGACTGATTGGGACATCATCTAGGACAAAGAGAATGATTTGATATGGAACCTGTACATCACTGACAATAAAAATTCTGAAGATGGCTGCACATCTCTAACTCCCTTGGAGACACAAAAATATCCTGAAATGGAATAAAATAGGGAACTATCAGGAAGGCAATCAGCAGATAATTAGAAACCATTTAGCAATATTAGCAGTGTAACTGAGTTGAAAGAACTTGATCTCTTGATATTGATAAATGCAATAATGAAGTTAATGATAATGATAAAAAATCTAATATGATAAAAAAAAGGAAAATAACAAAATAAATCCAAATAAATCCATGGACATTTAAACGCTTAAAGTTGTTGTGCGATTAGGTAATTTTGCATAACGGGTTTACTACTCACAGAAGAAAACTGATCATAAAATAAGGCTAGTTAATGAGCTAACAAAGAATCAGCAGTGGATTGCAGAAGCACAGTTTTGATACTGTCCTCTGTTAATCAACAGACTAATTGACTGGATTGAACAGTTAATGAAGAGCTATAGAAATTAAGAGCAAAAAGATCATTTTGTTCATCTTAGCTTTTAAGACAGCCTACAGTGATGTCTGCCAGGCACACTCACTTCAAACTCATCCTAAAGTGTTCCAAAACACTGAGGAGAACCTGAAAATCATACTGGGAGCACTGCCTATATATTACATCTGGTATCTGATTAGTCAAGGGTTTTGCCCCCAACCTGGGCAATTTAATACCAACCATAAAGATGTCTGTCCTTCAACTCCAACATCTTTTTTTAAATTTCAGTCTATTTACGGATGGATTCATCAGCCAAGAAATAATACACATTTGAATAGGCACTTGTGACTTTTTCTGTATCAGAATAGAGAATAAACAATTGTTACTTATTTTTAATACTGCTTTCAGAGGCTCCTCTTGCCTTGAAGTCACAGATCCAAGCCTACATCCTGATCAGGATGGAATTATGGAAAACTAAGACCCATCCCTCCAGTTAGATAGAAATTAAAGCCTTGGTTCCATGTAATCACCATGATAGAAAAGTTAGTTTATACTGTTTCTTTAAGTGATTCCTACCTTATTCAAATTAATCTGAATTAATTCTTATTTGTGGAGGACCAGTCAAATAAGTGTTAAACAGTAAGGTTATAAATTTCAGCCTTTTCTAAATTCAGGTTAGTGGATGAGATGAGAGGATGACCTACAGACTGAAAATCAAAGACAACTAAAAGCAAAACTATACCATAGAGAGAACCCAGAAAACTATATAAGCAATAACTGAATTAGAGTAGCTGACAAAGTATCACTCTCAGGAAATGTAAGTACAAGGCAGCCAAGATAGTCCATTTGATATGCAAAAATTTCATTTGACTAAATGAAAGAGATGAGGAGAGGCAAGTTGATTAATTCAGCAGAAATCAAATAATGCTGGAAAAAAGAATTTTCATTAATTTACAAATGTTAAGTGGAAAAGAATAAAAACTTAAGAGCCCTAAGGTACCAAAAGAAATCTTCATGCAAAAACCAAACAATCCCTGGGATTAGCAACATGAAAGCACAGCTTGCAGCAGCTGCTACCAAAGTATTTCAATCACCCTGCAAAGATGAGCACCTTCTAAACCAGCAGGGCTCAGTTTTTATCCATGCGAGAGACAGAAAGCAATTCTGAAGTCTTGGCAGATGTAGTACTCTACTCATGCAAAAGGGGGCAAATTGTTATTACCTGCCAACTTTCTAGCCTGTCTTCACACAGCTCCATTATGATACATAATGTTGACAGAAAATATGTAATATTCGTTTCAACTTGTAAATATTCAAGTTGGTATATAACTAAGAGAATAGTATGAATGACTGAAAATGCATTACTTTTCTGAATTTGGATACCAGTAATGCAAACAATGCATAGTTACCAAAGTGTCAAAAGTGTCAAAAAGTTATTTTTAACATGAATAGCTTAGGAGTGTTGCTGCAGAACTTAACCACAAATATATCTCACTCTTATTCAGCTCCAGCTACCTTACTAATCACATTTTGTAGGTGCTTTAAATAACTCCTTTGGCGATTATGGCATGAAGTCTACTTCAGAACTGTAGCTTTAGTAATTGGGCCAGTGACATTTTGTATGAACTGAAATACTTAATTGACAAATTCTTAGCAGCATCTGGGACAAAAGATAACTTTTGAACTGCTTCATAGTATTTATAATGTTATAGGTTTTCCTACATTTAATGCACATATTAAACTCAACGCTCTTGAATATTCATAATTTTGTAATAGTTTACCATTTGTGCACAAGTGGAAATAATATTGTAGAGAAAAAGAAACCGTACTAGTAAAGAGTCTCTACTCATTACATCCTGTCCACCAAAAATAAGAAACTGTACTAACTTCCTAAAGAAAATTCAAAATTTAGTACTTTCATAAATTGTTAGGTCTGTGTAATATTGTTTCTGAAGAATTACATTATGAAAGTGGACAAAGACTCCAGCCACCCTTAACACTGGTGAAAAAAACCACACAGGATGAAAGTGCAAATTAATTCCCTTATTCTTTTTCATATAAATAGGTCACAAGTTCTACCTCTTGAAGTCATAATACTTCTTAAAGAGTTACAAAATGTACATCGAATGGCTTTTCTTCAGCAATATTAAATCAGTGCAAGTTTAACCTCCCCCCCAACCCCTTTTTTTTTTAGTGAAAGAAGATGTGGGTAAGCCTTTATTTATCATATCTTTTTAAGAAAAAAATGCAGTTATGTCAAACTTTTTCACCCGCTTGCCTAGGAAGACATCCTGCATGACATGGCCACTGCCACGTCACAGGACTGTTGCTGGGAATGGCAATACCTATCACATCTACCAGTTTTGCCGAAGTCCAGACCCTACAGACTGCAGCTGGACATCTTTGCTATAAAAATCAGTGTGAATAGGTTACAGGCCTTTGCTGTCAGAAAAAAATTGATTGTGCTAAAGTAACAGATCCGCATGTATGTGAAAATTCAAGATGAGTATTGTCTGCTTTCAAAGTACACAAACATTTTCACTGACAGATATTATTAACATTCACTCAAATAAAAAATGTTTTTCCTCGATAGTTAACCCCCTCCCCCACCAAATCTAAAAGAATAACAGCAGCTGTGGAAATGTTATTAGAGATTACTGTATTAGAGTCATAAGTGTAAGATCTTTCTGCCAGCTAATAGCTTTGGTAAAGGAGACGAAAAAATGGATTGAAATGAAATTGCCCATATTATCCACTTTCTTGTTCTAGGGAATTTGAATTTCTACTGCAGAAAGTAATGACATTTTTGACACTTTTCTTGAGTAATATCTATATTTAGAGTGTTGAAACAGTATCTGGCAAAATCTAATAATCTAATTAGAGTTAGGATCACAGTAATTTGGGGCCCATTTTTCATTCTCCTCTTACATAATCTGTGCAATTTGGACCTTTTTTTTGATTTTTTCTTTTAATATAATAGTGCTTCTGTACTCTTATAATGTACTTCTTTACCATAGAAAATTGTCCATTATCTTTAATAATGAGTTGCATTCTGAAAGGTGAAGTTCTTACCAGTGTCTAGAAAATCACTCATTTGAGCACCAATTAAGGGACAAAATTTGAAGCAGTTTACAAGAACTACTAAATTAAAGTTATGTTAGAAAATCCTGTGAACAGATTTCTTTGGATAACTCGGTAGCTTCAGTATTGGGCAGCATTCTATTATCTACATTAAAAACCTCTATGTTTCCTCTATCTGTTTATTCAGTAAAGCAGTGTTCTACTTATTACTATTGCTTGTTTTAAACTAAATCCATAAATGCAACTGAAGATTATTAAGGTGAATGACAATGTAAAAATGGGTAGTTGTTTGAAATGACTGGACTGAAATGGAATTATATGCTACCCATTTGTCCTGGAGATGGTAGTTGACTCTATACTTGTGTAATAATGATAAATCATAACTTACAAATATTTCCACTCTTTAATCTCATGACTGCTAATATAAATGTATAAGCAATTCTGAGAGGATGGAGTGAAATCCTGGCCTCTCCTTTTGTAGACAAATGTATACTAGCAGCTGTATAGAGACATCCAGTACTTTGAACTCCATGCCTTTTGGCTTCTTGCTGTAGTATGCCTTGACTTCAGTGATAGGATTGGAGAGTTTCTCATTACAATAGTCATTTTATAGCTTGACCATATGTTATGAATTCTTGTGAATCCCCCTAAGCTGTTGGTGAGCTGAGTTGATTATCATGAGAACACTCACAGAAAACACATGGGTTTATGTCCTCTCAGGCAAGGAGGAAATGGAATTCAGTCCTGCTTCCTGAGTATGTGTTCTACCTGGTATACAATTACTGAAAAACTCACCTTCTCCTCCAACATTTTAAAATGAAGACTTAACACTGCTTAGGAGTTACAAGAATAGGTGTAGATACATATCCTCATGAAAAGATTGCAGATACTGCCCTTGCTTGGCTGGATCTAAATCCAGGGCTCAAATTTTGCCTTGGGCTCATTTATACACAGTTACTGTAGCTTAACTTGCAGAATCCTAAACTATTTATTAGCTGGAGGCTTTCCATGGCTAAAGCAGTCATTTATATTGACATATTTCTAAGATTCAAGAAGATGCATGATTTCAGAGGGGGTCAACCCATTGAATCAATAGTGAAACAGAGAGCCACATCTATGTGTTGGTGCATAGCTCTCCCTGAAATAGTTGGGGTCTTCTTTTGTGAGCCTACAGTTTTCAAATAAAGAGAGCAATGACTTAAACACATCTCAGTATGTATATCATTAGTCTAATGTAGCATATTTTCTTGTCACTTTTACCTTCATGTTCCTCCTTTCCAGCTCATTACAGCTTGTTTTCGTCACTTCAGCTCTGGTCATGATGCTGTTTCTGCAAAGACAGCACTTCTATATTACATTCTGTTGGTTTCAACAGATTTCTCATCAAAAGCAAAATGTTCACTTGTAGCATTAGGACTCTAGTTTGTAGAATCTTTTCCTCTCCTATTATGCAGTAACTAAATTCAATAAAAGGATAGTCTCTTGTTCTCATTTGTGGTTTCTTGATAGTATTGCAATGAATACAAACAACACCATTAACTACAGATCAGTTTAGGAAAAACACAAAACAAAGCTCAATTGACACGACAGTTGAAATATTAGATGAAAATGCACTGGTTCCTCCTCTGATGTTTTTTGACATTATTCATTCCTTACTTGAGTTTTAGATTAACTACCTTGTTCCCTATACTCTTCCCAGAGACAAATGACGGGTTAGGGTGATGGTCATGTGTGTAAGCAAGTTAAATTAATTTTATGTTTATTTAGTTATTGAAAGGACTGTATTACTATTAAACAAGAAAGAAATATCTACATCCTACAATAAAAATCACATTAAAAAATGGATGGAGACAATGCTGGCAATACTAGCTTTCGCTGATACAGGTTGAAGTTGTTAGAAACATCTTTTCAGCACATGAAACAATGCTGTCTCTTGTCAGATCATGGGAGTAAGGACTACAGCAAGATTTGCCTTTGCCTGTTTCCTGTTCCATCAGGCCACTGTGAATCGCAGCCTAGCAATGCCTGGCAACTTTCCCCAAAAGGGCAGAAGACAAGTCCCAATACAAAGCTGCAAAACCATGAGATACAGCCCTATTTGTGAGGAAGTCAGTAGTGCAGCACTCAAGATCAGTGTATGAAGTTTGAGAGCTCTAACATTAATCCTAGCTTCTGTCTTGTTCTGTAGCTTTTCTGTGCTGCACTTTTGACCACAAAAAAAAGAGCCACACTGAATATATTTGGGGGAAAAGAACATGTCTTCTTGTTTAAAGAAAACTTACCTGGAAAAATCTTCAATGCTTTTACTCTGGTATAGCTAATATCTATTTGGGATAAATCATAGCTATATATTCAGTTATATATGTGCTCTTCATCATGCAGAATATACTTTTTTGCCTTTTAGTCCCACGTGAGACACCTACCATATCACGTTGAGTACCCACATTAATTAATTAATTAATGTGGATTTTTTTTTAAAGACTTCTAATTTATACTTTGCTGGCCTTTAAAATTTTGTTATGTTTGGATAGTTCATGCAGAAATTTATTTAATTTTATCTGCAACATTAAAGAAAATTTTGAAATTTTACACTACTCAGTTCTTGTGTACACTATATGCCATGCATCTCGTCACTATCAATAAGAGATGGATTTCTAGAAATGAGCAGAAATACTTGTCACTTGAGTCTTGGGTGATAAGAATCAGCAAAAACTCCTTTGGAGAACATTTAGCTGCACTAATACTAGTGCAGAATTTGATCAAAAAAGCCTTACTTAATTTTACTAGGAGATTTATTTACCAAAAAAAATTAATGTATTTGTTGAATTTAGCCTACTTGCTGCAGCTACAATACTTTATTTTCTGGATTAATTTAATTTCTTATTTCTCAAGCAATACTTGGTGCTGAAAGACAACATGTAAGTAAAATTGATGAAACTGTACTAATTCTTAATTTCCTGTTTCACTTTCTTCTCTCCAGTTGTTACTGTTTACAGACTCCCTGCTGCCTAAAACAAGGTAACAGAAGTAATTCACATCTGAAATTTCTAGTTTTAGCTAGAAGTTAAAGGAACTAGATAGCAAAAAGAAATTGGCATCATTTTGGCTAGCATACTTGAAGGTAATATGGCTTTACAGCTAACGCAATCTATCATAAACATTCTATAATAAATATTTATGAATAAACATCACATCTCAGACATCAATATTTTATAGATAAATTTCTTTTACAGCTTTCTTTCAACAAAACTTAAGAAAACAAATAAATAGTTGTTTTAAGTGCTGCATGATTAGAAGAGCCTAGACTTTTACAGCGCCTCTCACATAAGCTGTTAAATATGCACTTAGTGCTACACCGGGTATGCAAAGTTATTCTGCTGTGACAGAAGGTTTAACTGCTATTCCATATCCTATCTGGAATTCCCAAAGCCAATAGATAGAAAAGTCTCTTTTTCAAACTTAGAAAGCCTACAGCTTTTGCTGTACTTCTGTTTCAGTTCCCTTCCTCCTCTCTTTTAATTGCTTAGGGAGATTAGCAAAACTGGCCCAGAACCCATCCTGCAGCGTTTCAGAGTGCTCTCTGTTCTTAGTCATGTAGCTAAATTGATTTTATCAATAATGTCTACTTTTACATGTTCTGATCCTATATAGCCTCCAAATTTATGATTCAGTTTGACTTTATTTGGCTCCTGTTCTTAAAAGGATCATAAATTTGCCATTAATCTTTGATTGTATTCCATCTGCTCTCAAGGTGACTTCTATTGCTTCAGTACATACTATGGAACTACCTGCCAAACAATCCTTCTGCTGCAAGGCTATGTGTTGTTCCAGGAATAGTTTTATCAGGGTATTTCATTCTTGTTTCATAAGCTGATTATCAGCAGCACTGGATCATAACATTCAATTCATTTGAAGCATTATGTTTCTGCTTTGGAAAGCACCTTTAACTTCCCATTTTCTTTCAGACTGACTTGACCCAGTATCCAATATTACTATCACTGAAGAAACTGTATTTCCCAGTGTAGCTGAACCTTACCTTCCCATTAGTGTAAGGTAAGAACATGTATATTGCATGGCACATTTGAAACCAAAGGCAATGCTTCTGGCACAGGAAACCTTTGAATCACAAATTTCTGGAGCTGAAAGAGTATTCTGGGAAAAGTCACTATAAACTTGCTCTGTTCTTATTCTCTTTCTTAGACAGTATTGTGTTGGCCAGCATCATTAACAGAAAACTAGATGAGCTAGACTATGAGTTTAACCTGGTGTAGACATTTTCATGGGTTTGTGTTAGCTACTCCACAGTAACTGCCTCTCTGTGTGCTCATTCATACACCCCAGAGAGCATGCTGAGGTGTGAGACCTTCAGCGAGACCATCTTCCTGCAGCTGTAATCTAAACCCTAACCTTAGCAACAGCATTCCACTCAGGCAAGCAACACAGTACCAACAGTGGAGGAAAAAGCACTGACACTCAGGGGTAACAGTTTCTGATTTGCTTATAGAGAATGAACTGAAATTCAGCATTTAGTAAACAGACTGCCTAGGCCCTTCACATCCAAGTCTTTTTCCTTCCATATGGGCTTTCATAGCCTTCCACATAAGCAAGATACTAATGGTTATCTAAAAACTGAAGATCATGTTCTCATACCAGTTGGCAGCAATTTTTTGTTTGTTTGTTTGTTTTAAAGTATAAACTTAATTCAATACATTGGTCTGGAACACATCCCTAATCCTAACTCTAGGCCTACTACTTCAGGTAAGCAAGGACACTGAAAATTGAGAGGAAGCCTCTCCTGGAAACAGTTTTATAGTCATCACGGAATTTCTCTGAACAGATCCTATTAGCCTAACTTTCTGAAGCTTTACATGGAAAGAAACTTTGACATCAGCCACGATCTGAACTCCAGCTTTCTAGATAGGCAATGTTCTCAGGACTTCTGTGTCTTGAGAAGAGAAATGGCTCATATGAACCAGCTTTGGTCCACCATTTACCTCCTTGAGCTTGACAGTTTTATAAGAGAATTTCTACATAGACCACATTCTCTGTAAACAAAACACTTATTACTAGACTTATCATTAGGAAAAATTCTGTGAACACCTTGAAAATGGAGACTAAGGCTTTTGTTATTACCCTCTAAGAACTCCCTATTCATATACCTGGCATACTTAAACTCCTATCAAAATCACAGTTCTTAGTCTTCAGGACTTTAACCCCAACTATAATCCTAAATAATAGCTTCTAGGTAGGTAGGAAACCCAGGACTACTAGAAAATTAATGGGAGGTGAGTCACAGCTGCAGGTAGCATCTCCCAAATTAATCATCCAGCCCATCTGAATTAATTAAATTCACTTCAGCAGCTACATTAGCTCTGCAGAAGCAATTCTCTGTAACTATATTCCAGCCATAACCCTATTCTTCAAAAGTAGAAAGCTGCCTTCAACACCTTGAAATTTCAGAAGCAGCTGTTCACAATAACTGGTAATAACCCTTCTTTAAACTCTGTGCCTGCATGTGGCTTTGCAGACCCTTTCTGAAACTCTTGGTTGTACTTCAGCAAGATACCCAACATGCTGCAGAGGTTGGGAAAGCAGTCTCATGTAACCTATTGCTTGCTTCTGGCATTATGGTTGTTTAACAACTGAGATATCTCTACTATAAACCTAGCCTTTCAGATAAGCGTGTTAATCAGGAATGGGTGAAAACTTTGGAAAAGCAAATTCCCAAAGACTGAGAGCAGTTATGGATGATGGATTAGTAATTAAATGGGATCAGAAGGGATCAAAATGGGACAGGATCAAAATCCTGCCCTTTACTTAAGCACAGGCTGTTAGCTGGGCTCAGAGATGCTGCAGGCTGCTACCAGTTCCTCTCATCCACCCTCTCACAATTCTGAGTTTCAGGGCCTGAATTCATCCACAAAGTCTGTGCTCTCTTCCACACCGGAGGGTCAGGTGCCTGTGTGCAAGTCAGGTTAGGAAATCTAGCCACCATATCACAGCTGTGTGCTCAATCTGACATGCCCTGGTGCTCAAGCTGGGCTTTTGAGGTCCACGCAGTGCTACCTACAGTAGGGCCCAAGGCCTTCCTGAGGCTGCTGGGCCAAAGCTGCCTCACAACAGCAAGCTTTCTCCTCAGTACTTTTTGCACATGCCTTTGTAGATACAAAGTTAGAAGAACAACTTACAATACCTTATGGAGAAACAGGGCAAGACTTCTGGGCACAGCATGCACCGCCCTGCTCGTTCTCTGCTTGGCTGCTCCCTCCCCCTCACAGACTGCATCGTCCTGGAGCTGTCCTGTCTGCGTCTGTGCTGGAGGTTAGATTCAGGCTCTTACTGTAATGAAGGGAAATCTTCCTTTTGCTCTCAGCTTAGGGGTTTTCACCTGGAACAGTGCAGGTCAAGTGAAGCAGGATGGGGATCAGGAACACCGAGCGAGGCAGCAAGGGCAGGCCTGGAGACTGCAGCTGGGTCCGACCAGGAGCCTGGTTCATCAGCAAGTCCTGTGGTGACAACAGGGCCAAGACCAGGCTGGGCTACCAGCCTGTGGGTAGGGGTCAGGATCAGGCCTGGTGAGGAGAACCAGGGTCAGATACAGCCGTGGGGGCCGGGCACCTCCTGGGGAGGGGAACAGGCCAAGACTAGGCCGGGCCAGGGGCCTGCGGGTGGGCCTGGCTCAGCAGGGCCCATGGCCAGGCCCTGTCTGGGGGGAGCTGGAGACCGGCCCTGCTGAACATGTCGCTGGGGCAGGGACTGACAGACCTGGGAGGGGGGCTGAAATGGGGTCCTGGGCCATGGGCAGAGTGGAGGAGCCCCAGAGGGGCTGGCACAGACAGTCAGGGCTGGCTGGGCCCTCAGGGCCCAGACACACAGTTACCTAAGCACCAAATTAAGATAAGAGAATCATTACATTCACTTTTATAGTTGCCATCAGGCAGCAGGATGCTCATAAACATCACCCACATCCTCATTACAAAACTTCTAAATTCCTGACTGTGATCATAATGATCTTATCTTTATTCAGTGGATACTGGGAAGTCATTTGTGGACTGATAAGTCATCTCCCCTTTCCTCCTCTCTTCTATAACCCCTCTAAACCTATATAAATGTAACCTATATAACCTATCTAAATTCAGCCATCTTTAGGGCAAATTGCATTACTTGCTCAAGTGTCTATTCCAAAGCCCATTTTATTTAGTGGATAGATTCCCAGAGCTGGGCTCCCTCCATAAAGGAAACAGCTAATCCAAGCTATCACTTGGCCATTCCCTCAAAGGTAACTTTACAGGAAATGTCAGAGTCATTGATGGCTGTCAGTATTCAGAACATTACTTTTAATTCCCTCCCGAAGGGTAGTACCTCCTACTGAATGATGTTCTGCACTTCTGCTTGGGCAGGGCAGATCAAAGAGGAGAAATGACAGTATTTGACTATATTTAAATCCAGGACCAGCTGGATGTTCTGATGTAGTTTCTCATCCACACCTCAACTCAGCCTCCATTTATTTAACTGTGCATTGAACTCTTAATGTGACATTATATTTATGTACCTGAAAACACTAACTATGCATAAATCCTCCTGGAAAGGTGTATGCAGTGTAAATTTTTGTTGTGTTAAAGTACAGAAATTAAGATGGATAAGGATCACTTGCTGATTAAAATGTATGATTCCTTCTGAATAGAAGTTAGTTGTAAACACATTTGCCTATTTTCTTTTTATAGATAAGGTCTATGCCATACCCACAGATATAATAAAAGTGGTTTCCTTAGCAACCATCAGATTCTGAAGGAAAACATAAATTCAATATTTCTAAGTAACAATAACAGAGAAAAACAATTCCAGAATATTAATTTCCATCTATCCTAAAATTATTAGCAACTATTCCAAACTGAATTACAGTATACATTATTATCCTTTAGAGAATAAATCCCTCCAAATTAGTTTAGTAAATTTTCCAAATTAGTTTGGAAAATTAAATTAAAATAATTTGCATATAGGTGGTAGTAAACATCTTTCCACTTTCCATCTACCTATTGCAGCATTTTAAATTTTAGTTAGTATTTTAAACATCATTAAAACCTATTCATGATAACCAAATCATTTGTGTATTGCTAAAACAGCATTTACCAGTGTTTTGCTCATAAAGCACTGAAGCAGACAACAAGCTGGTTTACAGCCTCAGTTTGCCTTTGCTGGATCCACTAACTTAAATTTACAAAAATTCAAAATAACACTGCTGACTCCCATCTATGTGAAGATAAACTTTCAAAAGGGAATTGAATGTGTCCTTTGTAATGAGATTTTCCTAAGTGTGCAAACAAACAGGATGAAATAATAACTGCTCTAAACTTCCTCAATCCATCTTAACCCAGTTCTGACTTTGAAGCCAAGAATAACAGATTGTGTTAACTCTTTAGCTACAGAAGAGTTTAGTAATCTGAGGAATCTACTAAATGTAGTAAACACTTATTCAGTTTCATATTAGCTAAAGGAAATTACAGAGATTTTGTTTACTCTGAGAAGTGTAGGGTGCAGACATTGGTATTCATTTTCTCAGCATTTTGACTTGCCTAATTTAGAAATAAAAAAATGGCTCTGCTCTGAGTCTCCTGAGGAGACTAATCATGAAGATCAAGAAAGGTTTTGCTGGTTTTTTATCATCCATAACCTTCATTTACCCTATTTCTTTTGTAATACCCTATAACTAATCCAACAGATTTTTCTCCACTCCTGTCATTGGAATCAAGTCATTATAGCTCACCCTGCAATTTTCAGAAATAAAAGATGCCAACCCTTAGCATGCGCTAAGCTGGTGCCATGCTCAATATCTCAGCTTCTGTGATCTTGGGCACACCTTTGAGGAACCAGGCCTGTTGACAGCTGATGGGGCTGAACTGACCAACTGGGGCAAGAGTGTCCTGGGCAACAAGCTGGCTAGACTTATAAACAGACCTTTAAGCTAGGTTTAGCAGGGGGAAGAGGATGGAGTTCTAAGCACTCAAGAAGAGCCAGGGGCTGCTGAGGCATTAGGAAGCAACAGGGAAACACATGTGAATTGCCTCAAGGGAATTAGGGTGAACTCCTCCAAACGGGGATGTGGCCTGTAGCTCAGCTGAAGTGCCTCTATACCAATGTATGCAGCATGGGAAACAAACAGGAGCTGGTAGCTGCTGCCCAGATGGAAAACTACGACCTGATTGCTATCACAGAAACTTGGTGGGATGATCACATGACTGGAGTGCTGTGATTCATGGCTATAAATTATTCAGAAGGGACAGACGAGGAAGGAGAGGTGGGGGACTTGCCATCTATGCCAAAAATGGGATTGATTGTACAGAAGTATCTTTGAAGAACAGCAATGTGCAGGTTGAGAGCTTATGGGTGAAAATTAGAGACCAAGCCAACAAAGGGAACTTTGTGGTTGGTGTCTACTACAGGCCACCTGATCAAGAAAAAGAGGTTGATGAAGAGTTCTTTCTTCAACCGCAGGAAGCATCATGCTCACAGGCCCTGATCCTGATAGGGGATTTCAACTGCTTGGACATTCACTGGAAAAGTGGCACAGCGAACTGCAAGCAATCCAGGAAATTACTGGAGTGTATTGAGGACAGCTTCCTAATACAGGTGATGAAGAGCCTGACCAGTGGAGAGGCACTGCTGGACCTGATGATCACTAAAGCAAAAGAACTTCTCGGAGATGTCAAGACTGGAGGTAGCCTGGGCTGCAGTGATCATGCCCTGGTAGAATTCTCAATCTTGAGGGGTACAGGATGGTTAACAAGTACAGTCAGGACTCTAAACCTCAGAAAGGCAAACTTTTGGCTGTTTAGGGTGCTAGTGTGTGGGATCCCTTGGGAAACTGCCCTCAGAGATAAAGAAGCAAACAAGACCTGGGAGATATTTAAGACATTTTTCTTAGGGTGCAAGAGCTCTCAATCCTGACATGCAAGAAGTAGGGCAGGAGAGCCAGGAGGCCAGCTTGGCTAAGTCAAGACCTCTTAGCCAAACTAAAACACAAATGCATAGGTAGTGGAGACAGTGATACACATTCTGGGGAGACAATAGGGATGTGGCCTGGGAGGGCATCAGGAAAGCCAAGAAACAGCTGGAGCTGAACTTGGCTGGGAATGTAAAAAATAACGAGGGTTTCTTCAGGTACATAGGACAACAAAGGAAGATGAGAGGAAACTGTACCCTTCCAGTGAACAAAATGGGAGACCTTGTTATAACCAACATGAAGAAGACCGAGGTACTCAGCTCTTTTGCCTCAGTCTTCACCAGCAAGTGCTCTAGCCATGCCACCCAATTCACAGAATACAGAGGCAGGGACTGGGAGAATAAAGTACTGCCCACTGTAGGAGAAGATCAGGTTCAAGACCATCTAAGGAACCTGTAGGTGCACAAGTCCATGGGACCTGATGAGATGCATCTGTGGGTCCTGAGGGAATTGGCGGATGAAGTGGTTAAGCCACTATCCATCATATTTGAGAAGTCGTGGCAGTCAGGGGAAGTTCCCACTAGCTGGAAAAGGGGAAACATAATCCCCATTTTCAAAAAGGGGAAAAAAGGAAGACCCGGGGATCTACAGGCCAGTCAGTCTCACCTCTGCACCCGACAAGATCATGGAGCAGATCCTCCTGGAAATTATGCTAAGGTACATGGAAAACACACAGAGGCTGTCATGTAGGACTGGGTTTAATCTAAAATAATTTCCAGTCAGTGGTAATACTTGTTTCAATCCCCCTTGAGTTTCAGTAGGTGTCTTTGGATTTGAAACTTCCGATGCAAAAGCACTGAGATTGCAGTTTCTTGGGACAGAATGCTCCAAGTTTGCAGGATTCTCATTTGTTAAATCTGAAGCTTTGCTTCCCCCCAGCCCCCAATTCAAACACCAAACTCTGTTCTAAACCTGGACGTTTCCTAAAAGAATTTGCTTCATAATTCATTAAAAACAAAATACATAGCTATGGTTTATATGACAGCTAGAGCTTGATGCTCTTGGTTAAAACGTAGCAACATGTTTCAGAATCTGACTTTTTCTATGAGTGAGAAAAACAAGTTTATGTTCTTTTGATGACAGCTGACAAAGCTGATTCTTCCCTCTGTCTCAAGTCTCAACTATGTGTGGGATGGAAGGAGCGGCCATGAAACCTGTTGCACAGCCACCCAATTCAATTTTTATGAATTTAATACTGCGATAAGGCCATACTTCCTCCAATAGCATAAGACATTTCAGGAAATTCTTACTGATCGAGGATGAAACAGAAGAGTTACTGTCGCATACATGTTTTGTTCAAAAAAACCCCTTTCCTACCTTTACATTCAATTGGATATGGCCCATAAATTCAACTTCTGTCTGAAAGTTCATTTGTGTAAGAAGCAAGAAGAATTCGTATGTCTACACAAGAATGATTCTGCAATGACATTCTCTGAATGTTTTAAGACCAGTTTGCACTGCTAGTAATCCAGCATGAGACCATATTTCACATATTCAGGTAAAGGCCAATGGCTTAGACAGATAATGTTACTTTGTACAAGCTCAGTTGCTGGAAAACTTCCATTCACTCCCTGTGTAGCAGATGATATCTTAGCAATGGAAATATTAGAAGCACCAAAAATTAAAGAAGCCTGAATTTTTGCAGGTATAGAAGTGAAGTCTTTTCTCAATATAAATTATGAACAGCTTATACAACAGGACAAGGATTTTTAAGATATGTAATTACAAGTTTTTTCAAACATTATAGAAAACTTCATTCTGACAATCACAGAGCACAGAGTGGGCAAAATGTAATTTATATTAGTACAAACCCCCGTAATTTCTAATCTCATAACAAAAAGAAGATACTGGGGAAAAAAAAGACAGAACTAGGTCACTCTTCACAATGGTGCAGTAAAATGTGGTGATGTGGTATATGCTAACAGGTTTAGAATTGGGAAAAAAAAGTTAGTGGCTATTGTTTCCACACCTGGTTACATATGTTGTTTAATACATGTATATTTCACAAAAAAATGGTTAGATTTCTGGCATTAATAAAGGCATATAGCATTTTGAAATATTTTGTGTAAAATAATGGATTGAGCTGTTCATACTCCTGGGTGAGATATTTCAGTAGATCTTTACATTTTCCTCAAGGTACCAGGAGTCTATGAAAGAACTAATGCAACAGCTGTAATTAATTTTCCTTTGTTCAAAACCAAATTAAAACCTACTTCAATGGATGCCAGAATATAGACCCTCAGAGAACCTTGATATGATACAAATACTTAGAAATTACATAGAAGCAGACAGAAACCTTTCTTTGTAGGATCAAAGTAAGTCAAATGAGTTATATGAGGATGGAAATTAAATTGATCCAATTATTAATTCCTGTCCCCACACATTTGCAAAGAGCTATCAAGTCAAATCTCCGTTCATCCTTTCAATTGAAGAAAAGTATTTTTGGAATCTCTCCTTTCTGGTGCCTTGATATTACTGACTACAGTTTGTCAGAAATCAGAAAGTTTTATTCAACAAAAATAATTTGAATTGATACATTTTCTGCAGAAAATATCAACACTTTCCCTGTTTTTTTTATGAAACAAAGTGCAAGTTTTCAGGGTTTTTTTTTAAATCTTGCCATTTTCCTGAGAAAGATACATTTTCCAAATAAAGTTCCTTTATTTAAAATCACCTCTTTTGTAATTACTGTTAAAGAGGAAAAAAGTTAAAGGATGAGTCCTACCTCTATTGTTGTACAGTGTAGATGGCACAGTTTTCAGACCTACCAGAAAATTCAAATGCTCTGCTAATTACTTTGGACACTTTCTGTATAGGGTTTAATAGTCACAACATTCAAACTTTGTATAACTTGCTGCATTCCAAGCTGTGCCCCTATTGAATGAGTTCAGTCAGTTATTTATTGTGAGAACCAACAGTAGGTATCTCCTAGAACTGAGTAATACTTGTGAATGAGAAACATACATCTGTGTTTTGAGAGTTACCTAATTAACAGAAACAGTGTAGTAAAGTGAGAAAGGATAGACAGGAACAGGATGTAAAGAGAAGAGTTGGGGAGAGACACTTGGCAACGACAGCAAAAATATATCCTTTCACACCCACAAAGGCCAAATCTTCTCTTACATTTCTCAGAAAGGGACAAGGGATTAATCCTTTCTTGTAATTAAAATTTAACAGTTGGAAGTAAAAAGACCAGTAAAGTCAACATTGTACATTACCTATAACCCAGGAGAAGAAAACTCAACAGTTTATATCAACCATAACCTTTGTATGTTTGTGATTCTGAACAGGCACACTGAACTAGTTTCCTGAGCAGTTCAGCTAATGGAACCTGTTTTCCCATGGATCATGTCTCCTGCTTGATTGCAACACCCACCTGCTTTTTCCATAGATGAGGTATGTATAACGACATTTTCCCATGAAGACTCTCTAGTAGCTGATATGATTTGGTGGCTCATCAGTAGTTTTTCCCTCACTCAAAGCCATTTGTGCGTCTCTTTTATGGACCAGAAAACTTTTTTTTTTCATGAAATATGCAGCGTGTAGGCCTCTGCCATGTTTGATTGAAATTGGTCAGCAGATTGAAAAGTTATTCAAGAAGGGATAGATAGAGAACTAATGTGTAAGGTTTAGACATCGGTAAAAATATTTACTAGTCATTCTCTGACATAGTGGCTGTTTCTCAAGAACCCATAAACACACAGAACTCTCAAAGTACCCTTCAAGATCATTGTTACCTTCCAGAGCTACCAAACATGTAGGAAAAAAAATGAAACTTTGTGTAAAACCCCTAAAAAAATACTTCAGTAACAACCAGCCCTGAGTATTACTGATCATTCAAAGTAGTAAATCTGCTCAAGTTTATCAGGTCCAGTTTTAGCATAAGGATTGCATAAGCATTTACAGTTTCAAAGGTTCTATTTGTTTGATTTTTGACTTATAATAAACGGGAAACAAAGGGAGATTAAAAAATTATCATATTTTAAAACTATTTGTGTAAAATCAAACTTACTAATTTTTCAGCAATGTGTGAGAATGTAAGTAGCATGTGACAACAAAATAGCAAGAATTAGGGACCCTAATGAAGGAAAACAAAAGGATCAGTGAAATACTATTGTTTTTACTGTGTTCACATCCCATTCATCCACTAGAATAAGAGCAGCATTTTATTCATCTGCCTCCATTAATGTTCCTGGTTTATAAGCAAAAGAAAACAGACATAGCAGTATAAAATGTAAATTTCTCATCCCACAGAAGTTCTGGCCTCCCAGTCAAAAGCTGTTCTTCAGGGTCATGGTATCTTAATTTTTTGAATGACTAATATGACAAATATAGGTCAAGAGGAGCTTAGAACATGCCTATGAAAGAGAATTGTCTTTAGGTGTGCTTCTCAATACCTGCAACTGCAGCTACAGTAATTGAGTCTCTCAGGTACTTTGATGCTGAGCATAAAAGACTGGCAGACTCCTTTACATGTCTCCTATGTCTCCTTTACATAGTATTTAATAGCTGAAAGATGTATCAGCATTCTCACAAGATCGCTATAATTTTATTTTCTTAATGAATGATAATATTTCACTCTCTTAAAATTTTCTTTCTTTTTCCCTTATTTTGCTGTATTGGAAAAATACTTTAGAAGCAGAAGTTCTTTTGCTCTAGAATAGGCATAGTTTATGGAAATAAGTTTCTATAGCTTATGGAAATATAGCATCTATTTTTTCTGCATAAGTGCAGAAGTAGGTCCTATTAGGCCTCCATGTTAAAATTACTTCCTGCAGTGCAGGGCAGAAGTTAATAATTTGCCTTAAGATGACTCATTCACAAAGAAAAAATGAAAAAGAATCAGAAATATACAATGCCAAAAAATTAGAAAGGTCTTATCTTTTTTTTTTTTTTAATTTGCTTACTGCAATAATGCATAAGGGCAAGAATGCGATTTACTGTACAAGCTGTTAATTCAGTATTGTTTTCCTACAATACTTGATAACACTTTGAGAAAGATTCATTTTATCATGCTGCTTAAGTACTAGAAAAGTAATAATTCATCAGCAGATAAAAGAACAAAGAAACAGTATTCGTGAAAGTATAGAGAAACTAAAAAGGAACTGTAGAAAAGTTTGCTAAGGGTTTAGGTAAGGTTAAAAAGAAATATAGTCTTTCTCTGTAACAAGCAATTTTGGCAGTGGAATTTTAGAACCAGAGATACTGATTAAGTATCACCTATGTAAGGGTTACAGGACAGTGCTTATAACACAAGTCGTGCCTGGAATGCAAGTGTCAAAAGAGATATATTATTCAGAAAAGTAGAAAAATAAATGTAAAGGTGGTAATAGTGAAATAAAATGGTGTAAAACACCAGCAGAGGTTTATGGAAGAGACTACTGCAGGCTGCTTCTAAGGTTCTTAAACGTAATAAATGCTAAGGGATGTGATAAGTGGCTGCCACCTCCAGCAGCGCGGGGCCCAGGGATTGCTCCTCCCAGCTGCTGAACCTAGCCCAGCGTGCCCGGGGGTCTGTCTCCCAGGCCAAGGGATGCAGCTGCTGCTTTCCTGTTTGCATGTTCAATCAATTTGTATCCTAGAGGCACACATGCACACACACACACACAGAGGACACTGACACAGCCAGTCACACAGACAAGGTTCTGCCTTCAAGAGCACCTACATACAGGACTGACATAAAACACAAGCTCAGACAGCCAAATCCCCTCCTCCTCTTTGGCCAGTAAGGGCTGACATCGCTGGTGACAGCACACACACACACCACTGTCTAGGTTCAGAAGCACATGCTCATTCACAGATCCCTTGAATACTGGCACATTTGAAGTTACTGAGGTGAGTAATATGGATATTGGTGCAAAATTGTAACACCGATAATGAACCGGCGTTACAAAAGGTTGTGCCAAAAGACTTGTACTAATACAAAGATGCAAGATAATATTAAGCCATTATCTGAAACAGTGTGTATCATTCTAGTGACCTTCATACAGGAAAGATGAACAGAATGAAGGCTATCGTTGTATCTGTTGTCTACAAACTGTTTGGGGGATAAAAATATGAAGCAAAGAGCTAAAGTTGAGGTCAGGGAAAAAGTGGCACAGGAACACATGGGTATGAACTACCCATTAGTAAATTGGTGGTGAAATAAGAAAGCACTGAAATTATCAAATTTGCTAAAAAACAAAATTTGCTGAAAGAGAAATTTGCCGGAACAGGAATTTGCCTTTTAATAGGCAAAGATCATAAGCCATTTGAAGATGTACAGAATTATGGAATAAAGTTGCATGTGACAGCAAGTAGATGTGCAGAGCTAATTCCTTTCCCTTTTTTCTGTCATCTTATGTACATATAATAAGCAGCTTCATTTTAATGATAACCATACACAAAAGCAGCATTGAATATCACTGCTCCATACTCTATTTCCAAATGGATTCAGTTTATTAACTTGTATTTATAAATATTTATCAGACATATAACATGACTGGCTTGACAGGAACAAAACAGATGGAGCATATCGAGTTGTAAATATAAATACTGAAACACTGAAATCATTAAACTCAACAGCACTTTGCCATTGAATTCAGGCTGAAGTGAGGACAAGGATCAGACTTCAAAGCATGGCAACAGTAGAAGAACTGGATATGTTTTTATAATAGTTCTCAACTGTTTTAAAAGCCCTATCAAAGTGCAGATAAACAGAACAGTATTGCAATGCTTTCAAAGGTCTGGGGTTCTGCTGGCAATTGGCCAGATGCTACGATGCTGACAGAGCTACACTAAGTGCTGCCTTCTCAGCCTGATACACAGTCTTTCCTATCTGAAAGCCCCCCTGTGTCTAGTTTATTGCCAAAATTTTCTGAGAGGAATCACTCCTGTCTTTTCATATGGATAGGTATACTGGGTCTGGGATGGAGTTAATTTTCTTCATAGCAGTGGTGCGGTGCTCTGTTACGGATTTGTAGCTAAACCAGTGTTGATAACACACCAGTGCTTTGGCTATTGCTGAGCAGTGCTTGCACAGCCTGGAGGTTTTCTCTTTTTCACATTCTGACCCTGCTCCCAGGGAGTGAGCTGGGGTTGGGCAAGGAGCTGGGTGGTGACACAGCTGGGACAGCGGAGCTGAACTGAACAAAGGCATATTCCATACCATGTGATGTCATGCTCTGCTATAAAAGCTGAGGGAAAGGAGGAGGAAGGGGAAACATTCGTGGTTGTGGCATTTGCCTTCCTAAGTAATCGTTACGCATGCTGAGGCCCTGCTTGACAGGAGGTGGCTGGACATTTGCCTGCCCATGGGAAGCAGTGAATAAATTCCTTATTTTGCTTTGCTTGTGCATGCAGCTTTTGCTTCAACTGTCACTATCTCAATCCATGAGTATTCCCACCTTCCTCCTACTTTCTCCCCATGCTGCAGAAGAGGGAGTGAGCGAGTGGCTGTGTGGATGCTTGGCTGTTGGCCAACGTCAACCCACCACAGTGGAACAGCTTATATAGTTGTTCAAGCTAGAACAACAGTAGTTGATGTCTGTGTCAGGGAATCCTCTATAAGGTTGAATGACTCTGCTAAATGACACTATGAATGCCTTACTCTACAGCAGTATACTGGTTTCTTTTAAATATTTTTTACACCAAATGATGTGATTGTTGTCTTCAGCTCTGTGGTCCAGTTCCATACTCAGATACTTTCTACTAAAAGCTGCTTTGCAATTCTGCTGCAGGAAACAGAGAGTACTGTTCAAAAGATTACAAAAGGGGGTACAAAGTGTGACTTATGTTACACGTCTGTGCAGGAGAGATGGTGAAGTAATATTCTACACTCTTGGATATCCTTATTCAAATAGGCCTTTCAAACACCTTTAGTGGGCCACACATAACTTATCATTTTATTGATTTCATTATTAGATAACATGAAAGTGGCCACAGGTCATAATAACTGAAGTTGTGGGTCACCTCAGCTTCAGTCAGACCACATGTTCCCCATCCCTGCACTCAGCATTTTCCCCTGATACTTACCACAAGTTTCCAGAGCTGTGTGAATACCCAGTGGTCATGGATGCTTAAGCACATAGGATGTTGAATAGTCTGGCAAATGCCTTCCTCTTGAGGCAAGTGGGAAGCACAGATATCGTTATCTAAGTCTGTGTGTTCCCTAGCAGTTTCTTCCAGTGTGCTACCCTGTTGTTGCTCAGACCTGCCTTAGCTTTGTATACAAATATTAAACTATGTACATGCTCACACCAAGAGTATGCATTGTCATTCCATAGTATCCAAAAATTTGGAAATAAGGCTGAGAAGGATACCCCTCTGATAGACAGCCACAGTTATGAAGCAAACTATTGGATTCATTGCAGAGGTGTTAAAATAAAACTGTGTGATGACTGTGTGATACAGGAGGCTTCTGTCTGGCATTAGAGTCTGTGAGTTTGTGGCTACATGGCAGGAAGTCAGCAAAAGCATGTGTACATTTACTTCATAAAGTAAGGTAAATATCTGTTTAGGAAAAAATTATGAAAATATCCTGTAAGCATACACCCTATTCATAATGACCTTTACAGCCTTTTGATTTTAAGATTCAGTGCCCATATTTTCTGCACTAACCTTACTAAACATATTTTTAATCCCATTAAAATCCTTAGCTTCGAGTTCTGCATAAAATATCAATATTATTGATTCATCCTTTTTCTCTCCTCAGGGCATGGTTTAATTTCACATCAATTTGTGTAATGAAAAAAGGAGTGAATCTGCCAGAAATGAGTGCTAAGAGAAAATGCTAAAAATCAATTAAACCGCATTAACAGCTACAAAGATCGTCATATACTTTTACTAAGGAAGGAAGATAGAGTGCAATATAGAAAATCAGAGCTGATCTGATACCTGTTTCCACTAGCAGATTTTGTTCTTCAGTTGGCTACAATGGTTTTATGCTGATGTATTAGAATTTAATTTGCCCACTATCAATATTAAATTCATGGAAGATTAAGTAGACGATTAAGTCCACTGGAATGAAAACTAAATTATCAAATCATCAAAAATATTTTTATCCCTTTGTATTTTGTTAGGTATTTATTTTTGTTTCATCAGCATAAACCATTTGTACTGTATGACTTCTACTCACAGCCAGGACAATCGAATATAAAAACAAGCATATGTTTTAGATACCCCAGAAGTCCATTTTAACAGTAGTAGATACTTTTTTCTCAGCTCTTGATTAATTATTGAAAGACTTACCACTGAATTCAGTGGTTACAGGAGTTTACCCAATGAAGTATGCATAAAAATATATTCATCTTGTAGAATGCTAGAGATGTAGGCTGGAAGAAACATCTAGCACAACTTTCCACCTGAAGTAGGACCATTTGTCTAGCCAAGTCTTGAAAACTTCCAAGGTTGAAGTTTTTATAATCTCCCAGGGTAGCTGTTAGACTGCTGGTGGATCAAAGTGATGCTGTTTAAAGTCTGACCTTCAAAACCCTTAAGACTGGGAATTTACATGGAGTTAAGAGCATCAGGTGCTTAGCTATTCTCAAAATCAGATCCTCCTTCTCCTCAGAGAGTTAAATTCTAAATTTTTCAGTTGCAGTCTCTCTGTTTCTTTAACATGTGGTTTACTGTTATGATTGGCACATATTTTATGATCATGAAGGTCATGTCAATCTTCCGGATAACATGGCCCAATTCCAGGACCCACTGGATTGCCAAATACCAACACCATAAATGTAAACTAGTATTTCCCTAGGATCCAGGAAAGAGAATCAAAGTGCTAGCTAATATGCCTTCACCAACCTCTGTTACCTAGATGATGGGTAGCTGAGATCTGAAATGATATTCTGTCAGCTGGGACCTTGACAGAATTTTGTTATTAGGAATGAGTTTCCATATGGAAAGTTTTCAGTATAATTCAAAAAGTTAATTTTCATCTCATATAATGCAATGTGTTCTTAAGCTGTCATTGCATTTTACCCCAGTGGTAGTTAAAATGTATTAAGTGGGAAAGGATCCCTAAGTATATGTGATGTTCTGATTGTTTGGCATATTTTGTCTATGTAAGGCTGTGAACATTAATATTTCAGAATAATATGTGATTTTATTAAGTCAATAAACAAAGCCTTTGAGTACTTTTACTTGCTTTTAAAAGTAAATGTTGAAGCTTTTATTCCCTTCTACTGCAGCCTTTATGAACACTAACCCTCCAAATCTTTATTCTTGTAAATGTAAGATGCTAGTGTATCAAAGTGGAGGCCAATAGTGCACAAAAAGATAAGCTTTTACACTGGCAATTCCAGAATTCTATTAAGTAAAATTATTATGGATTTTAAAATGAATGGGCAATTTATCTTAGGCTAGGATGGTTGTGCCAATTTCATTAAGCAAGAAATTTACTTGGATATCCATCCTTATAGATGCCATAAAATGCTGCATTTTCAAAAGTGTTTTAAATGTTTGAAAGTGCAGATCATTTGCCTGTGATATTTTCAAAATCACTGTAACAGATTTGACATACAATGTTTTTGAAAATCCCAGTGGAAACTGCCTACAACTGTTGAATATCTCATCCCAACAGGCTATCCACCTAACAAACTACAGCAGTGAACTACCACTGAATAACAAAAGGGTATGCATGCCTTTTGTCCCTTACTATGTCTTTCTACCTTCCTTTCATTCCCCTAGGTGATCTACAAGACAAACATCGTCTTAATTCAGAAGTTTAGCAGTAAACCATGAATACAAATGAGTTTCAATGTAAGAAAGACAAATATGGAATTTAAAGGTAGATTTCTTTCTCTTTTTAAAATTTCTTTTCAAATTGATATAGCTTCTTAGAGTTTAAAATCAGAGGAATCTTCTACAAATATTTTTAGTGACCTCTGTATAACACAGTCCATAGGACTTTCCTGTTTTATCCAAAGGTATCCCAAGGGAAGAAAGTAGTTTTCTGTCGAATGGTTGTGGCTTGGTTTTCCTCTTTGTTAAAGAGGAACCAATTTATTCAAATCAGAAATATAGCCAGTATAGAATACAGACACTAGTAAATTGGATTTATGGCCCTAAAAAGTTGGCTGTGAAGGCATGCAAGTTGAAGTTGAAGAATAGCCTAGAATAAAAAAAAAGAAATGGTAAGTTTTTTTTTTATGACGAGGGTGTCTTCGTGCTTCTTATGTCATGGATGTTAATGTGATCCTCCTTCTCACGGGCATTTACTATTAGATAATGAAATCATAATTGTTAACCTGTATTCAGGATGTTTGAACTCATAATGAGGATTAAAAAATCTATTTTGATCTCTGCATCTCTAAAGTCTGACAGTCAGTTAGAAACTGTATGTGATTATACCTTCTTCTGTCATATCTGTGCACGCAGTTGGAATTATTTTGATGAGAGTCTGAATGCATTTGATATATCTTTAACAAAGCAGTTCAAATGAGTTCACCAGGATATTTTTATGGAACAGACCATGACAATCCTTATAAGACCCTATTTTTTTTTAAAGGCTTATTGAATGAGATCACATTCTTTGATTTTTCTTTAGGTTTCTCATTTTACAGACAAGACATCCCAAGCTAGGAAACAACATATTTACAAAATACTATATACTATACATTGCTCTTTTTTAATGCTTTTGACATAAAGCCAAGATTTTAAGCTCTTGCTTTTTTCAAGCTTTTTGTCTAGTTTTGCTTTCAAAGCTTCCACTGAGGCAGGATAGACCTGATTTCTAAGTTATGAACCTGTATTTGCCAATGTGACAGCTTGAGACTACTGAAAAGCAGAATCATTGGGTTAAAATCATGTGGAAAGAAGCCACTATGAAATAAGTTTCTAAAATGTCCAGAAAATATATTTAAGGTACACAAGCATGGAAGTCTAATTGCCATTTTTATATAAATTACATATGCTTCCAAACAGTTAGAAACTGCAAATTAATATGGGGGAGACTAAGCACAGAGCTGAGTTCGTTGTAAATTTACATGATTAAAACCAGCAGCAAACAAGTAAGGTTGATAAGATGTTTCTACAAGAAGCTGTTGATTCAGCAAAGACTAAATGTCTTGGGGAAGCAGTCTAAATCTACAAAAACACCCCATCAGTTTTCTGGCAGAGATTTTGCTGATGTATCTGGTAGTATGTCAGAAACCAACCTGGCAGATGAAGGAAGATCTCTGAGTATCTAGGCTCCTTGACACCAAGACAGTTCACCATGTGGACAGTACAGAGTCAGAGCTCCTCTTTCTTAGCATTTTGGCATTTTGGATAGAACAGAATAAGTTTTCCTGGTGCTGTTCTAACTGTTACATATTTAGCCAGAAGTAAAACTCAGGGATTCAAGTGGCAAAATCCTCTTGTGTATACTGAGTGTCTGAGTCCAAGTTGATGTGAATATTGACTGTTGCCTAAATAAAGATGGAAGACAGAAAACGATGGGAAAAAGGTGAAAGTGATAAATAGTTTTATTAAAATTCATACAATACTAGAGTCACAATGAAGCTAAGTCTTTGTGAACACCATTTTAGGATTATATTCCGTATGTTAATTTTTAGGAATAGGTTTGAATGTTTTCATATCAAAAACACTAGCTAGGCCTAAAAGCATGCTGAAATTAAATTTATCCTGTGTTGGCTTGGCCCTAATTTCCATCAAAATGCTTGGGAAAAATAACACTAGTTTTAATGAAAGATAAACAAGAGTTACTTGTGTGATCCAGGTAAACCTTAATTTATGCTATTTGATGGTTTGCAAGTATTTAATCAACTGGTGCTTTCACACCTTTTTGTTAAAAACAATATAGCTAACTAAATATATTTCTATTATAACTAAAATATTACATCATAAATGTTTACATTTTAAAATGAGGGTTTTAACCTGTGACAACACCAAGAGAGAATACAGAGGGCTACCCATAGATACCCATAGGATACCCACATGGCTGAGAGACAGAAACTCAGAAAGTGAGAGAAAATGGGACTTTTGTTCAGCATTCAAAATAAAAAAAAAAAAAAAAATCAACAAATTCAACTTACTTAGCAAGCACTTGCTTACAGTTAGCCAAAATCTCTCTAAAATCTCATCTTTTGCATGGTACATTCAACGTTGCAGAGAAATATATCTATGCAGTCAAGATCCAGATGCTGTAACCTGCATGTGTGCTGGCCACTTTCTTTGGAAAAGCAAAGAATAAGTTACTTTTTAAATGCAGGTTTGTACAGTAAACTAATACAGGAAGCACATATTAAGTAAGTAGGAAGCTCATGTTTCCACCCTTTGCCTAAGGAGATTGAAAACCGTGTCTCATGTCCTGGAGCAACTCAAACCATAGAGTTTTTCTGTTCTTTTTACTGAAACTGTGCCAAAAGCAGGAAAACAAAAGATTCATTAAGCACAACTGAGAACCTTTTCATATCATTAAGCTGCAGCATTTTTCACCTTGAAGAATAGATTCTCCTGTTCTGGTTTCTGAATGAAAAAGTTTGTGTAATTTAAAGCCAGCAGCTCTAACCACTAAACTATTAAGTAAAGGGCATTTTAAGGATTAGATGGCAGGTCAGTGGGTTTTTTTAGGACTTCAGGATTGAATTAAGGCAAAGTACAAAGTCTCCCTGCTTGTGTCTTCTGACAGGTGCAGCCACCAGCAGATACCTTTGAGGGTCTGTCATAATACAAATCAGTAAAATGACTAACAATTCAAAGATGGTCCTTATATTTTCTGGTGCCACAACAATCTTTTAGTATATAAGAAGAGACCTATTGAGCTAGTTCCTTAGCAGGTATATATTAATTATATCTGAATTAATGGTTGTCTTATTTCATATTTTTGTAATGTAAACTGCAATGATGTCACCATTTACTAGCAACTTTAATGGATGTACCTAATTAAATTACAATATACTTAATAGATACTTGAATATAGACATAAGAAAATTAGAAATACTGCCTGTTTTCTTTTTTATTAAAATATGGCATGGTTTTGGCATCACTTCCTTTCAATTTTAATTTTAATTGACCAAAGCTTAAGAAGTATTCTTCTGAAAGTGGTGAAGGATGGAGGCTTGGGGCTTCTTACTGAATTAAATTGGGAGAGTTCCAAAGTCCTTTTCAGTACCCAGATTTCACTCCAAGATCAGTTGTTCTACAATAATATAACTTACAGACCTGTACTTCTTGCAACTGTCTAAAGTTTCTCTTGGTTTTGTCTTTCAGTTTCAGAAAGTAAAATGTCTCTCATTAATTTCAAGTCTTGCAAACTTCTTAATTAAACATTATAAATAAATAATTCATTCAGGCTTTAAAACAAAGCATTTATTAATGCTTAAAAAGAAATTAATAAAAAACCAAAAACAAACCACAAAACCACACACACTCCCCTCAAGAACAGATAAATCCTAACTGCTAAAAGCTCAGTTTTAGCAGCAGCTGATTTTTGGGTGTCTGACAGAGTGCAAGTTATAAGTTAGATATCTAGAGATAAAAAAAGATTAAATCAAATGTGCCTTCTTCCAGCAGTTGTGGTATTTAAAGTACCACCATACCTTGAGAATTTTTGTTTAATTTAGATCCTTTAATTGCTGCCTTTTGGAGGTTTTCTGCTCAGAACAGTGGCTAATCCTCTCCTCTCCCTAATCCCTCCTGAAGTGCCTACAGGTCCTCTGTATTGTATAAAGAATTCGCATGTGCTTAGGTCCATGAATTTTATTCAGCTCTCTCCCAAACACAGGGGAAGTTTTCAACTCTGAACACAATTCACAATAGACATTCAGCTACATGAGAAGTGACCCAAGCTAGCCAGCAGGAAAAAACTGGAAATTAAGACATCCACTAGAGTATTCATTGAAGCCAGTATCCCCTACTTCCAGATGGATGTACTAACATTTACTTTCCCCTCTTCTTCTTGTCCAATATTTGGTTCTGCATAAGTATCTTGTTTATTTGTTACAGCATTCTTCTGAAACTTGCGCTTGTGTTACCACAGACAGAAAAGAAAGTTAAGCATTTATATTCCCACATTTTCTCCCTACCCTTTTGGTAGGAGGATAAAAGTCAGGGCTCAAAGACTGGGGAGAAGATACATCTTTTCTGGAGTTAGGTATACTTTGAAAATATATAACAAATGATGCTCTGAAAGCAAAAATGTGGGGAATGCAAGGCAATCTTGGCAGAGTTAAGTGTAGGCAATGTATTCAGTTTTTACCAAAATTTCCATGCTGCAGCAAAATCTCTTCATCAGTCATTTAGCTACTATGGGAATTAATTTAGTGGAAGTGTAAGAGTCAAGAGACTTTAGATATCAGTATACTGTCATTCCACAGTATGTATGTATTACTCGCTAATATCTGGCTGTGTCTGCAGAGCATTTCCCATTGAGCAGTTGAAATGCTGTGTTGGTAACAGACCTGACAGTATTTAAGAGATGAAAAATATGTATAAATATGAATCCAGTGATGTACTGATTGAAAGCAGTGAGGAAACTGCTCTCTGGGGTTTAGAAGATCTAAATTTGGAGACTTAAGCATACTGTATTCCTAGTGGAATAGCTAGAGCATGCATATAGTTCAGTGCAGGTTTGAGGTCCCAGAAAACTCATAGAACATTTAATAGATAATTAAATTTCATGCCTGAACATTTGCATTCTCTTTATGTAGTCCCAGCTACAGAAAAAAACCAGTAGAATAATAGACACATACTAAAAAATGGAAAAAATAGTTAATAAATATTTTACTCTAATCAAAATAAAATAAGATTACAGTAGCTTTCATGACATTCATTGATCTTATTTAAGAAAAATATTATGTCATTATAGCTTGTTTACCTCTTAATGGTTTTGACAAGTATAAAATATTCTGCAAGAGGCTAGATGATGGTCTAGTTGCTACAAATCAGCCACATGCCACTGAATTCATTAATTCAGCTGTATGGTGATATGTGTCTACTGAGGTTCTCGCTCCCTGACAGTGTATTTCTCATATCCAAGGTTCCCAGTTTTGTAAAAATTAACTTTCAGTAAGAGGGATCCATAGTATAGCACAAATAAAGATCTCACTTGGGTCTGTGGGGTTTTGTGGTGTGTGAGCTATTTCTAGTTTGAGCTCTCAAAGAAATTTTTCTTTTTGTCTCATGTCACTGATAAGGCACCAGTGATATATGGGGCAGTTGGTATCTGTTGAGCATTGTCAATCTATTACAAACAGGTAAAATTATGACTTTGGTATAGTGACGATTGTAAATTTTAGCTCAATAAAATTAATATCTCAGACAGAAAGAGCCAGTATCTGTCATTCTATTCTATTCTAAAATGAAAGCCCTAATTCCCATTAATATAAAACATTGTCCAGGTCAGCAAGAATCCCAGCAGAAGGTCCAACAAGCCCTTCACTCACTCTGCTATATGGCAGATTCCCAGCATATATTGATTGTCTGATATGTGTGACAAAAGCAGAGATTTCTGGTCCTTCTTCTTACAGCTCAAGGCAGAAGAGGCCTTTGAATGGTCCCATCCCCCCAAAAAACAAAACTCCCTACCTTTCTCTACTAATGGAGCCTTTTCTACTTTGTCTCTGTTTCAAGTGATGACTTACTGTAACCAAACAAAACTGGTAGTATTTGTCAGTCCTGTTAACTCTCATACTGTCCGTCAGTGTGAGACTTGAACCTTTTCTTTCCCCCATGTCTTGCCCCACCTGCGGCCATACAGCACTTTCACAGTGAAGCAAAGTGGCTTGCCTCCCAGTATGAGCTGCACCCAGTGCATAGAGCCTGAGAGCAGGGACGATGGGTGATGCTAAGATGCAGGCAGCACTGTACAACCCCCCGGATCCACATGTTCCCATGGGACTCTGGGAGAAACACACTTCCAGTCATTGCAGTCCTGCTATTATCTGTTGGCAAGGACACTCATCACCTAACCTCGGCAACCCAGGCAACCTCCCTCTTGCATGATCTAGCTCCCTGTCTGGATCCGTTGAAATGCCTGTTGACAGTCACTTGTGCAGGAGGTAGGATGGCCTGGGGAGTAGCTTATGGACAAGTATGCTCTGGGAGGAACATTTTTAGCCTCCTAACCAGATATATCCTGGCTTCCCCTTTAGCAACTAAACCCAGATAAACCTCTTGTTCTTCACATCATTTCCAAGGACTAAGAAGAGTATGGGATCTTAACCCTTGTCAGATTTTATTAGACTTGGTGCTCCTGCAAAATACGCCAACCGTCTCTTTAACAAGGTAATTAAACTAGCGGGGAAAAAAATGCTTAATGTGTTAGCTACTGCAGGAACTGTCCTATCACCCTGCTGCACGAATTTTACATTTTAAAAACCCTGACGTGTCTGTAAATCAATGAGCTATTTTTATTTGTTTACCTGTTCATAAGCTGGTGAAACTTTGAATATATTTATAAATGCCCATATCTCCTGTATTAAGAACAGCAAGTTCAATACAAAGCACACCTGAGCCCACTGAATTTTGTCAGATATTTATGTCATCTCATTATCCATCTCTTCAGACTACTTCACCTCAGTTTCAGTTTCTAAATAAAAACCAGTCATTTCTCCTCCTGGTTTGATTTAGTATCTTACTGAATTTCATAGCTGTTTATATGTGAGATAAATTCCCTGTTCTTTTACATCTCCTCTCTACTCTTTAGAGTATTATTGTCAAAAAGCGTTATGCTACTTTTGCTGTCTATACAGCTGAATACTTTATCAAGTAACGGACCTGAACTAGGACATCAAGTTGATGCTTCCTTGTATTTTAAATACATGGAGATACAGTGCAAATTTAGATCAAAACTATGCAAAGTTAAGCATAAATTTTTGTAATGATTACTTAATTTTATGTTATTCTTTCCTTTAGATATAAGTGTAAGCAAAGTCAAAATAATGTATAGTCAAAAAAGTTATTACTGGGGAATCAGCATAGTTCTGATCATACTCTAAGTTCATTTTCAAGAGCGTAGTTGGTGTATAGGGACAATTTTATCCAAGCAGCCTCTCCACCATGCAGTTGTTCATTCTGGGGAAAATCTAAGCCTGGGAGAATGACCTGAACTAGACACCAGCTTCCCCTCAGCATAGCCCAAACTATATGAGGTATTCAGGAGAGCAGGAAAGTGCTAAATTGCTTCAGCTGCTAGTTGCTGCTGGGAGATCACTTGGATACAAGGCAGGGTGGGCAGTTGCACATATCTGGTACAGAGGCTCCACGACAATTTGTAGTAAAATCCCTGTCTCTTGTGTTCTTTGAGGAAAGTTTAGCACAGGGTAAAGACAATTTGGAAGTAAGGCCCGTTCACTCCTTTTCAAGATCTGTTTTTCAGGATCAGCTTCTGTTTTGTCCTGTTTGGTGGCATATAGATGCATACTCTCTCTGAACACTGACATGCACGCTCTTAAATATACACACAGGTTCATGTGGCAGAACTTCCTAAAAGACAATGTTCAAACTGCAGCAAACCTAACTATAAAGGCTTGTAGGAGAGCAACTTTATTTCTTGATCTGGGTTAACTCACTGCCCAAAGCATTATTTTTATTATTTCTTTAAAAACCTGGGCTAGCTTCAAGCCCTGTGTCCCACAAGCTTTGAGGCTTTCCTCTATCTTACCTCAACTTCCTTCTATAAAAAGGGAACCTGCCAACACCCAGCTACAGCATGTAAGCAGTTCTCAATTGCTCCTTCCACAGGGTTCCTACAGATCACAGCTTCTCTATATCCTGCTCTGAACTCTATTCTAGCCAGCCCATGCTGCACCCAGCATGTCCTAAGCTGTTGCAGCAGTCCTCCTGTTTCTCTGCTGTAAAACTTCTTCAACTTTTCTGCTTTCTGACAGTTTGCCCTTGCTATGATTCCTGCCTTCTCAGAGTACAGTGTCATAGCCTGCCAAAGATGGTGTGCCAAGAAAGGGGAACACATCTGCTGGTACATCCTGGCTAGGTCAGAAGAAAGAGAATTGATTTACTGAGATTTATTTTTGGAGATTCTACCTTTCCTTCATCCAATATAATGAAATAAACAAGTGAAATAATCCCTAAACTGACTATTTTGTCTCCTGTGCTTGAACCCATAGCACACCTTCTCAGTTCTTCCTGATATATGTTAAAATCACACTAACTAAAAAAATCTAAGGCACTTTGGAATTGAATTAGTTTTAACTCTAAATGGTTAACAAAACACAGTTGAATTTTCAAGAGCTAAGTTGGATCTTTAGTTAGGAATAAGACTTAACTAATCTATAGTCAGGAGCAAGACTCAGTGTTTCGAATAGAAAACTTCACCCAAGCAGACTTTTTTTTCCACCAACAGTTAGATCAGGTCCTAATACTCTAGAAAATGCCACCCTTTGGTTTTGTAAAGCGTTAAAGACTTGGTGGTTTCTTTATATGGAGCTTATATCAGCTGAATAAAAGGCAGCTGGGGTTTGTATGGTAATAAGAGTTAGAATGCATTGCCAGGGATAGGAAAATGAACACAATAAATTATAAAACCAAATAAAATTGTCAAGATGCATTTTTGAAAACTCAATGATTTTTCAGAAAGATTTTCTATAGCTTTCACAATGATTAGATGTGACTAAACAACTGGCAGAAAATGAAAGTGCTAATTGTGAGTGTCTGGGCAGCTACACAAATTAACAATAAATTTGTGTTCACTGAATGGGAAAGAAATACAAAGATTGTCCTGATGGGAGAATGAAATCTCACTGCACAGTACAAAACTGCGGGTTAGGGAGCGTGTTCCCAGAGTTAGAGGAAAAACCTTGCTTAAGCAGCAGTAGAGCAGAATCCCAGAAAACCATTGCCAAACTTTATGTCGGAGCCTCATATTTTAGCTAGTTTTTATTTTTATCACTTATTACTTTTTTAAGCACTACCTACAGTTATGCAAAAGCGATCACTGTGTGGATAGAACTTTTACAGCCTGTTGTATTTCCAGTTTTGTTTTGAGTGATCCCTTTGAGTCAGAAGACACACAGTGCTGCTATCAATTTCTTTCTCCTGCATCTGTGCTTCTGCAGCTTCTCAGCAAAGCTGGTTACACTGATTCTAGACATGGCCAGCCCCAGAGGCCTCTAAGACGACATAAGCAGAGAATGTCCAAGAAATTGGTGCCTGGGTACACATCAGCAACAGGAGGGGGAGGGCGTGCTGGAGGGTGCGCAGCTCCCTGTTCTGATAAGCTGTTCCGAGCCAAAGATCAAACGATGGCCACGTCTGCAGGGAAGGAGAAGTTACTCCCCAAACGACCCCCAAGCCCAAAGGCTCACACACTGCTCATTAGCCTGACGAGTTTGGGTGCCCGCCCAAAGGAGGGACAAGGATGGTAAAAGGGCACCAACTGAAGCCCCGGGTGCGCAAGCCCGCTGGAACTGGACCCCTCGGCTGACTGGACCAACGCTGGACCCAGGACCGGTGAAATCTTTCTCTCTTCCTTTTTCTCTCTCTGTCTTCTTCTCTCTTCCTTTTCCACAATCCCTAACACCTCATCCCTTTAAGACACAAAGCGTTGACCAAGTCTGGGACTAAGAGTGGATCCAGCCACCCCTTGGCCTTTCTCTGAGGAGGAGCCTGGAAAGCAAGGGGGTCTGCTCTGAACCTCATCACTCGACGGGAGGGATCTCCTTATTGCCTGAATTGATGTATATGGTTACCACGGGTTACAGGGTTTACAGAAGTAGTCTCATGCCAGTTCCTGTTGTGAGAAACCCCTCACCTACTATCACACCTCCCCAGTTCAGTTTGCTTCTGTCATGAATAAAATCTTTAATTGATCGTTTGGTGTCGGTTCACCTTAATTTAGCCCAAGGGAATTTCGAATTAAACGGGACTCCCTGGTCTGTCCAGTCTGGGTCGTGACAACTATTTTGTAAATTAATAACTACTGTGTCTTAATTCACCTAATACCCAGTATCTTGACTATTGATAGCAATGAGATGAATGGCATCTCTTGAAATATGGCTCCAGGATAGTGAAAAATCATATAACATTTCTTAGAAATTATTTTCCATTGAGCTATCACAGAGGAAGGATATAAGCGAGCATCTAACTAATGAGGCTTTTGTCACAGTTCTTGTGGAGATTCCTAAATCCTGACCATTTTTTATTCCATTGTCTGAAGCAATTACTGATTTCTGAACATGTGATACTGCAGCTTGTGGCCTTGCTGTATCTATTCCAATTGACTGTGTGACTGATCCCTCACCAAACAATTTTCAGAGGCAGAAACAAATTGACAGTGGAACTACTTACATGGAGTAACACTGCTTTGGGTACATTTTTGAGGATGAATTTTTGAATACATCCACTCCTTCAGATTTCTGCCAGTAAGGTTTAAGATGGCTTTAAGGTGGCCTCCAAGAAAGCAAGCTCATAGATAGTTGAAATGGGTAGGATATACTATGTGTGGAATTGCAAGGTGTATAAAAAAATGACCTATGCTGAAGGTGGTTATTCTAAAGTCCTTAGAGGGATGCTCTTATAGCTCATGGATGCACATATTTCATTGCCAGTTGATACACATATCTGAGAATAATTAAAAGATCCCTTCATGAGTAAGACAAGGACAAGGTTCATAGGCAAATTCATAAAACACAGACCAAAATTGTCCTAGTTATTTCTAGGAACTTAAATAGTTTTGTTAAGTTCAGATTCTGGTTGAAAGACTCTCCTTTTCTAGTCAATGGAAACCACCTGAGAAGGATTTGGCTCACAGAAGGGCCAAATCATCTTCTGGAGATAATTGATTCACTTTTCACTGGAGGTGTCTTATTCTGTCAATTATAGAAGAAGTCCAGAGCAGCTGGGTTCCTGGGAACCTCAATTAAATACCTAAAATTTGTCAGAGTAAAATGGCTCCAGGAAAATGGTTCCAAAAACTTCAAATGCACCAGGCTCTGCTGTAATTCAGTTAACAGACTTTCAAATTAGTTCGAAAATGTGATCAAAGCATCACATTAAGGCACTATTAAGAGGAATACACTTTGATCATGACTAATGAGGTGCAAAAGCAGAAAAAAAGACAAAACTTCAGTGGAATAAAAAGATAATTAAATGCAAGGACTCATCTGCCTCCATACCATCTTATTGACAGGGCAGAGGTTAATATTAGTGCATATTTAGGCAGACGTTATTATCTAATTCTCTAACCAGTTCTTTTCATAAAAGGCGAGCCTACTTTTCCTGAGAGTAAAAAAGATCTAACATCTTTTTTAGGTAGGTAATAAAATGGATGGCTTAAATGTATTTTTTTCCAAACCATTTCAGGACTCAAGTACCAAGTCTAAATTCCAGGGTTTGGAAAAACTGGTGAGTATTTACTGATTCAAGAAAGGACTAGCACCAACAGAATACCCATTGATTAAGCTTTGTATCTTTCTGTGAGAGATGAAATAAGTACCCCATTTATTGAGAGAAAGCCAGGAAAACATGGGTTAAATGTTTTTCCTTCTGAAAGAAATAATACTTTTAAATTTTGGGTCTATCATTCATTTGCCAAATAACACAGTGCCTCTGGTTTATTGATAAGAAATCTGATATTGGTGTAGTTTGTATTACAAAGGAGTATAACCATGCTACCGGACATCAAGGATGAGGCCTCCGTGCTCTGATGAACTAGCGCAATAAATATATGTGATAATAAAGTTAGATTTAAAGGGAATTTAAAAGCTGTTAATTTATCACCATTTATCTTCAGCTTTTATTGATCTGAAAAAGGCTGTGCTACCAAAAAAACAAATGCCTTATAAATGATGTTGAATCAACAGCTCTGAAGTATTGTCACAACTGTTGGTAGTATGAAAAATAATAACTATAACACAAATCATACTCAAGGTCTTAGGTGAAATTTCAGCCCAGCAGAACTTTACCAGCAGCAGCTGGTGGTGATACACATTTTTTGTAAGCAGTATAACAAATTTTGTACTCCATTTCCCTACCATCAGCTACATCTAGTAGCAACAATGATGTATAAATAATATATTATACAATAAATAGTAAATAATTATGTAGTATAAGTATAGTATGTACTTGAGTAGGTATAGTATAGTACACTTTAGTATAATACAGTGTATAGTATAAATATACTATGTAATTATCTTATATTTATACCATGTAATTATACTATTTAGTTATATAGTGTGTAATTTGTAGTATATACATTATTATATATTATTAATAAGATTTTATAATAACATGTATTATAAAAGCCAGATTCACTAATATTTATGTGACCTTTTAGTAATATGCAAGTGGTAATCTAAATGATGTGGAGTCTGTAGCCTGAATATGATACAGGATTTTACTGACCACTTCTTTATTGAATAAAAATATTCATATTTTTAAAATCCAAAGATCTGGAGAAAACCTGTCCCTTTCATCTTGTGAGCATTAAAGCTATGAAAAAAATGTAAATTTTTCAAGTCTGTTGCATAGGTAGAATTCGATTTATACATTCTGAGAATGTCATCCAAGGCATTATGTTTTTCTACCTTTTCTCATTGATGAGTGGTGGATTGTACCATGAAATAAAAGATAACAAGCCCAAACATGCTTAATAAATGGAAGCGCTTTTAAAGTGTGAATTAGAACTACCCTGTGGAACTTATTGCCAGAATATCACTGGTCCTAAAAGTTTATCAAGGATTATTTGGGGTTGGACAAGATGGCCTCCAGAGGTCCCTTCCAGCTTCAACCATTCTGTGATCCTGTGGTTTAAATGATTAAGTTTAAATAGCAAGAAAAGTAGTACAGTCATAAATTCACAAGAATTTGTAAAAGATACACTGGAGGGGAAAAAACCCACCTGCATTAAGCAAATTTCCACAGAGAAAGTAGAAAGAAATATTCCCCAGAGAATTATTATTTTGTTAAGCTTGCACTTTAAATCTTTGTTCAAAGAACACCAAATCCCTGCTTTAATATGTACTCTAAAATGTATTAAGATAGCAGTCAGTTCTGATATGAATTTGCAGGACATAGACTCCAGCTACAGTGGAGAATTTACTTATGAAATGTTACTGGGTTATGTGTTATATTATTTTAGCTAGGCATTTCCTTTCTTTTCAGTTACCTAGTTTTAATTTCCTATTTTTTTAACTGTAAGTTTTTTTAAATACTAGATATGATAGTGTGTTACTCTACCTCTTCTTGATATTAAATTAAGTTGATGGACTTTTTGATCCAGAAGTTTAATTTTAGTATAGTAAAAACTCAAGATCTATGCTATGTGTTCATTCATTACACCTGTATGTTATCTCATTCAAAGAAATCCCTTATTGTTGGAAACTCAAGGTCATCAAATGTAAAAAGAGGACATGCTTGTACATGTAAAATGGGTAATTTAAAATGCCCAAATCAGTGAATTAAGAATATGATAACAAGTTCCAAACCATTGAAAGACAGCATTTTTCTTTACTATATGTCCTCAGGGAAGTGTGCAAATTATGCAAATACTGAACAGGAAAGGGAACATTTGTAAAGAGTGAGCAAAGAGTCAGATCTCACTCAACTATCCAAAGTTTTTGCTTAGTGTTTATGTGAATGTATTTACAAGTATACCTATGCAATCGTAATTCTCCACCAGCACAGAAATATTTCAGAAAGAAAAACGGGGACGAAAGTTTGAAAATTTTTTGCTCCTTAACATTCTGACAAAGGAATCACTTTCTAACTGTTTTGTTATACTTAAGAAGATGCAAGTATTTGATTATAAAGACTGCATTCAATATTTTAAAATTATGACATACAAAAGCACAATTTAATTAATGGTAGGTAATTTTTTTGTATCTATTTATATCTGTATGCCTTTAGCATGCATCCTTCTCTGAGCATAAGAAAAATTAAAAATTTCCTTCAGAGGCAGCAAGTGTTGGGAAAGCATAAGTGATATTCATGGACAAAGACATGGGTCCTGGAACACTACCTGTTATGTGAACCTGAGCAATGTGTTAGTCTGATATAAACACTTAAAACTAATACCTGGTAAATTTAAGAGTGTTGTAAGCTACTCTGTGCTATTATTAAATATTGATGTTTTGTATATACATGCGTCTTACGGCATAAATTGCAGAGCAGATGTTTCTCTTTGTACCAGGCAAATGACAGTTTTCAAGCTAAGAAAAGCTTTGGCTGGGAGATACTTTATTAAGCTGCATTTCATTGCCATATTTTAAGCAGAAGAGAAAGTAACAACAATCCAACTATGAGAACATGATAATGGAAGATTTAATAGCTAGATGCTCCTGTAGGTAACTGTATGGAACCATTAGCGTGCTTCTCGGTATTGAGAGAGGCCCATCACATCTTCCACTTCCCTTTTCTCCTGCATCTCAAAGAAAGGGTGATATACCCAGACTTGTGATGCTTTCTGGCTTTTGTTAACAAAGAGGTTCTTCAGGCTGGAGGCTGATGATACCCTTATATTTGTTTTCACTCTCTTTGAAGAGTCTTTGGATGTTGAGTTATTCTCACTTTTAAGCAGAGATTGGAAACTTTCTGAAATCTAAGTTGGACTGTATCTTTTGATTTACCTCTTAATTGCTTCTGTATTAGTTGTATTAGGTTCTCTTCATTCCCCAGTATTCCCTTTGGTTACCCTAGGTAGTAAGTTGTTCTCATCCTTTTATACGGGCTCCAACAGCTTTTACAATTCTAAAATGTACACCTTTAGTCCTGAAACTGTCTCTGTTTTAAGCTGCTTTAATTATCAAAAGGAAAAGAAAGATTATTTATTGAAATGCTGGGCTTTTTGGTGGCTTTTTGGTAAGGCAAGAAATAAAACATCAGTAATACTGAATTAAGTGACTAAAGCAGCAGCTTGTTCTTATGCCAAATTATCAATTAATTCCTTACTTCTTATTAAAATGTGTTGTGGAGCAGATTTTTTTAAAAAGCAAACAGGTAGATACCAATGAATATTTGTTTATAATGCTGATCAACATGTCTAATAACCTTTCTTAGCATTTTCATGAGCAGCTGTGTTTTTCCGTATTTCTAAATTAATAAATTGATCTTTGGCCACAGAGTTTATGATTGACAGATGGTGGCTGCGCAATATATTTTGGAACAAATGCAGCTGACAGACTGTAGGTGGGTAGTACATGTAGCGGGCCAATCTCAGTGTTCTGTCCACATATGAATAGCACGGTGTATAAGGTAATTCATTTGTTTGTTTCCTATAATTGAAAATAAAATTAAATACTCTCAGTGTGAGTACAGAATTTTTTAAAAGAGGACCAGTTCTTCAGATGGTGCAAACTGTGTTCATGTGACTGATCAATCATGGAGCTAATAGAAATATGTTGATTTAGATCAACTGAGGATGTGAACACTAGTGCATATATCAGGAGTCACAGAAAGATATAAAGAAACTCCACTGCAATTTGTAAAGGTTTAGCATTTTGTCTTCTCCATACAGAATGAAAAAACTTTGCTATTTTCCATTGGTTTTATCCATCAGCTAGCAAAATGGTATCTCAGTCTCTGACTAGACTCTGCAAGATGCTCTCATAACATGAATAAATAATCTGTATTTTATTGCAAGAGCACCAGCAGGCCATCAGAAAGGTAAAAATGTTCTGTACAGCATTTAAAGCTTTATTGAAAAGAAAAATAAAAATGGACGTGAAGAGAAGGTGTTTGGGCATAATAGTTATGAAAAGCCTATTGATAAAATCTTAGAATTAGGTAAACATTACCCAATGAGATGCTTCAAATGGAGTGATTATAAGCACTGCACATCAGAACCTACAGTTAGTATTGTGTGTACTACACTTAGTAGTAGACAGACCTGTTTAATGAGGCTATGGGACAAAAGTTTTCTCCTGCAACAAAAGCAGAGTTAAAAATGGCTCTGATGATTTTTTTCCTCAGCACACCCAAAGGGTTGCCCCTGAGAGAAATCATTTTTTGGAACACTTCGGTTCTTTGAAAGGTCAAATATAAATCTTGCAAGATCTTAAAAACTTTGTGTCACGTTTAGTTCCAGGATGATGACATTTCATCTTATTAAGGGAATTGCTTTAAAAAAAGAAAATGCTTTGCCTAGAATACTTTCAGACTCTCAGACTTTTTCAGACAGAAAGCTTTCAGACTTTAACAAGACCTTTCTCTGCCTGTGGTCCTGTTTAGCAAAAAAAAAAAAAAAAAAAAAAAAAAAAAAAAAAAAAAAAAAAAAAAAAAAAAGTTGCTGAGGAAATACTGACAGAGCACCATGAAGAAAGATGCATTGCCTCTAGCACTCATTGAAATAATTAGAGGAATGAGATGGTTTTCGCTCTACCTGCACAGGACACAAACTTTTTAAATATTGACACTGTTGCTTGGGGAAACATGAATTTGACAGCTCGAACCAGAGATACTCAAACTAATTAACTATTTCCATATAAGAACTGCAAAGGGAGGTCTGTTACAAAACTCTATGTTATAATCATATTATATTTTACCTAATTAATGATTAAGTAGAAGCTCAGGGCCAATTTCATTTCTAATTATTCACTTGTTTGCTTCTTGAGTTGAACTGCTGGTACTGTTGTATTCAAGGATTTCTCTAGGTATAACCAACAGGATACAGGGTATTCAGGTTAAGCCATTTTCTGTACAAGCAAGTTGTCCTGTTTTAACTCTGTCCAAAATACTACGAGCGTAAAGTGCCTTATAAGAGGAGAAGCTCAAAATTAAATCAGTTTTTTACCAGCTTACATTAAATTTGGATTTTATTTTTTTGTTTCTTTTCTTCCTCAGCTAGACATGCCAATGTCCTTAATGCTCTCAGTTCACATGAGCATCAATGTTACCAGGAATAATATCTTTCCAAAGCAAGAAAGTTGTTGATCTTTTTTTAAACATATATTGGAGGACAAAAAAATCCATGGATACTTTTCCAGATGGCATAAAGCCAGGTGAAAAAATGAAGATATGGTCCCAAGAATAGTTCTACTTGTAATATATGTATGTCTTCTTCCCTAGTGTAAGTAGAAGAACCACACTAACATATTAACATGGATTTTTTTCCCATAATACACCCTATACTTACAGATCAATGGTATTCAGCTATCCCTGGCTAGATCTCATCTCACTATCAATAGTGATGTCTACTGTTTGAGCTTGCTGATTGCTTGCAGCTACTGTCCTTCCATCAGTAGTTAGTTTACAATGGATTACTGGACAACATATTGGATACAATATCTGGACAAGGAACACAGTTTCCTAATGGCTATCAGCAAGCAATATTCTGATGGAAGAATAAATTAAAATGTATTGACACTTAGGTAGATTTTTTAAAATTCTGAGAGTTTAGTAACAAGATCTATAGTTAAGAAATATTTGGTAAGACACCATAGTTCTGTTTTATTGCATTCTATTGCACATAACAAAGGGTTTTAAACAGGTTAGAATGAAACTGGTTTTCATGCATTTTCAGAATATACTGTGTGTGCTTTGGGGGGATTGTGAGTTATCTGTACATAAAGCATGTAGATGTAGGAAAGGTCACTCACAGCTAAGCTAAAATTTATATTAGCAATATGGTGCTTTAAATCATAGGTTAGCTTGAAAAAAATGATATATTCAGTTCTGCTTCTGAGCAGGAGCCAAAACCAAAGGATTTTTTCACATATCCCAACAGAAGGCTTCATTGTAGTCAAAGATGAGTAAAGTTTTAGAGAAAACAGGGACAGAATTTAAGGGGATTCTAATTTATACAAATTTGATTCCTTAGATACAAACACCAGAAATGTGCTTATTCCCTCATAATTCTCATCCTAATCAAATTACAGACTACCTGTCTGTAACAGGGTTGTTGTGATGGGTTGACCCTGGCTAAACACCAGTTGCCCACCAAAGCCGTTCTATCACTCCCCCATCCTCAGCTGGACAGGGGAGAGAAAAATATAACAAAAAAGCTTGTGGGTCGAGATAAGGACAGGAGAGATCATTCACCAATTACCGTCATGGGCAAAACAGACTCAATTTGGGAAAATTAACTCAATTTATTACAAATCAACCAGAGCAAGGTAATGAGAAATAAAACAAAATCTCAGAACACCTTCCCACCACCCCTCCCTTCTTCCCGGGTACAACTTCACTCACAGATTTTACCACCAAGCCCCCCCAGCGGCACAGGGGGACAGGGATGGGGTTTATGGTCATCACACGTTATTTTCTGCCGCTTCACCTCCTCAGGACGAGGGCTGATCACACTCTTCCCCTGCTCCAGCGTGGGGTCCCACCCATGGGAGACAGTCCCACACGAACTTCTTCAACGTGGGTCCTTCCCACGGGCTGCAGTTCTTCATGAACTGCTCCAGTGTGGGTCCTTTCCACGGGGTGCAGTCCTTCAGGAGCACACTGCTCCAGCGCGGGTCCCCCACAGGGTCACAAGTCCTGCCAGAAAACCTGCTCCAGAGTGGGCTTCTCTCTCCACAGATCCGCAGGTCCTGCCAGGAGCCTGCTCCAGCGCGGGCTTCCCACGGGGTCACAGCCTCCTTCGGGAACCCACCTGCTCTGGCGTGGGGTCCTCCGCGGGCTTCAGGTGGAGATCTGCTCCACCGTGGACCTCCCTGGACTGCAGGGGGACAGCCTGCCTCACCAGGGTCTTCACCACGGGCTGCAGGGGAATCTTCGCTCCGGCGCCTGGAGCATCTCCTCCCCCTCCTTCTGCACTGACCTTGGTGTCCGCAGGCTTGTTTCTCTTACATGTTCTCACTCCTCACTCCGGTGGCTGCTTCTCCCTGTCCCAACTTTTTTTCCTTCCTAAAAATGTTATCGCAGAGGCGTTACCACTATCACTGATTGGCTCGGCCTTGGCCGGCGGCGGGTCCATCTCAGAGCCGGCTGGTACGGGCTCGCTCTCTCTCGAACACAGGGGAAGCTTCCAGCAGCTTCTTACAGAAGCCACCCCTGTAACCCCCCCCTACTACCAAAACCTTGCCACACAAAACCAATACAGTTGTCTGCCTCACAAAGTCCAAAAGCTCTAGGTTAATTAGCCCTATTCAGCTGCCCCATGCAACCAGTGCATGATTTAAGAGGAAGAAGGTAGTTTGCTCCTGTAAGAACCTGGGTGAAATAAGGGCTGGCAGACTATGATTTGAAGGTGGAACTGAGCCAGTTGTTTTGAATACAATGATCAAATGAGTGGTAAATTGCTGAAGATGGTTTTGGTCTTGACTTCTTACAATAGGTTTGGGGTTGTGGATGCTGAAGGGTCAGGGAAAGGTAGCAGCTATGAAGAGAAACTTTGTGGAGAGGTGTTGAAGAAGCAGAAGAAAAAATGCTGTTTGGAAGCTGCAAGCAGGACACGGCTGTGAAAGGGAATGTGGTCACCAAGATACATGCAAGAAAATGTGGCAGATTGATAAGAATAATAGCCAGGCAGAAACTTTGCAGAATGCAGAAATCATAAAATTGGTGGTAACATCAGTGTCTTCAATATTGGGAAAGTGCTAAAAGCTGCTGGCAGAAGGGCAAAGGGCAGGAGAAACATACCTTTTCTAGCACTCAGAGCAGGGTAGGAAGCAGAAGTGGGAAGATGAGCACTTCTAAATCAGCATGTAGAGAAAATGAAGCAAGGGTGGAAGAGAATGGTAACAAACTTTCCCTTCACTTAAGTTCATTTTGAAAGCAGACTTGTGCAGTGTGACAGAAAATACTTGACAGCAAAGGAGGAAATACAAAAAAGAAAAAAAAAGTCAGTCAGGAATTGGCAGGGAAAATGGGCTCTGAATTTGTAAAGACATCTTTCAAGGGTGCCAACTCGTTTAACTACAGAAAGAACTTGAGAGGTGTGTTTTGTAATTAACAGGGATGAGATGGAATTGGCTTCTGTAGATGAGAACTGAAGGGAGACCCCAAAGTAAGGTGCTAGCTGGAATCTGTCTTACTGTGCCAGGTGGGTACATTGAGAGGTGACTGTTATTAAACTCTGCCTCTGGTTAGCTGATGTGTGAGATGAACTCTGAGATACCGGCCAAGTAAGGGAGCAGCTGAGGGGGCTGAAAACCATCTGGCAAAGAATGAGGGAAGAAATGTGTTTTGTATTACAGGACTTGGCTTATTTTTTGAAAAACACTTTAAGAGGGTTGTGTATAATAGCTAGGTGGATTCTCTGTGGGTTGTGAGGTCTCAAGACCAGCTGTTCGGTTAATTGTCTTACTTCACTACTGTGGTGAACTTGAGAGAGAGAAAACCAGGCAGTAAACGGCTTGTGGGTGGTTGGAGGAGGAGGATGAAAATCACTAGACGCATTTTGCATACAATCTGTCTGGAACTCATCATATGCCATGAGGTATACTTCTGCCGTATGGTGTTCTGAGAGATGTGGCTGCCCTACACAATGAAAAAATTGAAAAACGCCCCCATTTGAAATCATTTGTAGTGAACAATGTCTCAGTATGCGTCTGTATGCCCCAGAGCGCAATCTAACAGCAGTAAGTAATGGGTACACTATTTACTGTGATGAAGATTAATGTCAACGTTTTATCTTTTTTCTCTGATAATTCATTCCAGATAAAAACTTGTGATTCACTTCTCCTTTGGTACAAATAGGTCAAAGCCATCATGTAATTGGCTGAGTTCATCAAGTTCACCACTTACATAAACCAAATTGGCATGATTTCTTCCTTCTTTCTGTCAAATACAAAATGTCCAAGAAATATGGCTGAAAGCAATTATATTAATGGCAAAATATGTTTTAAAATTGCTTAGTTGTTCCAATTTTGAAGGTAATTCAATATTTTTTTAAAAGCACTGAAGTTTTAAAAGATGAAATAATCTTTGGCAAATATCTCTCGACTCTTGACTTGACCACCTGCAATGACCCCAGCATTCAAAAGAACCTTTGTGATGCAGCAGCAAAATATCATGATTGATCCTTTCCTTTGGAGATGTATTGAATAGAAACTTAGGCCTAGAGAACAAGCAGGACACAGCTTGTTTTTGTATTGAGCTTAAAAATGAAATTACCATGGCAATTCTCTGGGATATGATGCAGATAGATATGCGTGACTTGCTACCTTTACAGATATGTGAGCTTACTTAGTTCTTGAGATGTCTCTCTGTAGAGGCAAGCATGGATGTATCTGTCTCAGTGAATAGGTGTTATGCAAATATTAAGTATTTTCAGTAATGGCTTATTTTGTCTCTAGAAAGGATGCTGTTAGGAAGAGAAAAATATTGAGTGGGGCACTGAATGAAAAGGCTGTTATTTGAAAAAGTGCTTGCCTGAAAGTTGATAAAGCTAGAAAGGGGAGAAAAGCCAGGGCCTTGCTGTCACATACATAGATAGCGAGAGGTGAGAGAAGCTACCTACAAACAGATGAGTGAGAAGAAACTAGAAGGATGAGGTTGGGAGTAATTACGAGCTCTATGATGAACTTCTTTAAGCACAAATGGGGAAGGGATGCACACTTGCAGAACAGTAAACTCCAATGTTGTAACTGTACCTGGTGGGAAGGAGACTGTATCTGTTCAGGAGGACTCAGGTATTTTTTTCCTTAAAGGAAAGACAATGTTTTTGGACAGCTAAGCAAAGAAAGCCAACAATCGTATTAGTTTTAACAATGTGTTTCTAAAAGTGTATGTATTTGAGAATAGCTTAATAGAAGGCAATTAGTTGAGCTGAATCGTTTGTGAGATTTTGTTAATAACATGCTTCATGTTGAGAAGGGGAGAGGAAATACAAGGTTTTGGAGCATGTGAGTAAGTTGTTAAAGTTCACTTTTATGCTAAAGAAAAAAAAAGAGATTAAAGTCTGTATCTAAAATTAATGGCTTTTCAGAGCCAAATCTCTAGCAGAGATCTAATGGTAGTTATACAGCTAGACATGAAAGGAAAGGGCTAGCATTTCACGGAAATATACAGGATGACCACTGGCATTTGAGGAGTGGTAATTATCCTGAGTTCTGCTGGATAGAGTAGCTGTGGAATGAACCTCTGCTAATGAGTTGAAGTTACCCATTTTACCTGAATACTACTTTTACGCAACTTTATGCCTTGTTTAGAAGTCTGCCCCTTCCCTATTACACTCCTATATATCTAATATTTGACTTGTAGTGCTATACATTGGAGTCATCAATAAAGTGAGTAAATAAATAGCTAGCATTTGGAGTAAGGTAATTTATTTATTTTGACCAAATGTCTTGTGTGATCTCCGTGCTCATTGTTGCTCTACAAATTCCAGCCCACATTTAGGGGTAAGCTGTTCTGTAACTGCCGATCTGCAGACTCAGCCTGCAATCACGCCATGACTGGTTTTTTTCCTTCCCTTCTTCCTTATCAGCTAGCACAAAGAGTCTGCAAGGCATACTGATCTTATGAATATATATGCCTGAGGATAACTTGAAAAATATCTGAAAAGTGTTTCAACAAAATTGATCATTATGAGAGAACTTGCCCTCGACTTCCACTTTTTTTTACTATAATGGCTTCAATGAGAAAAATGGTTGTTTAAAATGTCAAAGAAAAAAAACGTGACTGCACAAAGGGAAGGAGTTTGTTGGGTACAAAAGTACTACTTTACGAAGTTCTATTCAAAATGAAGTTGAATATTAAGGAATGCAAGGAAGATTATATAGAACAGAAGGATTTGTCACTTTAAATCGAATACTCACTGGACAACTTCTAAAGAAAAGCAACTTGACGGACAATTTTTAAAAAGAAAAAATGCTTGTGTATTCTAATATTAGTAGCATATTAGAATATTTTCTTTTCACTAGAAAACAAGTAGCTGTGAAGTTGAGAGAGATAACAGCTGGCATGGGAATCGGTAGCCTTTTTATCACAACATACAAATGCATGAAATAAGCATTTAACTTGGGTTCAGCTGGTTAATGGCTCCTTGTATAATGTGTGAATGAATATACCTAAAGGGTCACAAACCCCAGGAAATTCCCCAAATGCTGAATAGTGAGAGGGAAAATCATGTCTGTTTTTCAAGAAAACCTGTTTTGTTGTTGTTTCTTAATGTTAGGAAAAGTTCTATCATATGGGATGAACAGCTTGGGTATGCTACTCCTGCTTCTGGTCCTGCCAATAGACTGAAGTTCACCATGGTCTCTCAAAAAGACTGAGATCAGGGATCCCTGTCACTTAAATCTTTACAACTGAACATCCCTGTTGGATCCAATAAACAAATGGTAGGGATAAGATGATACTGATCATCAGAACAAGCAACAATGCAAATCATTACTGGTGCAATTTCACTACTTGTTTATCCAGCTAAGTACAAGCACTGGTTGATTGTCACTCACTTACTGTAATTAAATTAATACGACCCATGCAGTATTTTTATAGTTACTGAGTGTTTTCAGATGTGGACACCTCCACTTTTCTTGACAGTCTTTGGGAATTATTACTTCAATAAGAAGTATTGAAAAAGATTTGTTCTTGACAGCTATGTTAGTGGTCAAACGTTAACTGAAGTCTGTGGAAAGATTTCATTAACTTTATGATGTTTTGAACCAGCCCTGAGAGTATCTGTGCTATCCCTTCGCATGTTGCTGACTTCTCAAATCAGGAACCAAACAAGACATTTGTACTGCGGGTACCAACATGTCATGAATGGGCGTATCTGAAATAAATGCCTCCGGTGTCACACAACTAAACAGTTAGCTTGATGATCATCGTCTGCTTTGCAGCTCAGCTACCTTTTACAGGTGACAGAGAAGACACCCTATTGGCATACTTAGCAAGTGCCCAGCTCCTCTCTGTGCTTCACTCCTCCCTGTTCATGAATATCCTTTCCTTAGACATCTTACTCAGCTTGTGGACTGAGCATGAAATCTCAGTGCTAAACTTGACACTGACGCATGACCCTAGACACTGCAAAGGGTAATTACTTCTGAGAATTATCCCAAGTGCCTTGTACAGTGATCAAACAGGAATACTGTGCTAGTACTGTAAATTGAGCAAAGGCCTCCTGAGTCTGAGTCTTAACTGCAAGAATTTTTCTGTTGATGCAGGGAACTTTCTGCCCTTGAACATATAACTGATGGTTTTATGACATTTTTCACTTAATCAAAACCTATCTGTCACTGGAGTTTTTTAATCATAAAGATCAAAAGCTTTTCATATGCCTTCTATCATTATTGCAGGCTTTAACAGTGAATGTATTATTGAATGTGTGTAGCTTACAGAATGAAATATGAACCAGAAATAATATTTGACTTAATTCTTTGTATATTTCCGAATAAAACAACAAATTGTAGATCCGTTATAGAAGGACTACAGAGCAGCCCTAAATATAAAAGCCCCTGGAGAGAAACAAATTAGACAGACAGAGAGAAAGAGGAGAGGGGCAAACGCCCTGAAAATATACTCTGGCTCCATTATTAAAATGTTTGTATGTAATTACAGGAGGTACTATAGATGCATTTTTACACCTCATGAGCCAAAGTGGATGGCAGATACTTAAAATATTTCAAATTAGACACAGGGCACTGTTCTCCCTTCCTTGTGATGTTTGAATGTGTTGACATGAGGTCTAAATTACAGTCTCTGTTTAGGGATGGCTACATTTGAAATATGCTGGTTTATAAATCTCAAAGTGCAGTAACTTAATTAATCAGCATCTCTCTCTGCTTCTTACTCCGTTTCATCTTATTTCCTTCTCTATTTATATCCGTCTTATATAGCTGTTCTGGTTTGGTATTCGTGAAAACAAGAAGATAACCTGCCTTTTAGAAAATATGCTTAAGATGGGATATAATAGATCACATACCTGAAATGTTATTTTTCATTTCTTTGTGCATCAATGCATTTATTTTTTTATGACAGTAAATCACAGTACAAACTTTCATACAGTGATGCAAATTTTGAAGTAGACTGGAAGGACAGTAAATGAATGGTTTGCATGTTAAAGCATAGGCTCTGTAGCATACCAGGAATGATGAAGACTCATACCTCTTAGTTGTGTATTTCCACAATAGGGTTGGAGATGTTTCTCTCCTCTCTGCACCTGTAGACTCTCATCTCACATACTAAGCTAATTAGATGTATTACCCACAGTTTCAGAAAAGCTTGATTAGCTTTGGGAACACTGAGAAATGCCTCCGAATACCATCCACCTAGGTTCTGCTCACTGCTGCAGGTTTTTCTTCATGTACTCACAGTTCAGTTATTCAGAGCAGTGTCTGTTCACCATTCAAGAGGAGAGAATAGCTGCACCCCCATTTTCAATGGATTCACCAAGGAAATGAAAGACAGATTACTGTGGTACTCTAAGACAGCAGGTGTTTACCAATAGGATGGGAAATGCTGGATGACTAGTCAGGGCTACTTTGGGTACCAGAGCTGCAAAATGAAATTTGGGTGAGAAAGCACAGCTTGGAAGAGGCACCAGCATGCCTTGGAAATGTCTCCAGTGTTAGCTGCAGTGTCTCTGCTAAGAGTCCTTTCAATGAAGAGCAGCATGTACATCCTCCTTTCATGTAATAACCTAACAGATGGCAAATCAAAGACCTGTATGAAGGGGCAGATGGAGTTCTGGAGAGAAGAGGAGGGTCCCACAACACAAGAGATGTGGGAATGAAGTGGGAGAAACCAAGCAAGCAGGCAAGTGTCCTCGCTGTTAATGAAAATCCAGATTTCAAAGTGCAGTGGAATAGCCAATTTGGTTTAATCAACTGACTTACGTGCTGGGAGATGTGATGTTTTGCAGGCACGAATGGGAAGCTGTTTTGGCAGATCTGGTTGGTTACTGAGAACCTTTCAACTCTTTGTGAGAACTGTGTGCTCTGGGTTGTGTTTACAAATATTGTTTTTACCTCTGACTCTCTTTATGTACTACGTTACCATAGATGTCTAATTGAGTGGGGGGAGGGAAAGGGAGGGATGTAAGAGTTTGCTGGGCTGTTACGTGCTTTTGATCAAGCAGAACGTAACTTACTCCTTTGGCAAGTGGTTCTTCTGCAGAATTGCAGATAAATACCAGATGGGTACTTAATTTTTTGGCTCACATTGGGTTTTTTGAAATGTGTTGAAACATTTTTCTGAGAAGGACATGGTGCCATCCAGAATTTCTGTCAGCCTTGCCTCATTGATTTGACTGGATATGTGCCTACTTCAACATACCTCAGTTAGCTGTAGACTTACCCAGCACAATTTGTGGGTTTAACACCCATTTCTTTTTTCATTGAGAAAGTAAATAAGGAAGAAAATTCACCTTTTTAATGATCCAGGAAGGGTGATGAAAGTTAAGTAAACTGTTATGTAAACTGGAGGATGGAGTGCTCCTTCTTGCTCTTGATGCCATCACTTCATCGCTTTTCTGAAGGGTGATAAAGATGTAGGTATGGAAAATTGGTAGAGACTACTGCCTGAGTCTGAAAATGTCCCTTGGGGCTGTGGATACCTCGGTTAACTTAAGAAATTCTGAGCTTCCCGCTACTTCATTACTACCAGAAATTGTCCGAACCATTCCTATTGTGGCTTGTTACAGAAAATTTAATCAGGTGTACAGTATTCTTCCTATATATTATCACAGATACTCAATTTATGCCTCCCTCTAACTATGCAAATCCTAAATTAACACTTAAACTTTCAGAGTTCCCATGTTCCTGAGCTGGAGTCCTGGGAGCAGTAGTTCCTCCAGAGCTTTGCACCTGGCTTCACCACGGGAAGCCAGTGTCAGATGCTTCCTGTAATTTCCTCAAATACAGATATTGCAAACAGTTTAACAAATGATACCTATTATCCACTAATGCATAACTCTTGGTGGTGTTAGACTCAAATAACAATAAATCAGTTGCTTATGCCTTGTGCATTTTTCTTTTAGAGAGTTACATCTTTTGTCTTTGTTTCATTAAATGTCTGTATTATAGACGTAGTGTAAAACTGTTCTTTTCAAAACACTGTTGTTAATAATTTGATATCTCTCTAACGCACCAGCACTGTAAATCTTCTTTTGTCCAAAAATTTTGGAAAAATAGTAGTTTTGCATCAGTTTATAATGACATATTCTGACATCCTTAAGAGAAAATTATTAGTATTAAATTACTGGGGTTATAGCAAATGTCTGCATCACAGCAAGTGAAATTGGCTTTATTTTTTTTGTTTTGCTTTTGTTTCTGCTACTTAATGCAAGAGAGAATTGCTGCCCTTATAAGACTGACAAGTCCTATTGCAAAACTTGCTTAAGTAATTTTAATACCATATATCCTCTTATCTACCCTGTTCTCTTCTGGAAGTAGCAAGCTGGGAAATTAATAGGAAACAGCTAGTGTCAAAATCAGCTTAAGTTGTGTCTCTGCCCTCTGAAACTTGTGTCTCTGCCCCTGCTGGCTCAAATTAATTACTTTTCCCAGATGACAGTCTCTATTAATGAAGTTTTTTCCTCATGTGCAATGTATATGCTGAGCTAATTGCTTTCTAAAGAGGGGGAAATTCTTCTCTATTTCGTAATTGCTAAAATAAGCAATTGTGATCCCAGCCTAAGCCGTGTAGAGAGAGCTTAGTGAAAACTAAACTAAGGAGGGTAAAAGGGATACTCTTCAAGAATAGTGGTCTTCACGTATGGAACTGTTTGACAGTGACAGATATCACAGGAAGCAATTGAAAAAGCAGGGCTGGATAAAGCACTGATTGCATTATCTGTGTTAAGAAGTGAAGTGTTCCTCATGGGGTTTGCACGGAGTGCATGGGAAGTCTGAGCTTTCTGTCTATTCAGAAGGCTCCATAGGGAGAAACTGGCGTTGATCTGGGAATGAAGATATGATGTGTATGCTTTGTAAGTAAATAATATGAACCAGAGAAATGTCAGATCCCTATCAGACTAATCTGGTTGATGGAAATAACCTGGTGAAGACTCATCTACCTGTTAGCTCTTAACGGCCAAAAGGAACAAGGTCTGTCTTCATCTAGATGGCAAAAGCAAAAGGCTTACCAATATAGAGCAAAACTATATTGTAAGGCAGAAATTACTTCTAAACAGAGTTAACATACCTAATTTCAAACATACAGTTTGGGTGTTTGGATATTTAAGCTTGGCATATTTAAGCCCCCAATAAAACTACCCCCCCCCCCCATATTAAAAAGAATTTACTGTAATCAAGACTTGTATCATTATACCTTAAATACCTATCTCACAGCGTACAGCTCTGAGTTGGCTTCATGCTTTGCATAAAGTGAACAAATTATCTGAGGGCAAGATTTACAACAATCAGCATGTAAAGCAAAAAGAAAATAAATCCACAAGGACTATTGTTAAAAAAACCAGGAGCCACTGTTTTTATTGTGTTTGCTGAATCAGAAACTGAAACCTAGGGTACCTTCCCATGTGAAGACACGTTAGCCTTGAGAAAGCCACATCGTCCCCCCCCCACCCCCCCCCCCCCCTTTTTTTTTTTTTTAATTTAGTTTTGCTTTTCAAAGTTTAGTATGTTCAGCAGAGAGGAGTTGAGGCACCTGTTAATCCAGCGCACCAGGAAATCAGGAATGTGTTTTGCCTTGCGATGGGCATGAGGGAGTGAAAGAGTTTTGCCACATCTTGTTTTATACAGTCACTCACTGCACAAAAGGAGTCCTTTGTGACCAAGGTCAGTTTTTGAAGGGAAGGAACGGAGTCTGGTGGGATTTGTTCCAGTATGGTAGATTCACGTCTGGAGAATCCTGTAGGATGAGGTAGCTAAGATAACACGGGAAAATGTCTCATGTAAGTGGATCCCAACAAGGCATGGGAATATCAATACTGAAAAAGGTTTAGGAGCTTTGGTTTTGTACAATATGCAGTGCTACAGCAGTTGCAGAAACTGAAACTGCATTGCCCACAGATTAATTGGTAGAAGTAGTAAAAGTTTCTTAAGTTTTCTTCAAGGAACTAGGTTTATTTTTGGAACTATATTATCAAATACTGCCTCTATAGAAGTGTTAAAAGAGACATATTAAGCAGCAAGCAGGATTAGTACTCATTTCTGCATGGACTTTATCCATTTATAGCTAGCTTACTTTAAATAACATTTCCTGCTCTAGTGTATTCTGCTGGCACATCCACTATAAATTGCAAATAGAGGAGGAATAATGTAGCTTATGGTATCTTTAATAAACTTTAATGGCTAACAAAAGATAATGTTGTAAAACAATCTCATCACTTTCCAAGTGAAACTGATTTTCCCATCCGTGATCTCTAAATAGGACTTGGAATCCATAAAAATGATATAATGTTTAATCAGGTTCCAGTACAGAAATCTCTTGACTCTCCTTTGAGACTTTTTAAAATTACAGTATGTGCTCTCTTAATCAAGCTCCTTGTTGCTGAGAACAGAAATCATGTCCTCTTAGTAATGGATTTCTGTGCCCATTAAATGCAGGAAATGACAATGTACACTAATCTTACTGTACTGGTAGAGAGCATGTGACTTACTGTTTTTACTGTCTAGAATTCAAATTTTCCAAAAGAAATTGACTGTGTTATTCAGGCTTGTGGAATTCCTGTGCGAGGAATGCAACTAAACCTGCAAATCAATGTGATGGATGTAAAAAGCTCTAAAAGATACCTCAAGACTATTCGCTCTTTCAGCCACGGTGAAACTTTCTTCTTCCACTGCAAGCTCATTACATATAATTTAAAGCACCTCTCAAAGTACAGTAACAGTGAGTGACATCTAAAAACAGTTAGTTAGCAACAGTTTGAAAGAGTTTCCCAATTTGGACACAGTAGAGTGTTCAGTTTTCCTTCTGATATTCCAAAATCCATTAAACAGGAAAGATACCTTTCCTAGCCAGGTTATGACTGGCTGACAATCACATAGACCCTAAAGCTGTCATCACTTAATTACACCAGCTGAAACATCTTTAGGACCTGCCTTCTTATATCCTATTTCTTCTTCCCCCCTCCTCAGAATCCTATGTCTGGCCACCATCTCGTCGAATTGTGTGCTAATTGTTTTATACATCCAGCTGGAGAGTTGGTAATTATGAATAACAGGGAAAATACTACTTTTAATCTTTAGATGGAACAACCAATAGAATTTAAACTGTAACAAGAGAAACAGTTACTGAATAAAGGTTTTCTAATATTTCTCTTATTAGACCACATTATCAATAAAAATGGCTCATTCCTCTTGTAGGAAAATGTAACAGTGGCAGGAAAATGATGCTGTGAAATAAAGATGAAGTCCCATTGCTGCCTGACAACAAAATAATATGTTTCTCGCCAGCACAGGTGATTTTTAAATTTATGAATTCTATCTGTGCTCCAAACTTACCAGATTAGTATTAACACCTAGCTATAAGCACCACACACAGAGATACTGGATACATTTCATCCTATATGAATAGACCACCAAATTTCAAAAGAAAATCTTGTCATGTTGTATGTGTTTGGACCTGGCATAACAGTAACAGTATGTGTCAGCCAGCAGGAAAGAAAGCTTTAATAAGTTTTGGAATTAAAACTGAAGCATACAATATAAATTCAGCATTCTCTTCAAGAAAACATTAACATTTTATAGGTCTTTGGTCTTGTTCTCCATTTTCTCAATTTAGGCTCCAGGCAGTTCAGGATGTTCAATTTATACCAATTACATGTGATTGTCTTGTGTACTTTGTAATGCTTGGAAGAATCAGGGGATGTAATCATCTCTGTTTCTGAAGCAATAATGGGTTTCATTTCAAATGTGTTCATTATACACCGTGTACTTCGAAAGCTAGATAAATCTGATGACTTTTTTTGTTTATATCCAACTTACACGCTAGGACATACCTTGCCTGTTAACATTCTGGCTGTGGATTTCTGGCAACGTAAAAAACAAAGAAAAAAAAAAGGCGCTGACAGATTTTTCTTTTTTAAACTACCAGAGATACAACCCAGGCAATACAATACTCCATTTATCTGGGAGTCAATTCTGTTCATCCAACAAAAATCCAACATTAACAATTCTATAAGGATGGGCTATGCACGAGGCTAATGTTGCTTCAATGCCTTTTCCTTGACGCAGTATGTTGCTGTATTAACCAACAAAGAGGCCAACAGTCTTTAGGTAAGATCTGCCTTTATTGTTAATCTTCTTATTATAAATTAAGGCTTTGTATTTTGCTTCTTTAACACCAAATCTGCTCTTGACTGGAGTTTCCTGAAACTGACTTCTTCTGCTCTGTGATAGGAAAAAGCAGGGGGATTTTGAGCTGAATTAGGGAGATCAGACTGCTGTTGCTGGTATCTGTGCCAGTCTTATTCCCACATGTGGTCTCAGAGCTACTCCATCCAACTCAGTCATATTCCTTAAACTATTTCTCCTTCTTCACACTCTGTGCCCATGCACACACTTCCCCCTACTTATTCTGTAAAAAAAAAAATAAAAGAAAAAAACCACATCAACTCTGTCCTTCCCCTTACTGGTGCACAGGCTGGTGCATGTGACCGAAGATACGGACATGCCACCTAGCCCCGTTCCTCCTCTGCACTGCAAAGTTTCTACAGCCAGAGCTGATAATGTTCACACCAACAAAGGCAACACTGCAGTGCTTGAACCCGAGCGTCTGGCCCTTGTGAAGACTCCAGGGGAAGTGAAAAGCACCTTGAAATAAGATCCAAACCAGTCAGCTTCTAGAGCTTCCAAAACCAGGAAACACGAACCCAGCGATGGCTGAAGCACCTCCCTTTCTCAGAACTGAGGTCCTAGATAGAGGTGTCCTGGGGGACATCTCTGTCCTTGGAAATAATTGCTCCTAGAAACAAGAGAATGCTTGCTTACCTCCAAAAACCTTTCTGGGAGCGTGTGGAGGCAAGGAAAGGACAGCAGAAGGGAGTGTTTTCTTCTTTTATTATTTCTTAACAAAGTTTCCCAAGTGCTTCATCTGGTTGGGAGGCACATGTTAATTTTCCAGGTCTGCCTGTGGGAAGCAGACTCTTGTCCTTCTCCTTCAACAGTGCTGGCAATGCCAGGCTTTGAGTGTGAGCCGTTCTCCAGCTCTCTTGCGTCACTGTGGATTCCCACACTGGCAGAGTGTATCAGAATGTGGAAGATGAGGCACGGAGACCCTCCTCTTGCTGCTCAGAGCATGCTCATGGAGCAGGGCTGAAGACACCAGCGAGGACTGCGTATGCACCTGACCTGTACAGAGGCCCTGGAAGCAATAATGGTAGCAGAACCCTGGATGTCTCCTCTCCTGACCAGTATTGCAATTAAAAATGCTTTCTATCTTATTGCTCCCTTGTTGCAATGCAATCGTATTGTTTGATCTTAGGTTCCTTTTTCTTCAGCCACAGAGAGGGAGAAAGCTCTTCTCTCCCTGAGCGCGGAAGCTTTCTCCTGCCAGGTGCTGTGGATATGAACTCCTCAGCCTGAGAGTAGGGGCTGGACATAGCATTCCTGCTTCCTTACACTCTACTGTTAAGCAGAACATTGCTGCTTCTATCCCAAATGTGACCGCCAGTACTGTTTGCTGTGTATAATCTGTCTGCTGTGTAAATGTTATGCATAGTCTAAGAACACGTACTGTTTGATACCCAGCACAAAAACACCTACTATTTGGATCTTAATGAGTCTTAGGGCACTTAAGGAACTTTCAAGTAGTGCCATTTGTTATTGAAGCAGTAGCTGAAAAGAAGAGGATCAGAGAAACAGAAGAAGGAGCTAGACTTTATGTGTACCAAAACCCTCAGGCACTACAAGGGCAGGGCATGGATTACAGATTGGGGGAGCGGGCAGGGTGTGTGTTGGTGAATTTAAGAGAGCAGATCAGCCACTTGGCAACCTCCTGACTCCTTAATAACTTGAGGACTTGTTTTGGTACAAGGCTTATCGTTAAACAAAATCCCCTTTTATCGTTCATAACTCTAGGCAACATATTTAATTTTAACCTGGATCTTTTTTTCCCTTATCAGAGGTATAGGGCCTTTGTAACACATCCTCTTGTATATGACTACCAAGTTTACTCTCTGCAGGAACAAAGATGTTCTGAACAGAATTCACTTTAGGAATTATTAGTAGTGACTCACACTCTCTCATAGACTCAGAGAAAAGGAAATTGACTGCGTTAATGAATACTCAGCATAAGGGTTTACAAGAGCAGGGCCCAGGACAGCAGTCTTTGTCAGTTCACTTCCTTTCAGATAGTTACTTAGCAAAAGGTGCATTGAGACTCTGGCTTGTTTTTCAGAGATTAAGTTAAATACCTTTATGCAATTCATCAAGAGGAATTAGCAGAGGTCAGTTGGCAGGTTGGAAAAAAAAGATCTAAATCTTTTTTTCTGAGCTGAAAAATACTTCCGTCTAGCTAATCCATTAGTGACTTAAATTCTGCCTTTTGTGTTCCACAGCACTTAGTCAAATTTTATTCAGCCTGTCTTGCTCTTCTGGGCCTCTAAATCTCTGTAAATAGGAAAACAAACTTTATTTTCATATATAGGACAGCTTAGCAATACAATCATTCAAATTTACCAAAGTTTATAGGTTCACAGTCATGATGTTCCCCCTTCTCTTCTCATTCCCCTCTGTTTCCACAAACCAATTCAATTTTACTTGATTTAAATAACCACTACAGTTTCATCTTGGTAATAAACAAGATTCCCAAAGACTAAATTATCCTTGTTGAAAATATTACAAGCAGGTTAACATCAAAATTTAGAACACTTAAAAGTCAAATGGTGCCTCAGGTGTTTGTGACTGAGTGTCGCCAACTTTCTCACACAGATTGAAAGTGCCTGCTACTTCTCTCTGCCTTTGCTTGGTACCAGCTTCAGGTTTGTTTGCTTTTTAAAGTTGATTTCCATTGGCCATTCTCTGTACTGACTACACCTCAGGGTTGGCAGTGGAAGGATATCTTCATACCTTCTGCAGGTTTCATGTGCGGTGAGATGAATAGTGCTCTGTCACTGTTCCTCAACTATAATTGTGGCTAAGTGAGGCTGGTCTGGTCCTCCCCGATTCCTCTGGATGTGGCAGTTTCTGTTAATCCCATCATAAATCAGGAGGTTAGGAAGTTGCTGTGGTAAAATAGATGGCATTAGCTTTCAATCTCTCCAGTTACTGATTATGAGGCAGTTCTTAAAGGCTACTCAATGACATATGCTAAAGATGACTTCTTCTCACATACCAAGAATTTATTGCGTAGGAGTCTTGTGAAAGTAATGAACAGAACAAGCACTCATTCCAGATCTTTTTCTGTATTTTTGACATTACATTTTCTGCATTTTTTCTGAAATTAACAGCTGGAGACTGCAGATTTAACCATTACTCAGTGGTTCATCATCATGACAAGTGTCTGAATTCAACAAAATTGACTTAAGGAGAAGTGTTGAAGTGAGTTGCACAACAGAATTTGACTTAGAAGCCTGTCTATCTAGAGCCTAAATTATGAGAAAGAGATTTCAATACTGAAGCATCTTTTTTGTCTAAAAGTGCATCCTGAAAGTTTAAACTTGGAGAACTCTGCATACGCAAATGGAGACTAGGAAAAGACAGAGAAAAAAAATGCACTGAATAAGGGAACAGAATATTTTAGTTCACTATATCTACGAAAATGCACTTGAAATCATTGCAGAGAATGATTTAAAGTCAACTTCCACTGAAACAAACCAGGAGAATGCTTGTGATCTGTTTTAGAGGCTCAGCAGAGGAGCGAGAGCACTCGCTCGGTTCTGTAACTGCTCTCTCCAGCTCCGCAGTTTCACATCTGCCAGGTCAGTGGAATATCTGCTTTGGTGTGTCTCAGCCCAACTGCTTTGCCCAAAGCAGCAAATTTGTGACTCCTTTCCCCCTCTCTCCACTTCTTGCCAATACATTAGCTGTGGTCATCTTGTCTTCTTCCCTGTGATTTCATATACATTTAAATTAGACAAAGGTGGGTGGTACAAGTCTCACTGGATTCTGCAGAAACATTTGCTGGCACAGTCAGTAAACTGTGGGATTTTCTAAGGGTGTATGGGGGAGGTGGTGTTTGGGATTTTTTTGTTTAACTTTGCTTGGAACAGAATTTTTCCACTCAGCTGATGAGACTTGATGTGTTTACAGTACCTTCAACAATACTTCCCCCCCAACCAACCTGTTGGTCTCAATGGATGTTTGCCAGTTCGTAAAAAACAAGTGTATGATATTACAGAGTTTTTGCTGTAATCTTGAAACCCACATGGTTTTCTCAGCAGCAAAGCATAAATACACTTCAGAGGCTTTGTGTCTCATTGGACATGTATTAGTCCAATTACAAAATGGAAGTTCTGAACAGGTTTTTCAGGTTGTTAGGATATTTCTAGGTTTAGCTAGAGTGATAGAGTGTCCTCAGTATCTGCATTAAGTTGGCTGATTTTGTCTATACTCAGACAACACAAAAACTTACTATCTCCTTAGATATTTATCCCTTTTTAAGTAGAGCTGAAACAGCCAAGACTGTCAAGTTTTCGGAAAGGAGAAACACAATGTAATTGTGTAGGACACATTGCCCAAGGAAACCAGGCTAAAGATACCTTTTCTTTGTTTTCTGTTGCTTTGGTTTAGGTCTGGCTTACCTATCAACCCAATTTCATTCTGAATTGAGGTCAGGCTTATCTGAAAGGCTCACAAACATTTACAACAAGCCTAGGCTGAAGGCTTCAAATATATAACAATCAATTTCAGGAGCTTCTACTCAAATTCTGTTTTGCTGTGAATATCTTGCACAGCTCTGTTCTCTCTCTTGATAATATGTGCTGTTTGTTCCGCATATGCTTTTAAGTGTGGTCTGCAATTGTTCGAGTGCCACAGATCTGCTTCTACTGAACTGCAGCACTATTGCCTCAAAGCATTCAATTCCTTCTAAAATTCAGCAGGCTTACTGAAACCCTGGCAGCAACCACTACATCCATGTGGGAGGTTTCAAAGTCATTGTGCATCTGCTCATTATTTTTGAGTGTTTTTCAGTTTGTCATCATTTTTTTCTGATGGACAATAGCCTATGGATCATCTACATTGCTGATTCAAGAAATTAAACCTCCTATTTTTAAAGTTACTTACAAGTCTCACTATATCTAGAAAGTGTTTGAGAAAGGTGAATTAAATTGATATGATGGAATATAACTTAACTGTATTTATAATCCAGAACCAAATAAACCCAAAGATTTTTTCTCTCTCTTATGGATTTGAGTCATATTAATTAATTTTTGTGTCCCCCTCAAATGCCTACCACAAATAACAGCACAGTTTATTTTGCCCCTCTCTTTTGTGTAAGGAGAATAAAAATAGACCCCCAAACTCACCAAAGCCAGTATCAGCATGTTGCAGCCCTTTCCTCTGTCTCACCCCCTGCAGTTATATGTTGGTGGGAATGATTCCTAGTTTTGATCACCCTGGGAAACAGTTTGGTTCTAATCCACCCAGCTGGCTATTTATACCTATGAAAGCATGAAAGTTACATTTGTGATCATTTGTTTATCTGCTCATGTAAATGTGTATGGAAAAACAAGCAAGCAAAAATTACTGTCATTAAATTTAATGCATTGACCTCCTACTTTTCTATGTGTGATGCAAAAGGAAGAATTGCTCAGTTGGCTCATATAATGGTGCAGACTGCAAAGAGAAGATAATTAGTGAAACCTTAGGGAATTATCGTCTGGTAAAAACGTGTGGGTGTTTTGCATACAAACTTGCCTGAGTATAAGATGAACTTGTCTAGCAAGCACTTGTGTGTGAAAACCTGAAATTACCAGGGTAAGTCAAGTGTATTCTTACAAACTGAAATAGGTGAAGGTAAATACTTAGCTGAAAGTAATGTGCCTCAAGTGGGTCTTTTTTTCTTCTGCTTTTCTAAAAAGACGGGAGGTTTATGATAGAAAAAAATTATAAGGGGAGTATAACAGGCAGAAAGGATGAAGGCAGACTTTCTTAACCTCTCTGAATTGAAAAATTGCTTTGGATGCTCGTATGCAATTTCCCTGATATGAAGCCTTACAGAATATCCACAGGTCATCTCCCTCAAACTACTTCCACACCTTCAGAAAAGGAGAATGCTTTCCCTGATGCTACCCACTTATTGCAAGCATCATGCTTAGCTAAACGCATTATGGCTTTTCTCTGGGCCTGTCAGGCACCTTTAGGAGGAAAGGGAGAAAGACTGAGATATTTTGCCATACTCACACTTAAAGTTCAATCGTTCCAGTGGTTGCAAATACACTTTTTGTGCCTGCTGTGACCCAGTAACCTCTCTGAACATACTACAGCTGATCCTTTTTCATGGGATATTTTGAACTGCTTTATGAATTTGAGAGAGCTCAGAAAATCATCTAGAAATCTTAAAGTTGGTTTCAAAAGTCATCAACTCACTCTTTAATGAGACTTAGTCTTGAAAAGTGCCTGCCTAACTCAGGTCATTGAAGTAAAAGCATTGAATGCGATATTGCTGCAGGGTAGGACAGCGCTAATCGTGGCAAAACAGAGCTGTGCTGGCACTACTTGGTCTTGCTCAGAGGCAGGACTTGACAACTCAAGACCAGCATCATGCTGATGTAGCCCTCCTGTGTTGTAGTCCCCAGATAGCATCCCTGTACAGTATCGCCAGCACATATTATGCGGGTGTACCATTATGGCTGGAACTACCTTTGAAGCCTGACCACTATATCCTGCTTTATGATGTGGATGTGCCCCATAAGTGTAACTCCTTGTCTCCCCTTCTTTAAAATGCTACTCCTTGAAGCAGCTGTCTTCTGAGTCAAATATTAGTTCGCAGAACCCATTTAAAATATTTACTAGGAACTTATGATCTACTTTTCTCTTTCATATCTTATCACTTACAGTTCACCACTATCATAAAAGGATGTTTTCATTTTGCAACATTGAAAAAAGTCTATAAAACTATTCAGTACTGCCATTTTTTTACCCTGTCCAGTTTTATGAGAACAGTGCAATTCCAAGTCTTTCCATTTATCTACCAGACTTCTTCATGTTTCAGTAATTAAATGAAGAGATTATATATCCAGCTGGCTTTACAAGACAAAGCCATAATTTTTATTGCAAAATAGTTACAATCACATTTAGGTACGAGATCAACCCTAAAATATTCTGCTTAAAGTATCATTAAGTGTTAGTTCTGTGCATTTAGTCAGGTGATTCATCATCAGCCTTACACTGTTTTGAAGGGGTCACGAAGATGACTTCCAGCAATACAAACCACACACCAAACTCAATCTTCATACGTTAATTAGTATGCAATTCACACTTCTTTCCAAGGACACTTTTGGTTAACATTCCAGTGACTGGATTTGAAATGAATCTGACTCTCCCAAGTTTTGAAACAAGGAAAAACTAAAATTGCCTTTAATGCAACTATTTTCTTTAACGGTCCTCAGAAACGAAGAAGTACTAATAACCCAGCTTACAAAAGGAAAGCTGAAGGACAGGAAAATTAAAGGATCAGTGAGGAAAATATTCAATTCTCTGTTCTGGTGCTACTTCCAGAGTGCTACAGGGTCATTACAAGCTGATACCTAGTACAGAGTACCAAGTACTGTGCGACAGAAACAAGCAGGAAAAAGATCCTTACGGAACCAGACAAGAAATGCATGCGAAAAGTGCCAAATTTTGTGAGGCTCTTCCTGCACAGACCACCAGTTAACCAGGTCTGCCTACTGCTGAGGAGAGCTTGGGGAGCAAGGTGAGAGCATTGACAATGGCAGAGAAAGAGACGGAATACCCTCCTGCTGCTACTCAAATGGGTCTTGTGGAGAGAAAACATGATTTCTATGAGGTGGCGATCTTAACTGTACAAAAGTATTGCTGAATTTCTGTAGAGGACAGTGGTAGGCCCTCTGTTCCAGCAAGCAGGTCCCAATCTCCATCGGATGAGAAGGCTTCAGTCGCTACTCTCTGATGGGACAATATTATACCGAATTGGGCACTAGCTGCCTAGGGAGAGGCACCACTGTAATATGCCCATTGCACAGACAATAGGGAAAATCTCTGAAGGTATATCTGGTCCTATGTCAGTGTGCTGAACCTTCTCCTGCAACTAATAGCCCATTGCCACGTGATTTACAGATAACAAAGAGGGGTTTAGAGTTGTAACTTGCTGGTGAACTTGTCTGTGATGAGTTCTAAGAGCTCCTTCCTCAAACAGGAGGAGCATGATATTAATTTTCTTGGAGAATAGTCTAATCATTAGCGTAGATGCAAAATGCTCTTTTTTTTTTTTTTTATATATTATTGCAGAGCAATAAGGTACAAATTCACATTCAAGGAATTTCATGCTACTTCATACATTTGTAATGCAAACCATTACCACTCTGACTTCCACAACACAAAGTAAAGCTGCAGCAGTTTTAATGAACGAATCCATCACACAGTTTCTTTGAAAACAATTTTTATAATGGTAATAAATCCTAGAATTGCCATTGTCATTCCTAGGAAAACTAAAATGAACAGGAAATTAAAATGAAAACCCCAGACCCATTAAGAAACCAACAAATTTGAGGCAAAGTTTTGGAAATAGTGAGTTAACTGTTGCTGGTTTGCTTCAATTCATGTATTCTCTGACCTAGTATTGTGATTCAGCTTGCTCAGCGCCAGCTCTTTTCTTGGAGCAATTCAATTCGAGACAATCACAGCATGAGACTGTACTTTTGTCTTCGTGGGCATGGGTTGGAGGTGGGAAAAATTCAGTTTTGCTAAGGTAAATTAAGTTTCTCTCCTTCTTATTGCCACTTTTGCTTAGGCAAGTAATAGGATTTGCATTTTGTTAATTGTTAATGGATGAGAGGTATAAAAAGATTTTAATTTAACAAAGAATCTAATTTTGGATGGAACTTATCCCTTCTGTCATCAAGATTAATCTGAGGCTTTACAGTATTTTTAAGGATTAGCACTGATTTGGGAGAGAGAACTCCTCTTTATACCACGTTACAAGTGGTGGGAAGACAAGCTAAGGAAGTGATTCGGGGGAGAGCAGAGCTCCCCTTGCCACAGAGGTTACCTGCAAGTTATGCAAAGATTCACTGACTGTGGTTTCTGCAGTAAAGCTATCGGGGCAAAATAAAGAACTGTACTCTAGGAAATATTTGCATATTGGCTGCAAATTCCTGTAGCTCAGCTGCCTGCAATATATCACACATGAAAGGATTTTACACTGCAGCATAGAAAAATGTGCACCTTGCAATATAGCCTTCAGAGCCATCTTCTGGGGAAAAAAATGGACATTTGCCAATGTAGTAAATTGTATTTTATAAAAAAGAAAAGAGAAGCGTCAGCAAATAAAATCGTGATGATTTCTTAAAAAAATCTGAAACACAAGAATGTGAGATGGGATTTTACAGTGTGCATTTTGAGTCAAAGATCTCTGTGATGTCTGTGAAAGTAATTTCTTACTTCCTAAATCACCTGGGATCTTCTGAAAATATCCGTAGGAAGTTTTATGTTCTTTAATTAACTACCAGGGGATATTTGGAAGAGGGTGAAGCTGATGATACATTTTATATACCCACCCACGCACATACAGGCATGTGCAAAACCCCTGTTTTGATTTGCAATGAATCCTAAGAAATCAGCAAAAAATCTAGAATGAGTAGAATTACCCGGAGAATTTGGGTTCAGTTCTGACATCAACAAACATAGGCTTTTGTTAGACTGGACTCAAATTTCTGTTCTTTGTTCTTAGCATAAATAAAGTCTCTGTTTGGCAAACAACAAAACCAGCAAACATTTCTTTGATATAGGTGGCTAGTTTATTTTTTGCTGTTAGCACTGTGTTTCCTTGCTTATATTCTGTCTTAAGTTTCAGCGACTTTTAAGCATAGCTGAATAAGCTTTCACCATTAGCATCGGACCCGCGGAACCACTGGAATCCATCACATGTCCAAGTTTGCCATGACTCACCTGACGTGGGTATGGTGAACATATATGTAACTTTAGCATTCATGAGCTAATGTTGCAAAATTGCTGTTTGATGTTATTCATGCAACGAATACTTGAAACTCCTGTTTTCATGCTTTAGGCAACTTAGTACCAGTTGATAGTATATTTCTTGTATCTTGATAGTGAAAGAAGTTTATGTGGTAAAAATTGCAGTAACTGTCTGACTGCATAGGTTTAGAGATGGCAGTATTTGGTTGAACTAGTACCTTCATCAACAAGTACTCCCATGAAAATTGGCAGGACAACTCAAGACCTAGGAGATTACTAAACAGAATTTAAAATTGCCTCTTCTAGCTCATGCAAGATGTATGCATGTAGGTTATATTTCACTGGTTTCCTGCTATTGTCTATGGAAAGTTTTGATTTCCTGGTGTTTCTTGGTACATTTATGACCATTGCTCTGCCATTTTAGACAAAGAGTCTTAACGAACGATACATTTATGTAAAAATGATCATGAAAAATCCAGAAGACCAAGTTTGTTATGGAATGGGTATTATGGCAAGGGTTTTGTTATTGTTGTGTCTGCGTACTTCTCTTCTGAAATTGAAAGATGAGTATTTCGGTACTGTACTCTTTCAGGAGTGCTGGGTTGCGCTGAGATGAGCATATTCCTGTCCCTAGCTTTGAAACTATTTCAGAATCAGTAAGTATCATTATATCATAGTTAATAACAGAAAAGAATGTCTTTCATCTCCAAAAGCAATTTACAGCTTGCAATATAAACTGGAACATAAGCTCTTCAGAAGGATCACTTTGTGCATTAACTTCTACTGCAGGTTACAAATGTATTTAGCCATGAGGGTCAAACTGCTTTGCTGAGCGGACATTAGAGCCTGCTGTTCTTTGATTAAACTTCTCACATAATTCAGTGAATGTGAGAATAGCTTCTTAATACAGGCACGGTATACCAAAATGAGTTATGCACACTGTGATTTTGAGCGAAAACTTTGATTTTTATTATTATCTGATAATACAAAAACAGCGTATGAGGGGTAACTCTCCCTTTTGATGGTATTAACATTGGAACCAAACTTAAGCTTTAATACCAAGGCCAGCCATTACCTGTTCCCCTACAGCTTTAACTTCAGCGTTTATGTACGTGTTTAGGGAATGTGGATTTTTATTGATTGTGAATCACCTTAATATATTTAATTCTCTGGCTCAATTCTTAACACATAAGATGCACGCACAAAAGCCAGACATCACTTACCATAAATCAAGTTCCTTAATGCAATGATTGTATTAGCCAGGGCTGGGCAAGCAAGGTTGTTTTCTGTGTCTGGGTTTCATAACTAGACCTTTTAAGTATTTGGAATTTATTGTTCACACACTTCATAGGAGATCAATGAAAGCATCAGAGTCATTTAATAGATTATGCACAAAATAATGCAATTATTGCTTTGGGAATACACGTACATTGTTGTTATAATAGGATTTCTATAAAAACCCCAAAGCAAAAACTTCAGGGGTTTGGGTGGGGGACATTGATTTTGTCAAAGCCTTTCCCCGCCCCCCCCCCCCGCCTTCTATTGCATCAGGTTCAGAATCGGTGTTCAGGGGTTGGTAGTGCAGGATTTTGAAGAGCTTATAACAATATAAGGACCAGAAAATAATTATACGCTTCTAATGCACTGTAGAAAAAGTAAATACAACAGAAGTATTTATTTATGAAAGCAGTATTTCATGCCAGTTTTCTGCATTTCCCATTTTTTATCACAGGTGCATCGTGCTCTTTGTTTTTCCTGCCACCACTCTTAACTGAAGTAGGCTTTCATTTCTGGAGATGAGCTTGAGTGTGGTCTTATTTGGGAAGTTTTTCCATTTTAACGTGACTGCAGGCAACTTTAAAAGTCTGCTCTGTGTTGAAATCCATGGCAACGTTCTCTCTGTGACTGAAACTATCTATTGTGACAGGCTGGCACTGCCTTCTTACCATTCTGCTATTACTCACATTGTTACTTCAGATCATTTGTTTAAAATTATGTCCCTTCCATATGTTTGTGATGAGTTCCCATTCCTTTAATTTTGCCCATGACTAGTACAAGTGACATGTCACTAGCAACGCTGCAATATATTTATAACTTTGTCTCAACATTTTTTTCGCCTCTGATCTTTCTTCTAAAATCTTCCTGGGATCTTTCAGGCCCTTGAAGTTATTTCTGCAGCCGTAGCCTCTTCGGAGGGCAGAAGCAGCAGGCAGTGGAGTCCAGGCCTATTAGCACCTACCAGCCCTCAGAGCCCAGGCATATACGTAAAGTCTTTCTCTGAACTGCCTTTTCTTTCACATTTTTCTTCTTCCATTACCATTCCCAATTCTTGCTTTATCTATCCTTTTATGTGCCTTGGCTTCCTGCTCACTTTTGCATTAGTAAGCGGGGCACAGTTCTAGGGAACTTTTGTCTCCCCACTATCAAATAGGTTTGGTTGTAACATTGCTGAGAAGTGTACGCGTTATTTAAGTCTGAACAAAGGAAATGTCGCAAAACTTGTAACTTGAAACACACCAACTTTAATTTTGTCCTTGAAGTGAAGAAGGGAATATTTGCATTATTAAAGGCTAGATTTTTTAATCCTTTCTTAAAATGAAGGCTGTATATAGAGAACTAAACAATTTCCCAGTACTCTTGGTTCAATTCTTTGCTTTTCAAAAGTAATACATGTAGAATAGCAGCTGTCCTGACTTCCTGTATTTTTAGTTGCTCTCCTAGATCAGAGACTAGCTGTTGTCATTCAAAGCCCACAGAAATTTGTGGAAAAAGTCAGCGTTGCTGGCTTCTTCCTTACCAGGCTGCAGGCAGTTCTCTTCGCACGCAGCCACTGAAGCTTATACTTCTGGATGAAAATAGGAGAGTTGAAAGAGAAGGAGTACAGTACTCTGCATCTTATGCTCACAGTACAAAAAAATGGATCAACGATTTTGTTATTGATATCAGATTTCCACTTTCTGTAAGTCATTTGGTTGATATCTAACATGCACTGTTTCTTTTTCCTTATATTTATTGCCCGCAGGTCAAATAATTTCACATGAAGCCTTTAATTCCTCCGTGGGCTGAGAGCTGCCAGGCGATGTGCTAGAGTGACGGCTCTCCAAGGAACAGCCTTTCCAGAGTCGAACCCAGGCTTGTTACTTGCAACTGTTGTATGCGAGGCTGAGGGGGATCAGTGGTGCAGGTTAGGTTTTGGAGAGGAGCGTGCGTTTTCTTCCTGCCGAATTTTTATGTAGTACAGTATTCCGGGTGAACAATAACTTCCAGTTAGCAGGTAGCTCTGGCTGCCAAGGCTGGATTTGATCGTGACTAGCATGAGAGTATTGATTCATTGAGATTCTACATCCATGGAAGTGAGGAGTCAGGGCCTTATTATCACAAGGCACATGGTACCAGCAGCTCCCCTCCAAAACGCCTGCCTCGCAGCACCCTGGCTTTGATTTCATCTGTACAGAACACGCAATGGAAATGGCAGAGATGGGGGACGACATGTGAGCATTAAGAGGCATTTGCTATAGCTTTGTGGGTCTGGACACCTATTCCGTAATAAATTGAAAAACTTGCCGTAATGTAAAAATACACCCTAACAGTAACTTGGATCTTTTCAGCAGGCAGAGTTTGAAAAGAAGAACTAATTTCCTTAAGGAGGTTTGTATGTGTCTGTCTTTTTTTAATAGAGCTATATTAAACAGCCTTTTAAAAGTTACATTGGCAAGTGGGCATAAATCTAGAATCTGTCATGTGCTTTCAGAAATAAAAGGGCTGGGCTTTTTATTTTCTTAAGCGTTCTCCTGTGCATTAAGAATGATGATTTAGCATTCTCTTCAGAAGACAAGGCTAAGGTGATATTTTTGAAAAGCAGAAAACCTAAGGAAATTAACAGGAATAATCCAGCAGCTCTTGGAAACACCTCCAGGCAACCTTTTGCATTTCTGATCCAGACTAATAACATGATGGGACCATAGGGCTTATCATCTTTACATAGGTGAACAGTTATTGTCTCACAGAAGAAATCCTGTGGCCTTGCAGAAATTTATCGTCTCTGCTTTAATTTCAATAAAGCTTTAAAAAATGCTTCCCAGTTAAATAAAGCCACCCTGCAGCAGAAGCTAGTATTACTGGGGGAAAAGGGAAGGGTGTGCAGGGGCCTTGGGGTGGGCTTTTTGGAGTTCTGCTCATTACAGTACACGTTTAGGAAAAAAAAGTATTTTGGGAAATGAGAAAATTAGATGGATCCTGTTAGGAGATGAAAGATACCCGACATATGCGTTGGACAAACTGAGCTACCAACTTGCTGAGTTAACAGCTGTTACCTGTTAACTTTATGGGAGGGAGGGAAAAAACACCCCAAGCAGGTGCCTGTTTAAGTTGAGTATAAGCTGTTTGACAGCAGGGAGGAAATAATTTTACCCCAGTCCTAGGACTGTGGTAATTACTCTGTTCTAAACCAAGACATTTTGGGAACACAGATGACCCCTCGGATAGCTTTGGCCATTAATTGCTGTGGTATTTCTAGTGTGTAACCTCACCGCAAGTAATTTTTTCTTGATACTCCTGGGTCTGCCTGCCTGTTTTCAGACAAAAGCTTCAAACATAGCCTGGCAGGGGCTGAATTAGCACCAACAGATCTCAGCAATTAAACTCCAGCATTATCACCATGTCTAGACACTGGGCACTCGAAGGGCACCTCAGTGCAAGGAACAGCTTCATCTTTACCACAGTGAACACATTTTTACCTATTAAGCAGGATTAAAATTTTGCTCTCGTTCCTTTTGGGATCTGCGTCAGAAATCTGTTGGGTTTCCTTGTCTCGGACGACTTTTTGTTGTTTGCCAGTATGGGTTTGCTGTTGTTTGTTCCCCCCCCCCCCCCCCCCCCCCCCCAGCATTGGATTAAAACTCTTCCCATCTCCTTTATCAGAAATACTGGATAGGATTAGGAAATTCTCCTCTGATTCCTCGAACTTTCCTTTATACATGAGGTTACTTAGGAGTTCATCACAAAACTAATGATCAAAACGTAAGCTGTCTTTCTTTCCTGTTCTTGAATCCAGGAACACTAAATATAAGGTGGCAAATATAACAGGGAAGGGGAAATCACACTGGTTGAGCTGGTATCTTGAATGAATGAAACTTGCTGGGTAGTTCAGTCTTGAAAGATTTGATGAAAGAAACTTACATAGAAGAAAGACAAGAAAAACCTCCAAGTATAAAACAGTTTTGCCAAAAAGATGGAGACAACAGCATTCGCTTCTCTGTTGGCTGCTGAAGGCGACAGGAAAGCTATTGAGCCACGTACTGGAGGGAACAGCTATTTACTCTACATGCAGTTATCATCGTGCAGCTGACTTCGTTTTAGATGGAAAGATGCATTTCTCTGAAACTGGTAACAAAATTGTTCTACCCCTAGAGTAGGCATTTTTAAAGCTCATTTGCACTGTCCACAAGGTTCAGAGAAAACTTTGGCTATGGGATAACCAGGTGGTACTACACAACATAGGATAATGTAAGTCATCATCAGGGGTGTGTCGATATACTGGTGATGGCTCCCACATCCAGATCTTTCACTTGAGAGGTGCTGGCCAACTGTGTACACCACTCCAGCATGGTAGCATTTTAGTGCAATCTGCTGGGTTGTTCATCATCCACAGGTGGAAGGAACAAGGTACTGCTGAATGCACCCATTTTTGTTTAGCAAATCTTGAGACTGTAATGGCCCGAGAATACGTATTTTTACAGCTGTATTTAATAGATGGCCTTTCAACTACCCTTTTCTGTTTCACACCAAACCCTTGCCCCCTGCAAGCATTGTCTGCCTTGTAGTTATCAAGCCATGATTAAACTCAAGTACAGTTTTACTTGAAAATTTGTAATAGTAGTACATCTGCAGCCCATCAGAGCTGAAGATTAAGCTGTGGTCTGATCTGCTCAAGTGTTCTGTGTCAACAGAATTGACAAGTTCATGTATTACAGCTCCTGTGAGAGCCTGTGGAAGTTCCATGGAAGTTCCATGTCTATCACCTTTAGAGAGAAGCCTGTTAATGATTAGATGCCCACTACATCTAAGTATTTATTCTAATTTTAAATATCTTGCTTAGCAGCTCTGGATATTACCAGGGATGCTTCCTCCGCTAGGAGGAAACCTGTCCTTCCTACAAGTTTCCATTTCACCAGTTGCATCCAACAGAAACATCATCAGCTACCAGATGAAATTAAGTCTTTGCATGCTGTGTCTTTCTGCTGCTCAGATTTGGACTCTGATAAGAACTTACCCATTTGTGATTTAAAGGGAAATTACTGCAAACAATTCAGGAAGCTGCTCTACAGCTTAACAAAGTATAAGGGTGTTGGGGACTGCAGCAGACAAATCTAATTTATTAATTTGTAGCTGATAAGAGATTAGGGAAAAGGGTGCAGGAGGAACATTTGATGTTGAGAGAAACGAATAATCAGTCAAACAGAACTTCAAGTGGATGAAATGAAAATGTCAGGAACATATTAGAGACATGTCATCATATCAAGAATTAGATAGTGATTCTACAGAGCAGGCCCTTCAGGCCGCCACCACCTCCTCCTCTTCCAAGTGAAAACTGAAATTTACACTTAGGATGTTCTTCTGCAGAAATGTTTTTGTCTTCTATGTCTTTACTCATTTTATGAAAAGTATGTTCTCCGAAACAATCTCTAGAGACTTAAAAATTAATCTATTTATGTTAACATTTAGTATTCTCTTTCATTCATGCAAGGTAACTATTGGATTTGAGGCTTTTCACTGATGTCCCACTGGAAGAGGAGTATGAAACTTTTACTATACTCAGCACTTAAGTACCAAGTGCAAAATTTCAAGCATCTTCATCTAAAAATTCAAATTTTCAACTAAAAAGTTCCCCTCAAGATTTTATCACTAGTATCTTGTCTTGCCTCATCCATTTCACTCCAGAGCTCAAAGAATAAGATTCATAAGCACTATCATACCGAGTAAATGCTGACCAGAGAAAATGCTACGTTCAGCTAAGCACTTCATTTGTATACTTAAATTGTATATTTTGGGATTTAATTTTGATTAATTTTCACAGACTTCCATCCTCATTTCCGACTGCCGCAGTGACTACAGGTTGTTTGGGTTTTTTCCAACTAAAGTCACATTAGACATGTACTCAGCTAGCTGTGAAGCACACTTTGAGAAAGTCAGCAAGCCCCATCTCTGCGCTTACCTTGTAGCTGCTGGCTTTTGACTGTGTCGAGCCATCCTCCACTTGACTCAAGATTTGGTCTATGATGACTATACATTGGTGAGCCACAACTGCAGTTAGCAGAGAAGCCTGGTCAGCAGCACCAGTTCTGCAAGGGCTTTAAGAAGTGGCCAGGTTAGTGAATACCAGGCGCACGGCTGCTTTCCTCACCTCTGTACCCAAAGACTGCCGTTTTCTACCTGCTTGCACGGAGGCGAGTTTCAGATGCGACACAGTGTTGGTGGGCTAGTATTACAGAGGCAAAAGTTTGTCATACTTATGATCTTACTAACCTAATAGTTTTCAGAAGTCTTCCACATAAAACAGATTTTACATCTGTATACATAGATACCACCACTTCATCCCCTCCTCCATCTCCCCAAATGTCCATATCCAACCAATCTTGCAACCAGAGAAGGTACATCAACCTAATTTGAACTAAAACCAAACTCCCACAAAACAACAGGTCCCCCTGTTTTTGAAAGTGGGGATTAAAAATTCATAGGGTCTTTAAATCAGAAGCTTTCTTCATGTTTTATATATTAATCTTGAAGAATAAGGACAATAGTATTTCTCCCAGATGTCTGTGCTATTAATCTCTATAAGATCTAGAAACTGTGACCCAAAAAACCCAACCAAAAACCCAAATAAAACCGATCCTTCAGTTTGCTCAGGGATGTGAAAAAGCAGCAATACAATATATAAAACAAACAGCTTCAGCAAGCAGCACAGTGTTAACACAGAACTGGTCAAAATGGAATAAAGTAAAAATGAAAGAACTTAATGAAAAGTAATTGTTTCTTCCTCCCAACACCTGAAGTATTTCTTAACCTACTGAAATGTAAAATAATTAACATTTAAGGTGTTCTGATAACACATTACCTAGGAACAAACAGTAATACAGGGAACTCCTCATTCAGTAAACAGGAAAATACTTGCACCTTTAGGTCTTTATCATACATACAAGCAATGATTGTTTGCATGTGTGAATTTTGTATGCAGATGTTCATCGAAAGAATTAAAGTTCCTTTTGAGAACTTATCTTTTTGGTTATGAAAGACACTTTCTTCAAAGGTCTCTGTCTAATCAAAAATGACTTTTTTTTCTACATTTTTTTTTAATGCATTCCCTGAGATTACAATTAACAGTACTCTGATACAATGCCCTTCTGCTACCCTATATCTGCTGGTATCAGTTGTATTATACACCACGAGGGCGTCACAGATGCTGGAGTTACTTTCTGCATCTGTTCCACTATAAATGCCTGGTTTAGCTCTCAACTTGAGAATTGTCGATCTGGCTGCAAAACTCTTAGTGACCTATCACCTATGCCTCATCTCTATCAACTCCTTTTTCTTACCAACACTCTTAACTTTTTCCCACCTCAATCCCTATCCTTGGTATCGCCACCAAAACTTTTGTAGCCATAAACCAAGGTGTGCTTATAGTCTTCTTCCTCCAAACCTGACACTTGCTTTTCAAAGTCTGCTTTTGTCGCTATTACGAATGGACAAATATACTGACTTTTATCACAGTGACAACCAGCACTAACTACTGCTGTTTCTAGTCTCTCCTGGGTTTTTTTGGTAGATAACACAAACTCACTCCACTTTGTGTTATGTACTCTCCTTTATATATCTGATTAACGATTGCAGCTACTTTGTCACAGTTCCACAGATAGGCAACAATGATTTTTTTGTGCAGTGGTTTTTTCCACTGGAGTGATTTAGTTGTTTTTTTCATGCAAAGTTGTGATGGGTTGACCCTGGCTGAACACCAGGTGCCCACCAAAGCCGTTCTATCACTCCCCCATCCTCAGCTGGATAGGGGAGAGAAAATATAACAAAAGGCTCGCGGGTCGAGATAAGGACAGGAGAGATCATTCACTATTACCGTCACGGGCAAAACAGACTCAATTTGCAAAATTAACTCAATTTATTACAAATCAACCAGAGCAAGGTAATGAGAAGTAAAATGAAATCTCAGAACACCTTCCCACCACCCCTCCCTTCTTCCCGGCCACAACTACCCTCCCGGATTTCACCACCAAGCCCCCCCAGCGGCACAGGGGGACAGGGATGGGGTTTATGGTCATCACACGTTATTTTCTGCCGCTTCACCTCCTCAGGACGAGGGCTGATCACACTCTTCCCCTGCTCCAGCGTGGGGTCCCACCCACGGGAGACAGTCCTCCACGAACTCCTCCAACGTGGGCCATTCCCACGGGCTGCAGTTCTTCACGAACTGCTCCAGCATGGGTCCATTCCACGGTGTGCAGTCCTTCAGGAGCACACTGCTCCAGCGGGGGTCCCCCACGGGGTCACAAGTCCTGCCAGAAAGCCTGCTCCGTGGGCTCCTCTCTCCACAGATCCGCAGGTCCTGCCAGGAGCCTGCTCCAGCGCGGGCTTCCCACGGGGTCACAGCCTCCTTCGGGAACCCACCTGCTCTGGCGTGGGGTCCTCCGCGGGCTTCAGGTGGAGATCTGCTCCACCGTGGACCTCCCTGGACTGCAGGGGGACAGCCTGCCTCACCAGGGTCTTCACCACGGGCTGCAGGGGAATCTCCGCTCCGGCGCCTGGAGCATCTCCTCCCCCTCCTTCTGCACTGACCTTGGTGTCCGCAGGCTTGTTTCTCTTACATGTTCTCACTCCTCACTCCGGCGGCAGTTTCTCCCCGTCCCACTTTTTTTTTTCCTTCTTAAAAATGTTATCACAGGGGCGTTACCGCTATCACTGATTGGCTCGGCCTTGGCCGGCGGCGGGTCCGTCTCAGAGCCGGCTAATACGGGCTCGCTCTCTCTCTCGAACACAGGGGAAGCTTCCAGCAGTTTCTTACAGAAGCCACCCCTATAACCCCCCCCCGCTACCAAAACCTTGCCAAACAAAACCAATACAAAAGTTTAATTAGAGCTCTGAAAATAAGTTTGCTTTCCACCATTAGGAAAGAACATATGAAAAAGCTTGAAGATTTTCTGTTTCCGACTTCCTTACAGGATACTATACTCAGTAACTTCACTTTTTCAGAGTCTAATAACCTGCCTTCCACCTTTTAGTTACCTACATTCTTTCATTTAAGATTCTTCATGTGAAACACAGGAGATAAGTGCATTCTTCAGTATTTTTTGAGACTGTATCTGAGAATAATATCTTAATTTGTCATCATCTGAGCAAAAGCACTTGCTAGATTAAAAGGAAATGTACCTATGTACACAGCTGCAAGTAAAGTAAGCATGTTTATTAGTGTGATGATTTAAGAAATATTTTTACATTAACAACCCCTATATGTACAAAGGCTATTCATGATTTATTAGGTACTTAGCAAAGAGTTTATTTTTTTTATCTCATCAAAACTAAAGGCAAGCTATCAATCTATGCAGAAGTATTACATACAGAATTAATTTTAAAGGCATTTTGAAGATTGGCTTCAAGAAAGGCTAAACTTACGTTCAATTCCAAACCCGTGCAAAAGATGCGAAGTGCTAAAAGCAAAGGGCAAGCAGATTCTGAAGGATAACTGATCCTATCCCAAGTCGCTATCATACCTTGTTCAGATAATAAGAAATAGTCTATGGACTGTTTTGATATTTCTCCATATTATACATGGATTATATTTTTCTGTATCTATAATTTTCAAGCAAAGTAGGCTTAACTTATTTGCATTAGTACATATATTTGTTACTATTAGAAAACCCATCACAGTGTATTCCTGATTATATTTTATCTAAAAGTATCTGGGTTTGGGGCTACAAACTATGTATGAAGGAACCCCAATGATGATATTTTTGCTATTTGTGTAATACACAAATTCAGCTCAGAGAGATGAGTGCTTCTCTTAGCACATGACCTTACTCCTACTCTCTGCAAATCAGTTTTCATTCAATCCATTACTAAATCAAGGGAGACAGACCTGCAGCATTTGGAATGGAGTAAGATCAAGTCACCAGTTTTGACAGTCCCAAATATATTTCTGCCACCAAAAGGAACGCCCCCTACACCAAGTAACAGCCCACATACAGCTTTTTTTTCTGCAATCACAAAGCAGTGAGTTGTCCAAGATGCTTAAATACCTTGTCAATTAGCTTAAAACATAAATACTTTACACATTTTGACATTTAGTTTAAATTATTTCCTTTAGTAATACCTATGAATTCCTTTTTTTTTTTTTGTGCCTATCCATAGGGTAGTTGTAAGGTCAGTTACAAAATAAAAGCTACCTCTCGAAGCCAGTAGAATAGAACAGCAATCACAACTGAGTCATGCACTTGTCAAAATGTTGCTTTAAGAGTTCTTAAATACCAACTACTCACAACAAGCAGCAAAAATAGAACCCAAATTCTAACAACACTGTCCTACTGGAGAGGTTTGTACAATGCATCCAAGATTATTTCAGACTATCAAACTGATTCATAGAAGGTGCAGTAAACATTGCAAGCAATAATTAAACATACCTGAATGAGTCCTCACATTATAAATGATTTAACACATTTGAGTACTGAGAATGTTAGACTTGTACCTGTATTCAACCGATACACTTAACTAAAATACCCAAGTGACAAGTCTGAATTAGGTAACCAAGTAGCCAAGTATGTACAATCTAATTCCATTTGTTGCTTAAAAGTTAAGTTGTGATATCAGTACTAGATTATACAGAAGCATTTTTTGCTATTTAATACACATGGTATTAGCAAAACAGGTATCAGTACTGGAAACTGGTAAACCCCCAAGCATTACTATGCAACTACAACCTCAAATTTGTCACAGCAGCAGCCGTGACACAGCCCAAAATATGACCTTGTTTAGATTGAGGTGTCAGCAGTTTAAGCATAAAAACTATACTTATAAATGACAATCTATTCTATAATATTTCATTTTACATACATACATTTTGATCTTGACACTAATAGCCTTATTAATATAATTCTGCTACTGAAACTTTTTTTTTTAAAAAAACACAGATGCTGTATAGTATTGGAGAAGATTATTCTGCAAATTGTCACATACGGGTAAGTAAAAGTGAACATACAACTCAAAATGCTCTCTCAAGAGTCAGCTTGTACAGTGACATCGAACCTGAAGACCCCAATTTTGCATACTGATCATACTCTTAACAGATTATCCCATTACCACCTATCAAAACACCTGCACTATTATTATTCCATGCTGTTACCACTGAATGAGTTTTCACTGGTATGTACTGATGACCTTTGCAAATTGGCACGCATTGTCTGGGAATATTCATAACCTTCTCAATTACAAATGATTAAAAAAATTAAAACACCATCCCAGTCAGGTAATGCTGAGGGCAAAATAGAGTATTATCAAAAAACATTACCAAGTAAACTAAAACTCTGTGCAATTGCGTTAAAATAAGCCACAGACATCTAAAAATATAACTTATGCAGCAAGTACAAGACAATGGTCTTGGAGTAAACAAGTTGCCTGTATACTAAAAATCTCATTAAAATGTAGCTGCTTTATTTCAAAGAAATTCTAGGCCTCATGCAATTAATTGAGCTATTTGCATTGTCTATTTCGGACACCAAATATTTTCTTTAGTAACTGAAACTCACAAGCTTCAGATACCAAAGTAGTAAAATCAAGATGACATTCAGTGCAGTAATCTTTAAAAAACTCAACAAATAAGTGCAACATTGAGCTGCTGGGGAAAATACTATTTATTATACATTTAAATACAAATTTGAAATGTGTTGTGGACACATCTGCAGGGTTACTGTTAAAAAATAAAAATGTACAGTTATGTTCTGCATTTCCCAAGACTGATGCTTCAAAAAAACTTTCACAAAATAGCAAAGAGTTCATCTTTGTAAGAACAGCAAAGACAATAAGGCGTACAATCTTTTGCTTGGCAGCTTATCTTTGTTCCCTCCCTGCATAAAGTACCTAGAGTTTGTAAACAGTCTTTAAAAGTGTTAATAGCTTTAAGGAATGTGTAATCACAGTTCCCATGGATTCATCCAGCAATGAATTATAATGCTACACAGTAGTTTCGTGTTTCCATAACCCAGTTCTAATGTTACCAGTACTGTCTGCAGTGAGCAAGGGTCCATCCTGTCCGCTGCTTTTAAGCGGTCCATTCTGAATGGCTAAATTTAAGCCGTAAGATTTTTGCTGGTTTTCAAGTTCAACTGCTATTGGTTTCCTTAGAATATCTTTTCTGTTGTTGGTAGCTACTGTTTTTTCAGTATTTCTGCTACTTTTTGGAAGCGTACTGCAAGCATCACTGCTATCTTGTTGGGATTGGTTATACTGACGTTCTCTATATGCCAAATAGGCTCTTCGGCTCCTTGAATGCCCTTCACTGTTGCTTTGTCGACTTTTAGGTAGGCCATTTTGCACACTTCCTTCCACACTTGTGGGAACATCATATGCATATTCCCTCAATACTGCAAGCCTGCTAGCACGATGTCCCTTGCTTCTGTTCTTATGATGCCGACTTGGGTGTCCGTTTGTCCGAAACTGTACCTCTAAAGGAGCTACATGCATTTTGATATCATTATCCACCGAATGTTCAGTGAGACTGTTATCAAGCTGAGGACCTGTGTTCAATGGCAGAGAGGTAGGGTGGCACTGAGCTGCTGCAGCTTGTAAATTAGTTAGTTTACAACCTTGAGAAGAATTTTTTAGGCTTGATGCACTTTTATTTGTGCATGAAGATTCTGCGCTACTGTTGGTGCACTTAGGGGTCTCTCCATTGGTTCCACTGGAACTGGAGGGCTGAACATTTACTTGCACTGAGTATGTACTCCTTCCAGGGCAGCAAGTTGTTATCCAAGCATGCCTGACATCTTCCCTGTTAACGCAATGGTGCACCATAAGAAAGGCACTGAGGCTTAAACATGTTGCCCCAAAAAAACAGCTGAAGATCAGGTCCATGGGATAATACAGGGAAACCGATAGAGCTCCAAAGATCCACAGAGCAACATACAAAAGCAAAGTAAGGCCCACTCCCAGCAGCTGTGCTTGAAAACTGTGCTCGTTCTCCAAAGCAGATGTGGAAACCAGTGACACCGACAATGAATCTTGATGAGCCAGTTCCCCGTGTTCATTGGTGGCCAGACGCTGCTGTTCCTCAACAGGTTCCTTAAGTTCATATTTACGTTCAGGGTGACGTTTTAGTTGTATGAATATGCTGAGAAAATACATACAGTTTATGAAAATTATAAAGCTAGCCGGTCCATAAAATGCTCCTAAGCTAGGTTCCCAAGTCATCCAGCAACTGGAAAAAAAAACCAAAGCAAAGAATCAAAATTAACACCTCACAAGTCACTTACGCTTTATCAGTTCATAATGATACTTCCAAATGATCTTGGCTGTGTTACATTTTCTGGAAGAATAAGAATTAATTGCAATGAGTACTTAGAAAAGCAAATCCACGAAACCTTATGACAAAGCTCTCAGTTATGTGGTACTTACTAAGGAGCATTAGGTCTGCTGCCATAATTTCGGATGTTTGCTGCTGCTGTTATTCCACAAACTATGATAGGGATCCCTCCACCAATAAGGTAGAACCTAAAAAGTAAAGCCAGTATATCAGTGGTTGCTTAATGGCAATGGATTTTATTCAGTCACCATGAAGGAAATGCAAACTTTCCAGGATTTATTCAAGTTCTTTAAGAAAATAAATAGGGTGAATCAGGTTTGGGCTTTGGCAATATCAATTTTTTCTAAATCCTCCTCACTATCATTTCCCTGTCCCCTGTTGAAAACCACCTCTCTCTCTCAGTGGCTCACCTCCCTCGCAGGCACTGAATAAAGGTATACAGTTAGATGGAAGAAGCAAAAGCTGGCAGTCAAAAGTTGTAAACTGCTGGAAGAGAATATGGAAACTTAGAAGGAAAATAGTAAGTGGTATGTTTCTTGTTCCAGAGATGAGCTTGCCTAATATTATGGACACTGTATTCAGAAGATCAGCCAAAAGAACTCTTGCTACATGGGGTCTTTTTGTGTGGAGGGGCTTGGTGGCTGGTGGTGGTGGTGTTTTTATTTATTCATTTTTAATGGACTCTGTAACCTCATAGTATATACCTCCTGCTTCCCTGTGGTGGTGTTAATGAAAACTGCATGCCTTCACAAGGACAAGGGATATGTTTTTGGAATATCTAACTTTTCATTCCAAATTCTATGAATTCACATTGAATTCATTAGTGGCAGATCAATGATTACTGACAATCGTTCCAATTAATCGCACTCTGTCCTGCATCTTATGCTAGTCCAGTCCAGATTCAGATCAGAACACACAGTGAAAACTACTGCTGTGACATACAGATGGGTAGTTTTTGTCAACAGGAGACACCTATTCTGATGGTCCTGGACCTTTCCACTGCATTTCAGATTATTTACCAGAAGGTACTGCTGTCTCACTTGAGACACAGAACAACGGTCTAGAATAAATTCTTTCTGGGAAGTCTAGGTACACTAAATACATTACTTAGTTGCTGAATTCTACAAAGATCAAATTTGGTTATTGGTTTATTCTGTACATTTATGCAGCAATCGGGAACTGGCCAGACGAAACAGATCTTTGTGGCAGATTTTACTCTAGTCATCTTTCACTACAAATTACTAAATCGCTGCCTCAAAGATGCACCACTACTCAAACATGAACAGATGGGTGAAGCTGTTTCTACACAAGGCAAATTGTTACTGGTGGCAAAGTGAAGCAATATGCATTGTTTGCAGCCATAGTTCACTTTGCTGTATTGAAGGAACACGTTTACAACTGGCCTTGAACCATACCAAGGTATCAAGTACCAACACACACAAAAAAAGCACGCACTTGTGTGTTGCCGTGTCTAAGTATTCAGTGATTCCTAAGAATCAAAATTACAAACCAAAACTATCATGCAACAAGGAGCTGTATGAACAGAACAGTAACTAAAAAACATATACAAAGCATGCTGAAGGAGATGCAGTAATATTAAGATTTTGGGGCAGAATGCTGTACGAGCTACAACTTTTCCATAAGTTTGATCATAAAGAAAAAAACAAATCTAATGACATAGGTACACAAGAAATGTTACAGTAGTAACAGAAAAAAATTTAAATAGTGAAATGTTGTGGTTTTAAGTAGAACATTCACTCTGTAGTTGTATTATAGAAATACAAATATTTGTATTTATTTTAAATAAAATTACAAGATAGAAATATTTGTATTTTTATTTTATTTCATGGTTTACATGAAGTATCCCATTATTAAGGTATTCAGCAAGGTTCTTTGTAAAGCAGCTACTTTATGTTAAAAAAAAAAAGTCTCGTTTGGAGCCTGCTGAACAAAATACCGTTTCTGCACAACAAACTCCATTTCCTTGTTGTGATTGGCAGCTGAGGACCTCAGTTATTTTTACACTCTCTTGCCTGGCATGGCAATGCAATATACTTGGCATAAAGTTTTTCACAGTTAAGAAATTCCAATCAGTGCCAAGTGTTGCATCATCTTCTCAATATGGCTACTGTGAGCCACAGCAAACTTCCCCGCTAATGTCTATAGCGGCTTTCTGAAGAACACCAGATCCATTTCAAGTCTTTTTCCACCTTGTTCACGATTTGTGACAAGGTCCCATTAGCACACTAAATGAATATCATCATCACCAACAAAATTCTCTCACATGCACTGACTTTCCTAAAATAAAGAATAAAGCTTCTCTACGGTAGAAGGGAAAGAAGCTTAACAGGTATGAAGTCCACCTCCAGAAAATACCTATAGGAACTGAAGATCAGCGTAAATGTCATGTCTACCCATCATCTGCAAGGTGGACTTCTTTAAACCCAAAGAACACAAAGCAGAATAATTTACATATAGCAAATAAGAAAAATAAGTACCTACATACATTTATCAGGGCTTTTTTTTTTCTGTTGCAAAAGGCCCTTTTTAATTCTGAAAGGCATATGGAGGAGGAATATAAAGAGTGTGAAGGCAAACAGAGAATGAATTGTTTTGTCTCTCTACATTCAAGAAACAGGGAGCCTGATAACAGTAGATCACTTGTTCCAAACAAGCAAGAAACTCTTCTGTAAAACTCTTTGCCCTATGCCACTATGGGTAGTTCTGTTTTGAACATAAGTTTAAAAGACAAGTGAATTAAAAAAAAAAGTCCTTCTATGGCTGTTCCATGTAAAAACATCACACATCTACCTGACTGAGGAAATCCCTGATCTGCAAGAAGTTGGACACCGAGAAAATCTCAAAAATATGAAGCATGTTTCCTCTGTTCTGATACTTGTCTCCAGAGTTACTGCCATTGTCACAGATGAGGTGTCCAGATTTGAAATGGTATGTACATGTTTATATCTATGCAGAGCCGAGCCTATGAGGCTGGTAATTTTACTGTAACATTTTCCAAAGCAAGAACTCTATGACAAATGTAAAGGAATGAAGAAAAAAAACCAGAAAAAAAAAGAAGAAAAAAAGAAAAAAAAATCACAATAGAAATTAAAAGGGCTATTCAGTACCCTGCTGGAGGGCACAGAGGTGGTGATGGGTAGGTATACTACAGTGAATACAACAGATTTACTTATTCTTAAAAGAAAAATAATGAAAGCTAAGGAAAGCAGAGACAGCCCTTAAGTGGTATAAATATTAAACTTCTACCTTCCCAATTAAATATTTCTATATGATTGTATGTAATACTGCAAATTTTAGTTGATGATATTCAGAAAAGCATTTCTGATTTTCTGCAGTCTCTGTACTTAAAAAATCAAGCTTTCTAAATATTGGCCTATAACTAATCAAAGTTAATCAACTTCTGCCACCTTGTGGAGAATTTCAGCGTAGCAGTTTTTAATTAATATACAGAGGCTACACGAACAATGTTAAGGTTTTCTATTAAAAATATTTCACGTAGAGTGAATTTCACAGATAATCGGTTTGTGCCATTTCAGTGATTTAAGAAATAAAAATTCCAAGAGGAATGCTTCACAAAGAACACTATTTTCCTTTCATAATGAGTGATACCTATTTTTCAAATTATTTGCAAACAATCTTTGGAAAACATATTGAACTTTATTTAAACTGCAGTGTTTTTTAATTGTGTGATAACACAGTTCTCCAAATTCTTTCTTCTATGATAACTTAATGGGAAGTGTTGCTATCTAAAGACCTAATCAAAGCACCAAGGGCGATGCTGAAACACTACCAATTTTTTAATTTACAAATCAGGAACACAGCACTGCAACAGTAAAATGCTAAGACCAATCGTCCTTCACCTCATCCTCCTTAACATAATGCCGAGGAGCAGAAAAATCTGGAAGGAACTTTACAGACCTGGAAAGAAAATCTTCTATGAAAGGCACTTGCAAAAAACCAGCAGTGACCAGGTACATTTTTCTGGTCAGAATATAAGCATAGCAACCTGGGAAATAATGAGTTGCAGAAACAAACAATAGGCTCACCTCAGCATTGGTCTGGGTGGAGGAGGTGGCTCATCAGGATCTTGACATCTTTTTGTTTTTTTGGTTACTTGTTTGTAAATATTACGAGATGTCACCCCCAGCCACAGTACTGTCGCAAGAGTGGAATAATGGAGAATTATCCCAACCTTAAAAAAAAATAAAATAAGTGAACCCCCAAACATTTCCACTTTACCAAGTTAAAAAAAAATTAATTATTTAATATACAACTTTCATAAAGCCTGAATTTTCAAAACCTCTGTCCAAGAAAAGAAACTCTCTTATTTTACTATGACAGCTCTGAATGCCAAGTCATTGTTGTTTTCAAAAAAGTAAAGTATATTATGCAAACACATCTTCCCATCAGTTGAGTCTGGAAAGGCTACATAGCTGCAGTTGCCTCTGCTGGAAGGAAAACTTAATAATGCAGGAAGAACTTTGGTTTTAAGTTTACATATCAATCATACACTTTAGGAAACTGTACTTCGCAAAACGCTTAACTCTTGAATATCTGTAATACAAGACATTTTAATTGAAACAAATAAGGGAACAGCAAGCTAAACATTGTGGTAACTACACAGCAGCTAATATAGACAGCTAAGACTCATCAGTGATTTTAACACAATGGAGAAAAAAAAAAAAGGAAGTGTCATTCTTTAGATATTTAACCAGCCCAAACATTAATGCAAAGTCAGCCTCACAGACTGACTGGGCACTACTGTTAAGAAAATGGTTCTCTGTCAGATCCTTTTGCATCTGCACTATTTTATAAAGTGAACATTGTTTTCTTAAAAGAAGTTCTGGGAATTCCCAAGTCCCTGGGGTTTTGTCAATGAAAGGCATGATCTGGTTGTCCTGTATTTCCTTACTTATAAGCTAACACTGAGATGAAGTGACTGCAAGAAGTAGGTTTCATATATCCCTTAAATGATAGCACACGTGCATGGAAGAGGTGACACTTCAGTTTCTGTTAAGATGACTGGGGGTGGTTTTTTGCAAGTTTCAATCACCAGTGAAAGCACAACTGTTAAACAATCCAACCATATCACAGAATTTTTCTTGAAAGATTACTGTCTCCAAGTCAAGAAAAAAGATTACAGTTTCTTAAACTATCTCTTCATCTCCATATTGCATGTTTGTGTGTACACACACATATGCATGCACACAGACTAGCATCCTCTCTATATTTGTAGGAGAAAGATCAGGGACATATTTTATTGCAACACTTTGAGCCGTCAGCATAGTAACTACTGTAAACCAACAATGAGGGGTTGGTGGGGAATGTGAAGCTCAAGGGCAGCCTTGGCTGCAGTGACCATGAAATGGCGGAGTTCAAGATCCTTAGGGCAGCAAGTAGGGCGGACTGCCAGCTCACTACCCTTGACTTCAGGAGAGCAGACTTTGGCTGCTTCAGGGATCTGCTTGGAAGAGTACCATGAGATAAAGCCCTGGAGGGAAGAGGGGCCCAAGAAAGCTGGTTAATATTCAAGGATCACCTCTCCCAAGCTCAGGAGCAATGCATCCCAACAAAGAGGAAGTCAGGCAAAAACTCCAGGAGCCATGCATGGATGAACAAGGAGCTCCTGGACAAACTCAAACACAAAAAGGAAGCCTACACAAGATAGAAGCAAGGACAGGTTGCCTGGGAGGAATACAGAGAAACTGTCTGAGCAGCCAGGGATCAGATTAGGAAAGCTAAAGCCCTGGAGAATTAAATCTGGCCAGGGACATCAAGGGCAACAAGAAAAGCTTCTATAGGTACGTCAGTGATGAAAGACAACTAGGGAAAATGTGAGCCCTCTCCAGAAGGAGACAGGAGACCTGGTTACCTGGGACATGGAAAAGGCTGAAGTACTCAATGACTTTTTTGCTTCAGTCTTCACTGCCAAGTGCTCCAGCCACAACACTTAATTCCAGAGGGCAAAAGCAGGGACTGGGAGAATGAAGAACTGCCCACTGTAGGAGAAGATCAGGTTCAAGACCATCTAAGGAACCTGAAGGTGCACAAGTCCATGGGGCCTGATGAGATGCATCTGCAGGTTCTGAGGGAACTGGTGAAAGAAGTGGCTAAACCACTATCCATCATTTCTGAGAAGTCAAAGCAGTCCAGGAAAGTTCCCACTGACTGGAAAAGGGGAAATATAACGCCCATTTTTAAAAAGGGAAAAAGGGAAGACCTGGGTAACTACAGGCCAGTCACCTCTGTGCCTGGCAAGATCATGGAGCAGGTCCTCCTGGAAACTACGCTAGGGCACATGGAGAAAAACGAGGTGATTGGTGAACAGCCAACATGACTTCAGTAAGGGCAAATCATGGCTGACAAATTTGGTGGCCTTCTACAATGGGATTACAGTGTTGGTGGATAAGGGAAGAGCAACGGACATCACCTACCTGGACTTGTGCAAAGCATCTGACACTGTCCCACACAACATCCATGTCTCTAAATTGGAGAGACATGGATTTGACAGATGGACCACTCGGTAGATAAGGAATTGGCTGGATAGTCACACTCAAAGAGTTGCCTTGATGTCCGAGTGGAAACCAGCGAGAAGTGGCATTCCTCGGGTTGGCATTGGGACTGGTGCTGTTTAACATCTTTGGCAGCGACATGGACAGTGGGATTGAGTGCACCCTCAGCAAGTTTGCCGACAACCCCAAACTGTGTGGTGTGGTCAACAATGCTGTAGGGAAAGGATGCCATCCAGTGGGACCTTGACAGGCTTGAGAGGTGGGCCCATGCAAACCTCACAAAGTTCAACAAGGCCGAGTGGAAGGTCCTGCACATGGGTCAGGGCAATCCCAAACACAAACATAGGCTAGGCAGAGAATGGATTGAGAGGAGCCCTGTGAAGGACTTGAGGGAGTTGGCTGATGAGAATCTCAACATGACAAGGCAGTGTGCATTTGCAGCCCACAAAGCCAACCGTATCCTGGGCTGCATCAAAAGAAGCGTGACCAGCAGGTCGAGGGAGGTGATTGTCCCCCTCTACTCCGCTCTCTCGAGACCCCCACCTGCAGTACCGCGTTCAGCTCTGGGGCCCCCAACATAAGGACATGGACTTGTTGGAGCAAGTCCAGAGGAGGACCACAAAGATGATCAGGAACACCTCCCCTATGAAAACAGGCTGAGAGAGTTGGGGTTGTTCAGCTTGGAGAAGAGAAGGCTCCAGGGAGACCTTACAGAAGCCCTCCAGTACCTAAAGGGGGCCTGCAGGAAAGCCAGAGAGGGACTTTTTACAAGGGCGTGTAGTGATAGGACAAGGGGTAATGGCTTTAAACTGAAAGAGGGCAGACTGAGATTAGATGTAAGGAAGAAGTTCTTCACTGTGAGAGTGGTGAGGCACTGGAACAGGTCGCCCAGAGAGGCTGTGGATGCCCCATCCCTGGAAGTGTTCAAGGCCAGGTTGGATGGGGCTTTGAGCAACCTGGTCTGGTGGAAGGTGTTGTCCCTGCCCATGGATGATGGGAACTAGACGATCTTTAAGGTCCCTTCAAACCCAAGCTACTCTATGATTCTACGTATACTCAAACAAAAAGAATTATGGAATATTATGGTGAGGGATTAGAAACTTTTATAAGTTACTGGATGAAAAAAAGAAAACATTTAAAAAAATTCACTGATACCATTCCAAAGTGACAACTGTTATTATACTGAACCACTGCAACGAATTAGAGATGGCCAAATCTTAGAAGAACAAATCGTTATAAAAGAGGAGTCTCAGTAGTGATGTTTGTTTAGAGAAAGCATGGGTCCTTGACTTGAAACACTTCTCTCTCCCTCCCTTTACATTATACTGAGCAAATGGAAATAAGTATTTTAATACCTGTGGAAATCAGTTCTCACACGGTCTGTAAAGGCCACATACAGCCTTATAAAACAATATAATAATAAGTCTCAAAAATAAAACAAACAGCTAAACCTTATCCTTTTGTGATACCATTTTGGGCAAAAAAAAAAATCTGTTGCACTTCTGAAATACTTTTCCAATTTTCAAGTAATGAACTAGTTTTATCTTCATGGCTGAATGAAAACACAACAGAAATTTCTAAGGTAAAAAAAGAAAGACTGATTTTTTTTTGGTCTAAATTTTATAATCTGATGAAAATGCCTGTACAGTACTACTGTTCTGTAGGAGGCAAGCGCAGCCTATACATATATATAGGAGTACGAAACTGGTAACTGATTTTTTCAAGTGTTTGCATGCTTACTTACTGCTTGGCAAATGCTGGCATTCCGGGTCTGAGTTATGCCTCCAATAAACATCACACATGTCAGGAAAATATGAAAGCTCAGGTTAACTAGCATATGCCAGCTTTTTACACTGATCCTGATCACACTGTTAAAAGAAACAAATCAGACAACATAAACCACAGCTGCATTATTGTCTTTCAGAAACTAGCAAGATACACTTGTGATAAATGAGATACAATTACTGTTAATGATTGTTTGACTACCACGTACTTAGTAATCAAATATAATCTCTGGTCTTCATCACAAGAAATTAAAACACCCTCCTATTAACTAGCTTTACACAACTATTTGCGGCCTGATTCAAAAATTTTAGGCTTCAAGCTTTCACATCAATAAAAATGTAAAAGCCTGAACAGTTTGTTAAATTCTACCATCATCCTCGAGTGGTCTCTTTTTTCATCATGAAGCAACAGTGAAGAATCAAAGAGATACATGGTTATGAGAGCTAAGTTGTCATCTTCAAGAACAGATGAAATAGCTACTTGCTTAACTGTTAGTTTGCATCAACAAGTTTTATAGGAAGAAAACCCCAAACCAAATGCAGATTACTATATCATGTTCCTATCAAAAAATAAAAAGTAGTCCTAAGCACTATGAAACTAGTTTTTTTTAGTCTAGTAATTTTGATTCATACCTGTGATGGTATATGTAACTGACTATGATCATCAACAGGCACATTAGCAAAACCATGGCGGTGGCATAAATTACTGGATGCAAAAGATCAGCTGGCTGTGTATATAATTCAGCTCCTGTCAAGTCCTGACAACAAAAACAAAATTAACATTAGTCCACCTTATGTCTTCATTTTGTGGGGGCAGGGGGAAGTAGAGGAAACATGAAATAAAGAAGTAACAGCCACCTTCTGGGGAAAAAAAAAAAAATATAAAAAAATCCCTTTCCCCCACCACAAACCCGACTCTCCAATTATTTATTATCTGATGTTCCAGGCTTTATTCCACAATTACATGCTATTCTAGCTGACCTTTATAAATGCAGTCACACATCTTATAGAACACTTAAACTTCATATATGCTTGAATATACAGAGAAGTTAGCAGCTTATAGACACACACCATCTCTTTTTCTTAAAATACTTATATAGCATGTAGAACAACTGTGTGTTTCAGTTATGATTATTATCTTCTGCAACAACCCCTAGGGCATTACAGAAAGTGGCCTCAGCAAGTTTTCAGATGATGGTATAGACTGAAAAAACTTATCAATAGATTGGAGGATATTCAGAGGGATGTTGGTGAGACAGAGAAATGGGCTGATAAAACATCATGAAATTTAGCAAAGAAAAAGTGAAAAGATCTGCATCTGGGATAGAAGAGCCCCATGTGTGCAACAATACAGGCTGGGCAAGGGACCGAATAGAAAGCAACCAAGTAACCATTTTAGGGTACTGGCAGACAAAAGCTGACCACAAGTCAGCAGTGTAGCCTGCAGCCCAAGGCCACATTTTGCTGTACTAACAAAACCACAGCAAGCAGGTGAACTGATTATTCCCTTCTGTTTAGCACTGTAAGACCATCTCTGCAGAAATGCCTTCAATTTGAGGCTCCCCAGTACAAGAAAGGCACTGATATACTGGATGAAGCAAGTCTAACAGATCACTGGGATGATTAGCAGGCTGAAGCACACACTGAGAATGAAAATGCTGGGTTTGTTCATCTTTAAGAAGAAAAGGAAGATGGGAGAAGTCTCATTATTATATTGAGCTATACCTACTGGGACAGTATAAAGAAGACCGAGTCAAACTCTTCTTGGAGATAAGCCATGAAATGATGAGAGGCAATGGACATTATCAGCAGCACGGAAAATTCTGATTAGATACAGGAAAAAATTTCTGATGAAAGTGGTCACATACTGCCCAGAGAGCCTGTGTAATCTTGGTCCTTGGAGATACTCAAAGCTTGACTGAGGAAGACCTGGAGCAGTATGATCTGACTTGTGAGGCTGATCAAACTTCGAGCAGGTAGTCGGACCAAATGATACCCAGATGTTCCTACCAGACTGTTATTCTACGATTACTGCTTCACTGGAATAGATAGTTGATAACTCAAATAGAATTCAACAGCTCTTTAGCATCGTTCTAGTTTTCTGAATCCACCCGTCAAAATGTTACTCAAGGAGTAAGCATGGAATAGAACCTTGGACTGTTGAAGCATGGCAGTATTTCAAATAACTGAGGAGTAACATTTTCATTTATTAATAAGAATAGCAAAAAAATGTAGTTCTGTTTGAATGCCGTTACAATTTACTAGGGTTCTATTTCCATAATGGTAACGAATGGAATTGAAATAAAAAAAAAACCAAAACAAACTTCAGTACCTTCCAGCACAAAATAAAACAAATTTGTTTAACTAAGATTAGTTGAAAAATCTATTAAAAAGAATTTTTCAGAACAGACAGGATACAGAAAATTCTCTCACCTATGATTCTGAGTGAGAGTCACTCTTAAACCTCTAGAGTTGGCAAAGTTCCAAAGTGTGCTGGGAGAAAGGAGAACAAATTTGGCATTCACAAAGAACAGTAGAACATTAGGAGGGAGCTTCAGTTTGTTTTGCGAAAAATCACAGTGATATACAATCTGTTTTTAAGGTTAAGACGGGTAATCTGATTTCATGGACAGGAGACAAGTTCTTGAATTGAGGTTTACAATTAATTAGTCAGCAGTCTCTTCACTCCTTCAATTGTTCTTTCATCAGAATATAAATTTGTTATTCTGAACTAACTCACCAAGCTCATTTCAAATTAATTTCATCCGATTGCCAGTTTGATTTTTATGTATTTGGTTTTCTTTGGCACCTGGAAAAAATACTTTGAGAAAGATTGTAAGATATTGTGCCTCAGGCAGCCAGTGTCATCTGATTTCAACACTACCTGTGGCCTGGTTGATATCCAGCTGGAGATCCCTAGGAACCCACTGCTGTTACAAGCATGAGCTAATGTGTCATCACACACATCCAGCGAGTATCAGAGAACAGAAACTGTAAGAGAACTCCTGTTGCTGCTTCCAGATTTGTGACAGGTAACAAGATGTTCTCTTAACTTCACACCAATACATGCATGACAAGTGCTACAAAATCACAAGATTTACAATAAACTTCTAAGATATCTGAGAAAACTCAGCACGTCTAGCTTACCTAGCAAAGGCCTTGACCCAATACCCACTAAGTCAATGGAATTCCTACCAATTGCCCCAACATATTTATCAGACCTACTAAAAGGAGTGAGGGGAGCTAATGTTATTTCTAAGCTAAACTAATCCTAAATAATAATTTAATAAAAAAGACTGACAGTAAAACAACAGCAGAGATGACATTAAGAACAACACTGGGGCATTTATAGCCAACTAGCAGAAGTCTGTTTCTTCTCAACTACCATTGCTGGTTTTTTCCTTTGCTGTAGGCCTATAATAATGAGATTTCAGCTGAGTCTCCTGGTTATCTCTTCTATTATTAAACAGTGCTTTAAATGATTTTCAAATAAATACAAAGTTTTATAACTGTATCTTCCTAAATCACTAGATTAGAAAAATAGGCACTCAGTTATGGGTTTCCTTATCAGAGGGAACTTTACATTATGTTCTGAAACACATGAAGACAGGTCAGTACATTACAACCTGATTTCTTCTACGTACATACTTACTAAAGTAGACTAAAAAGGAGTGAAGTAACTCTGGTTAAGTCATTCACGATCCAGAAGGATGATGGAATATTGCATTCAGGTCCCTCCTGCCACTACTGTTCATGCACTCAATGTTAATGACAACTGCTGAATTAAAAGCCAAACTTCTAAAACTGAACCCAAAATAATTTCCTGTGAGCCTGGGACCAGGAGCTAGACTTTCACAACACTATGACAGTCTACAAATGAAATATGCTATTATGGCTTTTTTACTTAACATATGGATAGGCATTATGAAAACTTTTTTCAGCAGCTACTTAGACATCCAGAGCTTTTGCAGTGTATTAACTGTGTGCAAGTAACATCTAACAGATGTACATTACTCTGTCCTCCTCCACCTCTCCCCTCCTCTGCAGTCCCTACAGCCTAACATTTTGGGAAGTAGCTAAATACTTAAAGAACACCAGTTTTGAGCAAGCATAGAATGAGAGCCACTGGCAGAAAAGAAAGCAAGCTGCCCCTTCCTCAAACTTTTTTGATTTTTTTTTGACTGTCAACAGTTCTCTATATAACTCACAATAAGATAGATATAATCTTACCATGTATTAATTTAGAAAGTCATTTACAGCAGCAGATTGAATATGCTCTTCATTTTTCTTCCTCCAGATGGCAGAAATGTGACCAATTTAAAGCATATTCTCTCTTTACACCCATACTACACATACAAATGAAGTTTAATTCTGTTTTAAAGAATGCTGTTATGTTTTAGGAAAGGATTACATATTTTAAAATATCAAAGAAGGGTACTACAGGATTATCACAGTTTGAAGTAATTTAAAACAGTACCTTCAGAGGTAAAGTGAAAAGTTGCTCTCTTTCAGCTCTTTTAAGCAGCTTGGCATGCAAGTCTTAATTTTATTTATGTTTAGCTTTTCAGTATTCTACTATTTAATTCTCTTAAGAGAAAGATTTTTGAAAATTTGAGTTGCAAAACAAAAATTGCAACTTTTCATGCACTGATCATCATAAAGGAATCCTCCTTCTTCCACATATGATTACATAAAAATATATATTTAATTCTAACCAGATCACATTAACTACAACAAAACCCATACCAAATTTACACTTATGTTAACAATATTTCCTAAACCTCTTACAATTTCACTCAGCTTCCTACTAGCCTACCATTTTCATGTACCACATCTTATCATTTAGCATCTGTATTGATGATTGATGAGAAATGTAGCAGTCACCATCTGTAAAAAGGGAAGCCTCCCAGGCCAAACTCTGAAATTAAGAGCTCCGGGAACAGACAAAGAAGAAATCCTACTTCATAACTGTAGAGCACTAAAATAAGGTGTTTTGCTCCCTTCTTCAACTATCACTGTATTTTAGAACTGGTTAACCATTTTAATGACATTAATATGCTAAGACTAGAGTTCAGATACTATTCTGTAAGCAATATTTCAAAAATATTTTGGATAGTAACTGTGTGATTTTTTTTTTCCCTTTTTCAATTTGTATTTTCTGGTAATAGTCCTACATACCAGAGAATGAATGAATAGCTAATTTGCAGTGAAATAACTATCTCTGGTTATGGATTTCAGTGGAAAAGAAAAAAAACCAAACCCAAAAAACTAGGAAAACACTCCTGTCAACAGACAAAGCTAACAAATTTAATTTAACGCAAAAAAGATAGGTTTTTTCAACTGTTACCATTCATTATTTTAAACTGTCATTATTAGACTAAAGTTCATAAAAGCCCATTTGATTAAGTAGCTCATTAAAATGGCTTCCTATAATATAGTACTTTTCATATGAAAATTCTCTTGTATCTAGTATATTCAGCAATTAATTCTGCTTTGACACATTTCCACTTAAACATCATCTTACATCAACATTTACATCAACACAAGAAAAAAACGAAGATTTACTTCATATGTCTAGTTTTATATGAAATGGAACACAGGAATGCTCATTTTCTTTAATGCAAGAAAAAACCCAACAGAATTGCATTCTGAATATTTTTAAGTTTCAGAAAGAGACATGTAATTCCAAGTGTCATACCATTAAAACGGCATAGTTGCTGAGGGCGTAGCACTGAATGGTAGTAATATTTTCATCAGACAGAAGAATACGACAATCATCAGATTTCCATCCCCCTTGTCCGTTCAGAAGATCAAAGTCCCACTGAGCTGCAACAGCATCTGCTCCATGTGCAATACGCCGCAGCGTCACATTTATAGGAACGTGGTGACTAGCTAGGTTTAAGCCATCTGTTACAAAAGAAATGTATTTGCACATAAATTTCTCAACATGTAACACATTATATGCTAAAAACCTTTTATTAGATATACACTAGTCGAAACAAAGGAGTCAAAAATGTTTCTTAAGGATCATGAAAAAGTAATAATAAAAAACAAACCTATCTTCGCAAGAATAACTGGTGTTACAACTGTACGACGTTTCCCATCATCAGCCAGATTTGTTGAATTTCCTGTTGCTGGAAAAAGCTTTCCATTGCGAAATGCAATAAGCTGAAGCTTGTAGACAGATTCATCTGCTGGTCTGATTTCTCTTTTTTGCTTTTGGGTGAAAAGGGAAGCTGGCAACTGGATAGAAGCCTCTACAATTGTGTTCTAGAAAGAAATAGATTTTTAAAGTTTTAAAGAGAAAATGAAATTCTTTACAGAGATTAAATTAGCAACTCCTCCAAATGAACAGTGTCAGAGATGAATGCATTTAGCAGACAATGTATTGTGACAAACCTATTTGATACTGTTTCCAAGTAATCCATGATAAAATAGTTGAATTGGGTTACTAAAGCCTTAACACTTTTTTAAAAAGAAAAAAAGACAAAAAAAAAGTTAAGATTCTTTAGTTACCTTACTTATTACAGAGAGTAAAAATGAAATTAGTATCAGTAAACTATTACAAGAGTTTTCCAGATTAGACTATTGGCAACTAGAAGTGGCAACCAAGACAATCGGAAAAAGAAATGTTGTAATTGTGCATTAGTACCATTCAAAAGGAAATGCTGTATACAAACAGGTTTTTATAACTTGTATATAAATTATACATGGGTAGGGAAGAATGCATGCAATTTCATAGAATTACATAAATATAATTTCGAACATACACCCTGAAGTAACATTCAAGCACATTAAGGGATAAAAGCAAACTGGTATGTCGGGCAATGTATCTGAAAAAATACTTTTAAAGAATACGAGGAAGTGTTTCCATTCAATACAAACCCACAAATATATATATATATATATATGTGTGTGTATGTGTGCCTGTGTATGGGCACACACATACACAAATAAAATTAATCTTTCAGGCCTGTTTTCTAATTCATGCTTAATTACAGGATAATTGTGAGCAGAGTATTTCAGATATTTAAGGAGACTGTTAATATCTGATTTAGTATGTAATGAAGGTGAAAATACAGCAAAATAAAGCCAAGTATTACTATGAACTAGGGAGCATTTAAATTTCCATACTTATGAAAAGGTCTGAACACATCTTTCAACACCTACTCATTAGAAACTGTGTCCATTAAGAAAATATTCTATAATCAAACTCTATTATCATTTGTCACTAATTATCTCTTGTCACAGACGTTCTGGATTACATAAAATACTACTTTAATATTAGAAATTAATAATATTAAGCATTTGGAAAGCAAGCTTATATTTAAGACACTATTACAAAGTCAGTAGGGAAACAATGAGTATCTGACCTTTAAAGCTAGACTTGACAGTGTATTCGAAACATTGCACTTAAAGCTTAATTGTTTATCTAGATTTCCATCTGGATCTCTTCTCCCATAATCACTGAGTCCTGTACGGTCTGATGTAGCCACTTTCTGAAATACGGTGCACGTCATCCCAGTGAAACCAGCAGCCTTTATTACATAAGCCTCAAGAGCAATATTTGGAGAGTACTGTGATGACAAAAATCAAACATTATTTTAAATAGTTTTACACACCACAGGAAGAATAATAAATAATCTTAAAGGGATTCTCTGCCATAACAGAAAAAAACCACACAGAAAACTGTTTCTGTTTATCTGGCAAGGATAAATCTGTTCAGATTATTTCTCTTCCCCTACAGAAATAGTAGGCATTTCAGATAATGCCAATATCCATTAAGAAATATAAAAAGCTATTGAAACTCAAGAGCCAGCAAAATGTCTTCTAAATAAATAAATTTATACTTACAGTAGAATAAACTTGAGCTCCATTAGCAAGCCGATACATAGCAATTTTCTGTAGACACTGTACAATTCTAGTGCAAGCCTTGGCTTCCCTTTGTGCCATCCACAAAACACGTTCATCAGCTAACATAATGTTACTTGCTATGTCCACCATCACATCTCCAAGCTAACAGGGAAGAGAAATAAGACATTTTATATCTTTGAAAGCAGCCATCAAGTCGGATCATTATCAGAAAATACAAAATGACTTGTCAGCACAAAAAGCAAAAGGAAATTGATTGTTCCTATTTCAATCACTGCGTGTCATGTTGAGATACTGAAATACTTTGACTCGCACATATACCTCCATCCAAGAAAACTGTAGTGCCAATGTAATTTATCTGTTTACATTATACTTAGAAATCAAAAACATGAGAAATACAGGTATTTCATTAAAAGCAAAGAGTGTAATACTCCATGTTTTATTGTACTAATTATTTAAAAGGACTATTTATAATCAACTTCAAACCTAGAATCAATAAACTAAGCTATAAATCAACAATAATACAGTTTGTGTATACGGAGGCAGATAATAAGAAAAGAGTAATACAAGCAAAAATTAGCGTGCAGCCTTTCTGCTTCTCTTCCTTTCACTATGTCTACCTTTTCTTTGATGCTTTCCTTGCTTGCCTTCAATTTTGCATGAACTGTTTTAGGTCACAGTTTATACATGACAGACAGCAAATACCCATAGGTACCAGAGCTGCTTTCAAATCACCAATTACACTGTTGTTAAGTTTAAGCTCACACTCCCTACCCTGTCTTCTGTATGACAAATACAACTGTAAAGGGAATTCATTTATTTAGGCCACAACTCCACCAAAATTAATGGACCAAAAGTGAAGGTGCATGTATTTTCTAGTTGAATTGACTGAACTCCAACTCACAGTGCCTAAATTTAGGGACTGGAATTTTCTGCTTAAATAGAGACAGGATGGGGTAGGGAAGACATCTCCTTTACCATCCAGGCTTCCCAATTCCTTTTCAGAATATTACTCATATGTAGAGAACACAGTAGCTTGTTGTTCTTTTTTTAAATCTTTAAAAATAAATGCAAGAATGGGAATATAAAAATATTAACTGTTTTAAGAACTATCTCTTAGGGACAGAAGCCACAGTCAATAAACGCTCTCAACAGCTATCAGAGCCTCAAGAAGCATTTGCAGGCTGCAGCCCTTTTCATTAAATTCTTAAGAACAAATGAAAGTTAAATTACTTGAAGATGGTTATTATGACTTATTCCTACTTGAAAACTGGTAACGTTTTACACCTTAACAAATGGTGGTTTTACAATAAAGTATCAATATTAAGATCCTGAAGTCACAGGACTGAAGTTGTTTCATACTTTAAAAAAAATACTACACATTATTCTTTTGCGTGCTTATCAAGGTACGCACAAGTTTTTTCAACTGCATTCTAACTTAAGACAAGCTGTTAAAAACTTTCTGAACATTTGTCTTCAGTTTGTTTCTTCTTCTGACATGAAAAAGCTATTAAATGAAGCTTTTAATAATTTATAGTATTTATGTTTCAGAATAGCCACTGTAGCAAAAACTAAAGAACTGATAATAAGATGGTATAAGCGAATCCAGTATCAAGAAGTTTGTTGAGTAATACCCTAATAAGAAATAACTAAGTCTTATTAATAGCCACTAAAAATAATTAAATTGCAGTCCTGTTCCTTGAATATATAAGCAAATCAAAGGTTCACTTCAAATCAAACCAATTAAGATAAAAAAATACATTGCCTAAGATCAAAACTACCTATAAAATTAACTTGGATTTTTTCATATCATCTATTACCTTCAAACATGACAAAGTAAGGCCAGATTGTGTCACTCTACAGACAATGAAACACAGCTGAGAAAAGAATATCTTTATAATGTAACAAATCATGCAGCAATCTAAAACACAGTCCTATTTTCATCTGGCTACAAAATCAGCCATTTAATGAACTGCTTGTATAATTCCAAAATACACCAAAAAAACCCCCCAAAACGCAAGCTGTGATTGTAAAAAGGAGATTTAGCCTGAAACTTCTCCAAGGCATTCTGCAAAGAATTACAACCAGCATTTATGGTTTTCTGAGGGTGGATGGGGAAATTTGGCCTTTTTTTGCGCAAGGTTAAAATTGAGGCATTGTGGTCTCCAACTTCCCAACATGCACTGTACAGTGAGATCAATATAACCTCTGTTCAGCAGTGAAACAGAGAGTTCCTACCCACTGGTGGGACTATTCAACCACTTGCATTTTTCTCCCCTCTTAGAGCGTTCTCTAAGATTTTATTTTAATGTCTTATCTTATATCCTGCAAGATATAGGAATACTGAAAACCTTAGAGATACAGCTCAATACTGAATAAAGACAGCCTACCATGGTGGGAGGGGAGAAGATAAGTCTTGTTTTATTCATTATTGAGAGGATCTCTGAGGCTTTCATTATTTGTCTTTTTACATAAGAACATACCAATGAAAACCTGTGTGACCCACTCCATATTAAATAAAAACAGACTTACTGTACCTATCTCCCTGCTCCAGTGCTGACCAGAGGTGTTACTCACATTACAGGTCCAGTGAATGCTGGATCATCTCAGCGCGAATGCAAAGTCTGTGACCATGGGTCAGCACTTCAGGGACCTACTAAACAAACAAAAACATGGAATAGAATCTGATAATCCACTAACTCAGTGCCTGTATCTAATGCTGAGAAGGTTTCACTGCTCAGAATACTTAAGGACAAACACTTTGATTATCTTTAAAGTGATGGCAAATTATCCAGTTACCTCTTTATATTTTTCAGCAAATCTTCCAAATTTCTCTATCATTTCAGCCACAAAAATAACATCCATCTTATCAGAAAAATTTGCTGCTTCAACGGTGTAAGCCAAGAGCTGTCTTGCTGTTGCCACTGCATTAGTAAGGTTGAGCGGCATCTACATAGAGAAACATAAGCATTTTGAAGAAGTGAAAATTAAGTACAAGATACAGGAAACACTTCAGCAATTAACAAATAAGCATTTTGTGAAAGAGGATAGCAATCTCCATAGGGATCAGAGTGTTTTAGGCAGCCAGGGACTACCAGCTTATCTGTTAGCAAAAACACTTCCTACAAGCCAGAGAACCAGCATTTGTACCTGCAGCCAGAAACTGTGTTTTGTCCTGTTGCCCTAGAAGGGAGAGAGGTGCTGCACCAAGAAAAGGGGGCGGGGGGGAGGAGAAAGTACTGTCAAATGCCTGTTTTCCTTTGCACCAGAGCCTAGGCATGGCAACACAAAGCTTCTAAAATACGGTATTTTATAGCATGATAAGCCAAATAAATTCAAACACACCACTGCTGTAGCATTCACTCTTGATCCTGTAATTACAGAAAGCATTTGGAATGAAACACACACAAAAACCCCACCAAGATAGATCCTCTCTCTGACAAAGCTCATGATTTCATTCCTGAAACAAGTACCATGCTGAAAAATTCTTCACTAAATAGTATGCAAAATCAACATGCCTGAGCTAGCAGGGACCAAAAATGGGAAATTTCACTTAGTACAGTGGAACGCTGTGCAAGTGTTATCAGCTTATGTTCAGATGCTGTTTATCCATGATAATCCAAAATGTCCCATCTCTCCGTTTTTTTGGTGTACAGATATCTGGTCTGCCCAACTGAATTTGCAATGTGCCACATAAGCACAACTACATGTTTGTCCCTGCTGGTCTTAGCACTTCTACATAGATTTAAATGCAATTAATGGAAGATTATTTTTTTCCCCAAAACACTGAAAGTCATGTATTTAGTAAATAAAGTTCAAAGTCATAACACACACTGAACAAAGTCAACTTTCAAATTCAGATATTCTGTATAATTTCTTTGAACTTTCTTTAAACATGAATTTCTTTCCACCTAAAACTATACCTGTACTATACACAAACACGAACAGTGAAATATAAATGTTCTTGTATAAATGTCACAAAAGTTTCACTCCATTTTAAACTTAGACTTCTACTTGATTTAAATTGCTTGGCAGAGTTCTAATGTTCAAAACAAGATTTCTACTACCTTAGTGTTCAAAGGCTCTAAAGATGCTTATAATAATATAACATTTAATATTCGTCTCAAAGAGACAATAAATTTCTGTGCAGAATACTGCTATAAATTCCAGACCTAATACACATAGAAAGAGGAAGGCTCTAATGAGTAAAAACAACTCCTAAAACCAAAACATGCCACTTCTCCCTTTAAAGAAAAAATAAATTTGAAACTTCTATTTCAGCATAGCATAGCTGCGTGCGTGTATTTTTAAGCAGATAATAGCAAGTTATCTACTTCACACATGGAAATTATACTTCTGCTTCTGCTTTTCTGAAGATACTAATCTGACCCTCACATTTTAAACTTCCTAACACAAAGTTGGCAACATTATTACACAACCTGGTAAACGTTGGCTAACTAAAAGCTATTCTAACAGGCCGAAGCAATCTAGGCTCCTAAGCAGTTGCAACTCTAAAGTTGGGCTACGCTACATAGGCAGTAGTAGCATTGAGATGTAACAGGCCTTGCAGGAAAACATGAATTCCCAGGTGAGGAAACAGCAAACCAGCAGCATCAAAGCTCTCAAGCAATCAATCAACCTTGCTGTGTCCCACAAAGGGACAACAAAGGGATCCCTGGCATCACCTCCCACCTGCTAACTAGTCATTAAGGACCACCAGCCCTCAAACATGCTTGTGACCAAGCCACAGCATGCACCTCTAGTGCTCAGAATGTAAAGCAGCAGAGCACAAACAGTTACGTCAGCCCCTAAGTTCATCTTGGGCCAGAACAGGCAGTCCTTTCCCTTTCTGTCCCTCCCACTCTTTCCGCCTTTTTTACACCAGTGCCCACTGGTCCTCAGGGAACCTGAGCAGCAAGATAAAAAGCTATGTCTGCATTAGTAAGTAATTGAACACAGAGGGAGCAAGTCAGCAATATGCAGTTCAGTGCTTTGGCCTCAAACTAGATTTAGCCCAAGCCACTGGACGTCAAGACTTCACCATGTATATAATCTGAGACATCCAAAGGGCAAGGATCAGTTTAGATCCTGATTGTGCCAGTCAGGGGCTGTGGTGCTTCTGATACACAGTGTGAAGTTTTCTCTAAAATAACATGAGCTTGCACATTGAAACACTCCAAACACAGGCAACACACAGTAATCCTACCCAGAGGTCAGACAAGCATCATTGCCCATGTTAAACATGGGTGGCACTACCAACATCAACTCAAGTGGCATTGCTGTATTATTGAAAAAAAACAAACAAAAAAAACCCCAAAACACCAACAACCCAAACCATCGCACCAAAAAACATTCTTGTATCGCCATAGTTTCACCTGTTGCATTGATGCTAGTGATCTGACAATACATATTGGAAAACATCAAGCTTAAACCAGAGGTTCAAAGCTTTTTGGAGTATTTTACAATACAGCGCCTATACATACAAGGTTGGGTACATCACTGCAGAACAGTGTTTGTGAAAGTATGTTAATTAGAGATAAGACTCAAAAGGAGTTTGGAGCTGAAAAATTCTGTTTCATAGCTACATTTAAAATCTAGAATAATCTCTTGAATCCTGCTAAGTACTACCAGATTAGAGAAGCCTAGTTAGTACTCACTACTTTCACTAGTTAACTCTCATTGGCCCCATATCAGTCTATTAGGGGTTTACAGCAACAGAGGCAGAGCAGAGTTTGACTACTCTCTATTATTATAATGGAAATAGCTGTTCTCCATTACAACTTCAGCCTGCCTTGTTTCTTTATAGCATGTGGGCAGGACAGTGCATCCAGTTGACAAGAACTGTCATGACAAGTACCGTTTTCTTATGCTTCACACAAGTACACCAAAGAATTAAATATTCCTTACACTTTCAATCTGGGTGCGCTCAAAATAGATATTAAAACCAAACTCTTAACATAAACCTACAAGTTCTGTTGTTGTACTCGAGGCATGTGTTCATAATTCATCTAGACCACCAGTATTACCAGCTTAAAAAAATGGAGAAAGACTTTTGAGTTTTTATTTTCATTAAAGAATTTGATTTTATAGAAATGTACAACTTACCTGATTGAACATATAAAGAACTCGAGTGACATCATTTGCATATTGGCACCTGGAGTAGTCCTCTTCTGCCCAGTAACCTCCTCTGTCGCATCTGCGCCAGGCTCTTCTCTCATCTTGTGAGTTGCCAGGATATATCCCACTGCCAGCGGAGTAACGTGTACACAGCAGGTATGCTGTGATGCCTGCCAATGTTCTAGGCCACCTGGGGAGTCAAAGGCAAAAAAAAAAAAAATTAGACAAATTTACATGACAAGTAAATAAAAGGATTAAGCGCTACAACATGAAATAAAGGAGACACTCAAAACTAAGCATCTCTAAACTATTTAAAGGGCCACTTTGGCTCGCCTTCAGTATTTTCAAGCTGTTCATATTTGTGTACTATTAACAAAATGAGTTCCAATGCTAGCATGCTTTTTTTTAATTTTTTTATGAGGTTGCAGGTAGAAAGAAAAAGGTGCTTATAAAATTACTAAAAATAGTTTACCTTTTTTTGATAAAAAACCCTTGCCTTCTTCATGAAAAATTCCATATTAACACTATAAAAAGTTAAATACATAGTAGAAAGCCCTGCAAGCTTTCTACATTCACATGCATCAATGTAACTTTCAAATGACTGCATACATATCAATACTAAACTGCAGATATGAACAGAAGACTACAGATACAGTAATTAAGAAACAGTAGCAGTAGTACAACCACTTTGACAGATTTTGCAACCAAACATAACATTAAATAGAAATTAATGGGAAAAGAAAGTGTTCATAAAGTTAAGTAGAAAAGAATTCTTTTCACTCAAGGTACATGGAACTAAGCACTTTTTGAGAAAACTTCTAACATTCTCTTAACTTCCTCCTCCAAAATTTTAGTGCATATTTTATCTGTATACACTTATACACAGATAAAAATGAAATAAAGAATACATACAGAAAGTTAAATTGCAATACACCTTTAGTGCACTGATCATTCATGAGATTCGAAGGAAACTTAAGAATAGAAAGTAACCATGCCTGAATTAAGCTGCAATGCTGAGAAGAGAGGAGGACAGGGACAAGGAATACTGGCCTGCCCCTGCTTCTGGCCCTCTCTCCTGTTAAGATATGTATAAGCAGTATTTTATCACTCAGAATACTAACACTTAAAGTTTAAAAGCAAAAAACATACATACCTAAATTGCAGAATGCTAAGTATCTCAAATCCAATAACCCAACATGTAAGGTTTAACTAAAACCGAGAGCAAAAGAGAGCTTCATTTGATCATCCCAGGCTTTCTGTACCATAATTAAGTTAAGCTCCTTGAATAGCCTTAAGAGCTAATACACTTCTTCTCGGTCTTAAGTATTTCAAAGGGCCTTGCACAAAGCAGTTGTCTCCAAAAATCAAAATGGTTGAAGAAAAAATTCTTTTAGATTACACTGTGTTTGCTTTTACATCTGGACTGCATTTCAATAAGTGGTCATTTAGTCACTACTATCATCTAAATTAAGAGATGCGCAGAACATATATACATTTGGAAAAAAAAATAAATTCTATGTTTGCAGTAAACACCTTGAAGAATGTTCCATTTCAGGAAATTATAATTTAAGTAATATTGCCAAAACAGAGAAACTGAACAAGTAACTGCATTCTTCTTCCTTATTAATCAGTTACTTAACTTCTCTTACTGAAGACGCTGGGACTTATCATAGTTCTTTCGCAAAGAGAGTAACTCTAGGGATGGACGAAGGCAAAAGGCTACTCTTCCCAATTATATTAAATGATGCAAAAAAATAAGCTTTTGGGGTATACTGAAAGTCTTCGCTATCTCAAATTCCTATTTATTCCTAATCAGCTCCAACAGAACATATTCAGTAATGGAAGAAAGACTCTTACTTCAGGAGATTTTGACAAACATTACTTTGAGCTGCTTGTTGCCCAAACCTAAGATAGCTGCTGGTGGCATCCTTAAAATGCACAGGTCATGGCAACAACCATAAAAGAATTCAAAGTCAGTAAGGAATCTAATAGAAAAGACTAGACAGTAATTACAACAAACCAAAATAGAAAATAAAGACTTAAATTTTACTACCTTTTAGAACAGCTTTGGCATTACAAATCAGTTGTCCATATTGTAGTGACTTCATTTAATTAAGAAATGGAAACTTATTATTATGAACATCACCATAGTATCTGAATACTAGAAGAGACTGAAGATTATTTAAGTATCATAGCAGAGCTTCATCCAGCCTAGGAAATGCATACACTTAAATTCAGAGCCTCAGCAGCCACTTCAAGAAATTAACAGAATTGTCACCAACCTTTATCAGAAAGGAAAACTTATATCAGAATTGGTGGCAATGGAGGTAGTTAAAAGAAAGAAGAAAAAAAACTAAAAAAAGAATTAGCACAGTTTTTAAATGCCAGGAATTATATACAGGCATTTTAGAGAATGTAAATTAATTCAAAGAACAGGTACAGATTCTGCAATGGTAATGTAAATTATTTACCATCTTTTCTCCCGTATAGAAGAAAAGCCAGCAGAAAGGACAAAAATCTTCCTTAGAAAAATCACAACAGCCTTCGTAAATTGCTGCAATCCCAGTAGTGACCTTAGTGGAACACTACATGCACTCCAGCAAGCTAACAAAAACATCACTTTGGATCATGTCTTGCCAACTCTGACCACGGACAGCAAGTTAGGGATCTGCTGGGAAGGGAGGAAGGGATAAGGGGATACAATAGATGTAAACTTATTTAAGTCTCTGAAATTTCTGGATGGACAAATTAAAATAAACTCTGAACAACACGGACTGATAAAACAAGTACGAAGATGAGCTACTTCTATGCTCCTACTTCTTATGGATACATAATGAGCCTTCAAAAGTAAACAGGCAGATGAAGACAACTAATAAATCAACTAGTACAGCTATTAGAAGACATACAGGCTCACAAACACCTTGCATAATACACCCAAACGTCAGCTTCCAGAATGCAGAGTCAGGTTTCTAGAAACACTGAAAATGGAGTGCCAAAACATCACTTCCAAAACAATTTTATCAGCACTGAAATTCTAGTATTAAGTTTCTACATCAAAGATGCCACTTTGAAAGAGATATCTGTCTCTGTCTTTAGACTTTTCTGAAAGTTGTATTTTTCCAAAGCATTTTAAGTTAAAGCATGGTTGGCTCAGTTTTGACTGAATGTATCACCTTACAGACTTAGGATAATTTAAACTCTGCAGTCCTGACAGATGTTGTATGACACAATCTCCAAGATAAGTGCTGTCACTGAAAAACGGCATGTGCCATTTCTTTCCTCACTATTTACACCTAGTGCTAAAGAATTAGAAAAAGAGAAACCAGAATGAGACACTAAGACTCAAACAAAAAGCAAGTTTTTCAAGAGAGCTTTAATTACTATATTTTTTAAACAAGTACAATTTCTAAGCTATATGTATCTTCTGGAACTTCTGTAGCCATCAAATGGAAAAAATCGAGAGTTTCAGTGTTTAACACTACTTGAAATGTTATTAGATTATCACAAGATTATTTGCCTTCTCTCCCTGTTCTCTGCACTTCCCCTATTTTTTTTAATCCATCTCTTTCCCTTTTGCTACTGTCCTTTTATTCCTACTACATTTACTTTTCATTCATCTCCCTACACAGCATTTTATCATCTTTTACCATGATCTTCTCAAAAGAATACTATCAATGCCAGACAGTCATACAGTCTGTGCTACCTTTATAACAAATGTAGATATCTACGGAAACGTTTTACTAATAAAACTAATATATTATTCATCTAATGATTTAGAAAGCTTTCCACTAAACTAGACATAAAAGGTGAGCAATTTAAAACTCCCAGCTTTCTACCACAGTATTACACAAAAACAACACAAATGTGCAGCATCACTAAGAGAAGCGCTTCATGGGGAACAGTGTCCCTTATCCTCCTTCCTCGCCTATTCACGATACCCGCCGTGTGGGTACAAGTTTCTTTGCAGCCCAGAGGCAAATGAGATAGGGGAACTAATTCCAGTTGCAACTACACCTCCCTTATTGCCTATTTTTGCTAAGTGAATGCTAACCTAGACCATTCTCAGCAATGAACAGTTTCCTCCCAATACCTCTCTGAGATGAGCTGATGAGGCATTCTCCACTTTCCACGAAGCCAGAGAGGACATCCCTCCAGCAGGGCTCACAAGGTGACTAATGACATGAAATTCTCATCATGCAAACAAAGGCTACATAAGTGTGGCTGCATTCTTAACTTCTTGTGAGCCTAAGCTTGAGTATCTTTCACAGTTTACCCAACTGCTAGCAGAAGTGCAAATTTGGACTGTATTAACACTCTTATTTCATCACTGTTTATAATTAGGTGCTCAAAATTTATCACATACATGAGAGTAGACAGCTGTGTGGGAAAAGATGGTTCATTTACATTTAAGTACTGTAATTTCATTTCAGGAAAAAAAGGCAGACCATGAGATTATAAAAGAATCCTTTCCTTCGTGCATATTAATTCTGTTTTGAAAGCATTCACTTTAAACCAACAATAACTTTCAGTTACAATAAGTCTTTATATCATAATTTCATTAGCTTACAGGTAGTCTAATTTTTTTTTCTTATTGCATCTTAGTAATTCTCTAAATTCAGCATGACAATTACAGTCTTAAGATTAATTACACCCAGTGAGTAATAGTTTTCAAAAGGATAATTCTTATATTTAAGAAAGAATTCTATCAACTACCAACATAAAATTATTCTAAACACAACAGTTGAAGGATTTACTGAAGCAGAAGAACTAGGTTACATTTTAACATGTTAACTGTATTTTCAATTTAATCATGTATTGGAACATATTCAAGGATATTATCTGAGCAAGACTTAAAAGAATATCTAAATTTAAAAAAAAATACATTTCATGATGAAGACAATTTTTACCTAATCTTTACAAACTCATGCTAAACTACTATTACTGAGCCAAAGACACTGAAGACAAACATCCTCCTTCACTACGCTTTGCTATCCCATCTCTGAAGGGATAAAAATCTCGATGCCAGTTTTGAAACAGCTTCCAAGCTAAAATGACTAACCAGTTCCAACTAAAAGACTATAAAAACAAATTCACCTAGGATCATTTACAGCCATCTGCTCAGAACCATTTTCTCACTAGTCAAAGCCTTATTTCCATATGGTCTCAAAGGTGAAAAATTACTCTTTATTATTACTCTACCTAAACTACAAATGGAAGTCTGTTATAGTAAACCCAGACATAGTGAACTTTTTGATAAGCTGAACATTTCCTGAAATCTTATTTCTTTCTACTGAATTCCAGAGGGGGTAAATCCTATTACACTGAACAGCCACTGAACAGCACAGGTTAATTTAATGGAAAACACTTTGAAATAAGCCTTTACCATCTGTTTTCACCTCTAATGGCAAATCAAAGAAGAACGATTCACACTTGTATCATAAAAAAAAATGCGTAAGTGATTTAAATAGATGTGTTCTTTGATGAATACAGCATGCATCTGTTTGACTTTCTTCACCTTTTATCTTAAGAAGGAAGTTCTCATTTTCTAATGTAACACTCATCCTTGCAGTTGAAACCACCACAGTGTAAAAAGAGGATATGCACAAAGTTTCTCATATAAATAATTCCTTACAATGTGAAAGTGAAGCTCTTCAGTAGTTCCAAATTGCCTCTGTGCAGCAAGTGATCTTGACACTACTTCCCTTACTAATATTTCCTCATACTCGGGTACCCTTCTTCTCAAATTGTCCAACTGATGAACATAAAGATGAACTCAAAACAAATGCTCTCAGCCAGGACTTTACCTGAATTTTTGCTACAACTGGAGAAGGCCTTCTGTACTTGAAAGATTGTTTTTTCTCCCCCCAAAAACTATGTCTCAGCAACATGTTTTAACTTACTTTTCATTTCTTAAAATAAAAGATTTATGGTCTTAGATTTGCTGTATAGAAGGAAGATGACTTTAAAGAACTCTAACGTACACAGGGAAAGGAAGAAAAGTTTAGAAATGTAAACAAAAGATCAAGCAGAAGATCAACATAGCCAAGCAGCATAAGTGAAATTAAATGAGTGGGTAAAAGCAGGTATTACAACATTAAGAAACCCTACAAACCATAGTGAAAACATATGCTATGACATACACTAATTCTCAGTAGGAGCTACTGCAGGGAGGTACAACACAGAGTAGTTATAAAGGGAATTACCTTACATATAGAGAATCTATACAGAAGCTATCTGTTACAGCTGGCACCTCCAGGAGTAACGTGTTGTTAGAGTGAACCAGCAGCAGAAAGATCAGAAAAGGGAAAACAGGTGAAGAGGTAAGAACAAAAGATAAAATACTCTACAATACCCAACACAATGGAACATCAGAGCTACTACTACAGTCCCAACAGTCGTTAAAAGGAAGCACCATTCATATTATTTACCCTAATACTTACAGGGGAAAAAAACCAAACCTATATCACATATTTCTTATATAGTGATTTTGCCATACAGAAGCAGGAGGTTTTTAAAAAGAGAATGATAACCTGGTGGAACTGCCCCCCTCCCCTCTCATTAGTATGTGATCCAACTCTAACTTACAGATCATCTAAAAAGTTTTACTCTATTCTGATAATTTCATTTATATATTTCAAATATCATAGCTTAATTTCCATCTCCTCCAAAGATGTGAGTTAACAGGCTCAAACTTTAACACTTCATGGTATAGTTGTGCATAATTCTTTCTACACATACTAATTTAGAACAGTTGAAAATCTATTACACACCATTTACAAACGAACATCCACATAGGTGTCTTTAAAGAATAATACTGTAGTTAAAAACAAAATTAAATGGACTTTTCTTTTCTCTGCAAAAAAATTGAGGTTACCAACCTGAAATCCCCTTTATTGTTCACAACCCTCTCTGGAGGGCAGTACTGTGCAGAACTTTCTAAGACCACAATGTCTACTGTCCTTGTGTTATTCCCACGTCTGGTTTGCACATGGCAACCCCAGTTTCCTGTGGAGCCAGCCTGAATGTTTGAGATTGTCAGTGCACTGGGAAGATAAAATAAAAAATAAAATAAACAAATAAAACTCAACAGTCTTGCAATAAAATTTATATAACCTTTTACCAAAAGATGAATAAAGTACAGAAAGACAATGGAAGAAACAAACAATTACATACAACTGTGTGATCTTACAAAACCAGAACTATCTATGAATCAATGTACTGTAATTAACAGGGAAATATTTACTACTCTTTTAGCTCTCAATTTTGCCAGAGTAGGAAAGAAAAAGAACAGCCATGGGAAAAAGTTCCTTGACTTCAGAGAGAAGAGATGAGAAATCCCAATTCCCCAAGTGTTATCATTGATCTTCAACACAAAATTTTTATAGTTTTTCCAGAAAGGCCAAACTAAAATAACTTCCCAAATGCATAATTTGTGATAAAGGTAGAAGCCCTAATTTACTAATACAATTACAGGATATATAACTACCCTGTAGATGCTGAATGAATCAAAAATCTGCTGCAGGCAGAATAAATTATAGATGTCTGCTGGCAATCCTCAATATTACCAACTGTGGTGTGCTCAAAAGGAAGAGGAAAGAATCTAGGAGTAGTTCACTTAAATGCCTTGTTTTTGCAATTTTAATGTTCCAGGAGAACAAATGCATCCTACCACAAATATATATTACATGAACTGCATTGGGTAGTCCTTGGAGATAATTAAAACCCAACTGCAACACTCCTGGACAACCTGCTCTAACTAACCCTGTTTTAAGCAGGTGGGTTTGACTCATCAAATCTCTAGACATCCCTCCTCAAACTTAATAGTTAGCAACAGTGACCAAACCAGGGTAATTTAAGAGATGTGTGAAGTTACATCCCTCCTTGGGATGTTTCTGTCTATGTATGTTCACTCAGTGAGGATACAAGGGGGCCTTACTGGTTATGGAAATAGTCACTAAATCAGAGTAGAAAATAAAAAGAAATACATTTTCTCTTCATGAATTCACCTTGCAATCAGTGAGCAGTTATGAATCATGTTTTTTTCAACAAAAATACCCTGGGACTCATCAGTTTCTACTATCTTTCCATCCTGATACCACAAGACTTGCATGTCTTGATCAATATACGACGCCATACATTGGAAGGGTAGACTATCTCCTTCAAAGACAACTTGACGGTGAGATGGAGTCATATAAAAAGATGGTAATTCAAGTGGTGGTTCTAGAATTCAAGAAATAAAAGCACAATCAATAGCAAGAATCTGCTATACAAATAATTTTCAAAAGAGGAGAAAAATACACTGAGTATCAATTATTGATAAAACTCCTTGTAAGCTGCATCTTGCAAGTTTTATACAAAAACCACATTGGATGCATCAGATATTAAAAAATACAAATTCTCATCAAATTCTTTTTCAAAACGTGTATTCCTTTAACACGTTTAAAAAATAATTTGCTAGCCCACTAAAAGAGTGAAAAATATAAACTTGAATGAAAAAATATATTTATGCATTTTATTTCTTCACAATTTCTCACTAGATTTCAAAGTCACACACACGTTTTATTACTCTGTCAGATGGAATAACTCTAAAACAACACTTAAGCAAGTTGTTCATGGTTTCATCACAACAAGAAGGCTAATCAACAAGAGAATCAACACGTAGGAAAGTGAGTCATAAAATGAAGGCCTTCAGAAATCTGGGCTTGGAATAATTTGCACATCTTAAGTCACATAGCTAGACTTTGGAAAAAAATTATCAGTTTCTGATTCCTCTTGTGAAGTTTAGGTAAAAATCTCTGAAAAACATGGATTAGCAGGAAAAAGTAGTTTATCTCCAGAGACCACACTTCACCCTTAGTTTCTACACACTAACATCCACGATCGCCAATTTATTTATTATTTATTTCCAGAAGCAAACACCACCGAATCATGACTAAAGAACAGCCTTTGAAAAAGAATCATTATTGCCACTTGCACTGGGTTTGCATGGCAAGGTTTTGTTAGAGAGGGAAGTTACAGGGGTGGCTTCTGTGAGAAGCTGCTGGAAGCTTCCCCTATGTCCAACAGAGACAATGCCAGCTGGCTCCAAAACTGACCCATTGCTGGCCAAAGCCAAATCCATCAGCGACAATGGTGGTAGCGCCTCTGAGATAACTTATTTAAGAAGGGGGGGAAAAAACTGTGTGGCAGCAGTCCAAAGAGAGGAGTGAGAACATGTAAGAGAAACAACCCTGCAAACCCCCAGGTCAATGAAGCAGGAGGGGGAGGAGATGCTCCAGGCGCAGGAGCTGAGATTCCCCTGCAGCCCGTGGTGAAGACCCTGGTGAGGCAGGCTGTCCCCCTGCAGTCCAGGGAGGTGCACGGTGGAGCAGCTCTTCACCTGCAGCCCGGGGAGGACCCCACGCCAGAGCAGGCTCCTGGCAGGACTTGTGACCCTGTGAGGGAGCCACGCTGAGCAGTTCATGAAGAACTGTAGCCCACTGGAAAGATTCACATTGGAGAAGTTCATGGAAGACTGCGTCCTATGGGAAGGATCCCACGCTGGAGCAGGGGAAGAGAGTGAGGAGTCCTCCCCGAGGAGGAAGGAGTGGCAGAAACAACATCTGATGTGACCACAACCCCCATTCCCTGTCCCTCTGCACTGCTGGGGGCAAGGAGGTAGAGAAAATCAGGAGTAAAGTTAAGCCCAGGAAGAAGGAGGGGTGGGGGGAAGGTCTTTTTAAGATTTGGTTTTATTTCTCATTATCCTACTCTGATTTGATTGGTAATAAATGAAATTAATTTCCCCAAGTTGAGTCTGTTTTGCCTGTGACGCTAATTGCTGAGTGATCTCTTCCCATCCTTATCTCGACCCACAAGCCTTTTTGTCGTATTTTCTCTCTCTTGTCCAGCTGAGGAGAGGAGGGATAGAACGGCTTTGGTGGGCACCTGACATCCAGCCAGGGTCAACCCACCACTATCATGTATGTGCTGAATTTCAGGGAAACAAAACAAAGGAAACAAGTCTGTTCACTAATATTAACAGAATATGGAATGCATTAGAAAATAAGTATCAGTTGTCAGGAGAGCTTACCGCAGGTTAGAAGCTCCTGCTTAACACCAGTCACCGTCTGCGACTGAAGTGACTTGGGATAGGCACATTTAGTTTCACGTACAGTTATGTTTCTTTCTTTTAACCACTGATGCATCCACAGTATGTTGCAATCACAAAGAAGATAATCAGTTTGAAATTCTCTGCAACACAAAATAGGTATTCACAGTGATAAAAGGCAACACTCAAAGGTCTGAAAGCTTGACATCAACAGCTGTGCAATGCCTCTCATTGTCACAGACATACGGACAACAAGCAAACCCTAGAATACAGCAGTTGCCCATATTGGAAGATACTCTAATCCTCTGCAAGCTGTGGTCTGAAAACAAAAGTATGCGCTCCCCAGGGAAAGGAATCCTCTCCATAAATACGGGGAATATCTTTAATACTTGTGCATGAAAAAATTTCTAGTAATTTCCTTCATGGAGGGAGTTCACATTATTTAAGTGAGCAATAACAAGGAATTGCTTGAATATGCATCAGCATAACTTAAGAACACAATTGATTGCTTCATTTTAGCAATCAAATGCTTTAACAGTAATATCAACAGAAATATAAAAATAGCCTCTCACCTATTTCTCTTTTCAGAACCACTATTCACACAATTTTAGTGGTAGTTTTATTCTGCTTTATATGAAAATCATATAAGGCTTTTCATTGATTCATAAAGTCTTCTCTGTATAATTTAATACTTTCTACTAAAATGACAGACCAGATTCCCCCATCGGTGTGTGTTGTATTCAGCTAAATTAAAAAGAGAACACAAATATTCTACCTGTTTAGAAGCAGTTAAAAAAAAAAGTACCAAAATGTATCACTCTGTCTACACTGTTTTTACCTCTACTGCAAACATGTTTTCTTTTTTCTTTTTGCAAATGTCTAGAGGATAACACAGCATCACAGGCAGAACACTTCAAATACTAAATCAACATGCCTGTGAAATTCCATTTGGTCTTTGTTCACAGGAATTCCTCCAGACACACACATTTTTAATAGCAACAGTTATATCCAGGTTCTCTTGTCAGACCTGTGATGTTCTTGGACAGCAACCTTTATGTACACAATTAAAATACTAGGAATAACAACTTATGAACAATTAAAAGAAGCCAGAGGAGGGAAAGAAACATTTGCCTTTAAAAACAAGAAGTTAACTCTGTGTCAAAACCAGAGCTTTTGAGAAAGTCCCAGTACAGTGAGCCAACTGTCATGACTACCAGGGAAAAATGCAAGCTAGTCATCAGCACTGATAATTTTTTTCACTTGCTTTCTTCCTTACACAAGATTACAACTCTCATGAAATTCAAAGAGAGAAAAATAACATGAGGTTGAGATTTACCCACTGTTACATGTAACAAAACTATACTGTTCTTCGAGGACTAAAGTCTTCCTTAAAAGTATGTGTTCCCTTTCTCAAAAAAACATTTAAACCACTGTTTATTTAATATAAAGTAATAAATGATGCATACAGAATGAAACTTTCAGAAGCCCAGATGCCAGTATAGCTTTGTTCTCTCAGAACTATGTAACAAATACCAAGCAATTTTTGAAGGAGTTATATAAACACCCAAATATCTGTACACGTCCCATGCACTTATTCAGATAAAGAAACCACTGTTATGAGTTTTAAAATTAAAACCACAAGACTGTAGTACAAGCAAGTGTATATACAATTATTTTTAAGAATACAAATGATCATGCAAATTAAGATTAGATGCAGTAAATACTTACAGAGACTTTAGTGAACCAAGATGATCAAATGTTCCCTGTGTAAGTGTAGAAAACAGATTTCCAGAAAGATTCCTAAGAAATAGAAATATCATGATTTGAACTCATGCTCAAACAACTGACATTTGAAATAAAATAATGTTATCTTGAAGAGGGATTTTTTAAAAACCTACAAGATACTATTATGACACTGTCATAGTTCACAAGACTGAAAGAATAATAATCAGGTCTGCCCTGCAAAAATCCCAAAATAAACTGTTCCCCATCACTTCTTTTTTGGCTGAAGAATTTTAAGATTGGCAACAAGGATTGAATGCAAATACTTTATTTTTATTTAAAGCAACAACTAGCATATGTTGAGCACACATTTCAAGATGTTTAAAATTGACTTTGTTGTTCACAGTGAACTGATGTGTTGCTATTAACATGCTATAAGAAGCATATTAGATCTAGCAGAATATATTTTAAAAAATTGTACATCCCAGTTTCTCTGTATCAGTGAAAGCACTGCATAAGAAGCTAACAATCAGGGCAAAGAAACATTCCATAATGTTACATGTTATTTTCTTAAAGTAAATGAAGAAACATGCAAGAAAGCCAGCAAAACACAACCATGCTGATGTCGTGGTAAAAGGTAGGATATTAAAAGATTCTGTAACCCTGAAATATTTTTCTTGGGAAAATATTTTGTACAGTCTGCTGCTCCCCCCCACCCCTGCAAGAAACTGGAAAATGGTTGCAAAGTAGGGCACCCCGTACTGTGGTTCTGGTTGCCCCTGCTGCCTCCCCCTCCCCCCCTTTTTTTTTTTTAAGCTTGCTACTGAGTAACAAACCACAATCATAGCCGCACTGCATGTCTTTCAAGCACACACTTAAAACAAACTACTCCCATTGAAACAAATAATGTTAACTTACAGAAGACTAAAACTTAAAAAGTGAAATTATATACAATAAATTATACTTACAATCTAATAAGATTTACAAGTCCTCTAAATATATCTGCATTCAGGCAGCCTATTCTGTTATTAGTTAAGTCTCTATAAATAGGAAAAAAGCAAAAATTGGAATAAACTGGTTTATTTCCAAGTGACATACAGTCTGCAAACAGAAGTATTTCAACTAAAATTCATGAATAACAGATTGCACCATATATATATTTAGCCTTTTTCAGCAAAACCCAAAGATACTGCTATATGGGTGTACACACATGCACATAAGAGTCCTTATCCCATTTCTAAAGTAATAATGGTTTGCCCATATACTGCTAAATGAGCCTAGCCTTACCAGTAAATTCCCTTAGAACAGGCTTGCCTTATATCACTACAAAGTAAATTTTCATATTTGTACAGTACATTCATCACATGTGCCACATCATTTTCTGACGTGCAAGAGACCTATACTAGTGCATTTATTGTACATAAACAGGACCATTTCTATATTCATAATTACATTGTAAAATATATAATATTTAAATATTTATGTAGGTCTTAAATTGAATTGCCAAAAATTCTTAAAAGAATAAAAATTAAGCTTGCAATTAGTAATGGTCCAAAATTAGTCCTTCAGCTTTATTTTTAAGGTTTTCAAAAGTGCAATTACCAACAAAATTTCCTTTTAAGTCAGCCAGATCATCTGATCAGTGAAAATGAACATATATACTACAAAAATTTAAGAAGGAAAGCTGTATGCTGACTAAAGGGGGGGGGAGCGGTGGCAGACGTCATCACTACGACTTAAAAGCTGTCCCAGATATTCCAAAAATCTGAAGAGTGTTTTAAAAAAAGAAAAAGGAAAAAAAAAAAAAAGGGGGGGGGGGCACGGAGAAAAAGGGGCCATCATGCTGAGGTCCTGTTTTTCAACTTTGAGCTGGGACAGAATTTTTACAGCCAAGGTATAAATCCCCCAAAAATGTGTTAATGGGAATGCTGGCACAACCTTCAGCATTAACAGCGCTGTAACTTCAGTGTAGTATTAATAGCAAGGGACTCTTGTGTTCCAGTGTGACCTTCGGGGAGGGGTGGGGATCATAAGGAGTTTAACATTTAAAGCCAGATTTGATGGCATCAAAGCTCTGAATGAACGTTCACAAAGTGATGTTTCAAGTCACTGAAATACAAAAAGGAAGGAATAATACAAGAGACTGTCAGTAAAAATAAGTGAAACTGCAAAGCCACAAGCAGTGGATGTTCTTCAGTCATAAAAGTGAAAGCAGACTTTGTTTTATATAAATGTATGTGTGTAATTTAGACAGCATACACATATTCAATTTGTAATATATAATAGCTGTGCTGTCTAAATTTGCAGAACCCAAGACTTATCTACTCTCAGGGTTTTTTTGTTTGGTTGGTTTAAACTGACTAGATAGATATACTACTTACAGTCTTTTCAGAGATGAAAGCCCCAGAAAAGCTCCTGGATCTATAGTGCTAATAAGGTTGTTCTTAAGGTCCCTGTAGAGAAAAATTAAGACATTATATTTGCCACAAACTACCCTTTAAAACAGATACACATGCATGAAGATACACTTGCCTCAACTTGTTCGAAAACTGCCCAAAAAACCTATACAACACATTTCTGCTTTCTCTAACATGGTATCTCTCAAAATTTGAAAATCTGCATTTTAAATAGAAATAAGAATATAAACAGCATGTGTATTCCTTTAAATATTCTATCAGTTCCTATCACATGAAAGAGTATAGAGTCAAAGATACTTTGCCACAGTGTCCAAATAGATTACAGCTGCTCAGGGTGTAACATTTGCTTATTACACCATAAAAAACTGTTTAGCACAGTGTTGTCTTCTTCAGCCTACTGAATTTTAAATACTTTAGTAGTGCCCAACACCTACCAAAAGAAGCAAAACAAGATCCTAAAAATACACCAAAGACACAACATGGAAAGTTTCCACCAATGTTACTGGCACAAAAGCAAAGCCCTAGTTGAGAATCCCAAATAAAGCTGGTAAAAAAACTCAAGAGCACATATTTTTAAATCTTAAGTTTCCAGAATAGGAAATTATAAGGAGAACTATAAAATAACTATGCTATTTAACTGCTTTATTAATTGTACAAGTGATATAGGAGTTTTAACTCCTAACTCGAGATATTTTGCAGATACAGCTTAATTCGAAAGGTCACAGAAAGCATCTGCCAGCATCCACACAGTTTTGAACAAACTTTATTACTGCATGAATGCTAAAATTATTTCTAGCTCCTTATTCATCCAAGAATTTTACTATAATACTATCTGAAACTTCACAGGCACTTATTACTATGAGAAAAAATTCTCATTCCTTGGTAATATGTGAACATTTTGCTTTTGAAAAGAAAATTGGTAATTTCAATTAAAAGCAATGTTTTAGTAAGCAAGGGTAGAAAAAAACATCCCCTAAATCTACCACAACATTAATAATTCTGCCTGAAAGAGAACAGTACAAGAGGATTACATCTACCATCAGACAAACATGCCTGAGCAAAAATATAAATTCATCCCAAGATTTCACAACAGCATTTCCTGCAGCCAGGTTAACAAATCATGGTACAACAGACAGTATCATGGCACATGCATCACACTTCAATGCTGCATCTAATAAACATTTAGAATACTTTAAATACTTTAGTTTTACCTTGCAGTAATTTTCATTAAAACTATGACATATACACACTTCTCTTATCTCAATTTTAGTTTCTTGCCCTGTATGGTGGCAGGGACTGTCAACTACTTCCAAAGCAGTATCGGAAGCCTGAAGGACTGTAATGTTTTTAAGCCTCTTTCAGCAGGCTTATAAACCCAGTACCACCAAGACCCATGACAAACCTGAGAATACTAAATGTTATTCATAACTTATTTACCATCAGTCTTTGGGACACAGAAGAAAAAGCATATTTACTGTTCATATTTTAAATTACAGTTTAAAAATCACGTAACTCCCACTTAAACTTAAGATCTCACTGTGGAAAACACTCAGGGAAAAAAAACCTTGACAGCATGCCTTGGAAATCCACTAGTCTAGATTATCAGTGATCTTTAATTTCACTACTTAAATTCAAAGCATACTCCCTGATATACCTCTTTCTTATATCCACAGCTTCAGTGGAAAAAAAAACAGTATAGTTTTAAAATTAAAAGCAAGAGTTTTACCACTTTCCACAACCTGTTTATACATTTTGTCAGATTAGTTGATAAAAACTGACTAGTCTATTCTTTATGCAATTTTTTGCTTTTTTCCCCTCCACTTAGTAGGACTTAACACCAGTTCCAGAAGGATAATTACACTAGAATTAATAAAATCTTTTTGAAATGAAATGCCAACAATTTTCATGTTTTCATAAAACTCTTTCAATGTATATTCCGTATTTAGTAAATAAGATACCAAAGCATTAATGAACCACTATACTAAAGTAATTTTTAAAAAACACCCTTAATGCCCAAAGTGTTAGCATTTTCTCAATGTGCAACTACAACAGTTGGGGAGTGTCTGGGGGTCTTCCCCCCTCCCAGTGGCAGTCATTAGTAAGCACTAGCAACGTATTAATCTATCAAAAAGTATTAGCAGATGAAAACTGTGAAATATAAAGAGATATTTAAAGATCTCAAAATTAACATAGTGCTGACATGTCTGGCAGCTCTTCAGAAACAGTAAAAGATGTTGATACACAGGCTGCTGCAACTGCCAGGACTCCAGGATCTAGGACAGCTTCTAAATGAAGAAATGACAGTTGTGGTTAAACCAACAGACTGACAGGATTCTCACATAAAAGGGAGGTGCGGGAGACAATGTCATTAGAAAGTTGTGTTTGGCTTTAAAATTGCTGTTGTATTTATAAGTGTTAAAAACATTTATAAAAACTACTGATTTTTAGCAACATAAATTTGCTCATCTCAGTGGATAATTTTAATCATTCTTCTTTGGCAAAGCTCAACCAACAGGATATAGTTATAGATATTTCTTTGTCCAAACAAAAGAAAATCTGTCCAAAAGAAATCCATTAGAAGAGAGTTTCAGTTAGGGTAATATTACAACTTCCCCAAGCTCTAGCTTATCAATACTTTTTTTATCTTACAGTAACTGCATCTTTCATCTAGCAATTAAAAATACTGCTACAAAAAAGAACCCCACAAGCCAGGCAGTGGAGCAATCTTACACTGAGAACCTATAAAAAAAATTTAATTTTCTCTTAAATCTAAATAGCACTGTGGATAAACATGGCCCTGTATTTATCAGAGAAGGTGACTGAGATTAGGATCATAGAAAAACTTAGGTTTTAAGGCATGTGTTGAAGTCATGTAGTCCAACTTCTGGCTCAAAGCATAACTAAAATCAGATTAACTGCCCTGCTGCTATGTCCAGTGCAGTCCTCAAAACCTCAAAGATGTAGATTTCACGACCTCATCACCCAACTCTCTGAGTGTTTAACCACTCTCATTATGAAGAATTTTCGTATGTCCAGTTGGAACACCCTTTTTCAAATCTGTGATTAAGTGGGCAAATAGCAACTTAGCAACAAGCAAAAATATTTTTAAGAGCCTGACAACCACACCTAATGTTATCTTGTTAAGATATTTTTCTTATCTTAATGAAAGAGTACTTAAATGTAACTATGGTTTGCCATGTAAAAAGCAAAATCCTTTCATTTCATTAGAATTTATAATGAAATGTTTCAGTGGCCAGTTGTCTATGACTTAAAAGTGCATATATACATACTTAAAAATTACTTATGTATAAATACGTATTACTTATAATTTACTGCTTTCTGTCTCAGCACAGTAAAGATTGTCTTAATTATTACTTAAGCATCCTGCAGGCACAAACAAACAATGCATATATATACATACTGACATGTGTAAATTAAGTCTTTTCTTCCTGAACAGAACTTGAAAATGAACATCCAACAAGAAACACATTACCTACAATGGACTCTTACTATATGAAATGCCTTTTCAAAAAGGAAATGGGGGAAGAGGACAAAGAAATTGCAAAAATAGGTTAAACATTACATAAAGTCAGCCTATCCCTCCCACAGCTCTATGGGGTGTAGATTTTTTTAGGCAGGCAGATCCAATAAATGCCTATGACAGATTAAACAATTTTTTTGTTTCCTCATCATTTACTGTGTATGACTTAAATTCTACCCTATACATACATAGGCTTTCTCCCTAAAGTATAGCAGGCTATATTTATCTTGAGTTTTCACTATCAGTGTACCAAATCTTTAGAGTACCACCAAAACTGTTGGTAACTGAAAGCCCAATAGTTTACTGCATGTGGGTCTCAGATGTAGAATTCGGCTTTCAGGTCAACATATTCAAATTTTATGTGAGGATCAAGTGCTGCTGGATCTGTTTCACCAGGCTCAAGCAACCCTCTCTAGGAAAGGTAAACTGGCTCAAATCTATCACTGATTTTGATGATATTAGAGTAATACAAGAATATAAAGCAACTCGAGAGTGCAGGTTTGTAAGGAAGCATGAAAGAGATGCTTCTGAGACTTGGACATTTTCCAAATGAAAATTTGAAAGTTGTTACTGAAAATCATCTTTTGACTTTTTGAAAAGTTCTGACATATCCTTTTGACATCCCCTTGCACCTAAAGAAATTGACAGCAACTTGGATCACTTTGTTTTGCTTACCCCATCACAATGAAGAACTACAATAGTCAAAATTTCTTGAAGAATACAAAAGTTAAAAAAAAAATGCTTGGGAATACCACACTTCTGCAAACTAAACGAAAGCTAGAACCTAGACCAGAAAACCTTTTTGCTTCCTTCAAATAATTTCTGTACTTCCAACAGTTCAGGATATTCTATTCAATTTCACAGCACAGATTTTTCAGCAGAGATTAGAAGCACATTTCCCCCATCATTCATCTTTCAGAAATTACCTGGGAAGCAGGTAAGGATGGGGAAAACAAATATTTTGTTAGCCTAGCACTCCCAGTCTTCTCCTAAAAGAGCCACAGCTAACAGAAAGCTGGAGCTTCCAGAACCAAAACCAGAACTAAAGTTAGAGCAGAAAACAAGTTCCCCAAAAATACATAAAACCATTTCTCTGCTCAGTAATATTCAAACAATAAAATACTGACACTTTCCAATCACTTTTAAAGACTTCCAAAAAAAAAAAAAAAGTTTAAGTCTACCACTAGGAGAACTCGGGTCCATCTTTTCACATGCTCTGCTGCACTATCACAAGAAGAATTAAAATCAGAAATTGTTACTGTCTGAAAAAGTATTACAAGCTCCTATTTTTATTTCAGGCATCCATATATCTGTAGACTGGTGCTGTAAAAACAGGAGGAAAAAAAATGTAGACTGTCTACAAATAACAGTCCCTTCACACTGCATATCTTCCCTTTTCAAAGGTATATTAGTATATCCTAAAAATACATTGGTAAACCCTTGCCACTATTTACAGTTCAATAAATAGCAAACCCTTCTCTTGCTATCTAAATATCTTACTGAATTCTGTGCCTGTCTCTTCCTCCTCTCTCCCTCATGTACAATGAAAAATAGTACTTTATAAATACATAAAGTAATCTTCCTTATCCTCGCAAAAATCAACAGGCAGCATTAGCTAGCTTCCAGATGGAAGACAGCAGTTTGCTTCTAAGTTGCTGGACTTTGAATAACGCTATATAAAGTCAAGTATCTACTAGGTGAAAAATTATCCATCGCAAATTAGTTGTGCAAGAAGTTACTTCAACATTTAAACAGCAAGAAACTCATAGCAAAACATAGCATTAACAAAGTCAGTGGAGATTAAAGTATTTAACATCTTTTTGTACAGACACTTTAATTACCACTTATGGCGGTAAAAATCTTTTACCTGCTTACTGTTATTCAGCTATCATTTGCATGAATTTTTTCCTACAACTAGATGTAGACACAGCATAGTCATTTTCTACTACAATTAACAAACATTTCAGCCTCCAGCAAGACAAAAGTCATATTTTGGCAATCTTATCACCCTGTTTACAAAATGATGCATTACCAAATTCTACATTTTCATAAATTAACATACATGCACAAAATTATTAACAAAGAGATTTTAAATTCCTACTTGGGGCCAGCATTTTTAATATACTTCCCCATAGTTTTGGGGCAGACAAGCAACAAATAAAACAATCTCTCCCTTTCAGTAGAAACAGTGAAGAATTGTCAGATGGGGATGAGGTCAAAAGATAACATGTTTGGGCAAAATGATAACCTACAATGCAACAATTTGCCAGCTGCAGACACCATATGCCCAAGTTTATCTGAAGAACTGAAAAAATAACAGAAACCATTTAAGCATGTAAATTTTCATTAAGATGTCCAAGAACTAACAGGAGAAAAGAAATTTAGTATATTAATAGATGAACTATGAAGTTGTGAAACTGTATTTCAGGATTCAAAATATTGATTAAAATGCAATTAAAAACAATTATTATGCAGGTACATGTGTCTGACATATTAGTTGATTTTTTTTTTTTTTTAAAAAAAGGCTTTGGTTAAATATATCTAAACTCTATCCAAAAACCATTAAGGAGAAATGGCAAAAATATTTGCTATGAAGTATAACATTACAAGGAATGAACAAAACAAGCATTAAAGGTATACAGACTCTCTCCCTTGGTAAGCAGTAATGTTAAGTGACAATGCTACTGCCTGAATTAACTATTTAAATGCTGACTGAATGTATTTATCTCTGTTTCATCTCTTAAATTAAAGTGGAGAAAAGAGCATGTCTACAAAGAAAGAAAACACTCATAAGGAAACAAGGGGGAGTATGAGTAGTACGAGAAACTAAAAATAAGCAAGAAACTGTCAAAAACGTGAAATTTTAATGCCATGCAAATTATCACAGTGAACATTAAGGAATACAATTTGAAACTGCTGAACATAATGTTAATGGTTAAAATAGTTTCCATGACTTTCAACTTTTTTTCCATTGACTATTCATTTAACTTTGAAAAAATATTTTAATTACAAGAGTAGCTTCTGTCCAAGGTCACAAGAGCATCTAAAGTGGAGAAGTTTACTTTTGCTGTGGTTAAACAGATATATTTTTTTTTGTCCTGGTTTCAGCTGGGCTAAGAGTTAATTGTCTTCCCAGTAGCTGGTATAGTGCTGTGTTTTGGGTTCAGTATAAGAAGAATGTTGATAACACACTGATGTTTTCAGTTGTTGCTAAGTAATGTTTAGTCTAAAGTCAAGGATTTTTCAGCTTCTGATGCGGAGCCAGCAAGAAGACTGGAGGGACACAAGAAGTTGGGAGGGGACACAGCCAGGGCAGCTGACCCAAAATAGCCAAAGGGGTATTCCATACCAGGTGATGTCATGCCCAGTATATAAACTGGGGGGAGTTGGCCTGGAGGGGAAATCGCTGCTCAGGAACTAACTGGGCATTGGCTGGTGAGTGGTAAGCAATTGCATTGTGCATCACTTGTTTTGTATATTCCAATTTTTTAATTATTATTATTGTCATTTTATTATTAATATTATTATAATTTCTTCCTTTCTGTCCTATTAAACTGTTCTTATCTCAACCAATGAGTTTTACTCCCCCCCCAGTTCTCTCCCCCATCCCACTGGGCTGGGGGCAGAGTGAGTGAGCAGTGCTTAGCTGCTGGCTGGGGTTAAACCATGGCATTTTTTTAATTAAGTCTTGCACATACACACACACACACAAAAAGAAAGATGGTCATTAATGACTAGTGTATCATGCTTATCCCTTCCTTTATGATGAAGACACCTGGCCATTAATAATAATTTGTTGATATATTAACTCCTGTACCAGTGCACATAAAGTGTGTTACCTCATTCAGATGAGACCACCATGCCATCTAAAATACTGCTATCTCAGATCACTTTAAATGCTCAAATGTGATGCCTTCCTTACTGCTTTCTTTCCATGAAAGAAGATACCAAAATAACCTAAAAAATCCTTAAAAATGACAGGAGTTAAATGGAAGAAAGCTGGGTTCTTATTGTTTTAAAGAAAATTAAGATTTGGATTCGTAGAGCAAATGTAAATGATCATTTCAAATTAATTAGAGTTTCAAGTATTTCCTGTCTGAAAATTGTAACGAGTTACAACAAATAACAACTGTCAGCAAATGCCTTTATTAGTTAAGCAAGGATGCCAAAATAATGTGTAAAAATCTAGAATGCCATCACTGCTGATAACCTTGCTTCTTTGGCACAATGGCTTATTTCTACAATAAAGCTAATCTGCCAGTGCAGAAGACAAATCTTTCTTCTGGCATGCGGGGGACGTAATGGTGGAAGTGTTTGAATTTATTTAGGCCAGGTGACCGGGATTGCAGCCTTGAAGTTTTAGAGGAAGACTAAAATACTCTTAATCCCCTGAAGCCAAAAGTCATTTGGAACTCTTCCTAGATGTTGCGAGATGATTATGAAACTGGCTACTTTCCCAGTCAAATGGCCTAGAAAAATCCTTATCTCTAAAGTTTCTGCTTGCTCCTAAGTAGATCAACCTGCCAATCCTGACCTTCTACCAGCTGGAAAAAAGCTGACTGTAACAGAAGCTACAATGCTGCTTATTATCCCATAGGCAATAGATCATCTGAAAGGGAAAGTGGAAACAGGAAGCAAAAGGTGTTCAAGAAGTTATTCCCATCAGACTCACTCCCATTCCCCCCTCCCCCGGTACATTCAGTATGTACCGAAGTTACAAAGCAAGCAGCAAAACTGTTAAAATAAATGTCAACAACAAACTTACAATGAATCTAGCCTCTTTTAGAGGCTCCAATACATCCGCTTCCCCTACAAATATACTTTACAATTGTTTGATAAAGGTTTTGACACTTCATAAGAAATTGAAGAAATAATTTTCTTTACAACACGAGTTTTCATATTGAGACCAACAACAAAGCAATACCAGTCATTATAGCATTCCAATGAACTTCCCAATGAAGCTGCCCTAATCTCACCCACAAGTGAGATTATCCCTTTATGCTGTTACATGACACTCATATTCATGAAGAGAATGCTTAACTATTTTAACTCTTCAATCAAAAAACCCTACATCAAAATAAAGTAAAAACACATCTCAAATAAGACACTGTTCTCAGAATTATTAAGGAAACAAACACTATATCACTTAATTTTTTAAGTCAAAATAGCTTTTTAAGAAGTGCTTACAGTCTTTCAAGAAGGTGCAATCCAGAGAAGGAACCATTCTTCAACTGTGTTATTTTATTGTTACTCAGAATCCTGTAAAGAAAACCAGACAATATATTAAAAGTTTGGTAACAAAATTATTTGCTGTATCTTACACTTGTGGTGTCAATCTTTTTAACAGCCTTTATATCAAACTCCAATGCCTAGCTCATTGTCTGAGGCATATATAACAGAACTGCTTAAATATTATGCAGAAAGTATTTGCTATGTTATGTGCCCCAAGTACCATGCAAGCTTACGTAATTAACATACGAAAGAAAGTACACCCATATAGGATTATCATAATAAAACACAGAATTGACATAATAGAAAAATGAAGTATTAAACAACCCATCTACACATTCAACACTCTGTTCTTCCATACCCATTTTGGTTTTCAAAACCACACAACACATTGCCTGTTTCCCCATTTCCTCTGCTGCCACCCTCAGCCACTCACACACACTCACTTCTCCCATCTTGTATCACCTTTCCCAGCCATCCTTCACACATTCATCCTTCTCAATGCAATCTTTTTAAGACATCTGCAAATAAACTCAGCAAGCACTCCTTTACTTCTATCTATACTTTCTTCTTTAAAGGACCATACAACTGCAAATTCCCTCTTCCACAAACAACTGGATCAGGTCCATCTAGCAAAGTACCCTATTCCCCAATCACAGCTGTCTGCACATGCAAACTATCCTCAAGTTAGGAAATCACTTCTATCACTGGATGCTTCCTTAGAAGGACCTGCTTTCCATACATCTACACATTTCTCCGTCACAAAAAAAGACTATTTTCCTTTTGAACCATGTAACACAACCACAACACTCCTTACAAAAGGTTTTGCATTACAAAGCCCTGTTCCATAAAGAACCCCTTATTTCAGTTGTTTTGAACACAGTTCCTGCTAGCTCCATTTGATGCTCCCCATTTCTCATACTGAAACAAGCAGTAATCCATCCCTGCCTACCCTCTCTTTACCACATGTAATGATGTAGAAACCTAGATGGTCTCTCGCCAGATGGAAGATTCATATTTTACTTAATTGCTCTTCACAAGGAAGTCATTTTGTGCCGCCTTAGTAATTTCTGAGCTCTTTCCAGCTTTATTACGCTCAAAAAATTCTGAGATAAGACCACCAGAACTGAAATAGTATTCATCACACAGACAAGTCACAAACCTACATAATGGGATAATGATGTTCTGTTTTGTTTCCTATTGTTTTCCCAGCAATTCCTAACATCTGATCTGCCTTGACTACTTGTACTAAGAATTGAAGGTTTCTGGTCAGCTCAGTGCCCATCATCTTATATATGAAGACAGAATTGTTGTCATCCCAAGTACAATTTTCATTTTTCTACAATGTGCTGCTTCTGCCATTTTATTGCCCAGTTATTAGTTTCATAAACTTCTTCCAAAATTCTTCACTTTACCCTCATCCTTATTACATCAAGCAACTCACCAAACTCTGTCAACCCCCTACTCACAACATTTTACAAGTCATTAAGAAATATGTTGTGCATTACAGGTCTGTAAGACTCCACTCCACTGTGATGGCTATTTACTTCCACATCCATTTATCCTTCAGCAGGTTAGTTGTTCATACAATGATTTTCTATTTTAGGCTGACATACTATTTTCATCAAATGCCTTTGGTGAGGGACTGAGGGATGCCTTTTGGAAAAGCATCTATGTCTCATTACATCAACTGGATCATCCTTGTAAATATTTCGCTGATTCTGAAGAACTCCAAAGGCTTGTAGTGAAGAGCTTCCCATTACAGGAGATGTAAATTTTCCAGAGTACATATCTCTCTTTATCCAGGTATCCAAAGTATTTATTATAAATTCTACTGATTTGTTCAACACAAACATCATACTTGGAATCACATAGCTCCCCTGAGCTCCTGATGCACTTAAAAATCAGCATTTGCCATTCCTCCAGTCCTCAAAAATCAAATTCATTCTAAATGAGACTTCAGACATTCATCATCTGACTTCTTCATCCCTAAGTTCTTCTAAAAGCTCTCCAGTGCACACCATCTTGTCCTGGAAATTTATTTACTCTGTCAGTTTGTCCCACAACTTCTGCTACAGTCACTTCAATTTCAGACAGGTCCTCTATCAAATGCATCCTGCAGATCCCAACATGTCTGTGCACTTCTTCAGTTACACCAATTACATCTTCAGGTTGGATAACTACTTCCGCACTTAAAACTGCCACTAGATTTCTTTCCAGTCTACTACATCTTTCAGATATCCTTTACAATAGCCATAAACCAAATACACACACACACACACCCTTTCCTCCGATGCATTACATTTATTATCTAATGACAAGGATTAGTACTTCAAAACATCATGAATAAAACTAAAATACAGAAATACCAGTCTATGAAAACAGCATCATTTTGACACAACCATATATTACATTAAGTAGTTTTCTTCTCCAGGTTTCTCAAAGATTGCCTCAAGCCTCTGTGGTTTAGACAAACACAGGGCAGACAATTTTTTGTCTCAGAGCTCTGGCTTTGAGTCAATCTCTCTCTCTCTCTCAATCTCACACACACAGAGTCAAGACAGCTGACCAAATTATTTGAAAATCTTTCCATTTCCAGTCTGACAGATGGAAGGTTTGAAAATTCTTAAGTTAAGATTAAATCATTCTACCAAGGTAACAGTTCTGATGCTAAAAGGAGGAGATCCCATTCCTTCTCCTCCCCTTACAGTCATACCACGTATTTATGCAGCTTATCTCAAGTCACCCCTGGTGCTCACTGCTCCATGAGCAACTAATGTTAAACTACACATTTACCCAAGGCATCTTCCAAGAGATTAATTTATATGTCAACCACAAAGTGTGATCAACACAGTACACTAGAGTCAGCTAATCCCCAGTGAAGACTGATCACATGAATGGTGGAAAGGATGAGAAAAAAATACTTAAAAGTATCCTGAGAATTTGCTGTTATATGTGCCTATAATGCCTGTAACATCCACTAGAGTGTCAGCTAAGAAAAACTGCTCTTGTGAAAATACAGTTCTAGAGTCAAATACATTAAGCTACCTTACAAGAAGGAAAGAAGTACAATTGCCCCTTGGCTACAGCTGTGATAACCTAGATGACCAAACAAAGGAAACAGTATTCTTTAAAAACAGATGTACAAATCAAAGCAGCCCAGGTACTCTTCAGAAATCTACATGTATTTAAAGAAATCCTTGCATCAAGGAAGGCCCAACATGTAACAGAAAACCTGAATACACATTTGCATACTGCAAGTTTGGTGATAACTATAATAACAACAGCAACATACAACTTGGAATGCCTGCAAAACTAGTAAAATTTAACCGACGCATTAAAATCACACATCCTAGTCTTTGAAATTACTTTAACTTCTACTCAAAGAAAAAAAGGGTTTCAAGCCAAATAGTAAGTGTTATTTGTAGAAACGGTAGGTACAGGATTCATTCTGCAAACCAAATCTATTCAGAGCAAAGTACACCTTTATTTCAACATCTTTCCTGGTTTCAGATATGTATGGGGGAAGATAGATAATAAAGAAATGAATGAAGGAGCTTATAAAAAAACTCATTAATAGTTAATGCAAAGTGAGAATAAGGCATAACAGCAGCAGCAAGAAAAAACACAGACCAATTTCAGACTTATGGATAAAATAAGAAGAAAAAAACGTGAGGTTCAGAAAACATTCAAGTCAACGCAAGCAGGCAAGCGAACTACAATCTTTGGTAGCAAAGAAATAATTTGTATTTTAGCTATAATTGCCTTAATCTTAAGATTTATTGATTTTACCTGTACTTTTTCCAGAAAAAGGAGCTATTCAAAATGGAGCAGAAACCACTTCAAAAGTAGCTATAACTGACTGAACTAAATTTAAATTAAATAAAAATTACAGTTCTGTAAAACAAAAAAAAACTCCAACACTAACCGCACCCCCACCCCACCCCCCACCCCCAGTTTTCTGACATTGCCTGTAAAATAATAGGCCTAAAGTAGAAGCCTTTGAATATCTGTGCACTAGGTAAATTTCTCTCTGGAGTGTGATGAACAAATTATAGTCAGGCTGATTTAGTATTTTCTCTGCAGAGGCTGTTAGTTGCTCAACCATAAAGGTTTAGTACAATAAATGATAGATTTTACAACATTCCATATAACCTAAGACATTTCATCACACTTAAAAATGTTGTAAGTGTAATCTTTAAAAAAAATGCAGTTTAGAACTTGCTATTAATGTGTTTAGTCTATACATTATTAGAAGTGTTAAGGGATGTGGCATAAGAAGACAAAACACGATAAAGCATTCACCTCACAGTAGATGTTTTATACTCACTTTCACAATTTCTGTGCATTAATGTACAGTGAAATGATGGACTATTATGTACCACTTAGACACAGAAAATTATTTGTGATCAATAATAATTTTAAGTTAGCAGTTTAAGACCATAATTTTTCCTAAGAGGCAAGTAATGCTGAAAATACACAAACTTTTCTGTCATTATGAAGTTTAAAGGGAAAATAGTAGAGAGCTACAGATCTCCACTCATTCCCATCTTGTTCAACTCTTCTTTAACAAGTGACTTTGCAACATAAATGATGTACCCAGAGATTTCATGAAGGGGTTTCCATAGCCTAACATCATTGCTGCTCTGTATGTCTTACAAGCTCCAGATCAGGTTGGTTTTTTTAATGATCAACAATACCTGCTTGGAACAAATGCATTTTGCTTGTCCAACCCTTAGATAACTGAAAATAAAATGCGGAACTACCACATGCAAACACACAGCCATGGGAATTAACACAAAAAACTTGGAAGAAAAGGCAGCTGAAAAGTAGGTTCTAGAAAGCATTATGGACAATGTCTCAAGTCACCTTAAAGCAATGCATTTCCCTCTCCTTTGAGCAGAACAGTTGTAGAGACAAAGAGGCCATCTGTAGCTCAAGAAAAAAAGATACCACCACCCCGCAAAAAAACCCTAAAACCCACCCCAGCTTTTCACCCATTCCAAGAACACTGCTGAAATGTTACTATGTTGAACATAGCTTGGATCTGAAAGCCCCGTTTGCATTTTGCGCCATGAAGCGGCAGAAGAATTTGGCAAAACTCTGCAAAGAAACTCAACTCTGGCTCTAACTTATTGGCAAGACCTTTAGCAATAGATGCCCAGTTGCTAGCATGTAAAACATAACTATGCAGTCAACCCCCAAATCTGTCTTTTGTACTACAAAGAGTTTTAGCAACAGATACTAAAGGTGATGTAATCATCCTTTTCTTTTTGATGGGGGGGGACACACATAATCAAGGCTTGATTTGTTTTTACCCTTAGAATAAGGTGATAAGCACCAAGTGAAAAAAGTGTTGTTCTATGAAATAATTTTGGTTTGTCAGCTATAAAACCATCACTAAGACAGCAATCAACTAGACAGGAATTTAGAATGCATCTCCAAACGTCACAAATGAATCCTTTCATAGAAAACTATTAAAATACACGCATATCCATTAACACTATTACAAAATAGTCAAAATGGCCTCCAGGAAGCCTGTGTTAAGACTGGGAGACAGCGTAACTTCTAGGTGAATGCTGAAGTAGCTTCCAGAACATGTTTTAACAGACCCAAATAGAAAGCCAGGAAATAGAAAATAAATCAGATCATTTCATGATGATGGCTGCATACTCTAAGGACTGGGAAAGTGGCCACCAGCAAAAACTGGACTAAAATAACCATCTGTACAAGAAAAATGCCTTCTGCTGAAAGCCGTGAACATGCAAAAAAAATATATTTTTTAAAGTTTATCTTGTACAAGCTGTGATTTAACAAGGATATAAAAATCAGTATTTTTCAACAGTCAGTATTTTGCCTTCTAGTGAGTTACTGGTGTCAAAGGGAAAGAAGTAATGGACTGAGCAGAACATGAACACTAGTACTTCGTTAAAAGTAACCCTGAAATGAAAACACTCCCCAAGCTATATACAGAGAAAGAATTATGAATCTTTCCAAAGCCCCTAACAAAAGGAGACTATTTTCCAATTTAACAATAACATTATAATTGAGGAAGCTTAGCAATGAAACATTTGCAAAATGTAAGTTTGCAACAGATAAAAGACTTCCTGTGCTATTTCATTATTAGGCATATTAAACAATATTAAGATTGTAAACTAAAAGACTCAGAAGTAATGAAATTACAGAATTAAAACTGTGTCTATATCACTTCATTTTTAACTGGGAATGTGCTAACTTCATATGCTATAATGACAGACTTTTGTTTCTATACAATCTCTGCAGTATTCGAGCAACAATGCTCACTTCACGCACTGCTATTAAAGATATTTTTTTTCTTGATATTCAGTATGTGGCCACATGCTTTATTTCTTGCCTTTCTTTAAGGAGAAACTGTTCTTTAAGGACAGAAATTCTTTATTTCTAGTGAAATACAGTGCCAATCACTGAAGTACCTCAGTCAATTTCCTATGTAAAAGTACTAAATAAAAATCATCCTAGAAAAAGGACAGAACTGAGAGGCAAAACAGAATGCAAGAATGAGTAGCAATGCTGCTGAAAACGATACTACTATCAAAAGAAATTCTTGTGAAATTATGGCCTTACCAACCAAACCTCTCTTTCTAGTACCTATCCCAGGTTGGAAAGCCTACCTAAGAGAAATTAAGAGGACACAGCAACATCCAATTTGTTCCAGCACTAACTCCGAGTTGCTGTTTCTAAAGCTAACCAAAAGCATTGGTAACCTAACCCTTGTGACCATTACATTCTGGGAAGCTTCCTCCAAGTTCTCTCTCCCCACCTCTTCCTATCTGTAGCGTCTGTATTAGTTTAAGAGATGATGATTGACTTTTTCTGTAGTAACCCTCCTGTCTTCCTCCTCTTCCTTCTGCTCCCTCCTGAGTTTCCCACTTCTTATCTACCACATGTACACTTTTTAGGATTCTCACTGACTTGTGGTTCAGTGCAAGTTTACCCTACCCCTCCAACCTCCATACATACACATAAAAGAGTAACTCCCTTCACAAGAAATACTGCACACACACAGATGGCTAGCCAGACTCAGCTAACTTAGAATGTATTGGCTATATCAGCTTATGTGTCATATCACAGTAGCATTAATTATAGCATACACTGCCACGCCCAGTCTCACATGTATTTACATTTCCTATCAGGTGTATGTGCTCTCTAGAAAGTGCTTTGTCTAGACACGTTAGCAAGCACTTCCCGTCAACTGCTGGCACATGAAGATATATTTTCACAAAAATTTATAGCCTAATCCTACAGAAGTCAACAGTTTTTGGATAGTTTAGCTCCCTGAACTGACCAGGCACGGAGCCAGACAAATGCTAGTACAGCAGCAAGGGACAGGAAAAAAACAGCTCCAGTTCAGGGTACAGTTTTACAGGCAGCTGGATCTGGATGTAACTTTCAGCACTCAGAGGGGGAGATCTCCTCTCCCTTGTCGTTGCTCCTGATCATCCCTGTGTCAGAAGCACCAAGAGAGGGTAGAAGGGGATCTCCCTTCTCTAGCACAGAGCTGTAAGGTCAGCTCGCTGCAACCCATGGAAACTAATGAGCCCATCAACACGCAATTTTGAGAATTGGTTTAAATTCCTGTTAACACCAGAGGCTGTTATCCTAAAACAACAGTTTGAGGTATTAGAATCAGTCATTTGGGATGTCTTACAGGATGCTTTCAGAAATCTGAGCATAACTTGCAAACTCTGCCTGATCCTAAGTTTCAAGGTAATACCTATTCTATAACACCATGGGCTAATAACGAGTTCTTGTATCTGACAGAAAGAAGCCTGTATGTTCATCTCCTCAGATGGAAACAGCACACTATGTGGACCATACCAGAAGAGTTTTCAGACTGTTATACCACTACCATTTCCTTGTATGATCCATCCGCTCCTACTGGCATCCAGTCACTAATCCTGCCTTTACTGATTTTGTGGGTAGCTGCTGAATTTCTGAGAATTCTTGCCCATCTCACGCTAAGCCAGTTACACTCACCCTTCAGCACCTTATCTGTGCTGCCTCCATTCCCTCTGAAGTCCTTCTGATTTCCCACCTCTGTAAAACACATCCATTCAAAGAAACACACACTCCCATCTCAACTCCTCCCCAACTCCCAGTAGCAGTTTATACTGTTTAATCCATTCTCCCTGCCCTTCTTCACTCTGTGTCTAGACCCTAACCTCCCTCCCTCTACCTCGAAGACTCTTTTTTCCCTAGACTGAACTGACCTAGCACAGCACACAGATTGTACTCTTGTACAAAGCACCTGAAGATTGTACAGCCCACAGCCACCTAGAGCTGTAATGCTGGAGACTTGTCTGGATGAATCCTAGAATACACTGTCCAGGGCAGACAGAATTGTCAATTAAGCTGCCTATTTCTTAAACATCTTTAATCAATCTGCATTTATTATGTTTGGTTTGTTTGGGTTTTTTTCCCCAAAAAAGCTCTTAGTTGGTCTGCCTTGCCAAAAAGGTCAAGTTCCTACTCTAAAAGCAACAACTCTGCAGCCCTGCCAGAACTGGCTGACTAGCTTGGATGACACACACCACCAAAGCAACTATGCTACTTTAGTACCTAGCTGCTCTGTACTGCAGTGCACTGGCATCCCATTCACTCTAAGGCAGCTTGAAGAGCTGCAGGACAGTACTGTACTGCACCACTGGACATTCCCTGTGTCATTACCAAAGGAGGAGTCACCACACAGTAATGCACATAAACAGTAATTAAAGGATATGATCTGTCCCACTGTAGTGTTCTAAAGGCAACAAGACATTGCAGTTTTCACTGCTAAACAGCCCAACAGTGAAATCCAAAGGTGAAAATAAAATTCTCACCTATTTACTGTGTTAAAAGACTAAAGATATTTAATATAGTATTTAAGATTTTACAAATTAATATTTAAAATTCATTAATTATCTCACTGCAGAAAGCAAAACCCACTAAAACATACTTTAGTTATCTGAAGTTCTTAAATTTAAAACAATTTATTATTACTAATGAAAAGAAATGCTCAACTGTTTTGAATCTTAATGGATTAACTACTGGTACAAAGAAAGCATTTAAACTGTAGAGAGTCAAGAGTTATAGATACTATTACAGTGAAGATACAGACTAAAGGAAGTAATGACAAATGTTCATGAACCTGCAACATATCTGGCACATGCAAAGTACATATGGGAACAATTAAATTCTGAAAAATCTAACCTTGCAGCTCCATACTTGTTTTAAATTATAAAAATAACCTCTGAAACATGAACAAACTGCAAGCAGAAATGAATGAGACACATGTAGTTACTCATTTTTCATCACTGCAGCACAAATTCTAGTTCTATTTCTTTAACTCTTGGCATTAACTTTTAAATTTTAATACTTTGGCGGACTGAAACAAAAAACAGGAGTACTACTGATCAATAAAAGACAACAACAGAATAAAAAAGGATTAGTGCTGAAGATGAAAATCTCTCTTCTTAAGGCTACCTAAAGCATAATGCATTGAACATTTAATACTCACTTAATGAACACATAAAGGGCACTGCTTATATGGATATCCTCATGGGAATAAAGGTGTTGGGCAATTCTACATTAATATTGTGGCTCGGAGAATTACAAAAATTAATTTATACTCATTATAAAAATTTTAATTTGCTCTCCAGAATTTTGCAGAACTTATTGCTGTCCTCCTCCCTTATTTTCAACTCAGCAGTAATCAATACATAGGTCTCATTCAAAATCTAACCCCCAAGCTTGTAACAACTGCCTACAGTTTTATCTATGGTACAGAAGCCATATTTCTAATTACTTCAGGTACTTAATCAAAAGTACAATAATCTCATTGTGAAAGACCCCTAAAACAATTTAAAAAATGCTTATATAGAAGAATTACCTTTAGAAAAAAAATCAGCATGCATTGATACAATCATTATTGCATGAAGACTACTACCAATTACAACGCACCATGTACGTTAAAGCCATTACTGCAACACTAAAAGAAACAAGAGAACACTATTCAAACTTGACTGGGTATCCCACTGGATACGTATTAACAACATAACATGACGTCTTCCAAAGCTGAATAGTTACTTGGGTAGAACAAAATACTGCAATTTAGAAGAAAACACTGTTCAAATTGTGACCTCAGAATTTTCTTGCAATACTCATATACACACAAAAGTGTACACAATCATAAAAGATGAATGTATGTATTCAATACGCTATAATAATAATGCCACAATAATGAATCGGTGTTGGAACAGGGCATACTGCAACGCATGAATCTGATTTCGCATGTGGATTGCTGTCTTCTCAACAAGGTAAAAGATGTGCACAAAATCTGATAGATCTACTAGAATAGAAGCCTGTCAGAAAATGAAACTTCACTAATGATTTTAGGAGTCAGATGCCACTGGTAAAAAGGCATGTACAAGTACTTGTGAATTACTAAATTGTGGATATGACAATTCTTAAGTACTGTCTCTGTACTGCCATGTGTTCATGACTAAAATACATTTTGCATAGTCCATCTATCCATGACTGAAGAAAATTTTAAGGTAAGTTTTAATGGGAGTTATTAGCCTTTTGTGTCTTCAAAAAAATATTAACACTGCCCAAGTTATTAGTACTGAACACTTAAAATTGTCTATTTTAGACTGTTTTAACTAAAAAGGGATTAGTCAAGAGCACCTTCCAGTTCATAATGGAAATGTACTTTAAGAGAAGAGGCAAATTTCCACAGAAGACATTTACTATGCCTATACTTTCTGTTTGTCAATGTTTTGGTAAACACTTTTTTCCAAACATGTAATAAAGAAAGGCCCAACTAAATAAAACAAAGGTGTATTGGGTTTGCATGGCAAGGTTTTGGTAGCGGGGAGTCTACGGGGGTGGATTCTGTGCGAAGCTGCCAGAAGCTTCCCCTATGTCTGACAGAGCCAATGCCAGCCGGCTCCAAGATGGACCTGCTGCTGGCCAAGGCCGAGCCCATCAGTAACAGTGGTAGTGCCTCTGCGATAACGTATTTAAGAATGAGGAAGAAAAAACCAAAACTGGCAACTTCAGCCAGAGAAGTGAGAATACATGAGAGAAACAACCCTGCAGAACCCCAGGTCAGTGAAGCAGGAGGGGGAGGACGTGCTCCAGGGGCCGGAGCAGAGATTCCCCTGCAGCCTTGGGGAAGGCCATGGTGAGGCAGGCTGTCCCCCTGCAGCCCAGGGAGGTCCACGGTGGAGCAGATATCCCCCTGCAGCCCAGGGAGGTCCACAGTAGAGCAGGTGGGTTCCCAAAGGAGGCTGTGACCCCATGGGAAGCCCGTGCTGGAGCAGGCTCCTGGCAGGAGCTGTGGAGAGAGGAGCCCACACTGGAGCAGGTTTTCTGGCAGGACTTGTGACCCCACGGGGGGATCCATGCTGGAGCAGTCTGTGCCTGAAGGACTGCAGCCCGTGGGAAGGAACCCACACTGGAACAGGGGACGAGTGTGAGGAGTCCTCCCCCTGAGGAGGAAGGAGTGGCAGAAACAACATCTGATGCGACCACAACCCCCATTCCCCGTTCCCCTGGGCTGCTGCAGGGGAGGAGGTAGAGAAAACCAGGAGTAAAGTTAAGACCGGAAAGAAGGGAGGGGTGGGGGGGAAGGTGTTTTGAGATTTGGTTTTATTTCTCATTACCCTACTCTGATTTGATTGGTAATAAATTAAACTAATTTCGCCAAGTTGAGTCTGTTTTGCCCACGACACTAACTGCTGAGTGATCTCACCCACTCCTTAACCCAAGCCACAAGCCTCTTGTTCCATTTTCTCTCCCCTGTCCAGTTGAGGAGAGGGAGTGATAAAGCAGCTTTGGTGGGCACCTGGCATCCAGACAGGGTCAGCCCACCAAAACAAATGAAAACAATTTAGCAAAGCATCAGATCATGCCTCAAAAAAAAGAATATTAAAAATAAATCAACACATAAAATGAAAACAAATATTAAACCCTGAAGTCCTTTTTCTGTAAGGAAAAAGTTACTCACATAATAGCACGTAATTCAGGTAATTACAATGTAATCACACATTGTAATGCTAGTGACTACTTGTATTGAGTAGTCACTTGAGTGACATTTTGCTTTGAAACTTTTGGAATTTAGGAATTTGTGTTACAAACAGAGAGGCTGCGCAGATATCTGGAAGGCCAAGTATGCCTTTCAGCTGCTTAGCTAAAACTACTGATGGACTACTCGTGGATGTAGTTTGACATGATTATATTTAGGAGCTGGACAAAACCTGTGACATTTTAAGACGTTTCTCAACAGCAACCCAATTAAGCATATCTTTGAACAATTCTGAACACAAATCCAGGCTAATGCTCTGGCTTGTAAATTCTAACACTTTTAAGTGCAAACACTGATACTCATACATTCCTATCAGGATATGTGGGTAAGCAAAGTTGTTTGCAGTAAGGCTCCTGATTCAGAAACATGATTCTTTACTGAGTATATATGCTTTTCCTCCATTTATTTAGATTCTTATTCCTACAACGGGTAACCAAAATTCTCAATAAATAACAAGGACTACAACTTCAGGGGATTGTCTTCAGTAGGATTACACATTCTCTTCCAAAGAACGAAGTAACGGCTAATACCCACCAAGTTATGACATCATTTGAGCTTGCATCAAAGAAACACACCAATGGATATCTTATCTCAGACTTCTACTACAAGAGTATAGTGCATTCCTCACTTAAATGTAAATCGCGGCCACAGCTTCAGTATCTACTGAAATACAGAGCATGTCAGACAAAGCACCGAGTCACATTCACCCAGTTACGTTATCTTCACACCAAAAGCATCTCATCTGGCTGGTTAAACTACAAAGGTCAAAGCCATCTATGGTGTTCATGTAGATACACACCCTTCATTTGTATCCCAATCGGTTTTTATTATACAAGGCTACAAAAAAGTCCCTTCCTTAGCTATAACTAAACTTGAATTCACCTTGGAATTTGACCTAACTGCTCAGTAAAGCACCAGCTAATGCTACCTGGATTCTAAAGGAATCTCAATTTACAGTACCGACAGAAATCCCAAACATTACTTATTCTCCCATTAATAGTCTTCCTCCAGTGTTTGCTTTCCTTCCTCAATCATGAAACAAACTTGTTTTATCTCTTATCAATTGAAATCAAGTTAGGATATTTTTTCTGAATTGTTACTAAAGGTTCTAAATACTCCTGATCTAATTTACTAGGATAATAAAATGTTTTGTGGCAAGAAAAGGCCAAGGCATTTTGTAAACTAAGTGACCTTCCCCAACTTATCAATATCATTGTTAACCACTAACTATAATTGTGTGCAAGAATGAAAGAACCTGGCCAGCATCCTCAGATGCTACTAGTTTATCCTAGTTTCCACTATTTCCCTTATTTCCTCACTTTTTTAGATATTTTTGTCTTCAAAAATATTTCGGGGGGGGGGGGGAGGGGGGAATTATAAATGCTAAGTGCACAGCAGCTGATCTACTGAAAGTCTAAGAGTTTAATCAATGATAAGGATGGAATCAGGATTTCTAAGATTAATATAATCACTTCATTTGAGTCATTCTTAGCTCCCCTCAAAACCCCCAAAGTTTATATAAAACTATATAGGTACTCATATTTAAAATCAGTTTGCGCAAAGAGTCAACATAAAAGAAAATTAACTGAATTAAAATGCAGCTGACCTACACAACACTGATCTATTTTCAGCTACTTATCTCTGCAGTGATCCACTAATCCACAAAGATATAACAGAACTAGTACTTATCTTAATAGAAGAATCCCACAAGAATCAAGATTCAAGATAACTCAGGGCAGTTTGACTCTAATCAGACAACCTTCCACTATCCACCAAGTGCTGCAATTCTAAGTATCAGCTTGGAAAAGAAAGTAATTTTTGGCAAAAGATTAGATAACAATTAACCCAGCCACTACTAATCAACATGTTAATGAAATGGCACTTGGCAACACACCCCACAAATCACAAAAACTTTCTAACCAGGTTAACATGGATTCAAATTAAAAAAAAACAACAACAAAAAAAAAAACAACCACACACCAAAAAAACCCACCCCAACCACAAAAACAAACTCTCTCAGAGGTATGGAAGTCATGCCTCAAGAGTCAAACTTGAAAGATCCTGAACCACAACAGTTATTGTGCCCACTCTGTTAGAAAAAGCAGCACTGGTTTAATAATCTTTGCCTCATATTTAAGTAAAATTTCAAAGTGTGTGCTCGTATTAACACAGTTATGATAGTTACCACTCATAACAATGAAAAAACTCACATTGTTTCTTGCTACATTTATTAAAAGGGAAAAACAAATGTTTAGGAAGTTATCATTAACTTCAAAGGCCAGTTAAAACTGAAAGCAACTAATTAGTGTATGTAGATATGCTCTAGATACACTCTAGATAATGAAGGAGTATGAAAATAAAGATGAAAGATGAACCATTCTTCCAAATTCTTCTGTCACTGCAATTATGAACAAGGGTCCATTCACAGCAAGGCTGCTGTGTTTGATATCTGCATGTCTTTCACAGCAGAGCTGTGACTCCAAGTTTTTTGAACCAAAAGACCCCCACAGTCAACTTCAGCGTATCAACTGTACTAACACCTACTTTTTATCAAAATTTTAATGACAACACTCTACTTTTAAGTTAATCAGCGGTAAAGCATTGGAGGCTAAAAAAGACTAAAATGGATTTGTTGATCAAACAGCAGTCACCTTCTACTTTTAGCTTTCTTTTCTACTTCAGAAACTTCACATATAAATATTTCTGGTCACTTCTCACAGGTAATTTAGAAATACTCTCTGAACCCTTTCAGACTGCCAAGCAAGAACAACTACTTTAGCCTTAACCACGTCCCTTTTTTTGGCTTTCCCTTTTCTCATAGGTCCACATCCACGTATCTGCCACTGACTGGGTCCGCACCACGCTAGGACTTCCTGAAGGAAGCTGTTCCTTGGTGTTTCAGTGCTGTCAGTGTTCGCAAAAGCAGCAGTCAGATTGTTGTTCTCATGACAGAACTATATACATTCTATGCTTATTAAACTCAGATTATTTGTAGATCTTTGAAACCCGTGATTTCCAGTTAAGTAGATAAATATCTTAAGCTAGGTCCCATAATTCAGTTTCTTTTAACCAACTTTCTTGCATACTACTTGGTTGCACTTCAGTCTTCCCATGGCAGCACAGGCACTTTAAGGGTCTCTAAAGAGGGGACGGGTTTCCCCTTTTAGGACCATCAACCGATGAAATCCAGTGCTGCGAACGTCCTTGCCCATGTCAGGGGGGTTGGACTAGGTGATCTTTAAAGCTCACTTCCAACCCAAACCATTCTACAAACTTCTTTGCTAGAGTGACCGATTAACATCTCGGGAAGAAGAACAACTTGCAAATCTTTTCTTTACATGTGCTCGCTCACATCTAAGTAAATAGCAACATATTTCTTACTTTGGAGTAAGTTGCACATCCTGTTTGAAACTTGTTATTCAAATAGATGAGCTAGGATTGCCTCCACTTAAAAAGAGCACGCCTACTGCTACATGGAAGCAAACTGACCTTTCTGCCAAAGAAGAAACAAAATAAATCCCTTTGGCTGGTTTTATCACGACCTGCAACAAACAACTTGCTGTTTGCTACCGCAAAACTTCAGGCCCACCTAGCATACTGCACGCTGAGCGGCTCATGCTCTCTATTTGCGTTTGGCTGTTAGAACTACCTCAAAGCGCGACACGCCAAAGCTGAGCTTCTCCTGAGATTAAAAAAAAATAAAAACAACAACAAAAAAGCAGAATTACTTTTAATAAAGGAACACCTAAGCTTTCTGACCAGGGTAAACCCTTTGACGGAGAGCAGCCCCAAGGGGGAGGAAGGAGCAGGGGGAGAGTGTGGGGATGCTGCTCCGTGGGGTGGGCGCCGCCGCCCACCCCACCGGTAAGTAACGGGACGCCCCCCCCCCAAATCACCACTCCGGGAAGCTAAGGGAAAATATGAAAAGCACAGCCCCCCCCCCCAGATCTGCCTCAGGGGCTTCCCCCAGCAGCAGAAGGGGTCAACCACGCTTCCCGCCCGCCCCCCGCGCCTGACCCCATTTTACCTCAGGCCGGCGCTCCCCCCCACCCCCCCACCCCGTCCACGTCGCACCAAGGCCGCCCACCCCCCTCCGGGTCCGGTACTCACAGGGTGACCGTCCGGTTAGGCAGCGCCTCGGGAGGCAGGACCTGTACGAGCTCCAGGTTGCTGCAAACTACCTTCACCTCCACCGGGCCGCCGGCGGTCGCCGACGCCTTGCCGGCGCTCTTGGGGCGACCGTCGTACTTACAGCCCGGGGGCAGCGCGCCGCCGCCGCCCCCCAGCGCCGTCAAAATCAGGAGAGCCGGCAGGAGCCCCGCCGGGCGACGACGGCGGCGGCGCGGTGGGCGGCAGGCAGCGCGGCGGCCGGGGGACAGCATGGCGGGGCTGTGCAGGGCCCTGCTCCGCTCCTCCCGCAGGCGGCGGGGACGGACGGGGCCGGACGGGCGACGAACAAGCGGGCCCGGCGGGGGGAGGAAGGGGGCGCGGTTCGGCCCTGGCCTAGCTCCGCGGGGGCGGCGCCAGGCGCGGCCGCAGCGCTGCCGCCATGTGGTGCTGCGAGCGGGCGGGCAGGAGCCGCGGCCGCCCTCGTCTTTGTGTCGGGGCCGGGCGGGCTTCGCGCAGCGGCGGCGGCGGCGACAGCAGCGCCGCCTTCCGCCGGTGCCGGAGCCCCGCGGCAGCGAGGGTGCCCGCCGGGCCTAGGCCCCACTGCGCAAGCGCCGCGGTGGCGGCGGCCGCCACTGCGCATGCGCGTCGCCCGGTGGGGGTCGCGGCGGGGAGGTGCTGCTCCCCGGCGGAGGGGGGCGAGCGCTTCCTGGGCGGGCGAGAGGTGGGGAGAAGCGCCTTCCCGGCGGGGAGGCCCTGGCCCGTTACGCCGCCGCGCCCGCCGCCAGCGCTGGGCCGGCCCTCGGTCCTGCCACTCCCCGCGGCGGCGGCGGCACTGCGAGGGGTCGGGGCCCGGGCCCTCCTTCCTCCCGCGGCCTACCTGCGGCGGGGGCTGTTTGCCCGGGCCGTGGCCTGGTCCCCGGTGGCCGGTGTCTTTGCCCTCCCCGGCATCCTGTAGAGCCGAGGGTCCCTTTGACACTTCGTGGGCCCTGTCCCCCTCGCAGTAGCAGGGTGGAGCGGTTTGGTTCCCGCTCCTCTACTAAAGTGCCTTTCCCCTCGCCTCCAGCTCCAAATCGGTGGTGGTGCAGGAGGGACTGTCGCCGTTCCCCTGCCTGGGTGCTGAGTGGCTTTCAGTACTCCTAACGCCAAGCTTCTTGTACCTGTAAGACATTTGCCCTCAAGTCCTCCCTGTAAAATGAGGTAACTCTTATTTCCCCCTTGATAGCCAAAGAGCCAAAGGATGGTTAAAGTTACTTCAATAACCTCAAATGTGAAAAAAAACCCATCTGCTTACAACGTGTCTTCTCGTTGCACGCTTGCGACTGCTTTTCTGGGCGTAGTTAGGTCATGTTCTCACATTTCTCTGCAGCCAGGACAGCCAGGCATAAATGCCTTTGTGCCAATGACAGCTGAAATTCTCCGTATGTTCTTTGCCTCTGGTAGGTGTGAGGACAATAAAATAACTGTTAACCTAACTAGCAGTCAAATTACAAGAACTGGCAGCACCTACTTTAAAAACGTTGAGAGACTTTGCAGAACCCATAGGAAGTTCTGATCCGTAAGCCAGAGTTCACAATGCCCCATCCTTGGAGAAGAGCACTGGCGAATAACACCCTGCAAAATACCTGTTATGCAGAAATGCAATTTTAGGCGTTGGCAAGAACAGCTGCCAAAATGAGTCTTAGAAAGTCTTCAACCTAAGGTGTCCTTGAATAATGTTGAAGACTTAGGTTGCGACCCAGTTTTAAATGTAACCTAAGGAAAGATACAGGCGAACCATAGGAATTGTGGATTGGGGGAAGTAGAGCAAGCTTACAGTAATAGCATCACAATTACCTGGGCATGTTATAGATACCCTTTACCCACCATCATGTCTTCTCTCCTCAATTGTATTGCCTCTTACAAATGAAGATAGAACATGTCCCACTTATTGAAATTGTTGACCAGAATGCAAAGAGGACACAGGTCCTTGAACTTTAATATTAGGTTTGTGTGCCACTGAGTCATTCGGCAGGACCAACCTGATCTGGGTGAGGTGCAAGGCCACTATTACACTAGAACTAAATTAGGTCAGGACACAAAATGCAAAGTTGGCAATGCCTTTGTACTCTTACACTGCTGTTGTGCCAACTGTAAGAGAAGAGAGGTCTAATTAGCATAAAACTCACTAGTGTAAAGTTAATTCTTCCGTTTTGGGCTTTGTTTGAAATAAATTCAAACTGCAGAGTGAATTTGTGTTGGATCAGTGCTTTGTACGATGGAGCCCCATCATTTTTGATCTAGCACCAGGATTTTTAAAGCTGGATTGACTATATCAAACCAGGGCCCAAGATACTTTTTCCTTCAGAAGCAGTACTGGGTTAAGCAGTTCTTCCCTTTGGCTGCTTTCTTCCCATAACCTTCAACTATGTCAATAACATGTTCTGATTCACTGCACAGCTACATAAAAAGTTTGTGCTGTGTTAGGATCAACATGGAGATAGGGCATACAGCTGCCTTTTCTGGCAGGTCTTCCCTTCCCCTTACTGAAGGGAACATTCCCATGTTTTTTCTGAAGCTACTTGCTCCTCTCCCTTGTCGTGCATTTGTGACAATGCACATGTTTTGACCCCATTAGTCTCCAGTTGTATCACTGAGATAATCCAGATGGTCACGTAATCTAAAGATGATGATGGAAGTGCTGAACTGTTGCTTCTGGTGACTGTGATCATAGATCATCTTAACTCTCGATTTTCCCATAATCCTGGAGAGACAAATTTCTTGCCACTCTGTTTCATCTTAATGTCATATCCAATTCCTTTCCCTCTAATTTATAGATTCAAGCATGTTACTTGCCGTTGATGTTTCTGAACTATCATCTGCTCTGTTCTTTCCACAACGCTAAGACCACACCTACTAAGATCTCTAACTATGGATCCCAATTGCAAAGCTCCTACAATTTTAAATGATGCATCTGTTTAAACTGCTACTATTGAAACCTTGAAGTGTTGTTGTCTGTTGATTTATAGTCTCTTAGTTTGTCTGCTTCTGCAGTGGATGTAGTTCCAGGGCGTATTGTTCCTCACCTGTTTTCAAAAAGCTTGAAGTCTCCAAGCAAAAGGCTCTTCTCAAAGGCCTCATCTCTCTTCTTTCATGCAGGTTACTGCAAATTCCATTCCATGCCAAAGATTTGAAAATGTAATTTCTTACATTGATTCAGGAAAGCTCTTAATCCAAAACATATGTCCACAGGAGTCACTTAACAAATTTCATGTGTGTTTTTTTTGAACTGCGATATACCTTCGTCAAGTTTATGAGATCACTACTTTTATTGTAGTTGTAGTGGTCTAAGGATATAAGGACAAAGTTACATTGTACATCTGCTTCAAAAACCAGAAAGTACTGTTCCTCCTAGCTTTCCAGCAACCTCTCTACCTTTAGGTGATATGCCCTTTCTCTTGCTTCACCTGTGGTAGTCACCTGATTGTTCAGTAAACTGATTCAACTCAACAACTAAGCTAACCTTTTTTTGAGTTTAGTTTTCTGCCAGGTTATTGAGTTGAATCAACTCAGGGAAGGGTTAAAGGAGTGCCAGCTCTGGAGGAAGGCGAGGGCACTGGGGAAGAGAGTGGAACCTCCCACCAGGGCAGCAAAGTAAGCCATCCCATGTAATTTCAAGAAAGATAAGATTTGTAGAGGGAGTCAATATCTTTTATTACAGTAGATGATATAGCTGCAAAAAAGGGAGCAAGCTGTTCCCAAAACTTACTTGCTATAGCTGGGGTAGCAGCTACTGTAAATATTACCTCTTTCTGCAATTCTTCCTTCTTTTTCTGAATTGAAAACCAATGAACTTTCTTTCCCTCAATCCCCTCATTCTCCATCAGTGTTGGTAATCTTGTTGGTGCTGGTAATGCTTTACTTGAGGTGAGGCAGTAACTTGAACTTTATTGAATGCGTTTTGCTTCCAGATTGCAAACAATTATACTTTGTCCTTTTCTGTTGTTTCCCTTCCCTTCATAAAATTTGCTACTAGTACATTCAATTTTGAAAATTAGTTTTTCTACTCTTCTTTCTAGTCTACTAATTACTAACTTTTTGTGTCCGAGATATTAAGAAGAAGAGTGTGGGAAAGAGGGGAAGAAGGCAAAGAAATTCTTATCAGTGTTTATGTGTAAATAAAGGTAGCTTTGGCAGCACTTCAAATCCTTCATTTGTCCTCAGGTCAGAGAGATAAATAGGAGCTTTTAAGCGATTTTTGTCTGTCTTTCGTTCCAATTCTTTTCTTTGCTTACTCTTGTCCTTTGCTTTTGTCAGTTCAGGTTTCACATCTCTGCACATTTTTCTGGGCTATCATCACCTTCGCTGAAATGATTGCTCCCTAATTCTCCTCTCAAGGGACTTCCATGCTGCCAGTACCTTCATATCTTCTCTTTTTTTCTTCTCACTGCCACAGAGTCTTCTACCTACCACATTTCATCTCTTTCCTTAATGGATTGGGACATCATCAGTTATGTTTTGTTTGCTACAGCAGTTGTCAAGGAAGAGGAAGCATTTGGTTGCCCTCAGCTATGTCTGCAATACTGTGGTTATTTGCTATTCCAAGTACAGGGAGGTGATGATAACTGCTGGCACATGCTGGCTTGCTGTTGGTAACCACTAAATCCAAGCAGGCACAGAGTCACCTTACTACAACAACACAGCTGCAGGTTGTAGTATTATATCCCTGCCTCTGTCAGACAGTCCATTGAGTTACCCCAAGCTCTGCTGTTCCGTGTGACAAACACAGGTATTCACAGATGCCTGGTTGACGTTTAACATGTTGGACATCCTCCCATTTGTTCTCATACACAGAGATGTTCTCTGCAAGCCCCTCTCCCCAGTCTACTGCAGTCAAGGGTCAGAGATCTTCAGTGTCAGTAGTATTACTGGGGAAAATACAGGTTTTAGACTCAGTTGGGAGTGTGAGGAGACACACTATTTCCCTTTACCTGGTTGTTCCTTTAAGTAGACATACTTCAAGAATGCTTTGGCAGAATACCAAACCTGAGTTAGCTTAGTTTGTATACCTATTATGGAAAACTTTTTGGAAGTGCTTAAAAGGAGAATGCTCTCAAAGCTCTTTATTTAGAAGTCTCTGGGTTTGGTTATCAACAAATCCCAAATTAAGCCAGAATTAGACACTGAATTTTTTTATATTAAAACTTGAAATATCACCAGTTGTACTTCTGCAGAAAGAACAGTCAGGCCCTGAAGATTTTCATGCTTGATTTTCATTATTTTCGTTGCCTTGAGTGAAGGAAAAAAACCCCATACTGTGTGGATTTAGCAGGCTCATACAGGGATCTCACTCCTCTTCTGCTCTTCTAGTACATAATTGCAGATGGAACACTGACTTTGAAATACACTCCCATCACTAAATTTTAGAAAGTAATGTAAGCAGCTCAACAATATGTAAAATATGTTGTGCGAGGTTTCTTTTTGACATGTATTTCCATCACTACTTTTTCAGTGTTTGGCCTCCAAATAATTGTTTCATATAATTTTTAAACCTCTTGGCTTTCTATATATCTGATGTCAGTGTTCAATAAAATAAAGGTAAAGCTATAGAAATATGTATTTGCATGGAAGTTTTCATACAACCTTGCATTAAAAATTTTGCTAAAATGCGTAACTGTCATTTCACCCCCTTCTGAAAAGATTGTCATCAGTTAGGCACATTACTCAGCACTAATAAGCTTACAGGCTTCCAAGCAATAATCTGCTAATAAAAATGGAAATAAAATAGTTTCCCTTCTTCTCCTTGTTAAACATTGTTAAATATTGAATAGATGCTATAATGTAAGTAGGATCCAAACCCACCGAGTTGTGGGGAAAAATTAGTAGGGAAAACAAAAGCTGAACTACTTCATTACTAACACATCAGTGCCTATGGCTGAAAAGAAGGCTATGGTACTCCAAGATGGTAGTGATTATGTCTAGCTGGATAGATGGGGATTTGCACTGTTGTGTGAACAATGCATATGAAAGAAAAGCCGTCTGATGCTTAAGCAATTCAAATGGTTCAGAAGTTAAACTTCCTTAACATGAATACTTTGAAGAATTTCCTTCACTCCCAAATCTTATCACCTTAGATTTTACAGAACATTAACTCTAGAAAAGTCCCAATTTTATTGGCTGCGTAATGGCGCCTGAAGCAAGAGATTCTCTTTCTCTTCCCTGCGCAGTACCTCAGTACCTCGAACTCAGGCAGAAAATTCAGAAGGAAAAACAGAGGGGAAAAGGCTAATGTGGTAGTTAAAGAATATCAAAAAGCTACACTGGCCAGAGGCAAGCGGCAGCTTAGTCCCACACTGGCATGGGACTGTAGCTCAGCCAATATCCCTACAGGACTGAGCCAGTCCTGGGCAATAGTCAAAAAAGCAAAAGGGGAGGATGATAAGAAGCACATCTGGGCTCAGAGGTGTACCTGCAGCTGATGAAGCAGGAGTTACAGACACACTGATGACAAGTAACATGTTGCCCTTGAGACAGAGGCTGGGGTCCTTGCTGTCAAGCGACCAGGATGCATCTGCACCCTATATGGCTTAAAGACACATGACACAGCCAGCAGCATGCAGAGATGCAAAAAAAAGCAGTAAGTGGGTAGGAGAAGCGATGTGTCTTACCGTGGTACGCCTTCCGAACTCAAACCCATACCTTTCAGCAGGTGGAGCCACAGCAGTAGGTTATTGCATGCCTATCTGGTTGCAGAGCTAGCACTCCTGTCGTTAGAGAAGTGATCTTTGTGGCACCCTCAATTACTAAATAGAAACACGGTCCCAACAATCTGCAGTAAGACTCATACTGGTCTTTTCTCCAGTACATTTTATCCTTAGGATTACTTCTAGTTCTGGTAAGCGACCACAAGCCATGAAAAATGAAGCAATAGGAAGCATGATAATAAATAGCAATTAATACATCATTATAGGTTTGCTTCACAAGGCGGAAGGAAATGGGGAAAACAATGCATTTTGATGTCAACATCAGCAAAATTTCCGGATCCTGCTTTTGGGTACTTAATCATCCCGACATCTAGGCACTTTCATGGGAGTTTCAGCAGCAAAACTATCCAGGGAAAACTTTTTGTTCAAGCAGGCCCCACAGACTACTCACTCTTTGTATTTTTCAAAACAACGTGATTTTGTCTTGATAAACACAGCATGGTAAACATATTCCACATTGTGTTTTGTACTTCCGAGACATTTTTTCAATTGAGATTTAAGTATTTAATTTAGACTTCATTAAACAGTTATTATATATTAAACAAATAGCAACTACATACTAAAGCATATTTGCAGAGTATTATGGCTATGCAATAGGTCCATATCAATTTCACTGTTATGAATCTATTATGTAACATTTAATCCTTGCTGAATGTTTAATAATCAGTATTCAAATAACATACATTAACTGTCCTATTAAATCTAAATTAATTGTGGCTCAGGGAACATTAATTTAAAAGGTTACCTATTTTCCCAGCAGATCTGATCTTTGTTTCATATTTTTCCATTAAAATTAGTGTTAAAGACAGAGTAAATTTGTTTCATTTAGAATATAGTTACTAGTTACTCTGAAAAACTGTGAATCACGTTCTGCCAAGCTTCTCTGCTAATAGCGATATTAAAGATTGTCTCTCATTTTCTTGCAGTGTAATTAGCATTACCTGGAGATAATAAAATATCACATATTTGTTTAGGAAAGTAATCCCTATTGACTGAAGGAACTGACATTCAGCAGTTCATTAAAATCACTGAGTCAAAATTTTTCTGTGGGATTTGCATATTCTGAGTTTACAAAATGACCAACTCTCAGGAAGGGATGTAAGACTGAAAATTTTTTAAATACTTTCTTCTTTAAATGAAGCAGGATCACCACAGAATTGATCTGAAAGTGACTGTATCCCTTGCAGTCCTCTGCATAACAAATTTGAGAAGCTGCAATAACGCTGGATTTAGACCTTAGAGCAATAACTGGCATCAGCATGTTTTGATCTAAGAACTGAGATGTTTTGTTGGAGAAAGGGACAAGATTCCTTGAAATTAATGCCAGAAGAAACTGTTGAATCATATAGTCTAACATATACTATAAGAAGCCATCAAAAGCCAGTACTGACCTCAGTAAATTCTGATTCAGGGTCTCTAGAAAGATATTTCTGAGAACATTCAGAGGTAGAGAATTCATTGCTTCTTTTAGTAATCTATTCTCAATAACTGTTCACCTTCAGTTTTAAAAATAAATATACCAGTTTGAACTTTTCTGCCTTCGGTTATGCTATTTTTAAAAGCTAGTATAAAGGCATTATTCAGCACCCTGTATCTAATTCTCAGTATTGTATCCATACACCCTAATCATATCACCTCGCAGTCTTTTTAAAGCCAAACAATCTCTGTCATACAGAAGTCTTCTTTTCTGTGGATCTTTTCTTCACTCTTTCCAGTTTCTGAACACCCCTAAAAAATGCAGTCACCAGAATTGTATACAGTGTTCTAGTATACTAGTCTCATCAGCCATATAACTTCTTGGTTCCTACTTATCATTATTTCCAATGATTGTGTTTTGTTTTTCTGCCACTGCACATTGAGAATCAGTGTTCAGGAGCCCACTGAACAGTCTGTTGTTTAGTAAGTCTACCTTGATTTCTTTGTCCTATCTAGATACCATGCCTAGATATATCTGTGTATGTGGCAATATGAAGATGCATATAAAATTTTAAATACAAACAGTAGAGCAGGCTGTTCCATGTATTGCGTGTTGGTTTTGCATGGAAGACTCCATGTTTCTGAAATCAAACCTTTGATGTTCTACTGATAGACCTATTACATTGATGCTATAATAACATCTAACATCCAAACCACAAGCACAGCAGAACAGTGTTCTGGCTCTTTTTACCCAAACCATTCTCACTGAAACCTGCAATTTTCAAATTAGAATCATAGTGTAATTTAGATTGGAAGGGACTTCTTTATGTCATCTGGTTCAGCTCCAGCTCTGAGCAGGGCCAACTTCTATGTTAGATCAGGTTGCTCTGGGCCTTACCTAGTTCTGTAGAAGTTCTTATCCAAGTTCCATGCAATTTGCCATGCTACAGTTCTAAGGGATCAGTATGATTACCCTGTACATATTATTCATCACCGTCATGTGGCATTATTTATTTCCAGAATTGAAATGAAAATGTTGGATAGTACCAGAACTGAGTGTCTTATGAGACACACTAGAAACATCTCAGTGTAAGGTATCTTTAAATGTATTATTTATTGAAGGCTTAACCTGAAGAACATGTATCCTATTGTTAACATATAGCATAGATTTCTTTTAAACCTGAATGCTGTTTGGTATGGTGTTATAGCACTCAGAGAAATCATATCTATGAAGTTATCTCAATCATTCAAAGTTTGTGTCAAGAAAGAATGAGCTCAAATATATTTAAGAGATGTACTTAAAAAACTGACAAATATTAATTTATATTTTTTTCCTGTTGATCAATTCAATCCCGTGTTGACTTTTGCCATACTTTTCCAGATTAGAAGTTCACACAGGTCATTATGCTTTGAACCCTCGAACAACAGTAATACTGCTTCTGTTCTCTGGAATTCATTCCGCTTTACAAGACATATTAAATTGAACATCTCCGAGTAAGAGAGATGCTTAGCAGAGTCTCCTTGGAGTCTCAGCGACAAGCTAATTCAGCACTGAAAAAAAAAAAGTATTCTTTATAGATGTTGTGTGACATTCTCCATGGCCACAGCAAAGAGACAAAATCAAATGTGTTATTTTTACAAGACGCAAGACTTCCAAATATGAAATATGTAGTTTTCAACTGTATTTTCTCCACTTCTGTGCAGACCTGTTAAGTTTGTCCAGTAGTTCCTATTTTGCAGCATCCTGCAGCTGGGCTTTTTTCTCATAACTTTGCAATGCCATGTTGTAGTTTTTCTCCCACTCTATTGCACTGCACGCCAGATGTGTCACCTACCTACCTGTCACTGGCAGGCAAAGTCACAGAACAGGATGGAGGCTAGCGTGCTATGCCGCATCAGGTGAGTGGTCACAGGATTGCTGTTAAAAAGCACATTCCTGAAGTGCAGGCTAGCATTGAGCCCCTCTGGCTAGCTTCACATTAGGTGCATAGAATCTTATTAGAATTTGAGTCTCTATTTGCTGCAGAGAGAAAACAGTGTGGGTGAGGACTCTTCCACAGCTCCTTCTAGGGTCTTGATCATCTGGTGCTCTCTGTCCCGTGAAAGTTGAATATTGAGGGAGCTGATGGCACTAACTACCATGAAAGAGAGCAAACCTCATAATCTTGTCCAGTGTGAGAACATAGGGAGTGTTTAAAAAGAGTTAAACTGCATTAAGCTAACAAAATAATAGGCAGATTTACTACCCTTTTTTACATTGTTTAGCTGTTTGTGGCTGACCGTTGAGTTTAAGGTCAAGATCCAAAAAGCTGATGAGATTTGAGTAATAAACGTCTTTGCGGGTTAGTTCTCAGCTGCTTAAGAACCAGATCTTTTATGTTTCTCTGCACTTCTCAAATAGGGCTCATTTTCTTTGTCTTGATAGCACTCAGTTTCTGTTTCTCATATAGAGTCAGAGATTACATCATTTCTGGCTCTTGCCATCTATTTCTTACTGTACTGCTTTAACACTGATGTTGCAGCCCTAGCTCTAGTTTGGCTGGAGCAGCTATCTTTAATCTCAGCTGATTCATGATCCAAAAATACTAAGCAAACAACAGTGCCAAAGTTTTACTTGACTGTCCCTCTCACCCTGAAGAAGTACGCACTTATGGAAAACAAGAAGTACAGGCAACAAGAGAGGGCATGGTCTTGTAAGCAAAAGATAGAAGCCACTTCTCTAGTCCGGTTTAAGCAGAACTTTGTTCTTTGCCCACAAAAGTAATTTGTTGATCGAACTAGATTTTATTAGTCAAGTGTTACTGTTTACTGCTTAGTTTAATATCCATCTCCATTTCTTTGCCTCTGGAAACCAAGGGGAGGCTAAAATTATATTACAAATTAAAAGAAGAGAATAAGTGAGGGTTGAGGAAAGATGAAGAAGAATTATAGGCCACTAAATTTAACTTCAATACCTGCCAAATAACTAGAACAATTAGTAAAGCAAGAGCAATCAGTATGTAAACAGCTTGAAGAAAATGCAGTGATAAATCGGTAACACATTTGTAAAAAGCACAAATCAAGTGAAACCAAACTAATTGGTTTCTTTGGTGGAATAATGAATGCATAAAGCAAAAGTGGTAGACACAGAATTTCTTAATATTAGTAAGACACTGATACTGGTTGCACATGGCATTCTCAGAAATAAGCTAAATAAACTTGGGTTAAATGAAACCAGCTTAAAAAGAATACACAGGTAAATAAATCAAGCACTGAGAAACTCTATGAACAGTTGAGCTGGTAGCTGGGACGAGATCAAAAGCACTTTAGATGAGCAAACATCTTACATAGCTCAATTTAGACATGAAGGGATTTTATTTTTTATTTTTTTTAAAAGACCAAAAACCACCATAAAACAGCATCTAGTGTAAGACACACCTAAATACAGAAACTGAGCAGACCAGCAAAAATGACAGCCATTTTGGTTGTATGCCAGCACCAGAATAGCTTACATCAGCATTGTTTTTCTGCTACACAGCTGAGTTTCTTTATTTAGATGTATTAAATACTCCAAAGCATATCTAAATAGAGCTTTGATTACTGCAGGATTATCTCAAATTTATTTATTGACATTGCTTCTGTTGACTGATATTTCTGTCCATTCATCTAAAAGTCGCATGATTCATAAAATGTTTATGCCTTTTTGTTTTGACTGAGTGAGAAAAGATGTCTAGTGGCATCACATGTCTCTGGGAACTTTTGCTCTTTTTTTTTCTTTATAAAAAGCTAATAAAGATCCTTATGATTTTCTGTTTGTATTTGCCACCGCAGAGAGGCATGCTATTGACAGCTTTAGCCACCTATGCATTTTGACACCTAAGAGAATATTTTGGATTTTAAGAATACAAAACAAAAACTTACTCTTGTCGCAAAAGCTGATGTGACAAGAGACAACAGGTGATAGAGATATGAGAGCCCAAGATAACAATGAGAGGGTTTTTTGACAGCAATGGTAGCAAAACCATCAGCTGCCTCATCATTGTCAAGATTTTTCATAGCTATTAGAGGGAAGGAACATTTTTTAGAAGTCTTAAAGGAGGATTATCAGGTTAGTTTAGCAGATTCTTATAAGACAACCTTCCCCAGTAAGAAGGGCATCACACACCTGAACACAGAGTGAGCTAATCAAATCTGACAATAAAACACAATAAATGTATTTTAGCTATTAGAATAAAAATATAGTGTTAAAAGGAGACATCAGTTGTAGAAAAAGATTGAAATGCAGAGCACAGAGAATAAGCAGATGCAATTAACAAAGTGTTTTACACAAGAAAAAGCAAAATACCATTATTTGTTAAACAGTTGATTTTGTCTGCCCATACAGAGTGCAATAGTGTTTATTTTAAAGTATAATGAATAGAACCAGTAAGATATAGGTGACAAGTAAAATCCTAGTCAGTAAAACTCTTGCCATAGTCATTTCTGCACCCTTAATATAATCCAGATTGCACTGAGTTGAAATAAATGCAAAATTGCTTCTGACTTCCCCAGGAATGGCTTTGCACTCATAAGCGGTGTGCCTACTAATTTCAGCCAAGTACCACATGACTTGAATAGTCAATTTTAAAAAGGGCAAGGATAAAATATCATTAGATAGTTTGGGGTTACAAAATTGGGAGCTTATATTTAAAATAATAGAAAAATACTACATTGAGTTTTTTCAGGGGAAGTATCATATGTAAAGATGCAAAGAATAAGGAAACTCTGTTCTCCTCCATAACGAATGGTACCTCAAATGTGCATACTAGTACAATCACAATATTATCTTAAGATAAATTTAAGAGTTCAAAACATGTAATAAAAATGAATGGACTTAGGTTCTTTCCCTTTGTGCTGGTTTTGCCTGGGATACAGTTAATTTTCTTCACAGTAGCTGGTATAGGGCTATGTTCTGGATTTGTGCTGAAAACAATGTTGATAACCCCCAGGGATGTTTTAAGTTATTGCTGAGCAGTGCTCACGCAGAGTCCAGACCTGTTCTGCTCCTCACCCCACCCCACCAGGGAGCAGGCTGGGGGGGCACAAGGAGTTGGGAGGGGACACAGCTGGACAGCTGACCCCAACTGACCCAAGGGATATCCCACACCATATGATGTCGTGCTCAGTATATACAGCTGGGGGAAGAAGGAAGAAGGGGGAACATTTGGAGCGATGGCGTTTGTCTTCCCAAGGCATCATTACACATGATGGAGCCCTGCTGTCCTGGAGATGGCTGAACACCTGCCTGCCCATGGGAAGTGGTGAAGGAATTCCTTGTTTTGCTTTGCTTTGCTTGCATGTGTGGCTCTTGCTGTAGTTATTAAACTGTCTTTATTCCAACCCACGAGTGTTCTGACTATTTACTCTTCCAATTCTCTGCCCTATCCCACTGGGGAGGAGGGAGTGAGTGGCTGTATGGGGCCAAGCTGCTGGCTAGGGTTAAACCATGTCACCCTTATAACTCAGGTTGTAGGTAGGTTTGTTCACTTCATAAAAAAGAATGACAGCAATGTTTAATAGCCTACGAATACAAATATATATTAGATTGCAAACGCTGCTTGCAAAGAACAAAATAAAAGATACAGTCAAATTACAAAGGGGAAATTTTGTTTACAATGAGCAGACTAGATAGTAAATAAGAGTGACTGTGGAGTTGCTGTTACTGGAGACCAACATGGCTAGAGTTAATGCTGCAGTGTCAAAACAGAAGACCTGAGATATGTTAAATTCGTCTCACCAAGCAGTAAGAGCATTGAAAAACTTCAACTTCCAATTCAGAGGCTACCATGATTTTTTAATATTCTGCCACTTAGGAAGTCCACATGCACCAGTACCTCTTTCCGAGGAAGTAATGTGCAAGGCACTTTTTACAAAAGTTGCTGGGAATAGTGCACCCTATCTAATGTCCCAATTTTTACATTCCAGCTAATTGCCAGCCTGTTTTAAACATAGGTGTTTTCAAACAACACAGTGAAGAGTACAGAGGGTTACATGGGCTCTAAAGTTTACCATTCTTCCTTGTAAGTTATAATGGATTTAAATACTTAACTTTCTACTCAAGAACTAAACCCATATGCTGTAGCATAGCTAAACAGATTTGTTCATAAGTAACAATACTTTCACTTAAAAAAACCCCTTACAACATCTGATTTAGAGAGGTCTGGTCAGATCTTGTAGCTCAAAATACATTTTTAGGAACATTTCCTAGAAGATACAGAAGGGTGCTTTTTTCCCTTTTTAATTGAGAAGCTGTAGCATAAACATGTATGCACAAACACACACAGATAAATAGTTCTCAAAGAGTTTTAAAGTGTTTTTCAGATCTACCCCATAGAAATGCATTTGGGCACATGAACATAAGTAAGAACACAAAACAAGATAACAAACGTTAAGATAATTATACATGTGTCCTTTCCGAATGCCTCCACCAAAAAAAAAGCAACCGCATAAGGCAGTGGGGGTTGTGTGATACCCTGAAGGTGAAGATATTTGAATTACAGCTGCATATGAAATTGCAGGCTCAAATGCTTATTGCTCATAATTACTATTCTCCAAGTGCCAGTCTACAATGACAAAGAGAAAAGCCAGAACTTGGAAGATTTCTAAGTGAACTATTAGCATAATTTATTTTCAAAGACATACCTCCCACAAATCTCTACCAACATTTTTTTCCATCAAAGAGATACAGCTTCTGACATGTAGCAAAGAGTATCATGCAGTGGTCTACTACGCAATGGTCTAAACCAAGAATCAAAACCAATATCTGCATAAGAGTAGGTGGCAGGAACAGGAATATTTTAAACAGACAGAATTGTATTACTGGATGACATTTAGCCAAGGGAAATAGTACAATATGTATTATCTTAGATTCATTAAGTCTAGTCAATCTAATTGCCATTTGCAATCTGGAAGAAAGCAGTTCTAACATAGCCATGATTCAATCCTCTTGTGGGACATGTATCCAAGACATGCAAGGCTCTCAAGACATTTATGCTGCACTAAAAAAACCCAAAACCCAGAAAACTAGCTCTTGCAGATACTAGCTGTAGCAGAGACAACCTATAACACAGCTGTGAATAGCCATATGGCCATGGCAGCACCAAGATCAGTGCAAGCTTGCTATCCAAATATTTACGCGAATCTTCAGTAGATTGCTAAGCACAATTGCTAGCACAATAACAGTGCTAACAGCACTTACACTAGTTAGCTAGAAGTCTAACCTCTGTGAGTGCACAGAGCTAATCACAACCTTCGTTAGAGCATAAATTTACTGCTGGAAGGAAGAGCATCACTCCTGACTTGCTGTTGAGATTCCCTGTTTCCTTAAAGTGGCCTTTTGTTCAGTTACTGACTGCTTAGTTTTACACAGAGTGAACAGACCTAATTACATGCAATTGTCAGCTTTGGTCCACAGGGCCTAAGTCTTCTCCAACCATTAGTTTAGACTGAGAGAAAGTTCATTTTCTCCCTGGAGGTTCACGTGCCGCCTTCTACAGCATCTTGTGCTGATCACTGCCACACACAAAATACTCACATAGGTGGATGCACTGAATCCAATCCAGTATATCACCCCTTATGATCCTAGCTGATAAACAGGTTCCACTGAAAAAGTACTAGTAGTGAAAATCCTAAGAGAAATGGGAAGTTGGGATGACCTTCTCAGGCCATGATAGCCAGCATAGGGAGGCAAATCTGCATGAACTACAATCAATTTATTCATGACACAGGAAAAAAATAGTATTGAAGCTGAAGACTTCAGTTTATGATAAATTAAATTATCCTATAGTAGTATGCTAGGATCCAGTCATACCTTTTAACATAAAGTTACCTTGTTTGTATGAACAATAGCAGCGCGCTAACATAGGTATGCTCATCTGAATTTCGCTGGGGCCTCCAACTGCAATAACATCATTGTAAATCAAGTCTAACTTTACCAGGGTTAGCCACTTTTCCCACTAGAAGCAGCCCTTTATAATCCACTATTGAATGATGACCGTGGCTCTTAATTTTTGTAACGTAAAGGGTAGCGCTACTCCCACAAGATTTTCACAACCTTGTGAAAGCTGTGTTCACCAAATGCCCACCCTGTTGCTTTCTCCACCCCTTACCCCACCAGTCTGAGATGCAGTCAGATTTTATCTGGCTCTCACCGGACAGGAAACTTAGTGTTTATATCATTTCCTTTTAACTCAGAGCATAACCGTATCTAATCCACTTCACGTTGAATGATCTAATCCTTTGTGATTTTGGAGCTGGGTAAAAGAGCTGTTGAGTATTAGCAAGTTTATATTTCTGGCTTAAAATGCCTGGGGTGCTTGAGCTGACATTCTGTACGTCTGCCTTGCTTCGGTAGCATTTGTCAAGGAAAGACCCTCATCCTCAGCATTTGCGCCCAGATAGTCTGGCAAGTCATTGTATTCATATCTTCAGAGTATGCTCCAATTTTCCTAGGCCCTTTTCTGAATAGGGTATGTACTGTCAGGAGAATGATTCTTGCTTCATAAACAATTCCCATGTTGATGACTGTATTGTTTATAAAACTCACCTGGTTTATAGTCAAGCAGTATATTATATAAATGTGAAAATAAAATGCTTGTTTTAGGGTCTTAAAGATGCGCAGCTGAAGACCTCCTTCCTCTCCTAAATGTAAATGCTATTAAAATCACTTTTTCAGCAATTAAAGAGCATTAGGTAGACTCTCAGTTAAGATAAATTTACCTCAAAAATGTATTCATCACTCTCTTCAAAAGTAAAGCCCCAAAGCAAAACGCACATAGTTGCCAGCAGCTTTAGTTAAAGCTAAAATTAGCCATGCTGATTAAGTGGATTTTGCATAACCTTAACTATTAATCCTTCATATTGGTCTTCTTTTCTTTGAAAAATCTTGAAGTACCAATAACCTAAAGGTTTATAGAGTCACTTTTTAATACTACTTAGTTAAAATTTAATCCTTTGTATAACAGTTAACATTGGCACCATCTTTTAATAGCTCAAGATTTCTAACATGCACTTCCTGAACAAAACAGACATTTTCAATTCCGGGGAAATAATGGCAACACGCATAGAGCAGAAGAACTTTGATTTAAAGAATTAAAAAATGTACTTACAAGAGATAAAGTGGAACTAACAGTAAATTAATCTCTCAGTTTTCACCCTTTCTTTAAATAGTGTTCTTTTCATGCTTAATTCTCTCCCCTTCCATTTCCTCTAATTCAGGTCCGTATTTTCTAATGGCTAGATTGCCTCCCATCTTACCTGGCTAAGCAAGGCATAAATTACATTTTCCAGTGAGACCAATATGGAATTTGACTCCAAGTCTCTTTTCAAAAGCGGCCCTTGTTTTATAGATACTTCCTCTGAAAAGACGCAGTACTACTGAGCCTTGAATCATTTCGTTGCTGTCAGAGGGAAATTAAATTGCCACCTTTAGAAGTTGAAATTGTTCCTATTCTCAGATCAGGACAAGGAGGAACGAGGTAGATTGTTCTTCATGAGGTGGTGCGTCACTGCAAACTTGGCTCTTATTTAGGGCTGATCTCGCTAGCAGAGGGTGCTCTCCCTGAAGATTTATCTAACACATTTTGCTTCAGATTTGCTTGAGGCTAAGAGTGCAAATATTGTTAGTTACCCAAGCTCAGCCGACACCTGGAAGCTCATTAGTTTACCGTAATTCCTTTGTGTGCCCCTGCCCTGCCTCAGCATTTCATAGCATTTGCTCATCTGCCTTTTTTTACAAAAAGTAATCAACCTTCACATTTTGTAATAATTGGCATTTTCTGATATTTATTTTTTTAGCACCAATAATTTGAAGAGAGTTTGGCGGCCTCAGTGATCCTGCTTCTTTCACTTTAGAAATAATTAACTGAAATCCAAAAAATGAGCTATTATAGGTAGCTGGTAATTATAGTTCACACCTCTGTTTTGCCAGTCAAACAATTCAAAAAATCAATTATAAGGCAAATTATTAAATAATTGAGCACTAAGCATTTTTACTCTTTTATATCAGTTAGGCTTTTTTCTTCTGTATTCAAGCATTATTTCATTAATTGTTTTAAACATCACTTCATCAGCGGTAAACTCAGAGCAGCTGACAGTTGTGTTTTGTTTATATATTTGATCAATACAAGCAGCTGAAAACTTTCAGATCATTGATCATGTCATGTTCTGCTGAGTAATTGGCCGGTAAAACTGAGTATTTGGAAACTGATGACTTTGTGGTTCAAGGGTCAGTCCAGTAAGAAACTGAAGCTGGCTAAAACAGACTTTCTTTTCCTCTTTGTCTTTTTTTTTCAGTAGGTGGTCTTCTGGATGATCCATGATCTCATCTCCAGTCTTCATGATGTTTTTCCTCTTTATTAATGACAGATTGTTGTTCCATAGATCACCTTACTCTGCTGTCTGTACTGCATTGTAAAAGTACTAGGAATGGTATTCCAGATGGAGAGCATAGTGACATTTATAGTTTTCTTAATGCTTTCTTTCTGTCCTTTTCAGTTATTTATGATTTTGTCAAACTTTCACCTTCATAGCTGAATTTTCTTAGTTATGATCATTGACCAAAGGTCAATTTTATCCTAGGTCACTTATTAAGTTTTAGGAAAAAAAAAAAAAAAATCATCCAGCTTTGTGATCTTAAGTCTTGTAACATTTTGCTTTTTCTTACATGAAAGGTTGTGGATATTTTCTTACAGAGCTTTAAACAACACTCATATCTGAAGACTTTGAAATTTATTTCAGAGAACACAGTACAGACATATTGTTTTCAGTGATTTATTACAGTCTATTCCTATTTGATAGAATTATACATATTATCTAAGCTATGTTTCTTTTTCAATGGTATGGGCCATGTGTGGAAAGAAACAGAACTTTAAGAAACAAATGAAATTATGAGATTGCCAATGTTTGGAACCTTGTATTACTTCTTCTCCTTTTGATGAGGTTCCTGTCTTAGAATAAGTGCACTCAAACTTTTATCTCACTAAATGATGCAGTGACTTCACATGGGAAACTAGCACCGAGGAGGGACTCCACAATGGTCAAAGAATCATAAAGAAATAGTGCCTGAAGAAGTGAGTCAGATGAATGAACTCATGGGAGGTTACAGGTATCAGATGCTGTGAGTAGGATAATTGCATTACTCCATAGATTTCCCTGAATTAGGCTCAAATAGCCAAATAATTTTTTTGGCTATTTCCAGCTTTCAAAAAAACTTTCCTTCATTTATCATAGTGATGAATATCTACACTATATATACACAAACATAGTTTGAGAAGAGTTTGTATTCGAGCTGTAATGATTGTTAAGAGGATAAATTTTAAAGTGCTAGGTGAGCAATGACAGAGATAAACCACAATGGAAAAGCGCAGCAGTTTTTTGATGCTGTCCAATGAAAAAGCTATTGTTTGCAGATAGATTGCCACATCTGTTAAAATTCTAGTACTACAGTCAAATACTTATCCACCCTCTTAGTAGATTGTGATCACAACTCACTTCAAAGGCAGTTATAATTATGTCTTTTATAAAATCACCTCTTTCCCTTACAGATTCACAGGAGAAATTTGAATGATAAAAAGGTAATCTCTAATGTCATTACAGCTTTCCTATTTGAATTGGCTGTATACTGAACACAAGCCTTTAAGATTTCCTTCTCCACAGGAGCTGAGATTCTGTAGTATTGACTTTAATAGGCAATCATTCAACGTTTAAACTTTTAAAATACGAAATAAATTTAGTACAGGAAAATTGCTATTGTAAAGTTATGGATGAAAAGATACGTTTCAGCATCCACTCAGCAGTACATACAGGTTAATGCATACAAAATGTTCAGAAGTGCAGAGCTGGGGTACATGATTTTGAGTTTCAGGTCTTCTTTCTGACATTTTAACATTTGAGTTATAAAGCTCTGTTAATGTCAGTTTTTGAAGGAATATATAAAGTTTCGTATTCTGTTGAGCATTCCTACAGACATGCTTTCCAGACCAAAGCAGCACTGTAAACTTACTTCCAGTATGTACATAAATATAAAAGACAATTAAAACTAACAAAAAGCTTCTAGCTTTCCATTTTTATAATTATATATTGTAAAGCAAAACATCTATCTGCATGTTGTCCTAACTCTTCAGAAATATGCTTAGTGCCAGATAATTCTGCAGTATATGTGAGAGGGTACAGACAGGTATTGTCCCCTGAAAAGGACATTTGCTTGATGAAAGTTCTAAATGTTTTTCTAATCCTGATATTGATCTTTTGTATGGCTTTTGAGAACTCATTGCCCTTTTCTCTAGGGTCTCTGTTCTCCTGTACAGTGTCTTTTCAGGGACAGAGAAAGATCTCTGCATAGCAGCACTGGAATCTTTTTGCACTGGAATGCTTACTGTACTGTGGCAGGAAACAATTGGTATCAGTTGATTTTTTAAGGATTCTTTGTCTTTTGACAGTGTCATTTCCTAGTTATTGTCTTCTCTTTCCATTGTTCCACCTGTGAACTCTTCTCATTTGAAAACTCAGCACATTCAACGTTAAAAAAAAAAAAAAAAAAGTAAAAAAAGTTCAACAAATTATCATCACCTTTTTTTTTTTAAACATGGGAGAGAATAAACCTATGCCTAGAGAAATTAATGTCTGTAAAATATTCCATGCAAATAAACAGGTATTGCCAGAAACAAAAGTTATACTAATCACAGGATCTTCTCTTAAGAAAATATTCCCAGTTTACTTTGTCATGCTGATATTCTCATCGAACTTTCCTAGGAGAACAAACGTTTTGTTTTGTTTAAACCTTCTCCTTGAATCGCAAAGGTATGCTTAAAGCACTAATCCAGCTGTTTAACAATTGCAAGCTTTATAACCAATAGCACATGACAGACCATGCTGAGAGATACACATCTTGGGTCTGTTCTAGGCATCAATCCAAGACTCTGTGCTGTAACTGCAAGAGAACTACAGAACCTGCAGTCTTTAGAAAACCCTTAGAAATCTTATATACACATATGTTAATGAGGAGTTGGCTAATCTTGATTGAGAGGGAGAGTGAAAGAAAAAAATCCCAATTCCTTTTGCAATTCCCATTTAACATCCCATTGCTGTAGTGGAAGTTCAGCCATGTTGAAAGATGACTGAGAAAATAGCTTTTAAACTATCAGTTACAGTTATATAAAAAAAGACATTTTGTCAGAGATAAAAATTTGGGTACCATTCATGTGTTATGTTTTCTTCTCCTTTTATTCATGTTGAGTAAATGGTTTATTTTGGTGAAAGCTGAGGCCTGATCCAACTTTTAATGACTTTAATGGAAAGCTTGTGTTGATTTTGTTTGTAGAGGCTGTGTCCATATAGAGTCCAAAATGGGAATCTTTTTGTATTCTACTTGTTGGAAGTGTGATAGAATTTGCATTTTTCCACTTCACCCTGAGGAATTTTGCACTAATATGTTTAAAAGGAAGAAAGCAGTGAATATGGGAAGATGGGATTTAAAAAGCAGAGATTATTATTTTTTTTTTCTTTTTTTTACTGTTGAAAACTGACAGATCTATTAGAACCAATATATTTTGTCAGAATGCAGCACTGTGATAAGCTTTTTGTCAATAAGACACCCAGAATGCCCAAAAAAGGAGAGGAATTTGTAAGTTCAGTGCAGGTTAGCCAATACATGCTGCCTAGGACACTCATCTAGTTAGTGAGAAATGCACGTTCTAACCTGACTCAGGCAAAGTAAGAACCGGACTCTTCTCTTGCAACTATTTCAGCTAACACCTCTAATAACTATTGCATCTATTCCTCATTGTTCTGGACCACAAGTCTGACTGCCTTTTTCTTTTCAGTCTCAAATTTGTCTTGGTATGGATCAGAGGTGTCTGAAACATGAGATTTTTGCAGGAAGAAAACAAGATAGCTTTAGCATCTCCAGGCACTGAAGGAGTGAATCAAAATTGGGACACCAATGAGACATGTTTGTCAGCATACCTCTCTTGCCCTATCTGTTAAGATCCATTAAAATTTGGACCTGGTATAAGCCTTGGAAGAAATACACTTTACATAAACTTGGGGGAGAGCTTGTTAGGAGTTTAGTTGTGTAATCTGCCAAAGAGTCAGTCCACTTTGAGAATGCTTCAGCCCCTCTCAGCTTCTTTGCATTAACTGGATTGGGCTGTTCCTACAGAGATTGAGCAGGCTCCGTGCTAGAGTTCAGAGGCCAGACAAAACTTTCCCTGCCATTTTCCTACTGCTGCCAAAGGTTGTTTTAAAAAAACCCAACAGACGCTAAGATCAAGAGGCAGAGTATAAAAATAATTGATAATCAGTAGAGCACACTCCGCTGCAGAACCTGGAACTCAACATAAAGTTACTCAGTCTTTGGCAAGGAAACAAATAACTGAAACCAATGACAGGCTGTAGTAATAGTCCACATAAGAGGTTACGGCTTTCTATTGCTACAACTTCTTGCCTTGGCTCAGACTGAGAGGAAAGTGTTGTGGGTAGCAGCACCACTGTCCAGTGGACAGTTTTTAAATACATTTAATAAGCCGCTATATGTATTCTGCTAAAATAATGGTAATTTACAAAATCTACTTTTCAAAGGCTAGAGAATAAAAGGTTGACTTTGTGTCCCCCATCCCAATCTATGTCATTGATAGTGATGTAGTCTTTTAATAACATAAACACCCACTGTTCTTCTGCAGGCCTCCATGGGAATGTAAGGAACCAGTATGTATGTTCACCCAGCCTTCACATCCTCACAGCTTTGCCTGTTGCCTCCTACTGGATATTGATCACTCAGCAGCCACAAGCTTTAATACAGCAACCATTACTAGGTATATTCACTGGTTTGGTTTGAAAGAGGCAATTAACAAAGAGACATACAAAGGAGCTGGATCCAAAAATAGGCCTGCTTACCCATAAACTCCACTTTTTTGGTTGTGTGCTTATAAAATTCTTTAGTATTTCATCAGAAGGGGAAAAATGTGTGTGGTTCCATCTACACTATGTGACTGTTCAGTTTTCTCTGTGCCAAGCTAAAACATGAGGAAAGATCTGAAGAGCTTAAATTGAATGAGATACTGTATTCATCTGTGTGACTTCTTTGTTAAGTAGACAACCTCTGTGATGATAAAAAGGTCAGTGCTGCACCATTACACCTACCGTATCCTTTAATCTTTTTTTTTTTATTTATGTGTTTAAATCAAGCAACAGAGAGCTATGTTAAACAGTTGTATTGATTTTTTTTCTTTTGATTCTATTAGTTAGCGTCAGGGTCAGGTACATGTTTTGTGATATTCCCAGAATAACATAATCCTGAGGCATCACTGCACATCTGTAATACTGTTTGGAAGACCAAAATTTTATATATAAAGCACAAGTTGTTTGAAAAATAACCTGTATTTACTGAATTCCAAATAGGTATTTGGATTACTTTGTCAAATTAAAATACTGCTGTACTACTTATCTCGCTTTCCAGGTGCAAGCAGTAGTGTTCACTAATATTTTGCAGGATAAAAATGAAGAGTACAATGGATAGTATTTCTTGCAAAAGGAAAAAATATTTACAGCATAATGGCGTAGCACAAATCTTTTGAAAAGTAATATCAACTACTGTCTCTCATAGTGTGCTGCTGCTTAATAGTAGATAGTTCCATATTGCTGATATAGGGAAGTGAATTTTATGTAAATGCACTAATATAATGGGATTTCTTAATCCTGACTGGTTGAAGAAGCTTTTCAAGCATATTTGCTAAAGTCATAGTCAATGTCATTAGTCATAGTCAGTGACATTAGAAACAGCATTTCTGTAAGAAAAGAAAATGAAAGATACAGTTTCACTGCTATAAAAACTAGTTGCACTATGTCTACCTAATTCTGAAAACAAAATGTGGGACTTTACAGGACTTAATACATATTATAAATGTTGAAATTATGTGGTTTAGTCAATATATCCCCAGTATAAAATTGGTCTGAGCAGAATCCTTTCCTAGTTTATTCTATGTATGTATTAAAATAAAGAATAAAAAAAACCTTGAAAGGAAAAAAAAAAACCCAGTCAAATGTGTTAAGAATTTTTCTAGGTTATTAGTGTTTTGGTGAGAAAACCTGCATAGAATTGAAAAAAAAAAAAAAAAAAAAAAGTGCTTCTATGATCATTCAGTTTTAAAACCAGATTTATCTGAGGGTTTTAATTTTTGCTTTTTTGTGGTTTTATGCATCTTGCTTGAAGCATTTCCTGTGGTATCGGCATCTGTAATGTGTCTCCTTTGAGTATATTCTCTGGTGCCTAATATTATAGTTGCACCTACTTTTCGGGCCTTCCATCCGTTCCAACACCAATATCAGTCTATCCATTTATTCAGCCGTGTTTTCTCACAAATGTTAGTTTTCTGTCAAATTTGGTTGGCACTGGCTAGTGATTTCCACTGATATTCATGGAGGGTTGATAGACTGAGGACAAAGCTTTATCATCCCTGTAAGCGTTCAAACTTCTCAGCAATGTTTTTACCCCATGTGATGTGACGGGAGCACACACCTCTGCCTCCCGGGAATGCGATGGCAGCAGGGGCTGCGGGTCGATGTGTGCGTGGGGTGGGGGCTACACTCTCCAGAGGCTCTGCCGTGCTTTGGCTTCTTGTTGATGGCATGCGGGGTCAGGAGCAAGTAAAAAAAAAAAAAAAAAAGATCAGCGCTGTGCTGGGAAATATGTAACTTGTGAGTGTTAGAGTAAGAGAATAATACAGACATCACATATATGATCTCCCAGGAATAAAACCCAAGTAATATGACATGTTTCTAAGGGTAAATATGATTTAGCTATTAACAAGGGAGAAGTTTCAGAAGCATCAAAACAACCAGATACTGGGCCTACATTTTCAGAAGAGTCGGATTTGACCTCTAGGTTCACATGGACACTTAAATGGTGTTCCAGAGTGAGGTAACCCTTGGATAAGGGCCTGGGATTTTGAAGTGTACGTACTGTAAAAAAAAATGGGGCATACTGGTTTTAAAGTAGAAATTGTTATGTGCAGCAAAGATTATTTGTACAAGGTTTTGAAAATTCAGCTGCGTAGTGAAATAGCCTACAGATTCATGACTTAAATGGGGAAACTGCTGCTTTCACACATGTGTAAGACTTCTTTGCCTTCTATTTCAAAAATGCTAACAAGTTTAGTTTAAAATCATTCCGATGTGTCATTTGAAGCAGTTGCAGCCAATCTGATTAGGTACAGCAGATATTTTCCTGGCAAAATCACATCATGCAAGTTTGCCATTATGTAGCTCTACAAATGTCTCAAAACTCTCAATTTCTGGAAAATGTAGGCATTTCTCCCTGAAACAGAGTGAAGGGTTGCTGTCTCAGTAAACAAGTTGCATTCACAAGGGACCAGGGGTTCTGTCTATGCTTCTGGTATTTTTTAGGTTGTTTTTTCCTTTTTTTATGCTGACATTTTTGCATGGTGGCTCATTGTTTTTAAGCTTGTTCACCTACAAGGTGAACAATCCAGAAGCGTGGAACGGCAGGATGTGCAGAGTTACAAATGAATAGAGCATGGTTTTATATGAAAGGGCTTTTGCCAGGTTTTCTACTGAATTGTGCAAATTTAAAGCTGTGGATCAACGCCCTGCTCTGTGCACACTCAGTGTTGGGTCACGACATAGTGACAGTGACAAACTCCTGAGCGGCCAAGCCCACTTAAAAATACCCTTTGGAGGCACTCAGCAATAAAGGACGACGCCTTCAACAGCGAAGAGCTACTAAGGACTTTTGAAGACTGATGACCAATCTGGAATATCACTTTACATATGTCCTATGCATCCTAATGCTGTGCCATGAAGAATTGTTGAAACTGTCTCTGGTACAGGGAGTGATGTAACACTAGTTTGGCACTCCGCTGTAGCTTGTGTCGAGTTATTCGCAGCAAGATTAATTTGTGTGAGCTTCTCAACTGGAATTAACTTGCTCACAACTAGCTTTAGCTCTCCAAGATATTGTGCACATATATCTGGTATTGGAAAGCTCATAGCAGCTGGCATTACATTGGCAGTTTCCTCAGCAATATCAAAAAATTCAAGCTGCATGATGCAATTACCAGAAGCAGTGGGAGAATATTTTATTTGTTCAGTCTCATGCTCTTTTATGGTCTTTTAGCCAGTGGCTCACTGTTATGTCATTCACTTTGTGAAGGACAACACTCTGTTAAATGGATGGCTTACTTTCAAGTTTTCTTCCAGGAAAAAATTCCATAGCTGCAAAATCTCTAACCATCTGACTGATAGTCTGTTTTTGCAGTGCCCAGACCAAATACAGAAGAGAGCTGATGGTTGTAGAGCTGCTTTAAGATAAGTCATTACTTCTTTGCTTATTCTATAGTAGTTTTGCCCAAATTTCACTGTTTTTCTCTGCTGCTCAGTTACAGATTCTTGCCTAGTTTTCCTGATGTTCTTAATTTTAAATCTCTTGCAGCATTACAGCTCTCCAGATTTTTACCTGTTACCATCTGTTGATTTTTTTACCCAAATATTATTCTTCTGTTTTCGAAACTGAATCTCATTGCAATATTCTGCCTGTTTCTAATCTTCCCGTGACCTCTTGTATTATTTCTCCATTTTCAGCAGTGTGCTCAGCTCCTCCTAGTTTAATAGATCTGCAGAGTTCATTAATGTACCATTTACTCCCTCTTCTAGCTCATTATTGAAGCTATTAAATGAGATCAGAAGTAATACTAATCTTTGTGTACTGCACTAAATGCCTCCCTTCAAAGTTATTGTTTATCATTACCCTTCATTGTTTGTCATCACCCTTCATTTCACTCAACATGATAGTTCATTTCCAATTTGATTTAAGTTTGGGAACAGAATTTTGACACATTGGAGATGGGAGAAGAAAGGCTAATCAACAATCCAGCAGAGGCTTCTAATTAAGGCTCAATTTAGAGGATCAAAGTTAGGAATCTTCTACTGTAGCCACAGTATAAAGTGGAAACTGTCTCCATAAGTTAATTGAGAACACCTTAAGCTCAGTGCTAAAATATCCTAAAGAAAACAGTATACTGCTAAAATTCAGACATGTGACAGTATAGCTTCTGCTCTCTATTCATTAATTTTGTATTACTATTAAAAAATCAAGTTTGTCTGGCAGACTTCAAAGTGTTTTAGTAAATTTGTTTTCTCAATAGCTGTTCCATTATGTTGCCAGGGAGGGAAGCTAAATTTATGAGTAGCAATTACAAAGACAACTCACAGAATATGTGAACTTCTATCTTTGGCTGTTTCAGAGACTTACAGTCTTGCTTCCAAGGCAGCTATATCCTTCTGTTCCTGCACAGTGTAAAATTTCCAGAAAGAGATTTTAATTTTCACAACCCCTTCAAAGTTTAATTTCTAAATTCTGCAGTAAATACCATTAAACTTACTTATAATGTGACATTAGGAAACATGAATTCAGTCAGGAAAAACTCATTTTGACAAGACACAATTCCTCTGATAATAATTAATCCCACATGATTTAAGGGCCCAACACCAAACCCCGTCTATCCTTCACCTTAATATAATACCTAGCATTTTGTAAAGTTAGATTGCCAACCCTTAGCATCAGGGCCAATTACTCTTGGTCTTTATTGACTTGCCAAAAATATCTTTGTCCAAATACATTTGGATATCCAAGAACTGCTTGATTTTTCCTAGGAATATTTGGCTTAAGCTCATTTAGTTACGTATAGTCTGTGTCAGTGCAAATGTAAAAACCTTAAACCTAATCTGGAAAAAATTTGCCTCTAGGTAGAACTGAGATCTCTTATAGTTTTGTACTCACATGTGTTGAACAAAACAATGGGACAGTGAAATACGAAATTCAGGTTGGGGTCAGGTTACTTGTTAGATGTAGGGAAAATTATCAGAGTAAGAAGGCGGGTGAAGTAGGGGCCATGACATGCAGTGGGTCTAATGGAAATATAATTACAAGTCCCACTACTGCAAGAAGGAGAGGTTCATGAGTCCAGAAATACAACCAGAAGTGGGGTCACAAATCTAGAAATTGGGTTGCTGGAGGAGTTTGAGATTAGTTGCTATAAACGCAGCTTCTCTGAATTTTGAAGCTCTGCATCTTTCAGTATCTGCCTACTTATCTGGCATAGCCTGCTACCTCATTACTGTGAATCTGCCTTAACCTCTGAGGCAAATTTTGTTCACTCTTCCCCAGACTGCTTATGGAATATTTTCCTCCCACTCAATCTTTCCTAAAACCCATCTCTGTCTCTGTTGATTCCTGCCAGGGAATCGGCAGTGACACTTTTTAGCCTTGTTTTTATGGTTACACATTTTTAGAAAACTTTTTATTGGGTTTTTATTGCTACTATCTTCTGTCTGCCCCGCTTGCCCTATTATTGAGTTACATATTTATTATATCTCTTGTGAAATTGAATTGTATCATTTTCTGGGAAAAGATTTAATGTCACTTACATTTTCAAAGGTACCTACCAATAACATTTAATGATGTAAAAAATATGCATTATTACTCTGGTTCATTAATACCTATTAATCATGATTGAAGGTGTCCCTGGTGAGTTTTACTGTTAACTGTCCAATGCTTACCTTCTTGCAAATGAAAGCCTGAGGAAGCTGCTTCAACCGGAGAACATTAACTAGTTCATTGCAGCAGTTTTTGGTCATCTGTATAAAACACGTAAAGGATACGTATGTTTGCCTAGACCATGTGTCAGCTTGTGTTTTGGGAACAAGGTGGTATGTTGTGCCTCATTTCCCCCTTTGTTCCTTTGTATTCAAGGGGCTTTTACCTTTCTTTTGAAAGCCACTTGAGGAAATGCTTGCCTGCTGTGAAAGCCTGATTTATTTTGCATTGCATCTGCACTGTCTGGTTCTGCAATGTGCACTTTGGAATTAAATCAGCTTCTCTGCATCTCTACAAAGGATTTTTTCTCCTAAGAAGTTGACTCTTTCATTGTGTGTATTTCTGGCAAAACTATGTGCATTAACTGTTTTAGTGGCTCTTTGTGTATGTTAAGGTTTGTCTTATTTTGTCATCAAAGAAAATATCACTTACGTGTATAATGCTTTGCAGGAGTAGGTCCTCACCCCAAAAGAGTTCAAAATCAAAGGGGTGCAAGAAGACTAAAGAAGAAATAAAAATAGTAGTGGTCATCCGTTATTGTCTAGCAGTCCAATATGTGTTGATGCTGACCTTGGCAAAAGCGGTGTGGATATACTATTATAATAAATGGGGGAAAAACTCCTGTAAGTAAAAAAATAAATTGCAGTAGTGCCATCTAGCGTGCCAGGTGTTGCAGTTTTCTGAGAAGGGACAGTAAACTACTTTCAGCCCATCCCACTTGTTACAGCCATACGTACCCTGACTCGTCCTCCTGCTGCTGCTCCCTTCTCAGCCTGCTGACAGGAGAGCAGCAACAACGTTGACAGAAGGTAGAGGAAGAGACCTGAGGGCTGCTTTTGCAGATGCTGATTCTGGCAAACGTGCCATAAGGTTGTCATTGCTGCTCTAGAAAAAATGAGCATTCATGGGATTTTAAAGAAGGAGAAAGATAGCTGTTCTGTCTGTACTCCCATACAAATCTTCCTCTTCGACTCATTGGTTTCCAGGGCTAAACATGCAATGGCTAAAACATCCTTTCTCACCTACTGCAGGCAAGTTGTTTTGGTGTTGGGAGAGAAAAAAAATGTAGATTTGATGCCAGAGAAGAAGAGGTGCTGCTGGATTTTGAAGCTGAAAGGAGTGGAAAGGACTTTTTGCCCGGTGACTAAAGGATTTATGTTGAGTGGAGGGTCCACAAAGTCCTTTGCCTGGGAGGTGGGAGGTGAGAGGGAGGTGAAGGGAACAGGGATCTGTTCTGTGTACTAATGCTCTGTAGTAGGTGGAGTCCTTTTACCGTGACGAGCCTAGGCCTTTCCACTGCTGCCTTTTCCACTTTCACTGTTAGCTGACTGAACCTCTCCGCTTTAATCCTGAGATATGCAAAGTGCGTGGCTTGCCCTTCAGTCTGTGAAGCTCCGCAGGGTTTATTTTTGTCTTCCATATGAAATCTGCTTGTAACAAGTGGAAGAGCGATCGAGCCAGAAACCGTTGTCTGCAAATGAAGCAGGCATCTCCATAGCATCGCATAATGCTGTGTATTCGCCTGTCCTCTGCAGCCGGTGCCAGAGGATATTGCTTTTCCAGTTGGATTTGCTTGGGGTGCAGCTACAGCAGTGTATCAAATTGAAGGTGTCAATTTTTAGCTGCCAAAGTGTTAAGGAAGTTTTAAGCGAATGAAAGTGTGGATCCATGTAGGAGAGTGTTTGATCTTTGCCTTGTTATGTATAGATGCTACATCTGATGCAAATCCGTGTAGGACTTGTGTTTAAACACTTCTGGCCTGAGCAGTAAGAATAGGGTAAAAGATGTTTCAAATCTCAGAAATATGGAGGAGGAACCTTTCACTAGCTATTGAGAGTGGGTGAAGAAAAGGAGATGTAAGTAATTTTCCAACTAGGTCTTGAGTGTTTCCTTTCTCTAGAGCTAATTGAAGTAGATTACTATCGACTGTTCCAAGACTGGATGGGAGAACTACCCCATCAGACACTGGTACTCACAAAGGGTCCTCAGTTAGGAATTCATCTCCAAAGAATATGAAAAACAGTGGACTGAGAGGTTAACAGTTGGACTTGTGGAGGCCCTCCCATGGGGACATGTATCATGTTCCCAACCGAATGGAGGTGCTGATGGGTGATTTGCCCAGCTTGATATGAAAATATGTGGCAGATTAGGGAATCTAAACCCATAAGGTACAGGGACACCTACAACCATAACCCCCCCAAACTTTATCCTTTCATAAATGTGTGTTTAGAGACCTTTAAAATACATATAGATCTGATTTTCTCATATTATACCCTGCAGCATACAGGCACTTAACTCCCATTGATTTCAGTACCTAAATGGGAGTTGTAGATCTAAAATTGTCTTTGAGGATGTAGCCTTTAGTTCTTGGTTATTGCTGAAAGCGATAGTACTTGCCCATGCTTGGTACCTTTTAACGAGCTCAGTTAGCTTCACCTAATAGACTGAACAGCTCACTGTTCCCGGGGAATCAATATTCTGGGCCATATTCTAACTTGAGTCCTGCAATGCGCATAGCTCTACTAACTAATTTTTAAAATGTGAATTGTGCGTGCATATAGAATGACATTATAATTTCCTGCCTTTTGAGTGGCTAGATGCGCAACTTTAATGTTCTCTTAATGTATTTTTAATGAGCTTTCCTAGAGGCTTCTGAGTGGGAGAAACGTTAAAAAAAAATAATCTATAATGTGGTCTAGACACTACTCAAATGACCCTTTTCCCACAGAAGTAAGAAACTCAACAGGGAATTCCTCCTCCTGAAAGCTTTGGAAGCTGTGCAGCTTCTGACTTAGAGGCAGCATGATTGAAGCAATAGTTCTTATAGAGTCCAAACTCAGTTGCTGCACATATCACAAGATACACAGAGGATGAGGCAAGGGCTGACAGGCTACTTTATTTTTCACTGTCAGCTATGTATTTATGCACAGCACAACCTTCTCCACTCTGTATATTTCAAAGTGCTAAAAAATCATACCAATTGTACTCTGCATGCTCAAAGTGCAGATTTCAAAGGTTCATGACTCAGTCAAATCAAAATCAATTTGCACCAGAACACTCAAAAGCACTTCTTCTTACTGAAGGCCATTTCTATGCTAAATTTCAACCCTCTGCTTGATTTTTTTTTTTTTTTTTTTTTTTTTTTTTGAGAGAGAGAGAGAGAGAGGGAAAAGTTGCAAAAAATTCTCATAATGGTAAAAGTGGTTTTCTTCATTTCTTTCATATGCCAAATAGTTGAACTGCATTAATTCAAACAAAATTTCACCTTTTGGGCAGAGACCAGGCCGAAAAAATTTCACTGCAAGAAGTGAAAGCACAGATGAATAAGAAGAAAAGCTAAGTTGGAAAAGCACGTGAAAACTTCAATACTCTGATCAGTAATATTCCTGCTTCAATGGCTTCACTTGAATGGAAAAGCATTCTATCTTATTGCATTGTAATAATTACAGAGAATGGGGAACATGCATCACATTTCATGATAATTTATATTAATCATTTGATGACATGCTATGTGAAGATTTGGTAGCTAAGTCTCACCTATGTGTTTGAAATGTAAAATTAGTTCCTCATCACTGTTTTTTCCTGGCCCAAAGCTCCCTAAAACTCAGGGTATGTCTACACTATGAAGTGCTGTGTAGCGTGGAGGTTTCTGAGCAAGCTTAGAGGTGCACGCTCGGTTCACTGAAGCAGAGCAGAGCTCTCTGCAGACTAATTGTGGCTCAGCAGGATACATTAGTGTATGTGGAGCTTTCTGTTGCCTGGGCTAGATTGCTTCCTACACCTCATTTAGCTAGCTCAGATACTCTGCACTGTACAGAGAGGCTCTTCGAACAGCATGAGGAGTGCTTGAAAGTGGATCTGTTTGCTACAGCCCCAGTCAGGGCATCCTAGTGGCTAACGACCACTGGAGTAGTAGTGCCGTACTCCGCTGAAAATCAAATGCTTCTCCTCCTCCCTCCCACCTCCTTTGCTGGAGGAAGGCAGACAAAAAAGTAACCGTTCAGCATGTGCTCTAGCTGCTGATTCTGAAATGAAGGTGTGTTAGCTGCCCATTATGGCAGCTTTTGGCCTCCCTTCACTCCCACTGTAGTGAAAAAAGAGCTATATCATACGGATATGGTGCAGGAAGCCTGCTCTTAAAGGCTTCTAAATTCTAGGTACCACCAAAGAATTACTGTTATTTGTTATTTGCCGCACTTATCCAAAATGTCTGTTTATTTCAGCAGGCATATTTGAAATCAGAAGCAGGATATAGAAAAATTTTAGTACTGTATTTTTCCGAGGAGCATAGAGACAGAACACAAAGTCTGTGATAAAATCTGAGATTAAGAGAAATTCAGCTGTCTGGATCTAAAATTTGACCTACTTTGAAGGTTGTCCCATGTAAGAGTTTAATTTACTGACCAACCAAATGTAGATGTATCGGTGTTCGTGTGCTGCAATAAAATTCTGTAAAGAACATGAAATGTGACAATGATCTTTGAAAAGCTAGGTTATAGAAGTGATATTACAGATTTTAGTAATGCTTTAAATTAAGTGTCTTCAATATGCTTAACCTTGCATTAAACTTAGATTTAATAAGACAGATGTGTATTAAGTACTGAATATACTTAAGGGAGCAATCTTGTGTTGGCAGGGGATGGACTCAATGACCTCCTAATAGTTCTCCTCCATCTCTAATTTCTATGATACTAATTGATTATTAAAACACTTTTATTGAGGATTGATATGTAGCTATTATATAGTTATTAATCTTACAACCCAGCTGATATTTAATTTATACATGATTTTAACACACAATGTCATTTTAGTTTTTAAAGAGTAACCCTGGAACAGTGCACTCACTGAGGCTCTGAAAAACCTTGCTGGTAAATGAGGTTGGCCATTTTGGAGTTATCTGAAATTTTATGATAAAATCACACTTTGCAGGGGTGTAAGTTTACAGAGCTCTCCACATTAAAAATGAATTGTTTGCCTCAGCTACTGCATTGCTCTGGAAAGACAAAGAAGCTTGTCATGAAGAAAGGTGCATTTATTTGTTTTAAATACTATGTGATATTAGTAATGTGTAATTTCAAACAGCAGCTAAATTTTGAATATTTTTAAGTTAATCTGTCTACCTCAGTTTTGGAATTGCAAAGAAATTTCCCAAAACTATGAAAGTGAAGAAAATGGTGCAGGGGTTTTAAGCACTCAAAATTTATTTCTGTGAACGTTTGGCTAAGCAAAAAGCAGAAGTTTTGCAGAGCTATGTTATTAATTCAGCTTGTACATGCCTAGGGCCATGGCTCATAATGGCATTCCTTTCTTTTTAACAGACTGTCAGGATTTTCAAAGGACATCCAGAAAGCCGTAAGTGCCTATTTGTTGGATGTATTTCTCATACCCTAAAGGCTTTCTGTGATATGGACTGATCTTTTACACTTATGGATGGAAGTTGCATTAGAAAATGGCCTTTGTGAAAACCTGTAATATCTCAAGAGTTGCAACATCTGATTTTTTGGCTAAGGAAGTACGAAGAGTGTCAGAACTCTGACTGCTTTTTAAAACAGGATTTTCAAATAATTAGCAGTAAGCAAAAATATGAATAAATGCAAAACCTAATGCAAATACGTAGTAATGTTTGAAAGTTTCTAGTTACTTTAAATGATATGAGAAGCAGGGAGGGAATCCTGCTTATTTTGCTTATAGGATTTTGAGGGGTTTGTGCCTACCTTGTGATAAATATTTACATTCAACATATGTCTTTTGATGTCAAAATTGTCACGACCAAGTTTTGTTTTTCAAGCAGAAGACTGGAATGCAGATGGAAAGGACCCTAATGTCTGGGACACATTCACCCATCAGGGAGGAGATCGAGTTTTCAAGAACCAGACTGGTGATGTAGCTTGTGGCAGCTACACTCTGTGGGAGGAAGATTTGAAATGTATCAAACAGCTTGGATTGACTCATTATCGCTTTTCTCTTTCCTGGTCACGTCTGTTACCTGATGGGACGACAGGTTTCATCAACCAGAAAGGCAATTGTTTCTTAAAAATAGAAGGTTGCAGCTTTAATTCAAGGTTATTGCTGCAGTCTGGCATAATTAATCCAGTATGCTATTCTGCAGTGTAGCTTTGAAATTGCAACTTTTTTTCAGAGTAATTATGGGATGATTTTTTATAGGTTTGCAACAACTTACTAATTAATATTCTAGATCCCCTTGGATAGCACAATCTTTTGGGATAGGATTAGTATTGTGTTTCCTATGTATCTTTTTGCTTACTCCATTTTTTTTAATTGTAACTCTAAATCATTTTGCTTCATCAGAATGTTTATACTTACAGGGATCCTAGCCATGAGGATATTTTTGGATGGCTTACAACAGACAAGTATCTTATTTGGCAAATACATTTAGATAGTTTATCAGTATACTCTGATGTACTGAACTTCACATCGACTGTTTTTCACTAAGAAGGACATACTTTTCCCAGATATTGTCTTTAGCAAATTAGAGAGGATTCTTCAGACTCAGCTAGGAACTGTGCTTAGTTCTGTGACAAACACAAGACAGTTCCTGCTCTGAAGAGAAGAGTTTTCACGGTCTCAGCAGACAGTGTAAAAGTGAAAAGGGGTACAGCACATAAACAAGCTGGTCAGATTGCTAGAAGTCACATATAAAATTTGTTACGCTTCTGATTTGTTTATTGTAATTCCATTGGTATGGACTGGGGGAGAGATTAAGGTCACTCACTAGGAAAAGATAGGAAATGGCACCTTTGCCTGCAGAAGGTAGGGAATGGAAGAAAGAAGAAATAAAGAGAATTGTGAAGAATAAAAGCAACTGAAGCTGAACCAGAAAGGATGGGAGAATCAAAGTAGTTGGCTGAGGTCTCTTGTATGCTGGAAGGAAAATGTTCCAAGGAGAAAAAAGCAAAGTAGATTTGGATGAACTTCTGAATCTCAGTTCTGCCTCCTACTCTTCTGAATCTCAGTTCTACCAAGAAGATATATATCTTTGTACTTCTGGGGCAGGTTTGCCCTGGCAATTATTTTCTTCCCCTGGTTTGAAGATTGCAAAGATGGAAGGCTACAAAGCGAAAGCATTTCTTAGAAAATGCTCTTCAGGTTATCCTGATCTGTACTAGGAAGATACCAGCAGAAACAATATTTTTCTGCAGAATTTTGGTCATGTAGAGTTTGGCTGTTCAATAGGCAGCAGCCTGTCCTCTGCATCCTGCAGATTACAGTTTTCATCAGAGAGTGGAGGAGCCTTTGTTTCAAGAATTCAGAAAGGGGGGTTGGTGAATCTACTGTAAACAGACCCACCAGCCATTTTCCCCTGCAGAGCATGACTGCAAAAACCGTGCCAGCATCCCAGAGAGGCTTCAATGGAAGCCTTTCCTTTGCCACCAAAATTTACAATATGTGGCCCACTTTCACTGGCACAGCTTGCCTTTCCCTAGGAATGCTTTTTGTGGTCTGTTGAATTTAAATTTGGCTGAGTCCTTGTGGTTTCTTTCCCGTACTGATATTCCTTCAGCTGGGACTGCAGGCACTGTACAGCCCCACAGAGCTGCCTACTGAATGGGCTTTGTAATATAGACGTCAGAGTAGGAGATAGCAAGCATTCTGAATGTACTTGGTAAGAAAAGCTAACATTTTGACAAAACTCAGCTGTAATTTCAGAAAATGTTCACTTGATCTCCAGTATAAGCAGTTGCCTGATTAATATTATGAACTTTACATTTAACAAAAGGGCATTGGAGGAACTCCAAGTAGGCCAGCTTTCATTAGGCAGGAGTTCACTTCTCTTGTGCAGTGATCTGTTGAAGCAATTGTAGCTGCATAGCATGGAAAGGCCATCATCTTCTATATAAACATTTTTACAAAGAGCATGTGAAGAATTAGAAAGCTTAGAGCAATGTCCTTTCAAATAAAATCATTCACACCAACTGATTCACTACCAATTTCACACCTAAGATGTAGGACATTTGAAAACCTTTAAAACCATTCTGTTTCTGACTCGGTGGGGGTAGGGTCTTTTAAAGCAGCAATGTTGTAGGTGTATTGTTCCTAAGATGTGTCAGGTTTTAGGTTAAAACTTACACCAAGTTTGTTTTTAAAGTATTTTCATACAGTTATTTTTACCCTAGAAGGTGCCCTGTGCAGAAAAAGTTAGCTGTTAAACACTAGGTGTCGGTGTGGAGGGAGACAGAAGTAGTAGTCAGGGGGGTATTGAGTCTGGGAGAGTTTGGTGTTATGCCTCACTTCAGCATGAAGGGAGGGCATCAGGAAGGGGAGAGAAGGCAACAGAAAGGAGAAAAGAACAAACCTTCACTTTCCAGTGAGAAAATGCTCCTTAATGTCTCTAATCCCCAAATTTTGGGGTGTCTCCACAAAAGCCTTATATACACAATTTCTTGGAAGAACGTTTTCTTCTGTATTTCTGCTTCTAGCTGACCCATGGACACAGCCATAGAACTAGATCAGGCTACTCTGGAAGGTATGAGACAATCTGGAAACTTGACATTTACATTTTTCAGGGATGCAGTTCTATTTCTCTTCATTTCCTAACACAAAGCATAAATCTTTTCCAGTATTGGTGTTTAATTGAGATGTAAAAGATGAATGATAGCTGGTTGCACTTAAATGTTATAAAGTGTACTAAGTAATTTATGATCCGAAAATTAGAATGAGAAATGCTAGTGTCTTCTAGGCAAGCATTACTCTCAATATGGCAGAACCGGATTCTGTACCAGCAAAGGATTTCTTTTTTCCCAGTTTAAGCTTAGACAGTAAACCTTGTAGTCCCACCAGCAAACAGTTAACACACACCCAGTCCCACTGAAGTCAATAAAAGTAACAGTAACAAACTGTATTTGCTCCTAATTGCTCTTGCAAATTGCAAGGATTTGCCTTTCAAAATTTAGAATTCTTGTGTATTCCTTCCTCTTTTACGTGAGTGCATTCTCAGGCACAGACACGTATCTCCTTAGAATTTAATGTGTTTTTCTGGTGCTGCATTCCGAAGGAAAAGCAAACTACCTGTGAGATTTATTGTGAATTACTTTGTAAACAAACTTATTGAGTCTTGCTGTGCTAAAGGATGTGTATGCAGCTGTTTATTTAGGAGAAGGCACTGTCTAAATCTGGGGTTCATAATTGATTGCTGCAGTAAATGTTGTCTTAAAAGAGCCATTTGATGGAAATCCTTACGATTAGTCATTTGAAGTTAGGATAATAGGAAGTCTAATGCTGTCCTTTTAAGAAGAAGTCAGTATGGGGTTCTGTGTTGGCATTTTTAAGTATCAATACACAGTAAGCTGAACCTGAAAATGCAGGGGAATACATAGTACAATATAGTACAGACATACTTACTAATGACAAGTTTCCTGCTTTGGATTAAACAAAATCTCTGGTTCGGAAACTGTTAAGAGTAATAATCTAAACCATATGTAATGTCCTAAGCATACATTTTGTTAACCTTTGCAATTTAGTGTTGTTCCTCCTCCTTTCTGCTGTGTTTTCAACTTCTTTAGACCTTCCTCAGTTCTGGGTTTCAATACAGCAAGGCTTTGGGATAGACATTTCATAAGCACCTATGTCTTATTAGGATATGTGGTAGTCTAAGACCCACAAAATTTTTATGAATTTTAGGTTTCTGAGGTTCTTAAACACTTTGGTATATTTAGCCCAAGTCTCTGAAGCAAAGGCTGACTGATTTCTACATTCCACCAGCATGATGGAGACCTATTCCTGGCTGGAGCCTCTTAGCTTAACAAATAATAATTCAAGGCCACTGTTGGCCTTTTCCAATTACCGCACTAAACCAGACAGTTCAAGTAAAAGAGCAAGATAACTGATACTCTTTGAACCAGAGCTTATGATGTGTTTTGCAATATCTAGTGTTTTCAGAAGGCTTAAAAGCAATGTAGTTGTGTTCGGATGTAAGCAAAATTAAAAGAGCCTATACGAGAGCTTAAGGTATCCTGATATTTAAACTTACAGTGACCTCTCAGCAGCATAAAAATAGTCCCTTAGGAAACATATTCATGTCAACCACTGCTAAATCTGAACAGAAGGTGAATTCCTTTTAAGCCTGTAGAACTGCATCCCCAGCACTGCCCAGCTTTAACAACACATCCAGGAAATTAAAGTTGATCTCTGTCTTATCAAGGGGGGACAAGAAAGGTTGGAAGTCATGAGCTTTTAGAGAGGTGAGCTAATTCCCGCTTGCAGTTAGAAGGACTGAGCAGTCTGCAGCAGTGGCAGCACAAAAGGAAGAGAGTTGGTTTCTTGGATAAACTACTGCCAAGCCATTCAAGTTGGTGGCTAAAGAGACCAGTGCCCTAAACTCCATCTGAAATCTAGTAGACCCCAATGAAAGCCTTAAATGTCACATAGATCTAATGAGGAAACCATTGAATTCACACCACTGCAAAATATTGAATGCATTGACAGTATCTTCTTTGTCTTGATGCTGGCACAGACAGTGGTGGAGAATGGAACAGTCTAGAGGAAACAGTTCACCCAGCTAACCAAGTTCAAATCATAAAAGATCAGCTTAGTTACCTTGCTAAGTGTGGCACTAAACTTTTTAAAAGACAGAGTTCTCAAGGAGAGAAATGCTTTCATTAGAATGAATCTACCTGTCAGGCTCTCAAGTGTCAGGATTTTTGCAACACGCTTGTGCCTTGTACATGAAGCCAGGCTGCCATTCAGGCATTTAAATGAAAGGATTATATTTTCATGTGACCAGCACCCATCAGAATTATGTTTCTCCTGGGGAGTTGCTGTCCACTGATCTATTTTGAAAATTTGCATCCTCATTTCGTTTTATGTGCCTGGTTGGAAGATTTTGTGTGCTGAGCATTTTTGCCAACTCTGGGGTCTTGTAACAGTAGTCAGCATGCAGTTGAGAGGAAATATTTGCATCTCATAACAGAGAAAATGTGCAGTTAGGTTTCTTCATGTGTTAAAATATAAAAAAGTTATTAAGTTAACCCTTTTTTTTTTCTTTCAGTATTTTCAGGAGTCAATTATTACAGCAAAATCAGTAGTAACCTGGGAAATGGCATCCTGCTTCCTGTATCACTTTGGTTTACCTCAGTCCTTAGAAGATGAAGGTGGCTGGAGATCTGAAAAGATCATCAAGATGTTTGATATTCATGCAAGGTATTGCTTCAGAGCATTTGGAGACTGAGTGATCACTCTTAATGAGCCTTATGTTGTTGCTGTAGGTGGTTGTGGAAAGGCTGTAGCCCCAGCATTGGTACCAGAGCTTACAAGGCAGCTTATAACGTGATAAAAGCTCATGCTAAAGCCTGACACAGTTGCGGTAAGGTATTTGAAGGAAACAACATGGACTTGTGCCTGTACCTCTTAACTCAGATTGGTAGGACCTCTGCGAATTCCGTAGCAGATCAAAAAGCAACTAGAGGGTACCTGCCCTTTACCTTAGATGGGTTTGTCAGGACCATATTTACTGCTGGTGAATATCCAGCCATCATGAAGTCCTGGATTCCTGCAATGCATTCAAAGCAAGGTTACTTATCATCAAGGCTTCTGGAATTCACTAAAGAGGAAAAAATGATGATCGTGGGTACTGCTGACTTCTTTGCTCTGAACTGTTGAGTTTAAGACCAAGAAAATGCAGACTAAATGTTTCAATGGACTGTGAAGCTGAGCAAATAATGGATCCTTCTTGGCCTGTTGCAACTGGGAGTTTATGACTGGCTGTAGTACCATGGAGTTTGCAGTGACTTCTATGTTATATCAAGGAATGACCTGAGGGTCACAAAACAATTTTACCACTCTTAGCTGGCCAATGAGGGGATCTGAGAATCCAATGAGTAATACTGGTGATTTGTTTTTTTTTGAGGAGCCCATCTGGATGGCATAAGACACTGTACAAGATATAAATAAACAAGTCACCTTGGGATTCTTAATTTGATTTTTTGCATGTTATAAAGAGTAGAAGCCTTAGTGTTTTCCTGTTGCCTTTGTACTTGATAGCTATTTTACAGTTTGAAATGACACACCAGTGTTATATCATCTTTTGAACTCCAGAAATGATCTTTGTGATGCCAGCAGTAAGGCTTTCCTGGCATGCATCTACTCCTGGCAATGGGACTTGTGGTAACTGCCAGTACCAAGGGGTTAAGGAGCAGTGACAATAAGCAGATGCTAATGCTGGAAAGATATTTTAGTCTTCTCATTAAAATAAGTCATTTCACTGTCTTCATGGATATTTGCACAGTTTTGCTTTTCCATTGTTAGTCATAAAAGGTCAGCTCATGGAAAATTAAGTTAATAGGGTCAGTGCAATTTGATGAAAACTAGTTTTAGTTTGTAGCTCAGAAAAGATAGAGGGTAATGCATCTGATTTTATGGGCTTTCTTACATCTGTTCTGAATAAAACTTCTGCTCTCTTGTTCTAGGATACATATAATAACCCTATAATTTACATCACTGAGAATGGGTTTTCCCAAAGTGACCCTGCTCTACTTGATGACAGTCAACGATGGGAGTATTTCAGGCTGACTTTACAGGAAATTTTAAAAGGCACCATTTAAAATGATGAAAGATCAATTGTGCAAACTTAATATAATTTTACTTTGTGCTTATTTGCATTCAGCAATGACCAGTGATTCTTGAAGCTAACACTCATGTAAATCAGAGTAAAGTGATGTGATTAGACAAAAAAAAAAATGTTTAGCTGAAAGGAAAGCAAGTAGTTTTAATCCCACTCTCCCATCTTGGGGTGGAAACAGATGAAAAGGTTCTGCATAAATGCATTATTTCTAAACTCAGTTTTGCAGGGCCATAGTTCTTTGCTTAGCAAATCAACCACATTGATCTTCAAAAGTGCTTACCATTCATACTTCTTATTGTGAAGGATGTAAAGTTGAGTGCACCTGAAAACCTGACCATTGCATCTCATAATATCGTTACAGAATACAACCTCCCATAAATAATGAGATCTGTGTAATAATTCATTCCTGTACAGGGCCATTAAGTCATTATAGCTCAGCTTCTGCCTTTAAACCAGGATGGCCCAAAGTGTTGCTTTACCATTAGTTTTGATAGGAACAAAGTTGGTCCAACTTCCAATGTTCTGGAAATTCCTTCCTTATCTTCCTTCTGTTGGTAGTATTCTCTGAGGTAATTTACAGGGAGTAGATCTTCTCACGATGTATCAAGTGAACTGCATTTTAAAATGCCAGTTCATTTAAATAACAGCTACTCTCCCTGTTATATTTGTCCAAAGTGATCACAATCATGAATGTGGTATCATAGCTCAATGGTTTTTTGTAGCCATTTTTCCATCTTCATGCTTCTTTTTTACTTTTGCTATTTATATTCTTTATTTTATCCTTACTTTCATTAAAATGTTCTTTTAAAAGCTACCTTTCTATCTTCTTCCTTTCCATTTGAAGTTGCAGTTTAGACTTGTCATCCATGCCAATTAACTTTTTTTCTTCAGCCAAGTAGAAGATGCAGAAGACCATTTTCTGGCACTGAAACCAACTGGTAGGGCCTGCCTCTCTCTGAAGCCAGCAGACCATCTTCTAGCTGCCTTTGGAGGTCACTTCCCGGGCCGTGCCATATCTGGTCCCAAGCCATGTCTGGAGAGTAATAGTTGACATTGGACAGCAGTTTTGGCAAGGAGTTTTGTTTACTTATGAGGTTGTAGACAGAATATCTGGATTTGACTTTCTCTGAAGATGTAAAGAAATGAATAAACATTAGCTTCTCACTGTTTGACGAAATGGGATTCATTTACCAAATCTAGTTGTTTTACAATGTACAATGGCTTATGCTGAAGTAAATATTTAGGGTAGGTCTGATGAATCGCACCTTAGTGCATTCATTGACACAGTTCTCTTCATGCATAATAAGGAAATTAAGTGGACTAGCTCTGAGGTAGATGCTTATATGGGAGACATCTGAGTTGGGTAAAATGAACCTTTTGCCATTTGTTCAGTCCAACAAAGCTTTTAAACGTGTATGTGGTCTGACTGTCATCAGTGCAACCTTACACAGGTTTAGTTATAGATGCAGTTTGACATTAAGTTGCATTGATGTTTATAATTTTTTCCAGTAAAAAGCATGGGGGAACACTGGTCGATACATACTGGTCCCCGTATGCAAAGATAATGTAAATATTAAATCCATCAGCTGTAACACACTGTATGAAGAAATGCCAGTACCATTATCCCCGAGTAACTTCTCTCCCGCTACTCTGAGTATTTGTTAAGGCCACTCTGTATGTACTGACCCACAAATGAGCAACCCATTTCAAGTTTTCAGCTCAGATATCCTCCAAAGCAGGATATTTGAAGATGTTCACTTTATTCAATGCTTAAATGCTTAACCATTTATTAAGTGTTATGTGAAGCAGAACAGTTTAATTGCTCTGCATCCAGTGTCCACTCTACAATAATTCCTTATCTTTTGAGCTAACTTTTGAAATCATTAGTACAGGCTCATTCATGCAATGAGCTCTGGGTCATGACAGGGACCTGTGTAGATTCTGCTGTGGGATTTGGGCGTGCCTACTTACGTTTTTGTTTAAGCAAGAAATAAATGTGCTTGACTGCAAAGGAGAGTGTATCTACAGCCCATTACTGCACTTGTTAATAGAAATATTTTAATATGTTGTAATTGGATTGATAGTATCCTCATTTTATCTTTTTGCATTAAAAACATCCTAGCTTTTAGAATATGCTTGCACTAATTATGTTGATTTTGTTAGCCAAAATTTTCAAAATAATGAGTTTCCCTTTTCAAGACCTCCTGTTTTAGAAAGAGCTGTGCTTTAGTACTCTGAAAATCAGATACCTTAATGACTCTCAAGCTATGTAGCAAGAATGCTGGTGTCCAAAATTCCTAAAATTTATATTATCATTGGGACTATTTAAATGACAAGATTTTGGAGGGCAGGAGCAGTCCTGAGTCGGTACAGCAACCTTCCCCCACTAAGACTGTGATCACACAGTATGGATAAGTAATAAAACCACTATATGTTACCCCTATGCTTTATTTCTAGAAAAAGATTTTGATGCTGTCAGAGAAAATTGAGATTTTTTATTTTGGGGGCAGTGTTAGTTAATAAGACCAGAAAGAGCAATGTAAATATGAACTAGGAAATAGAGAGTGAACAGCATGCAGCTACTATAAATATATCACATTATAGCTATTATAGATGGAAAATAGTTTTTAAATGGGTACAACTGCTGCCATGTTGCTTCTGCACTATATGAATAGATAAAAGCATCAATATTTTAATAAATGTGGATATACATATTTAGCATCTCTACAGAGCCATAAGCATGCATGGTGCTTTACAGATAAATGAAAATGATGTCTTCTTACCCCAAGGAACTGAAAATCTAATTTAGATACAATGCATGAAGAGGCGACAAACAGAAAGCTGGATGAGATGTAAAAAGAGAACATGGTTCAGAGTAGTGAAATACTTTTTGCTACGGTTGCTCTTCCATAATTTTATGTAATGTATGTTAAGGATGACACCTAGACCAAAGATCAAGGCTGCCAATAACAAGGTAATTGAAACCACTTAGTTTTGAACAGTAGAACTTTCTAAAAGAGACAATAGAGTTTCATAAAGTCTATGGAGGAGAGCAGTGCAAATAATGGGTAAACTCTTGCCAGAGGCAGCTGATGGAGAAGAGCAATGAAGTTATTCCATGATCTGGCTGGTAGGAGATCATTAATAATGCTGATGGGGAGGAAAGAATGAATTAAATGAATTTTAGGTTGCAGAGGGCTGCAAGATGTAGGCACTGGAAAGAGAGTTGAAGTTAGTACAAACAGAAAATAGGGTTGAGAATGATGTGATGTGATAGGGGCAGAGGCAAGTAAGAGGGAGATGAGCAAGAATAAATGTGAACAAGCAGGACTAGATTTGGGAGTAAATAGAAAACATATGAACATTGAATTTGGAGTCAGCTAGAAGGTCAACAGTAAAAAATGCAGGGCAAACAGAAGAAATTATTGCAAGGAGAAAGGGATGGATAAAGCTTAAGATCAGGTGGTGTTAATTTTCTCCTTAAATATGGTCGAATGAAGCAGAAGAGAAAATGAGATACAGAGAATGCTGACTGCAATGGGAAGTGCAGAGCAGAACTAAAACTGACAGTAAACAAGGGCTGCAGTTAAGAGGGTTTTAAAAAAATGCACCTTAAGTTAAATGCAGTCCGTTCTGGACAGCTTTTTTGTCCTTTTTTTTCCCTCAGACTTCTAAGAGTTGTTGTAAAACCTTTTATATATTGTCATCACTGTACACTTTGACCTTGCTCTTATGAACTAACCATTTAGTCTGTGTTGTAGATACGTACAAGCCTGCTTTTGCTGCATTCCCATGCACATAAAACAGTGAGGTTATAATGCAATACTGTAGTCCATGAAAATATGATTTATTGTTAAATTAAATATGGATGTCATAATGTGAGCCCCTCGGGTCAACTATAAGCTTGAATGTTATTGAAAGAGCTGCAGCAGCAGCTCTGTTTCTTCATTGCCGCTGACAAAAATGCCTCTACAAATAGAATACAACAATGCAGACATATTAAAGAGTCTCTGAGATGTGCTGTCCCTGGCATAACATTGCCATGTGACATTTGCAAGAACTATAAATACATTGACTGCATTATAGTGTAAAAGTTAAGAAGCTTTGCAGTAGTCACTGCAGAAGCGTTAAAATCAAGATGAATTTGTTGAGAATACTATGAGGGATTCAAAGCTTTTAAAAAAACACCAACCCAAACAACAAAAAAACCTAGAAAACCCTAAAATCATAAAGATACAGCTAGCATAGAGCAATGTCTTTATCAGATTTTTGATATAGTTTTAAAAGGTCCAGAATACATAAGTATGATTCCATAAAGTTCCAGTTAAATTGTCAGTTTTATAACTTCACATTATGACAAGAACAGCCCCACATAATTTCTTAGGAAAGATGTCTGAGACCACCTTTACACAATAGACACAATCACTTTGTAGCAGTATTTTCTTGTTACTGAAAGTTCGTACCTCCTTTTTTGACATTAATCCTTTAATCTGAATGTTTCAATCTGCAAAAGTGACCTCTTTTTTTTTTTTTTCAACTCTTAACCAGCAGTATTCCAATGCAAAATTATGAAAGAACATTTTCTTTCTCCAAAATGCTCTGTAATCTGCCTTCGAAAGTATCTTCAGTGAAGATAACAAAACACAGTTGTGTGCTTGTGTTGGGAAAATTTCTACTGGAACCAGGGTGATAGGATCCTGGTCAGTATGCCAACAGAAGATGATCATGTCTCTGAAACAAAGATATGTGAGTGGATCTCTTGCTTGCCAGCTTGATTTTGATTGAAAAGGTTAAATTAAAAGCACTGGCTGCTAGGTGTCTATGGGCCGATCAGATGGTCCCTGGGAAAGGGCTGCAGAAGACACGGGAGCTTTGTGTGCAGTGTTCGAAAGAGGGTAGCTAGACTGAGTGGTGCAGCAATTTGTTCAAGTTGCTGGGAATCTGGATGTACCCAGTATTTCACATCCTCACGCAGTACCTGGGATGCGCTTTGATTCAAAAGTAACTAGACCCCAGCCCCCAGTGAACCGTTAGTTTTCAAAAGCGTTAGCGACTGCAGCAGAAGAATAGTTCTTGCTCTGTAGAGGAGAGGTACTGTAGGGGAGTTTTTATGACTACTAGCTACCCCAGAGAGGATAACCTAAATATTTAGGCACTGTGGATGTTGGACTGCTGCTGGATAGCTACTAGAATCCCTTTGGGGTATTACTTTTGAACTTTTGACAGCGGATTTGCTTTGCTTAGATAGAAGTACCACGGCATTGTTAAAGCAAAATTCAGGAGTCTTCGGCTTTGCTGCTGGTTGCCTCAGTTGTGCAAGCAAAGATTGGGGATCTCAACAACTAACCAGTCTCTAATCTCCAAATCATATCTATGTGGCCAGAAAATTGGAGGCAACTATTACTCACCTGCACGTTAAAGATTTCCCTCAGCAATGATTTGTACATATGCAACATAATCCCCACATCAGAAGTAGCTACTGTAGTTTTTTGATTCTGCTTTTTTATTGTCCAAGTTGAAAGATAATGGCAACTCCACTGAAAAAAACCCTCACAAATAAAAAGGAGGGATTTTGGCCTTTATGATGAATAAACAGACTTTTATGAAAATTGTGAGTTTAAATTAGTCAGATGTGGATAGCACGTAACATCACTGGGTTTGATATCAGTTCTAAGCCACATGCTTCATTTGGAGTTACCTTTCAGGAGAAAATGTACTGAATCCACAGAGGCACATCATAAAGAAATACTGTGCTAGTGTTGTGTCTTTGAGACAGTTTTTAATTTAAATCTCCCCTTTTTCAAGATAATTCGGTTTTAAATAACCCAGGCCCATTAAGTGCATTCTAAGTGCCTTTCCTAGGATTATATACAGGATTGCTCATAACAGAAACTAAGTTAATATATCATACAGTTTGGCTAAGCTTTTTCATATGGGCATACATCTTTCCTGGAGTTGAGAGACAAGTCCAGTTTATTGGAATAAACATCTTTGTTTAGATACTTATCACTTAGTCACAGATTTCTATTCTAAAAAATGAGATTTTGCATTTTTATACATACAACAGGAAACATATTTCTTCTTAGGGCAGAGCTTGTTACCAAAAATATTATGAAAATTTGTTCAAAAGGTATTAGAAAATTATTGAGAAAGCTATTAAATGCAGTAGTGCTGGTACAACTTTCATCTCAGGATGTTTGTAAGTGATGATTCCTCAGTATTTTCCATGGGATATATTCATGCCCTGCTTCTCATCTTTCTGTCTAAATAACTGCTGTTGACCATTTAAGTAGATGGACCTATGACATGATCGTCCTTATGTTCATCTGACAGTTACTGAAAAATGGATCTTTTCCAAGACACATTTTTAGCAGTGCAAATAGGAGAATGAATGAGAAGAGAACCTTAGTTAGGGTCTACTATATTAAAAAAAAAATAATAAAAGAAAATCTGTTTTGAAGTGCTTGGATAGCTAATATATTGCATCCAGCTTCCAAACTAGTTATTTTTCATGATGTTTCTGTGGAAATAATAGCTGATCACTTGATTTCATGGGAGTTATTGTCATTCTAAAGGGCTGAAAATGATGTAAATGCAGCTGTACTGGGAATATTACAATGTCAAATGAAGCAGTGTCATTGCAGTTCTACGTATATGCTGCTACAATGTCAAAATAAAAGGAAAGAAACCTTATTGATCAATAGAGCAGAGTATCAGAAATGATTGGGTAAAATGCAAACAATGCATTATCTGTTATAAAGCCTTCTTAAATGAAAATGCAACTTTCAGGCTATAACAGTACATTGAATTTGAACTCACATATGTCTGGGTGTTTAAAGCCACTGCAATTTTTACTAAGCAAGTATATGTTCCTTCAATGCATTAACACATACATTCAATATGACCTACTTTATAATTGCTGTGGGAGTTTGTCTTTGCATTTTTTTGATAGCTCTCTGTTCAGATTCTCAACCATAACATTGCATTAGTTTATTTGCATTGAATCAATTTTGCTAAGGGATCTCCCATTTTTATATAAAGAAATACTTAGCTTCATTACACAGGGAGTGAAGTGTCTCGTTCTCAATTTTAAACTAGGGAAATTGAGGTAGCATAAGTTCAGTGTAATTTAGCTAAGGTCAAAAAGCAGATGGGGTAATAATGGAAACAGTACCTGGATTTTTCTGCTCTCCTCTTCTGACTCTGTATGTGCAATGTCACATTTCTGCTGCTAACCAACACATTTTGAAATAAACATTCATATCAGAGAATATGAAGCTGTACATGAATGCATGGTATACATAGTAGCTGGAAATTAAATACAAAATGTTACTATTTCAAATATATTAAAGACACTTATCCTTAGTGAGGCAAGTCTGATGTTTGAACAGAAGATTTTTGAGGAGTTAATAATTCTTTTACATGGTGGAATAATTTGCCCAGAAAAAAGGTGGGCGATTATATTTCTGGGAAGTGAAAAATCAAACCACCAAAAAGTAAAATAAGTACAAGGCATTATTCCTCTCTAAGAATGCTGCATCTATCTGGACACAACACAATTTAGAATACATAAATTGGAAAAAACCCATTGCTTTTACTTCTTCATGCTAGAGTAAAAAAAGACCAGATACCTGAAATTTTCTAAACTTCCCTAACAACTTATCTTCTGAAAGTAGTAAATGTAAGAAAATGCAGTTCTCAAAAGGAGAATTAATGTTATCATGTTCATGAATGTTTGAAAAGAATTTACTTTTGCATTTAATTTTCTTACAATAATGTAACAGTTAAATGCATTTTCCTTGTTATTCCCTGAGAGAAGGAACCCTCTATTGGTGTCACTGTTTTATTTTGGAAACTTAGCACCTGAAAGGAAAGACCTGCCTAATATATATACCAGTTTTGTGTGCTACTGTCAAATTGTGCATCCTGGCACATTTACACAGTGTAAAAGTGACTTGGGAGCATCAGAATATAGGGCTTTTTTAACCATCTTGCATGGGCGATAAAATCTGGAGTGAATTGAACTAATATGACAAGTATTTGCTACTGTTGGGCTCAAGGGGTTAATTGCCAATTAAAGGAAAGAAGAAAATGCCCCTGCAGTGGCTGTTTGCAAAACAAGGGAAGAACGTCTGGAAAAGTTCCTTCTCCTGCATCCCACACCATATCTTGTCTGTGTTTCTGTTATCAAGAAGCCTTTGAGATACTTTCATGTTAGCCTTCCTTTGTTTGTATTCCCTTGGTAACACCAATGGGTTAGGCATAGCAAAGACTTTTGAATTCCCGTCTCCTCAGCTAAAGTGTAATTTTTGTTGTTGATGTTCTTTGTGTTGTCCAATTTATTGGAATTCAGGCAACGTTGGTATGGAATGGTAAAGTTTATATGGATATTAGCAGGGGCTATGGGAGCTTTAGTAAAGCGCTTAAGCAACAAAGAAAAGCTTCGATTTTTCAGAAAGGATCAACTGTAGTCCATACGTGCCTTAGGTATTTGAATGTTTCTAAAAAAAATTCAGATGGTCAAAACCTAACAACAGTACTTCACACCGTCCTTTCTTGGAAGTGTAAAAAATTATATGAAGCAGAAGTTTACCAAGAGTGTTCAAAATCACATGTTTTTAAATACTGTGTGTCCTTTATAATGAATTTTTATTGATTACTTGGATGATTAAAAAAAAAAAAAGGGCAAAACAATGCTCGTGCTACTGTGAATACAGGGTCAGCACTTCCTTACAGTGAAGAGCTCATGCAGTATATTTTCTGCTTGGGCTAATACCTTCACAGTAGTAAGTAGCCTCCTGCTGTAACAACTGAAGCTGCCATGCACTTTTCAAGTTTATTCCTCAGTCACCATGCATTGTAGAATTCCAATCTAAAGATCATAAAGGAATGAATAAGCATGGTGTAATGTAGAGCCAGAGACAAATGCTTTAGTCCTTGCAGAAGGGGGGAAGAGAGTGCTTTTAGGTTCCACAGCTTCTGAAAGTCATTCGAAAGCTGTCTTGGACTTGCATGCCTTTTATATCTGCAACTCAGACTGTCGCCTCTGATCTCAGCAACCAGCTTTATGCTTGTCTGGCAGTCTTTTTCTCATGAGCTGCCCCAGCAGTTATGATCAGCTGGGTGCATAAGTAAACAGTTCCCAGGTTCAGCATCCTGCCCTTTACTTAACATCTTGATAAGCTTCTAAAAAAGGATCTTTCACTAAGAAATACAATTTGCAGAGCCAGAGTGGGGCAAAATCATCGGTGTCCTCTCTCAGGTGTCGGCTCTGCAGGGTGGGCATTGGCTTGAATACTGGACCTGCATCCTGAGACTTCAGTAATTCCATGGTTTTTTAATATAGGTTACAACATCAGTTAGGGTCATGAAATCCCCTTTCCATTTGTATTCTTTTGACTGTTGTGGATTTCTTCTGTTCTTATTTGACTATCACGACATTTCTCTTCTTTTTTATTCCCTGCATGCCTTACGCCCATTAGTCCTGTGTTTTCCAGCAGGCAGATGCAGATTCTCCTCATCCATGTGTAAGCCCAATGAAATTTTCATTTTCTGTATTTTATAGTCTGCTGCTATTCACCTTTCTAAACACAGGCAATAGGAGCCTAAGGGAGAAGAATTCGCTAACCTCCTGGGGAAACTAAAAATGATCATAGTCTAGCAAGTCAGTCTTTAAACGTCCTCTGCCCATTCCACCCTCCCCTCTGCTTCTCTTTAAGTATTTAAATCTGCCCCCTACCAGTCAGACTTCCTCACCAGATGGTGCCTTCTGACTAGCTCTGCCTTTCTTCAGAGGATGAATAAGTACAGCGAAGAGCATAAGGAACTGGTGAGACAGCTACTGGAATATTTCATCAGTGCTAGTGTCCACTTTTTTAAAAGGACAGTGAAAAACGGGAGAGGGTTCAGGACAGAGCCGCAAAAATGATTTGAGGGCTGGAGAAAACGCCTTACTGTGGGACTCTAAAAGAGCTCAATCTGTCTAGCTTATCAAAGAGAAGATTGAGAGGTGACTTGATTACAGTGTACAGTTACCTTCATGGGGAAAATATACTAGGTACTAAAGGGCTCTTTAGTCTGGTGGAGAAAAGCATAAAAAGAGCCAATGCCTGGACGCCAGACAAATTCAGATGAGGAATCAGAGACATTTTTTTAAGAGTGGAAGCGATTAAATTTTGGCACAAATTATCAGAAGGACTGGATTCTGCACCTCCTGCCTTCATATCAGTGCTGAGTGTAGTTTGGAAGATGTGCCTTAGCCAAACATGAGTTTCAGATACATTCCAGGGAAACTAGTGAAATTTAAGAGCCTGTGATTCACTGAGGATAAATCTAGATGATCTCTCGGGTTTTAATTCTATAAATTTAAAAGTGCTGACTACAATGACTGTCCACACATCATGAAAAGCAAGCTGGTGTTAGGTGTACCCTTGGAATATTAGTCACTGCTTTTGTGGAAGTAGATCTATATAAATAATTATTTTATTGGCCTAAAGACAAATCTAAAACAAACAAACAAACAAAGGAATGGGTCGGTCCAGAGTATATAATTTTAGTATTTAGATTATTTTAAATTATTATCATTTTTTGAAGTCAGGACAATTTGAAAATACATACCTCATTTTGTAAAGAAAAGTCAAGCTGTTTCTTTGGAGAGATTTTTAATTTGAATATTTATACTTTCCCCACTTTCATCTTTTCATACTGTTTTTTTTCTGGCTGAAAGAATTCTACCCTTCTCGCACCATAATTGCATTTACAGTATGCTTATTTTCAATGAGAAAACCACCCAAGATTTGTCCAGAAAAACAGGGAAACACGTTCCATACTAATGCTCATTGGTTGTTCTTACTTGTTCTCCTCTCTGAGAATCATTATCATTTATGCAGGCAGTGATAGGTTTTTAAATGATGTAATCATATATAGGTGTGAAATGGTAATGGCTTTATCTTTAAAGACAAAGATTTTTTAAAAGGTTAATTATATTCCACAAATTGTTTTAAAAGTGGAATGTTAATGTTATTGGAGGACTCAGACTTGGAAAGCAATTCCCCTGTCTAATATATGCCATTTAATCCCAATATGCTTCCTTCTTTTCTTCCCATTATTGCTACTGTTTCCCAGTGCCCTGCTAGGTAATTTCTTTCTTTTGTGTTTATTCATACAACTGTCGGTAACTGTGTTTCCTCTCCTCCAGCTGTAGACATTACTTAGCCAGGCCATGCATATTTATCTTTTCTCTTGGTCTTAACTCATAATTCATTTTTTCCCTCTCGATTGCTTTTGTTTTTCTTTCAGCTTCATTCAATTTCTCACTGTCTCTCCAAACAAATCATACCCAGAACATGAGACCGTAGTAATAACAAGTGTTACACAGTTGTGATTGCTGATCTGACAGGCAATACGTGTTTCAAGTAAACTCCAATGCAATTTCAGCCAAGGAAAAGACAAGGAGCAGTCTCAGGTCTAAGGCTGGGGAAGGGACAGAGGAAAAACATGTCAGTCCTATGTGGAAAGCAAAGTTGTATGTAGCATGGCTTAGTGACTGAAGCAGGAAGACAAGGGTCTCAGGAGTGTGGTCAAGGCAGGTTAGACAGAAAGGAGAGGTAAGGAGAAGGAGAGTGTGGCAGCAATTAACCTCAGCTGCGTAAAAGTTGGAAATTCTGCTCTAGCCATAATGAAATATTAGGTACAGGAGCTTTACGGGATTTTATTCCCCTGGATCTCAGGAGATGAATTCTCACCCTTCTGCATGTTGTACTGGTATTATCTCATCTCTTTTCTACCACCCATATAGGGGTAGCAGCAGCTATAGTCATCCTCTTTATCTCACCAGCTGCAACTCTGCCTTCTTGTTTTATATGTGTTTGGATAACGCTTATCTCTTCACACCGGCAAAAATGTGCCCCACATCAGCGCAGTCTTTCAGTCTAAACCACCACCTATGTTTTGTGTGGGTCACGGACCTGTCCCCCAGAATTTTATAAGTATTCAAGAAGTAGTTCATCCTAGACAACTAGACAGCAAGGACATACGGAAAATGGGAAGGTAGATTCCCTTTCCTTATACCGAATGTAAGCTGAGTAGGGAAAGCATTGAAGTTAGAGGTTAGAGTCATTAATTGAACAGTACCTAGTCCTAAGAACTTTGCTAACATGGCAACATGCTGTTACTAGTATGTGGGGAGTGATGGTTTATTTGTTTCTGTGGTATCAGGTTTTCTTATTATTTTTTTAAAAGACGGCTGTGATCAAAGGCTCAAATCTGTATGTGCCTCTTCACTGGCAGTCAGTTGGAGCTCATGCCTGTTTTTCATTTACTCTGAGTAAATGTCTGAATAATATAGACAGTATATTCTGTGTATGATCTGTAACTGGAGGTGGCAGTGTTCTGCTACATCCTTTCCATAGTCAGTTTTAGTCATGGAAAAGTCCATATTAATTCTCTCAGTCTTAATCTATTGCTTTTAAATAAGAAAAGCGTGTGCACCTGTTCGAAAGTTGTAAGAGAGAAGATTAATATGATATGAAAAATGTCTTTACTTAAACAAAAACGTTTTCCAGAACCTTAGTTTTATTAATTTATAAGCAATGTTTATAAATTGCATATAAAATATACTAGGATAGCATCAGTTCTGCGTGCAACAAAGGCAAACAGCGTTCTAACACAGGAGACATCCCTCTTTGTCACGGATAGCTGGAAGTATGAATATGCTGCATGGTTGCTATAGTTATGTAAAAGATTCCAGAAAAGAAAGCAAGCTAGACATTGTGAAACCAAACCTTTTGCCCCCTACCAGTAATAACCACAGCCCTGGTCCAGAGGTGACCTTTTTTTCTTTCCAGGGGTAGGAAGCGGTTCACTTTGTGGAGCAGTGAATACTTTGCTAGTCCTGCAGAATTTGACGAACTGTGGGAGATTTTAGAGGAGCAGAGGACTGGCTGGAGATGAGCTGAGGGAGAGATTCTGCTACAGCATCCTGCTCCCTTGCACTGGTCCCAGCTGCAAAAATGACACTGTATCTGTGTATTGATTTTTTTACCAGTCAAACCACTGTGTGTACCTGAATCTGTAAAACAACAGAATATTGATCTATAAAAGAAAATGATCTATTTAAAGTATCTATTCTCTTTACTAGTCCAGGGTGCAGAGACATCTATTTGCTAGTGTGGCCTGGCATATCTGCACTGCAGCCACCAGTTTGCACCATCTGGGTGTAAATTTAGCCCACACCTCCTCTTTAAACATACCAAAATACTGGTTAAATCTTCTACTCTCAGTTTCCAGGTATGCCGAGTGGGTTGCATGGAGCCATTTGAAACAGAAGAGCTATTAACAGGCAGAGTTGGATTTTTTTCCCAGCTAGCAATTTGTTTAACAGGTTTCCACTGCAACTCCTAAATGATTTCACTTAAAAGGACACTGTGAATGTTAATTAAAAACATTCATTAGGGTTTTAATAATTCCTTAGAGGCTTTAAACACAAATCTGTTTCTGTACCAAAAATGTTTTCCTTCTTGTCTTCATCCATCTCTTCTGGGGAAGCCACTGTGTGTTGCTGGACTGTTAACACTGCTTCTCCTCCTGCTGCCCGTACCTTGCTTTGAGAAAGAAAGTATACGTTTGATTGGTGATGAGGAAAGATCACACTCAAATTTAAATTGTTTCTTTTACAATGAGAAATTGGAAATAGGATCTGAAACCCAGCTTTTATGTCAGTTCAGACGTATTTGATTAGAGTGTGGTTTGTGTAATGTCGGTTGGGTATGTAAGTATGACGTGGTAAATCTGTCCTTCTGTTACACCAATACAACCTTGAAGTCTCCATTAGGATGGGATCAGTATAGCTGGGACAAGATTTTCTAATTTACCTGAGTGTGTATTGATCATTTTTGTGAGTAGTATTGTTAGGCATGAATTGTGGTCTGAAGATGTCTCAACATGCCACGTAGGTGAAATTCAGGATTCCAGAGTCAGTGGGAGGTTTGCTGTTAACATCAATGTGACCAAAATGTAATTATACATGAATATACACTCCATTTAGTAGGAGGTCCTAAGTCCCTTCATCATTCACCAAAGGGAATGGATATCTTTTGAATCGCCTTAGATGTACAGATTTTGAAATCTTCTTTAGGTATTTTTTGACAGCATTTCCTGATTCTTTCTGCATATTTCCACACAGAGAAACATAATTCAAATATTAAGACTTCTGTAAAGTGTGACAATCGTGATGCCATATAGCTGTCTTTATGTCATACTTCTGTGTTAGCAACCCAGATTGTCACTTATATTGCTGGAATTTTTATTTCCTTTTTAGGGCTTTCTCTTGTGCTTTTTTAGTTTATGCTGTTGAAACCTAAGCCTCACTCTAATCTCATTCCATTGTTCAAGTCAATTTTTTCCCCTTTGTGTTTCTGTCACATTTGCTAACTCTGTCGAGGTATGAGGCATAGTAATACACATGGTATTAAATTAATGTTCTTTTTTATTCTCTTGATTATTAAACATCTATTTAAATCCATATATATAATTTGCCTGTACATTTCATTTGCATCATTGAATGCTTTTTGGTAGTGAGAAAGATTCTGCATACTGTAATATGTCAATTCCAGAACTTTTCAGAGACGTGTATTTCATAGTTTTCACTTTGTGGTCTATGAGGAATCTCATTTTTTGAATAAGTATTGATTGCATGGTACAAACGTACAAGTCTTCCTTTTATTCAGAAAAAAATGAGCTTGGTTGATGATGAACAAGAGCATTCATGGCAATCCAATAGGAAAAAAATACTTCAATGCCTGCAACTTAGTAACTGTACTCACTGTAAAATTAGGTAAGTGCAAATGTTGACGTGCAATGACTTCTGTAAAATCAGTATGAAAAGCAAGACTTGACATTTTCATTTTATGTATAGGACACTGTCTATGGGTTTCTTCTTCTCACAGATCTGGGTGAAATAATCTGGTATTCCGGGTAAGGAATAGCCCATCTCTCCTTAAAAGGAGCCCAGAGGGACAAGAAGAGATTAGCAGTAAACAAACATTTTCACAGCAAATACCATATACTACCATTTTTGTTAGTATACTAAGGGCAGAGTACGCAAGGGAGATATAACCGTCTCTTAGATTAGATAGTTAATGCAGATGAACTCAGGTTGGGCTAGGTCCGATGTTTGTTGATAGTAGCATCTTAAAAGGCCGGGTGCGTTTCTAAAGACAGTCTAAGGTAGGGAGAGCAAGAGGTGCTTTGTACAGAAAAATGACAGTCAGGTTGTCATGGAGGGACACAGTTCAACTTCCCCTATAAATTAACACTCCATGCTGGCACTCATTGACGGAAATTTCAAGGTGTTTTTTCTTTTACAGTTGTAAGCTCTACTACAGATTCCTGCACAGTCGGAGCTTGAGGTCAGTCTCTTTATCCATGCCTGGATAAAGGGCTGCTGCTCATCTCTTCTGAATATTCATGGTCCTGGATGTCAGTAGCCGTGCCTGGAACACTTTCCAGTTAAGACTCTAAGCAGATAAAAGATGCAGAGTTGTAATAAACTGGTTTATTACATTACATCCAGGGTTTCCCCCTATTCTTTCTCTTATTAATATGCCAAGTAGTTAATTGATAATGTTTGCTTTGATACTTACAAATCTGCTTGTCCTGCAGACATTAGGTGCTATAAAGTTGTCAATCTCAGAACAATTTGAAAATGCTGTTCTCGGGAAGTTTTCACTATTTCTCATTACCCCTCTTGACTGATCTTCAGTGTTTAACTTTGCAGTGCAGCTTGTAATATGAAAGCAAAACCAGAGGAAAGTGGAAAATACACAGCAGTACCACTGTTTAAAATCTCTGAGCAGTCACCAGTAGACTTTCAGTATTTCACACCTGCAAAGCAGGTCAGCTGGTTGCTGAATGAACTGCTAGGATGATGATTCAAATCTGACTCAATGTGCTTAAAATGACCTAACATTTACTCAGCATCACCAATTACAAAACTCCCTCTTACATGCCTAGATGCCCTTGTTGTTTGTCAGATAAGTAATTTATTCAGCTGTTTCCATTCCTGTGCAGCTATATACTTGCATAAGAGAGGATTAAAAATTTTTTTCTGCCTATCTTATGTCATGGCTGTTACGATTTGCAAAATAAAATGTTCCCCTATATCTACCATCACAGAGGCTGAAAGAGTAGTGAGGTGTGGCCTATGAGAACATTTGTCTACAGTATGTGACACAGGTTCAAAATTCATCTCTGCTCTCTCATCAGTTTGGGGGGGCTAAATAGAGGTATCAGCTTTGCTGAAACTTCAGACTGGAAGATGACATTCCCAAGTTATTTGGTTGCTAGAGCTGTAAGTTCCAGATGAAAAGAATTAGAAATTACTGCAAAACACAGTGCAGTAGAAAATCTGATATCATGTTCATGAAGATATGAACAGTACTATCACAGAGATACAGTTTGCCACCATGGTATAAAGGAAATATTTTTGATAGTGTTACAAGTATTCATTGTGTCAAACGTTTTGACCATAATGGCTTAAAAGTAAACTACATTCTGAACAAATAAACTCTTCTACATTTTTTCAGATTTAGTCTCAAAAGACTTTAGCATACACATGTGCTAAATTTGCTGATTTTGAAAGGAGATAAGGAATAGGCTTGATGAACAAGTTTTATAACAAATAGAACAGGAGACAATGCCAAAGGAGAATAAAGTTCAGAGAAAGTTCAATTCAGTCCATTGAGAAAGAACTTGGGTAAAATTTAGGCAGAGGAAATGGGAGAACAGTGATGGGAGGTAACAATATTTTAGAAGGAAATGATTGCAAGGAGGTAGAACTGAAGGAGTAGTCAAAATAACTATGAGATGTGCATAAGCTGGTGGTAAGGAGAACAGCTGCCATGGATACGGCTGCACATTCATCCTTAGGCATGCAACATCTACGGAAGCCATGGGGAGTCCAGCACAAGGTACCACCAAAGCAAGGCTGGACAGTCGGAAGAGCAGATTTAAGAGTCATGAACGCTGGGAAGTAAGTGGGTCCAGGACAGCTGGCAAAGACACCCAGGCAGCGACTGGGAGGAGGGAAAAGGGAATGATGACAGAGCCTTGAGAGGTGCCAGCAGAGACAGGGCAGAAATAGAGGATCTATCAGCACTAACTCTCTAATGCTGTCAGCCAGCTGAAGAAACAATAAGTTGGTGTCACATAAACCTAAGGGTGGGAGTTTCTTGTGGAGTAGTAAGTGGCCTATGGTGTCAAAGGTAACAGAGCTATCAAGGAAGAATGAGCACAGAGAAATGACCCTACAAGAAATAGGCACTTAATGTGAAGGATGACAAGACAAATTAGATATTTGGCGGTATACCTAAAGCAACTCCTTCAGCTACTGCGACCACCTACATTGGCAGAGTAATTAGAAGATCTTCCAAACACAGTGATAAATGGCGTGATAGGGGCAGGGAGATCTATGCCTATTTATAAAGTCTCTGTCATCATAGTATCCAGCTATCACAGCAGCCAGTTAAAGAAAGATAGTCCTTATCCAGTAGTGGAGTATTTTCTTCAGTTATGGTTAGATGTGTTTGGTATAAAAAGATATCCCGAATAAACAATATTTTGTCAAGCACGACAAAAGCAGGGAAGGCCTCTCTACGGTGATGTACTGTGTACATCTTCGGGAATAGGAAGAATTCATGCTTTGAAGCTGAAATTAAAATATTTTTTATAGAATTTTGTAATGGTGACCCTCTTCCTGAAGGAAAAAAAAAAAAGAAAAAAAGTCTTGACTAGCCTATGCAGACAAGAGCTGGTGCACAATTTAACTAGCAGTGTTAAAAAATCGTGCTTAGGGCTTAGAAATAATGAGCTCCTAATGTGTTTTTCTAATCAAAGTATCAGCATGAAATTCACTGTATTTGGAGACCATCTTATTACCAAGGCAGCGGTGTATTAAAAGTTCGCTGTGGATATTATTTTTGTGTCTCATCTTTGAATTAGATTTGCTTTTGCCCCTCCCTTTTAATAGTTTTAAGTCAAAAGCAGTAGAAACAAGAGAAGAGCAGTGCTTATCACATCTGTTCCAGCTTTCTTGGACCAACAGACATCCCTGTCAGTCTCAGTTATCTTTCTATGCAACACTGTTTTGAACAGAGGTTTGATACGCAGAAGTTTTTTCCCTCAAGATTTAGGCACATCATAAATCAAACAGACAACATGATGGGACTTCTTTCCCTATTTAGTCTATTGGACGCAGAAAGGTGTGTACTGTGGGTTCCTCAATGACTTATTTCGCAACAAAAGCATAATGTTGTGCAGTTCACATATTACAGCAGGCTTTTTGTGGGTTTTACCCAGGCAATATTTTCCTGTCACAAAAACAGAACCATATTTCCATTACTGAATCCACATAATTGTAGCAGTTGTGGAACCAGTGGTGTTTTTAAGGACTTATTTTTTCTGTTTCTCCTTCTGCCTTACAGTAGCAAAATCTTTTATTCTTGAGAGGTCTATTTTCTGTGTTACGTTTTGTTAAAAAACTATGCATATGTATAATTAGTGACATGCACCATTATGATTCCAGGAATGTGGAAGAGAGAAGCAGATCAGGTTTGGTTTATCTTCTTAGTTAAACTAGTGAAAGGAATTCAGGTTTTCTTCACTTAATTTTTGCCTGGTTTTAATTATCCAGGTTATATGACCATTGTAAAGTTTCATGCAATTTCTCTTGATACTTTTTCCAAGAAAATCTCCAAACAGTTATCCAGGCAATTGTTGCTTGATCATTTTTGTTAGCCTTGTCTCACATCCACCCTCATATTTATGCAGACAGACAAATACAGATATGGCCAAGTCTCTGACATATGATACGGGGGAGTGCAATACAATCTGGTATTAATGAAAGAACAAAGATCTGGAGGGTTGCTGGAAGCTCTTTAAACCCTGTCTTAGTCATCTAACAAAATCTGCACCAAAACATATGTAAGCACAGAGAATTCAAGCAATAATGTGGTTATATTAATTTGCTTCATGGCATATGTGTATTACTTAAACAGCAATTTGATAGTTAGAGTTTGTATGGAGGCTAAATCATACATGCTGCTTGTCTACTGTGCTGCAGAATGTAACTAGGAATTGGTGTGTAGCCTTGTCCATAATATACACAGTGCACTTCAGACAAGGATCCCATAAAAGCTGTCATGTTGAGAGGAAGTTGAGAAAAGTTCCATTGAAAAAAATCTTAAATTATGTGCTTTACTCAACTTGAATTTCACAACACTAAACCATCACCCAAATTAGGCCCCCAAACTAACCCTTCCCTGAAAAAAATGGAGTTGGGAGGAGGAGGAAACCCTGCCTTGTACTCATTAGCTGACAGGATAGAGGTAGAAGGATGCTGTATATATTGGTTTTAATAGACAAAGGTGAAGGAAAGGGAGAGAAGTTTAATGCCCTGCTTCAGTTCTCCAACAAACCCTACACCAGAGCACGTGTAATTGTAGAGAAGGAAAGTTAAACAACCTCCATGAGTTATGTTCAGGCCTGCAAGTCTTACTGCCAACTCTTTATGAACAGCAGGGAAAGTCTAATCTTCTGGATTACATTCATGGAAAGACAGGTTATAAATAGTAAGTGTTGCATTTTGGGTCATTGACTCATTTAAAAGTGGAATATAAAACCATGAACCCATATATGCTCCACATTTGCAATTATGTTTTGCATTTTAATTCCAGCCATTTCTTTTGATGCTGTCTAACATAGTATGTTTTGTGTGATTCCTGTGATAACTTGGATAACATGCTTCCCCTTCCCCAGAGAAATCCTGTGAGAAAGAGCAGCAGAAAACTGGAACAAACCCCCGCCTCTTCGAAATGCCAGTGTGGTAGTGACATGGGGTCTCATAACACCAGCAGCAAGTCACTGCCCTGGCTCCTCACTTTCTTTGAAGAAGAGGGGACAAACAAGGTAAATTTCTCTCAGATGAGTATCTCAGGAGCATTTAATTTCATGGAGCACCAGCCTAGTTTAGGGCCAGTCCAAATTAACCCCAATTTAGAAAAGCACAATCTAAGCTGGAATAGGCAAAAAGTTTTCAGGCAGAAGCAATGCAGAAAATGTTGATGTTCCATCCCTATGTTAAAAAATATTTTAACATAGACCCAAAGTTTCTGTTAGTGACCCCTTGCTTGATCACACTCTCATGGTAAGAGGTTCATTGCACTAGCTAAGCAGCTGCCGCCTTCTGACAATGGAGAGAAAAAAGTGAACCTTTTTTTTTTAATGAAAAGAATTTACAATAAGAAAAAGTAATGTGAAAAGACTGTAACTTCCTAGGAAAAAAAAATAATCACACAGCTCTGATGCTTAGATTAAAAACAAGTTGTTTTACCCTTATACACAATGCTTGCAATCTGCAGCTGTTCACAAAAGACCAGAAGACTTAATATCTAAGCAAGTAAGGTTGTTGGCTTTGTTCTGTTCTTTTCTTGTAAAGGACACGTGTACTTTACTTGTTCCAGTGTTACATCAAGGTGCTGTTCTTGAATCAAGACTTTCTTTTTCTCCTTTTGACATTTGGGAGGGAGGGGAAGAGGAAAAAGTAGTAATATTTTGCTTTTACTTTGAGAAGAATCATGCTTCATCTTTAAAGTGCTTTTCTAAGACTGAGAGTGCTAAGTATCCTGCATTTTACAGATGGGGAAGGAACTAGATGAAAAATAAGTGCTTTACATTCAGATCTTACACTGATGGTTAATCTTACAATTGCTCTTTCTTTTCCAGGAGCTGGCACATCACCTCAGGATCTCGGAATCAAATGAGCTACGAGCTGCAACAGTATTTCAGTATTTGGCCAGCCTCTGTCATAGTGTCACCTTTCTGACCTTTGATACAACCGATGGCACAGTTGATTTTACCACCTACAGGTGAGGTTCCTTAGCAACAATTACTTTAGAGTGGTGCTGGGATCAAGATTAGACTACAGAACTGTGGTTTCCTCATCTCATCGTAAAGTCTTCTCTTTTTTTCCCCTACATTTTTGTCTTGTTCTTTGCTTCCCCACCTCCCACACACCTTCTTAAGGCACATCACTTCCAAGAATGTCATCAACACTATACATTTTTCTGTTTAATTTTATGCCATTGTTTAAGTTTGGCTCTCTTGGTAATTTCAGCGTTAGGAGACCTACAGTGTACCGTGTAGCCCATGCTGGCAATGGTATTGCCTCTGCGTACAGTAGACTGAGTGTGTGCTAAAAGCACAATCCTTGTTAATGTGGAATTACCCAGTATCACTAATGTGCAGCTATATTGATCCCTTCAGGCCACCATCATCCGGCACTTCAGAGAAGCTCCACTACATTATTCTCTGGGTACTTCAGCTTCAGCCAAAGAACCAGTTTATAAACTTGCAGGCGGTATCAGATTTTCACTGTGGTTATTTACACACAAGTTTGTCTGGAATAAAGCAGGACAGGAGAGGATCCTAAGAAATGCTCTTCTTCAGGAACAGGATAGAAACCATTAAAATAAAGGTTACCTGAATCAACATTTATTAGTAACTAATCATTACCTTATCTGTCTTTACTATCCTATTTTCCTACTGTTTAAACAGTGAAATCCCAGTAAAGGCCTAAAGATCTACTTTCATATTCTTTTTCAAAGTCTGCCTGCTTTATTGGCAGTTTCACACCCAGAGCCCTAAGCGTGGTATATGTTTCAAATGGGGGTCACCCATATGTATGTTCTGCTTGTGAGGGATGACATTATTGACAGGAAGCCAATCATACCAATTATTTCTCCTGGTGGCAGTTAGGACCCAACATGGTTTTCTATTGTAAGAGGAATATTTACATTTCTGGAAGGTCAGAGCTTCAATAGCAACCCCTTTATATCATACACAAACCCTCGGGGACTGACTACACTTATGACACCTTACTGTTGTTATCTACCTTTACTTCACCTCTCATCTTAATGTTTCAAACAATAACTTTTCTCACCCTTCCACTGTTATAGCCCAGTGTATATACATAGTATAATAGCAGGTATTCGGCTTGCACAGGTAATGACTTCCCTGGAAAATTCGATGTGATGTACTTCCATTCCGCTGCTACTACAAAGCTAGAAGTTCTTATCAGATTTACAAAACTCACAACAGTAATACATGAAAATAACATGAAAAATCAGCTTATATGACTATAGAGGGATGTAAGTGTACTTTCCTGTTTACGTTTTATAATGATACTATAATGGTAGTTCCAAGGAGAATCGGGACTCTTACTTGTGGAGATTATAGCGTGATGACTAAAGACTCCCAACCTTGCTCCTAAATCAAAGTCACCTTGAGCCTTTGGTAATTTTCTGGCAAAGAAACTACTCTAAGTGTCTTGTTTTAGAGAGTAAAAATGGCCATACCAACATGTTCAACTGGATCTTCTGGAAAAATTGGTTAAGGTAAGTAGTTATATTTTTTAACTGTTACTTGATAGTTTTTGATTTTGCTTTTTTACAGCAAAAAAAAAATTTACAGCAAAAAGTTTTCAATTATGTTTGTTTAAAAACAATGTGTTATGCATTTTTTTGTCTGTGTCTTGTAGGTTGTCTTGTTCAGTTTTATAACATAGTGCCCATTTACCTTTCCCTTCTGTGTTTCGTATGAGGCAGTTGTACTTTCTGCTAATTAAGACAACTGGGCAGAGTATCATCTATCCTATAAAGGATATTTGCATGTTTTACAACAGGACAAATGGGCAATGCATTTTTCCTTGCAGAAAAGAATATTCTTCATTGTAAACAATACAATCCATCATGTTTGGTCTATGTGGTGAAGTGAATATCCTGATAGTTAACATGAAAGCTTACTGAAAGTACAGTGACCATCTGCATCTCTCTGTTGGGCTTTAAAGGCCAGTTCTCCCTTCTAAAGATTTATAATACAAAGGGCAATTCACTAATTAGTACTGTAAATTAGTGTTGCCATGAGGTTAAAAAAAAAAAAAAACTAACATCCCCTGCAGTATTTCAATTAATGTTATTTTTAATTGCTTGTATTAGCATTTGAGAACAAGATTGATTAGCTTTTGACTGTCAAAGAAACAGAACTTGAAGTTCTTAAATACTGAAATGGAAGTTGTTAATTATACTTAAAAATCCATAGATACTGTACACGGAAATCTGGAAGGTCATCTGGGTACTAAAGAGGGTATGTTGCATTTCTGTTCTGTTTAAATAAAAATTAAAAATGTTTGCATAGAGCCACATGTATTTCTCATGCTCTCTACTAATTGATCACGCAAATTAACATCTACAAAATCACTCTAAAAACAAAACAGCTTTAATAGTGCATCTGTTTATAGAAAGTAATTTTAGAAGTTGTTTAACTTTAAAGTGATTAGTTAATTCTCAATTTGTGATTGAAGTGGCAAGACCTGAAATTTCTCCTAAAGCTGTCAAAAGTTTTCCTCTGTAGACTCCCATTCAACAAATAGCAGCTGTTTGCTAGGACTCGAAGGCTTGCTCCAAGACAGGACTTGTGCTCCTTTATCCCCAAGATCAAGGCCCTACCTGAGGTAGATTTAGAGACCTCGGAATGGAACACAGAAAAGCCAGCGAGCACAGCAGAGACCTCCCTGTAGCAAGCTGATAAGGATCCTGAGGCTAGCTGTGCTGTGTAGCACCTGACAGAGCTGCTTGTGTCCAACAAGGTAACCAGAGGCTGATAATCTTTCCATCTGTAGTCATTGTTTAAAAGAAACAACCAGTATCAGTATTTTCTCCAGTATTTAATAGGACCTGTTAGAGCAGTAACCTGGGAAGCAGAACACCTGGATTCATGTACTTCCTCAGCTTGGAAGGATTTAAATACATGACCCAGCTCACAGGGATATATATTAACAACCAGACCATTAAGGAGAGGGGATAGAAGAAAAGACAAAAGTTTTCTCTTCTAACCAGGTCACTGAAGCTGTGCCGTTTTGCAACAAAACGTGAGTCATCCACTAAGCCTAGTTAGCCTTATTTAGTTCTGTAGCTCCTGAGTCCTGACTGGATTTGGGAAGAAGAGAGGTGTCTTTTCAAAGTATGTAATTTTTGGCTGTAGCCCTTAAGCACTTGCTTAAATCCTCTGCAGTTAACGGGGCAGAGCCTCGGTTGATGTACAATGTTGGCTCCTCATCAAGTGCATGCAGAGGTCTGCTTCCTTAATGACTTTTGGATGTGTGCTTAAGTGCTTTGCTGAACTGGAGCCTCCAGCCCAGATCACAAGTGGAGTGGAGCCTGTAGTTCCACACGTGGTTTGTCAGCAGCTGGGCTGGTCTAAGCAGCTGCTCTGTCTTCAGTGCCTTCTCCCCACTGCTCACTTGTCTTCTCAGGCACATACTTTGTTGGACAGGATTGTGGAACTAATGTGACTAAGAAAACTTTTTTTCCCCCAGCCCAATTATTTTTCAGCCAGATTATCATGGGTGGAGGCTTGTAATCATCAAACTATTGATTCAACACGCATACCACTTCAGCTTCTGCTTTGAAAAGCAGTGGAACTTGGTACTCTGACCTTGGTCCCTTTGCTGCATTAAGGCTCTGAAAAAAGTTTGCTGGAAGAACATCTAACTCTAGATTCTTGTTGGCCTTAAGCATAGGGCAGGTACCAGAGAGAACTGGCAAACACACAGAGTACAGCTGTCAATGCACGAGAAACTTCAATGGCTATCAAAAATTGTGGCACTTCGGAAATTCATGTTTCTAGTTGAGGTAGCAGCCAAGTGTCAAACTTGAAGGCTGGCTGGTACTTCAGATCTTTCTAAGTCCCTTTTTTAATATATCTTAAATATAACACATGGAGGACCTGGGTCCTACCACTACAAAAGTGAAGAATATGGATATTACCTTGGTAGCAAAGACCGCAGTACTAACTGACAACATTGTCCTGAATTCCGTGTTCTCCCTCTCTCTCTTGCCATTTGATTCACATCCCCTTACCAACCTCATTCTTCATCCCATACATTTATAGCAAAAAAATTACTGCAGATTGTAAGTAATCATATACTAGCTATTCTACAATAATTGTAATGTGAGGGAGCTGCTGCCTAGCTTCTTACTGCTTTACATCTTCTAACTAGATAATAGTGAAAAGTGAGGAGTGCAAAAGTAAGGGAGACTAAGATAAATGAAAATGAAATTGAAAAACGAGATAGGATAAATAAAAATGAAATCTGATATTTTTCACTGTCAGGAAAGCCAACCAAAACCACATTTTAAGTGAAAATTTTCATTTTGGAAAAGGATTTTTCAGCTGAAAAAGCTTTCATACAAAAAAATTTCAGCTACATATGTCAAAACAGTACGTCAACTCATCAGAGGACCAGGATTTTTTTAGAGGCAATTAGAAGGTATATTTTAGAGCTAATTTGACTATCTAATGAGAATATCGCAAATGAAGTGATTCAAGATAGCTCAAGTACTAGTGATCAGAGTTTGTCAAGGTCAAAAGTTTCAGTTATTAATATTTATATATATATAAGTGGGCGAATAGTTTATTCACAGTTAATACTTTAAAAAAATCTGCACTGTAGTGACCAACAAGGAATTATCATACCAATCTCTTTTAACATGCTGTTGAATTCCTAACTGCAGTACACATGTCAAATAGAACACTATATTTAATTCCTGGAGAAACAGATGATAAATCAAACTAAATAGAATTAATAGTGCCTAATTACTAGTTATATACTTCACTTGGAGTATCATATTCAGTAGTGATCACCATACTTTAGGATATAATTGCCCTTCGTGGCTTATTATACAGAGCCTGAAGTACAATAAACCTCATAGAAAAACATTAAAAAGAGAGAGAATAAAACCAGCATTTTCTTTTTAATATTTGAATAAAAATCTTGGGGTTCAGGGATATCACCATACATGGCATTTTTAGTAAGTCATAAGACAATGAATTGTGTGGCTGGTGCAAATGCATACTGCTGATCTATGAAAAGGATAAGTAGCCTTAAAATGTTTTAATTTCTTTTTCCCTACAGGGCTGTGTCATTGTGGGAATATGGTACTAAGTCTGCTTGAAGAATTAGTTTCTTTTTTGAAAAAATACTTCACACTATGGCATCTTTAACTTGACTTATTGTGCTGTAACAGTGTTGTGACACGATTTTTTGGCTGAAAAGGAAGAAATATAGACGCTTTCCTTTCATACAAAACTGCTCTAGGTGTACACAATCTGTTTCTTCTTAACCTGTCATATAAATCAGCTTAGAACAATCTAATGTTGAGGAATTCCACAAATTTGCAAATGGACTTTGCCAATTGCTGGATAATTGGTACATTATACTTGAAGTCTTAAAACAGAGTTGGAGACACCAGGCTCTTGAAGACTTTTGAAAATGCGCCTGTTGCTTATTTTTAAATATTTTTTCTCAAAGAGCGCCTCTTGAGGGTTTAATAAGTTATTTCCTAATTTATTGTGTCAGTGAGGAGAGTCAGTTAATATCTGTGTCTTATTTTATCTATTTGTATAGTGGGAAATTGTCTACCTACTTATATGTGTAATCAAGATCTATTTCTCTATGGGCTTCACTTAATACATAAGTACCAACTTATTGTTTTACAAGTGGACAAGATGAGAGAGAGGACATTAGTTATAATGCTAAACATTTTTCTGCTTTCTCTTCATTAGAATTAAGGATATAAAAATACTTCCCCAGGCTAGACTTACAGATTAATTTCTAACGGGCTTTCTAAAAGCATTGCTAAGTTAGGGAGAGATGGTCTGGCAGTTAAGGATGTGATTAGCTTTCTGATCACTGAAATTTTGATATGTGTGCAGCCTTAATTTTTGCAGACATCTACTTCTTTTTGGCTGGTGGGTAAGAGGTGATCTTCTCTTTGTTGTCTGCCCCACTAAGTACAGTGATCCCGATGTGGCTGTGTCGGTTCTTTTAGCTTCAGAAAGAATGACAACCACCCAAAGAAGGAGAGGAAGCTTACCTCATCCTCTGTGAAGCTACAGAAGGAAGGTGACAGAGAAAGAGGGCACTCTTACTGCTTTTACAAATGAAACAAAAGTCAGACCCGTCCTGTAGGATAATTCTGCTGACGTTTTTTCTCCAACAGTGTTTGAACAGCATGGCATTTCTCTGCTGAGAAGCTCTTACTTCCAGATTTTGCCTTGCCAACTGGAAGAATCCTCTTCTAAAGAATGACCATCTCACAAGTTCTACTGTACAAATAGAGAGTCAGCCATGAGGAAGACCTCTGCTGAATATTACTGCTAGCAGAGTTAGGAGCTAGGAGCTCACTCTAGGGATCCAGCCCCAGGTCTTTTCATGCAGTAGGTTTTACATGCCTTTGTATATTAAGCTAGCGTCAGACAGAACTGAAAACATGGGGGTTTTTACCACTACACCAGAAATAAATGGGTCTGTGATGGGAACTCTATATTATATTTCCAGTTTTCTTGTAAGTGTATTTTATGATATAGAGTTCTTATTACTTTAATGGAATGTGAATTGATTTGCTTGCACTATAGAAATAGTGAGAGTACAGCTCTGAGAATGACGTTTCTTGCAATTTCATTTTTTACAATACAATAGATTACTGAAACACTCTGAAATCATACAAGTTTTGATAAACCATTCTCCTATAATCCTTCCTCATGTCAATCTTTACCTTATTGTCCATAAATTTCATTTAACCCTGTTAGGACTGTCTTTATTGAAAGACAAAGGTGCACTTATCTGAAAACACTGAAAGCCTTCATGCACCAAGATATCACACTCAGCAAAATATGACTCCATTTTTAAACTTTTTCACACAAGAAGTTTGCTACTTTATCATGCTGTGCAGGACCTGGTTGGCAGTACTGGTTTGTTCTGTACAACTAATTCCTGTTGCACCATAAGCACCTTCTGTACCATGTAGGATGAGACTTAATAAGTCCAATGAGAACCTATCCATGAGCCATTCTTCCAGAAACAGTGTGATAGCTCATGGAGGGGAAAAGACTGTTAGATTCAATGCACACATTAAAATAGCATGGCCACAGGAAAAGTATCTATATAGAAGATTTCATGGCAAGAATGCGTTATAATAGCCTTGTTTGGGCAACGGAAGAAACAGGAGTCTTTTATGGAAGTTTGCAGAGCTTCCTTAGTAAACCTTTGTGTTAGCAATAAATTCTGGTTTAGATACTAATTTGATGCACTGGAAAACTATGCCAAAGCGCACTTTTGTTCTTGTCATGAAAATATGGAGAATAAGGTCTACATATCACTGCTGTGGCAAGTTGACATCCAACAAGATTTATGCTTTTTGAAAACCCTATTCTTGCTAAATGCATTGCATATGTAAGTTCAGTGTAATTTACTCGGAACTTTGCTGCTACAAATAATGTTAATATCTCTGTTTTGATATGACATGAAATTTATTTAAACTGGTACCTCATTTTGAAATATATTCGTTAAAAATGTTGAACGGAGAAAAAATCTGTCAGCACAAATGGTGTTCATTTTCACTGTGACAGTATTCACAAGTCCCAAGAAATAGAACAGTTGAATGGATAATGTCACATATCATAGCATTATTCGGATGGTGTGATCTTCTTATTGATTGGACAGCAGTTGCAAATTTAGAGCTTATGCTACATTTCACTAATACCATGACAATGAAGAACATGAGCAATGGTCTGTCAAATGTGTGAAAATTGTGCCATGCAAGTAAATAAAGACACAGTTTATAATTCTCTGAAAGGAAGAGGATAACATTTGTTCTGGAATTAAGCAATAATGAAACAGAGGCTCTGCTTTGTGCTTAAAACATAAAATGGGGTTATAATGGAAGAGCAATTCTTTCATTACTGATATTATGAAATAGCTGAAATGGTTAGCTTCCCTATAGTGTAAAAAGGCCACTTCTCAAGCAGACAAACAGAGACAACTCTATTGAAACTGCAGTTCGTAATCTCAGTGCCATTATCAGCCTTTAAGACAGCAGGCATTTTATCCTGTTTTTATTGTTGTAAATAATACTGAAAGCTCTTTTAATAGAGTTCTTTCCTAGTAAAAACAAGTAAAATCGAACTTGGATCATTTGCAAGACACTCATTGTAGCTTGAGTCCAAAGGGCCAAACTAACAGTTTGACTAGAATTCTTAAACCGCCTTTCACCAAATTGTCTGCAAAGTCCCAAGATGTGGAACAGTTAAATGAGTAAAATCTCATAGCATAGCATTATTTGGATGGTGTGAATAGTGACGTGTCAAGCAACATAACTAGAATTTGTTGCATGTTTGTATTCCATCCCTCCCACTGAAAGGGGCAGACAAGGCAACAATTCAGATGTATGAATACAGATGGTCAGTGGCTTTTAAAATGCTATAGGGTATCCCACCAGGCCCCCAGCTGTCACTCTAGAAAGGCACAGGTCTTTCAAAGGTCCCCTTTAATTTTTGCCAGCTCCATGGAGATGCCTAGAACACTCTAGATCATGTCAGTGGCACTGTGTTAAGGCTGTTGAATCTCCCTGGGAGTGTTTCTGGGCTTTATTGTGTGTTTAAACAGTAAGGAGAAAGCAGTAATGGAGAAAGCATAACAATGTAATCTGACCTTCAGCCAGAGAGTCAGGGACTTGGCGCGTGGCTTACATTATGCCCTGTTACTGAGGGAGCATCTGTATGTCCCAAGTGAGACAGGTCCTTGAATCCTTGTGTTTAGGGCATGGAGAATTCAACACAGTCCTTGCTTCAGTGTTCAGTTTCATTTGCAAAGGTGCAAAAAGTCCTGCTTAGGAGAGGAGACAGAGCTGAAGGGGAGGGACTACATCTCTTGGGTTCCCAGGAGCAGAGTGAGAGGTATGTCCTTGCCCACCTCAAGGCAGTATATTGAGAGCAGTTTCCCAGTCCCTGTTTACCCTCTGGAGGGCACTCTGGAACAAAATTAGAGCAAACCAACTGATAAATTTCAGGAAGGGGATAGAGAGTTGCCTTTCAGTGTGCCTTCAGTTTAGGTTGTGTAACCGCACACTGCACATTGCACCTAGCTTGGCTGTCCCCTTGTATTTCTTCGTCCTTGTGGAGATGCTGCTTAATCAGCATTGGCTATATAGAAGAGACTAGTGGCAAAGAGTCTTAAAAGGGTTTTGATGTTGCCTTCCACAGAAACAAATATTTACAGCCTACAGGCTGGCTGTGAAGATAGTGTACACATGAATAGTGAAATCTCAGAAGAACCAGCACACTCAGGTACGTATAGGCTTAATTGTTCTCCTAGTCTAGTGCCCTATCCACTAGCCTGGATGTGCATTGTTTGGGACAGGGATTTTGTTTATTTTCACTTGTTGAATTATTTGCTAAACTGAGTTTTTCACAGCAAGCAGCCAGAAATCTCCATGTGCATCTTTTCCAAGCAGGACTGTGCAGAAGAGATACCTGCTGTTTGGCCAGGTATTGTGGGTATAATTGCCATCATTGACGCAGCATCCTCATTGGAGCTGGCAGGGCAAGGGAAAGATTTCATAGTTGTCTGTCAGGTTTTCTTTCTCCTGAATATTGCTACCTTTTAATTTTCATTTATTTGGACAATTCTGCTGAAAATCTCCACCTATCAGCCAGGTTTGCATTTCTTCTTGGCATGCTGCTGGTCTCCTACCCATATTTTTCTTTATTGCTATGCACTTTGGAAAGGTGGGAGGAGAGGTGCCAAAATGGATTGATTTCTTCAAAGGTCAGCTCGGGGAAAGGGTAGGCCTACAGGCCTGATCCCAGTCACACTGACAAATGTCAGGTATAGCTCTAGACCTTTTCAGCCTGGCAGGCTACATACCCTTGTTTCAGCCCCAGGGGAAGCCATGTCCTGGAATGTTCCCCATCACTTACTGTGCTGTTTGCAAACAACATGTCCTGTGAATGCCTTATCTGCATCAAAATACTGTGCAATAAAGTCTGGCCTTACTTGCAGTGAATCTCTAGCTCCCAGGAAGCACTAGATTCTCATAACTGATCATGAATTTGCATCATCAAAGTGCACTTATCCACTCATTCTTTGCATGCACAGAATTTACAGAATCACAGAATGGTTGGGGTTGGAAGGGACCTCTGGAAGTCATCTGGTCCAACTCTCCCTCAAGAAGGGACTCCTAGAGCCAGTCGCCTAGGACCATGTCCAGATGGCTTTTGAGTGTCATCAAAGATGGAGACTCCACAACATCCCTGGGCAACCTGTGCCAGTCCTCAGTCACCCCCACAGTGAAAAAGTTTTTTCTAATGTTTAAATGGAATTTCCTGTGTTTGAGTTCATGCCCATTGTTTCTTGTTCTGCACCACTGAAAAAAGCCTGGCTCTGCTGTCTTTCCACTCTCTCTTCAGGTATTTATACACATTGATAAGATCCCCTGCCCTGAGCCTTCTCTTCTCCAGGCTGAATAGTCCCCTCTCAGCCTCTCCTCATAGCAGAGATGCTCCAGTCCCTTCATCATCTTTGTGGCCCTTCCCTGGACTGACTCCAGTATGTCCATGCCTCTGCTATATTGAAGAAAGAACAATGCCCACTGCTCTCTCCTCATCTACCAGGCAAAATGTAGGAGTCATGGTGGGTGCGATGCTGCTGAACAAATTTCTGTTAATGCTAGATAATCTGTCTGCCCATAACACGGAGTTGCCTACAAGAGAGAGGAGCTTTGGGGGTAGACTTTGGGTGAGCTAGGTGCCCTGGGAGAATAAATGTGGTTTATGGATCCCAGTTGCAGTGATTAACAATATGAAGTTAATGGATAGGGAGGATCAAGTTTCATCAGAGACAGTCCTTTATTCTCTCTAAACATTTAAAACTCTATCTATCTCAGTCATTCCAGCACAAGAAATAAGGCTGAAAAAAGTTTTTTTATATATATAATTTCAGGGACTGTGCTTCCTTGTAGAATGACAAACTGCTGCACAAGGAAAACAGATGAAATTATATGACATAAATTTGTGGTTTACAGAAAACCAAAATAAGCAATTTCAGTCAATTAGGTATGTGCTACAAGTCATTCTACTGTGTGTTTTACAAGTGAAATTTTCCGGCTCCTGACACAGTCTATATATTCTGCTACAACTGTTCAAATGGGTTATGACTATCTTTTCTAAAACAGTAAAATAAGAATCCCTCGGTCTCTGGCAGCAGCCCAGCATTCCTGCTGCTGTCTGCCACCCCATGTGATCTGTCCTTAGTGCAAAAAGTGCACCAGCGATGCTGAGCAGGAGCTTCACAAGAAGCGGAAGACTCCAAACATCAGCAAAACCATTCAGCTGTGTGCATCCTGGAGTCACAGCCGTGGAACATGTCAGGAGAGCAGCAAAACATTGCAATTCCTCTACGGGATATCAAGGGAACCTTTATCTTGCTACAACCGTTCATAGGTCCCTATCACTTTCAGATGATGGCAGAAAATCATTGGCACTAAAGTCCCTACTGTCCAGCAATGACAAAGAAAACGTCACCATGTATCAATTGTCTTGTAGCAATTGTCACTGAGGACTGACAGCATGCAAAGTGCACTGCCATTCCAATTATTAAAAGGTCTTTTAGTCCAACCTGGTTTTCCCAAAGGTAATTGATATCAATTTATTTATCTAGTTTTTCCTAATTACAAGAAGAAGAAAAAATGGCTTAGTGAGATGCATTGGCATTTCATAGTGTTTTCAGGGGGAAAAAATCCCCAGCAAAGTAGACAAAATATGTTTCTGTAGGAGAATGTGATAAGTCATTCTCTATTGATTTAAAAACTTCGCATGAGGAAAGTTTTGCAGTGTTTAAAATGAGATTGAAAAGTGAATGCATTGGATTTTTTTTTATCTGTATTATCAAAGTCTGGGGTTGGTTTTGATTCAGTCTTTTTTTTTTTCCTGATGAAATGTTTCATGTTGTAATGTAATAGAATTAATAAGATCTGATACACTGACTTTTAATGAAATTTCATTTTTCAAAAATAGGCACATAAAAATGTCTCCATAATAAACTTAATTAGAGAAAATAGAAGATTGTATTATTTCATCATTAATACAAAGAGATGGATAATTAGGAGGATGCAATATGCATATTGAGTGAAATCAACCCTCCTGCAGGAGGCTGGAGTATACGGGCCCTGTGTGAGAAGTTATTTAAGCCAAGGAATGGGACTCCAAGCCCCATCACTAGAAGGCTTGCTAAGGATATAGTACTCAATACTCTTCAAAAGTACTTTTCAAACTCAGTGCTCTACTGCCTCTCTCCTTTGCTTTTCCTCCCCCTTCTTCTTTTGGGTGATCTGGTGCCATTTCTCTGCAGCCTAAATATCTTCGTATTAGCCATTTTGTTCCAGTTCCTACCTAAAAAAGCCCCAAACATGCTGCATTTTTCATAGTCATTCAGTCTCCCTTCCTGTTCCTTAGCCTTTCACTAAAGCTCTGCTTTCTTGGTTTCAGTAATTTTCCTGACATTTTTCTTCATTTTCTTCTGTACTAGTATATCTTCATGTGCCTCAGCAATGTTATTGTCAAGGTCTTATTTCATTACATAACTCCTACTTATATCAGTTGATACACTGTAGATGTCAATATTTTTATTAACCAGATTTTACCAAGGAAACAGTAAAAATTCTCTACTTAGCCTGAAAGCAGATTATTTGTGAATGGAGTATAAACTGTGTTATTCAAAAGACTGTGTTGATGACTAAACCAGTTTCAGTTTTGCTGGAGCATGGAGCAAATTAATTTTCTGATGCAATCAGAATGAGAGGTAGTTTTTCAACTGTTGAAATTCACTCCTGTTCACAGGGTCTGTACAAGGACCTCGTTTAAGTTTAGCTGATGCATGAGACCTTGTATGGGTACTCTACATTGACAGAAATTTATAGACCTGATTTGTTCAGTCTATTGTATTAGTACTGTTCTGAATAGGCTAAAGCTCTCATTGGTGGATTTCCTCCTGTAATTCCATTCTTTTTACCCTGTTACCAATTTTACGATCGGTATTAAATTAGTCTTGTCAAGGATGGTAGCTTCCCAAACTGTCCTAAAATATTGCCAACTTGTTTAAAACAGTACAGCCAATATATTTTCAAATAAACATTTTAAACGAAGCTGATATTGAAAATAAAGATTCTCAGTGACCAACATTTATACAAAGCTAATATAATAATAAAGTAGTGTAACAGGATTTGGAGGAAAAATGGCTACTAAAAAATTTTGCATTTCAAGCTTACAAACAACAATGATATTTTGGGAAGTAATACTCACTGTTCTTCCAAATTAAGGTGTCTAAGGGGACATCTAGAATCACTTGAAATCAGTTTTTCTGTTTGGTCTTCCACTCTGAAGTCAGCCTATCATGTAGTGGGATTTTTTGTGTGTGTTTTGGGTGAGGTGTTGTTTCTTTTGTTTTTGAACAATAGTTTCCATTCCAGGCAGCTGCAGTAAAGCAGCAGGCTGTACCCGCTTCTTACAAAACCCGGGCTGAGAACGATTGTTCAAAGAAGCACAAGGAACCAAAGCTAACTTCAAATGTCAGTGAAGCACATTCCTGACTATGCATTCCCAGGGTTAGGATTTTAAAAATGAGCCTCTCAGTTTCATCCTGCTACCTGCATTTTCTGTAGATGTGCCTGTGCCTTTACTCCCCAAACCAACCATATCAGTGCAGCTCCACCAGCTCACTGCAGCCTTCCACAGGCTGTGTCAAAAGAATATCAGTGGTTTTAGATCAGATTAATAATTCCCCGTTTAAAATTTTGACACTGTGAAAAGGCCATTTTTCCAACTGAAGATTGCTGCTGTGAGTTGTTTGTTACCCCTTCTAACAAATAATTCATTTTGTCATTGCTACTCACCAGATACCTCATACCAGCGGGTCTGGCATCCACGTTCAGACAAAGACTGGTCATAGCTGACTAGCAGTCTTGAAGACTAAATGTTTGTAAAGAAACTTCTGCAGGGAAAGTGCCTGCCTCTTGGTCTGTGGGTTTATTTCATGCCAGCCTGGTCTTGCTGTATTTTGGTAGCGGGCTGAAGATCTAGCCAGTTCCCACTTCAGAACTGTGCACAGCTCGGTGTGCTGCTGGGTGTTCCCATCACCTCCACCTCCTTCGCAGTCTGCAGAAACGTACCACCAATCCTGCTTCTCAACGGGGAAATATGTCCCTCATATACTCCCAGAGGCCTAATTCCTGCAACAGGAGCTGCCGTGAGGAATCACAGGTGGAGGCAAGCTCTGAGCTCTCTGATGACCTGCGTGGGGCTCCCCAGTAGCCTGCCTCCCCAAATGACACCCTCTCTTGCAGATCCCCCTCTTCCCGTGGGTGCCGTGCAGGGTAAGCCAGGCATCTTGCTCCAGGCGCTGAATGCCACTGCAGAGGTCAGATGTCTGGAAAGCGGGCATCCCAGCGAGTATTCAGACCTCCCAGGTGTAGGCACTTTAATTATCAGCTACCTCTGCAGTCAGGGTTAATGGGTGACCTTCTACAGGAGGAGCGGCAGGCATCAGACGGCTCCCGGCCTGCATCAGCTAACCCACTCCAACCACGCTCCGGGGCAGAGCGGCAGCCAGCGTGGGTGAGCGGCCTGAGTTAGGGGCCTGAACTGCAGTGGTAGCAGGACCCTCTTCTTAATTTCAAAGCGTGCCGGTCATTTCTGAAACGTGGTCCCTGGTTCCTCCACTGATGTGGTGCTTGGTTTCTGCCCCAACGGGAAGAGCAGCCTGCAGGCTGTATCCATCCCAAGACAGAAACAAAAGACGGAAAGGCTAAATAGTGCTTTGGAAGTGTCCCCAGATCTCTCCTTTAACCTTAGAGGGAGTCTAGCTGAATAGCTTTGATTAGATGTCTGATTTTAGATGACGAGATTTAGATGAGTCACACACTAAGAAAAGGCAACATTTTCTCTCTCCGCATGTGGTAGTTTCCTCCACTTCTGGAGCCGGTGTCATATGATTTCCCACTCTGAACTTGGTCTAATTCCCCATCTTTTTAGAGACCCATTTGTAGCTCCCTCGCATCCAAAGAGGAATAAGCAGGCCCCAATCGCCACCAATAAAACAGCTGTTAACCAACTCGTTTTATGCAGATTTTGAACTCCTGGGGAAAGACTGGGGCAACGGAGGCTACCGCTGCGGGTCAAGATGCCTCAGCTTTTTTTTAGCATTTAGAAGCATCGGTCTACCCTACCTGGCTGCAATGCATAATTCAATTAGCGTTATGCCTCAAATGGTTGTCTGCTGTTTTCCAAACTTACTCCCTGTTTACTCCTGCGATCCCCTTTATAGATGCATTTCCTATTGCCATCAGTCTGTATCTTTTTATGTCATTTTCCTTCTCTGTTAGAAGCCGTATAATTCTTATCAGCTCCCATAGTACATCATCCAATCCTCCTTTACTTTATATTGTATGTTGCTATCAATATTCCATTCTTATATATTTTTTAATCTCAGACAAGAATATTCTACCATCTTTACTTTGCTCTGATAAAAGAAATGTAATATTTTGGTATGGAAACTACTCTGTAATCCACATGAATATACAAGAGATTTGTTTTCTGTATTGAAAAGAGGTCTTTTTTTACAGTATCTTTAAATCAGAAAAGACATAACTTTTTTTTTAACATGTTTTCTCCTTAAAGGATGAATTTAGTGCTCATGAAAGCTGCCACACTGACAGCTCTGAGAAAAGAAGCCTATTTAATTGACCGTGCAAAAGATAAGTAGCAGCAGTGGAAGCTTCCTAGACTGCTTATGCATTCACCTGGAAAAATCTATGATCCTGCTACCATTCAAGTCAATGGTAAAATTCCCTCAAACCTGGTACTTCATTTGGCTTCTGAGTCTGCCCATGGAAATAATCCTTATGGTAATGGTAGATGTGCTGTGTTCTTAAAATTCTTCTTCATCTGGAGATACTGTGAATTTGCTCTGAGAGCTGAACGCCTTTCATACGGCCACATCTCTGGCTGCTTTTGGTCTATGCCAGATTCACATCAGTGACATAGATAAGAGAGGGGGTATAGCTTTTCACTGCTCTCTCAAGCCTCCCTGATGATATTAAAATTGTGATTGTATTAACCGTGCGTGATATATTACAAATCTCCTTCAAAGAGATTGAAATCAAACAGTCACATTTTAGCTCTAAAAGGAGTGAGAGACTTCATCAATAAATAGGTGGTATGGTGTCTACCACTGTGGTTTGTAAATGTTATGCCCAGAAGAAATCTTATTTTATAAACAGATGGATCCTTTTTACTTGATTCACTAATGCTTTACGATTAACTAATTAACAGGTTTATTGCCAAAATTAGCAATAAAAAGTGTTCAGGAGTTTTGACCAAAGCAGTCTTTGGCAATTACATAGATATAAAACAATCTGCGTGATGGTTTGAGGCTAAACATTCCTCAGATCAGAATTTAACCTGCTGGTTTCACATAAAAGTTGACAAATAGGAAACCAAACCCTGCAGATTTTCTCAACCATTTCATATTTGAGAGCCTCAGCCTTAATTAGTATTAATTACAGGTAACACACCAAAAGTTTGAAGGGCTGATTATGCATTTTCTAGACAAACAAACCAGTTTAATATCCTACACTTTGATGGACTAACTTCTTTCAGGCTTCTCTAATAATATAGTTCTGGGTCAGGAATCATTGTGCTTTCTGTGCTATAAATGCGTTGTTTTAAAGGGCACCATATCATATAGAAATATATAACACAAAGGACACTTAAAATCTAATTATTTAATTTTACTGCAGGTTAGGAAGAGAAGGGGGAATTCTCATAAAAATGGACTACTTACTTCTGAGTAAGCAGCTGCACAATTCCTATGTAAAAATCTGTCCCTTTCCACTGGACACCACAAAAATGCAACTGAACAAAACCCATATGATCAGCATTTTAAAAAAATCTTATTCATTTGGTAGATTTATCTGTAGAATTGATTAACAGATGGTGGTGACCAGTGATTCACTCACACCTGACAATGAAGTTTTCAAAGGAAAACATATACAAAAATACAAGATATAGTCAAGGCAAGTCATAGTCAAGTCAGGAAGAGAGTAGTTTGCAAGTATATCAAGTTGGTGTGTGTGTCCATCCATATATACCAATTCAGTAATGATTTATTATACTATCCATTGTGACCCATTATGCTTTCTTCTTGACATTGCATATTGCAAACTGTTTATATTTTTCTTTTTGGACAAGATCTATCTGCTGCAGGTAACACTTAAACTGACATTGTATTTTACAGAACTCTCAATTTTTAGTAGAATGGACAGAGAATTAAGTGCGTAACTCTATTAACAAGAAAGGAAGTCTAAAAATTCCATTTTCTAAAGACTACAAAAATATATATTATTATTTCCTCCCAGTTTCTCACTAAGATTTACTGGACTGTTTAAATTTCTGGTGAGGAAAACTGTCCTGTAAGTCACCAGAAGAATAAAATAGTAATTTTATTTTTGTATAATGAAATAAAGCCTGTATAATATGGGTTTAATAAGACATGACTGGTTGTTTATTTGAATAAGAGATCAATACTGGAAAGTTTGTTTGGACTGGGGAGTTTGTTAAACTTAGCTATTGTCTTAAATGAAAGTTAAGGTCATTTTTTTCTGATGACTGTATTTCATTTCATTGTTATGCTAATTTTTATTCATTTCAAAAGGACTGCTCCTTCTCTGACTCATAGTTATGTCAATGAAATATAGACATACGTTCAGATTGGTTTTGAAGGTAGTCCTTAATTTTCTATTTAACAATGTTAAAATATTTGTTTATCTCACTGTGCATGGTAGATTGCACTTTTTAAGAAGTACATTGTATTATGGATTCATTTAATGAACTGAAGCATATTTGCAGTAATTTATTCACAATGGGCCTCTAGTGTTTGTGTGTATTTGAGAAGGACTCTGCATGAGAGGTCATAAAGATTGGGGAAGTTTGGAATTGCTTTAGATTGCTGGAAGTTTGCTTCCTTACTGTTCCTAGCATATACACTGTCCAGAATATTTTGCGAAGAGCATATGCACTAAAAGGCAAAATTTCAATTTATATCAGTTTTCTTTTAACTGGTGGATGTTATCATTCCCTTAGAAAGGCTGTTATAATAATAGAAACACTGAAAGATTTAAATATAGCAGAGCTAGTGGACAGTGCTATAATATACAATTTATCCTATTTGATACTTGTTAACAAGTGCAGTGATCCATGAAGAAGATTCTTCTTTGAGTTTTTGTGTCTGAGTTTAAATTAATGGTTTGGGAGTAGAGTCTATTACTGTGTGCTATATAGCTAGCAATCGTTTAAATTCAACACAAACTACACACAGACTGGGGTTCTCAAGGTGCCTAGTTATGGTTGTGATTGGCAACCAATCATTTCTTTCTCATTTTCATTACAATATGTCATCAGAAACACAAGTTTGTAAGGTACTTCTTCTGTTTACCATATGTTTGATATTCATGTCCCCAACTGCGGGGGAGGGGGGGGGGAGTGGGGGGGAGTAACTTGGCAATAATACTACTTTTTTCAAATATGAAGTAAGAACATACATTAGTTTTCAATCTATCTGACCTTTAAGGATTAGCAAAGGAGAAACAGACATCAGCAAACAGCATCTGAACCTTAGGGACAGTTGATGTAATCATATGCCAGCACGGCCTACACAGCAGTACAGTGATTCCCAAGAACAGTAGAGATATTATGCCAGTGAAACAGAAATCATAGAATGATGATCGGAGGATCAGCGAGAGGAAGGTTTTGACCTTGAAGAGGTTTAAGAGTGCGTTCTGAACAGCTATCTGGGACATAATTAAAGGCACTTTAACATGATAAGCCCTGAAGAATGCAAACTATCATCTGTGCACATTGAAGAGTAAAAGATATTGCTTTTATAGCTGTGCAGCTTATGGTCAGAAGTGATATGAAATATTAGAAATGTGACAGTTTTATAATAATTTTATAATCATTGTAATAGTTTTCATTTGCAGCTTTTTGCCAGTGAATCTCTGGAATGGCATTAAGTATTTCTCACTTCAGCTTATCCTGTAATATTGGAGTGTCTCTGTGGTCTTTCTTTTTTCACGTAACTGTGTGCGTACAAGTTGCAAGCAAACAGGCATCAAGATGATATCTGTTATTCAAACTAACAAAAGACTAAAGAGTGAGAGTTCCTAAAGTCTTTTTGTGAAGTTTCTATGTGAAGAATACACGCCCCAGAACTCCTGAAGTCTCTTTTAAAAATGCAGGTGTGGTATTTCAAGCAAGAAAATAAATAGGTCTCGTTGACTTCTGCAAACTAATTATTGCCAGAAAATGGGAAGATGAAAAGAAAATATGGAGATAAGGAAACTCAGTACATTTTCTTTTGTCATCTTCTTCAAACTCTGAAGCGGTCTAATCAATATCCCCTGGACCACATAGAGGGCACGGTGTAATTTAGCTCTACTGTAAAACACAGGATGGACTATGTAATCCACCTTGTGGGTTCATCACAATGAAATTGAAAACCAGTGATACATTACATGTGAATTTATCTTCTCCTGAGAAGTATGCATGGGTCCAGAGCAAAGAGAAGTCCATGTAGTCGAAACAGAGGTAAGTGCTTTTATCATTACTGGGGAAGTGCCGTAGTTTGCCTGCCTGTTTATGACTGATAGCTTTGGCTCTTAAGGTGACTCCCTGAATGCCCCTTTTCCTTTAGTCAGGGGATTAATTCTCACAAGCTATAGTAGTATCTGGTTCCTGTATTTAAATTTTGCTGATCTGTCTGATATCTGACTGTAGCACTAAACCTTAGGCAAAACCCAGTACACTATGCAATTAAAGCATTTGCATTGTCTCCTTAGATAGTTGCCTCTACCTTAACTTGAGAGAAAATTCATCCTCCACATATTCTAACTCTCCATCTCATAATCATTCTGATTATTTGTCTTAATAATCATTATAGCACATTTAGTCTATATCAGCTCTTCAGTGAGGTTTGGGAAAGATTACATTTATAAATGTCACATACCTTTCATTTTGGAGTATATATGGCAAAGGTGGCCTGAAGTCTGCCTACAGCACAATAAATATGTTATTCTCACCATCACTGATCTCGCACCTGATGAAAGGGTTTTATTTAAACTTCTAGGGACACCGAGTTTTGGGCTAAGAGCAAACATGGTAAAGTTAATCTCAAAAGTTTCTTAGAGAGAGGTACAAACAGCTGGACTCCTGTGTTTCAGCTGAACTATGGTGTTTGCAGCACATGGTGCCTCAAAAGGACTTTTTCTGGTTCGGAGAGTGGAAGCGATGGCAGCCACGTGTAAGATGAACTCATACAGCTGTGTTCAGAAATTTGCCAAGGGCTCTGCCCCAGAGGAGCCCAGTTCCGTCTGGAGCAGGAAGGCCTTGCTTTCTCAGCCGCTCCGGAGCTTCTGCCTCACCCGGATCGGATACAAGCAGTGCAGCCTGTGCCAGAGTATTCAAAGGCTGCGGGACGGACCCCCGTCTGAGGTGCAAAGTGGGCTCCCTGTGCCTGGGTCTGGGGCGACGGGAGCCATGTAAACAGCTTAGAGTAAACAGAGAGATAGTCCCAATGCTTCATTTCCCCAAATATTGAAATTCAACCCTTTGATGTTTTTAATATTTTTTTTATCAAAATCGTATTGGAGATTTATACAACTGCTGCTGTCGAATATTTGTAAAAGCCTCACAACTGCATCACATCATTCAAATATTTACTGCATGCAGGGTGTTCTGAAATGAAAGCTACTGCCTTCATTTACACCTGCTAGGAATCTCCAAATTGAGTCACTTCCCCAAAAGGTATAATGGATTCCTAAGATGCTAAATTAATCTGAAAGATACTGTAGAGCCTTGCATATAGATAAACTGCAACGAGTGTAATGTAACAACTATAGTAGTCCCTCTGAGATGAGAAAGATTACTTCTCTCCATCAGTTTTTTATTGTTCTCTGCTGATAAGGCCCTTTACTACCCTTAGGGTACTTCTCGTCTGTTTAACCAAGAATGAAGAAAGCTATTTTTATCACTGAACAATATTTAGTTCTGTATAAAAATCTTTCATTTTTTGACATGTTTGTAATGCTTTGAGCTTAATGCCTCAGCAAAAGACTAGCTGTTCTCAGTGTATGTTTGTGGCACTCAACAGAAACTTTTTGATTTCCTTAGTTTATTAATCTTTACATCTATGCTCTGCTTTATACTGAGTGTGTAGCAGCATTCATAGCTTTTATTTATATCTGTATTAGCCTCAACACTGATATACATTGCTAATTAAATATGTACAGCATTTATCTGATGCCATGAAAAATGCACTGACAGTTTTCTGCCTTGTAAACTGGAAGGCTAGAAAACGTTTAATCACATTAAGGGCGACAGCAAGAGTTTGCCTCCTTCACATGGGTTTCCAGTAGCCACAGAGAAATAGGGGAAAAGTGCAGTATTTATTTTCTGCATAAATGTTTTTCGGAATTTAAACTCCATTCAGAGTGAGAAATTTTCAGAGAAAAAAAAATTCAACTAACAGTGCTGTTTTATGATTTCAATTCACTCACCTCCTTCAGAAAAAGGCTAACAGTTTCAGACTGCCTACTGACACTATTAAACAAAATTAAATAAATATTAGTTCAAACGTTGTGCAACTAAAGAATAAAAGTAGATTTTGTGCCTGTACAGTGCTGCTTACATAAGCATCATGCTAACTACCTCGCAGGCATTGATTTGCATGGTATCTGTGTAAGACGCTCTAGACACAGACAGATTAATGAGCTCCTCTGCATTTAACCACCTTCGCCATTAATTCTGAGACTCAGAGGAAAGGAGAGGAGTATCCTCTGATACAAATCTATGTATTCTTTCAACTCTCTCAAAACTTCAGGCTTTTATATTAACATCATTAGGTACCAATGGCAAGCAAACAACAATGGCCTCGCTTTACTGAATTTTATTGTGCATTCCATTTATATTTACTATATTACATCTCTATTGAGGCTTTTAGTAAAATGGAGTCTGAGGCTTGCTAGGTCCTGGCTACTGCAGTGAAAAGATGGCAGATAGTGTTATAGGTTACAATAAAAATAATGTTTCTAATATTTTTGCTCCCTTCTACCAATTTCCGGGGTTTTGCAGATTTCTGGTTTTCTGGTTTATTTTTGCTGTACTAAGAAATCAGTGCTAAAACTCAGATATATTCTTTGTATAATCTGGTTTATTTAGCCCCATGCACATCCCATCTGTTTTCTGAGAAAGGAATGAAGAGAAACCACAAGCAGTTTCCTTGATCCTTGAAGCCTGTGGCTTCCCCTCACTTTGTACCCAATAAGCTCAGTCTCTTTTCTTCCAACTCACAACTTTTTTTTTTAGGTTTTTACATGCAGTAGGCTCAACTTAGTTTCCAGGTCTCTTCCTTTGCTTCCAGGGTAGACCCTTGTAGCTTTGCTTGAGCTACTTGGATACCCACCACTTTCAGTCGCCAGGTCAACAACTTTATTTATAAAGCAAGTTGACTGCTCTCTCTGTGGGTAGGAGGACAAGCATTGATGAAGTCACAATTAAAAATAGCAAAGATGAACTATGTGGGGAAAAGGTGTTTTGAGTTATTGTGACTTAGTGACAAAGTAGTATCCTTTGTGGTATCCACTGAAGCTGAAAAATAAACCTTAAAAAAAAAAAAAAAAAAAATCCAGATAACTTACTTCCAGAAGAAAATCCTAAGTGTGGCAGGAAGAAAAAGAAATCACAGTCAATCCATCAGTGATATTCAGTAGATGATCTCATCTGATCTGGCATCCCCAGGCCATTCAGACAAAAAGAACATCTGAATACTTGAAATTATTAGCTCATGTCTTTTAAATGGTGTTACAGTAAGTTACAAGCATCGTAACAGGCAACTTTCACTTTTGAACACTAAAGAAAGAGCTCCTAAATCATTTAGACATGAAAATTAAAGTGGGATCCAGAAAATAATGTGGAAATTAAGTACAGGAAAGCTTTCTGGTTTTCTACACAAAAAGGCTTTGGGAAATGCAGATAGTGATATTTAACTAAATGCCTGCCTAAATCTTCTCGACAGAGGAAATTATCAGTCTTTTGGAAATTTGATGCCTCATAGATATTGACTGCATTTCTGGTCTGATTTCTTGGCTGAACCTTTTGTGCATATAAAATGAAGAAACAGCACTGTTCTTAAGCTCTTTGTAACACTTTACACAGAGCTAGACACTTCACAGACCAGTCTGGAACTATGCAGCCTAATGAAAAGGGTGTGACTTTCACTTTGTTAACCAAGTATCTCTTCACTGGTATATGCGAATGGTAACTTCTCCATCCTTGAATAAACATTATTCACTAATTTGGAAAAATGTAGGTAGCACAGAATTGAAGAAAGGAATGTAGCAAATGCAACTTTTTAATAGTATAATTAAAACATTGAGGGATTGTTTATATTTGTTTTATTTTTATTTATCTTTATTAGGAGTATTAGGAGTAACACAACCACCCCAAACCTTCCAAGAGCAGAATCCATGAAAGGATTTGGTACAATCAGTAAGGTAATGACTTAAAACTAGCTTGAAAGGGTGTTGTAGAATCATAATCAAGGTTTTAAGAAGCATGTCAGACTGAGGGTGGAAAGGACTTCTTTCTTCTGAAATGAGATGGGAAACAAATTGGCCTTCTATTTTACAGAGAAGATGGAAGGTAAAATAAAATATTCTTTATTCTTAAATTGTGGTGCAAGTCTGAGATATTGTTCTTGAAGTTCCGCCCCACTCAATGAACCTTCTGGGCAGCATTTGTTATGCTTAGTAATGTCAAGGAACAAGGAAATTTTAGCTATAGTAACGATAATAATGTCTTATGTTCCTTCAAGAATAGTCTTTTGGCTTGGCGTTTGCGATCCTCCTGCTGTCTGCATCTGTCTGATCTGAACTTTTTGGGCCAAATTACCCCAAACAGAGCTTTTTGACAGATAGAATGAACCTGATATTCCTGGTCTCATCGACAAGTGAGGGAAGTGGGAAGGCTTCATGACTGCAGCCATCACACTAAAAGGAGAAAAGAAGAGAACAGGGATAGAGTTAAGCAAATTAAGGTAGTTGGATCTGACTGAATTATGCAAACTGCAGATCAGTGCTATTATTCAATTGTCTTTTAACTCCTCCCTTTGATTATTTGCTGCTAAACTGATGGCCTGGAGGGAGTGGAAGGGAAGTCTGTAAACACTTCAAATGTCCTCCTAAATGTGCAACTCTGCCAAATAGCGACGGCAGCTACAAAGGTCAAGTGCAACGCATCTAGCTGCAAGAAAATAACGGGAAGCCTCCCTTCTCTCCCCTTTACATGTCATGCTCTTATTTAAGATCTGGCAAAATAAAATAACTGCCCTGGCACCCTTAGCATCTGGTTCCCACCCATAATGGCTCTAAAGTCTGTTTTGAGAATGAACAGATGATAGATTTTTCTTTCAATGAGGGGATTGTGAGGGGCAAAGAAGAAAGAAAGGCATAAAAGCCATTCAGGGACAGATCAGAATAAGTATAACTGCAGCATTGCCAAATCTACAGAAAAGGGAGTAGTTTTCTCCCTCTTCTCCACTAGAAGTTGCGGTAAGCATATCTACACCTTGTGCGTGACTGTGTCTAAGCCATGGGCTTTGGCCCTGTGAGCCTCCTGCTATATCCAAATTAGGACAGAGGCATTCACACCCCTCGGCTCAGAGAGGGGAGCTGGTGCTTCCCAGCTGAGGGCAGTGTCTGCCACGGGAGGCTTTCCCCTTGAGGAGGAGAATCAGTTTCACAGCTGAGACTGGCTGGTGTTAAGGGGTTACTTTTCCTAGCTCCTACCCCGTGGAGCCAGCCAGGGGAGAAGCAGTCATGCAAGTAGTGGTCTCAGTGGGATGCCCTCTGCTCACGTTCAGTTGCGCAAGTTGGCTTGGGTGGGATCGTATGCTTTATTTCTCACTAGAGCACAGCATAAGAGAATTACTCTTGCAGACAGCACTATCTCACCTGGGACGTGGCATCTTGTAGCCATATCCTATAGAGACGTGTTCACAGATAAAGACCTTAGCCTCTACTTTCTCCAGAAAGCTGGAATTTCTTTAACCTATGAGCCACAGGGGCCTAATTAGGCAATACATATGGCAAGACATAACTTAGGCTTATGACTTCTACTGTGTGAAGATGTGACAAATTCAAGCACGAGCTCAGCCCCAGAGTATGCAGCACAGATTTCTTTGTTGACCAGTGGTACAGTTCTGCTCAGAGCCACTCATCCAGGTCACCTACCTCTTCTCTGAGTTGGTGTGGTAGGTTGACCCTGGCTGGATGCCAGGTGCCCACCAAAGCCGTTCTATCACTCCCCCCTCCTCAGCTGGACAGGGGAGAGAAAATATAACAAAGGACTCGTGGGTCAAGATAAGGACAGGTAGAGATCACTCAACCAATTACCGTCATGGGCAAAACAGACTCAACTTGGAGAAAATTAACTTAATTTATTGCCAATCAACCAGACTAGGGTAAAGAGAAATAAAACCAAATTTCAAAACACCTTCCTTCCACCCCTCCCTTCTTCCCGGGCACAACTTCACTCCCAAATTCTCTACCCCAGCAGTGCAGGGGAATGGGGAATGGGGTTTACGATCAGTTCATCACACATTATCTCTGCTGCTTCATCCTCTTCAGGGGCAGGACTCATCACACTCTTCCCTTGCTCCAGCGTGTGGTCCCACCCACAGGAGACAGTCCTCCATGAACTTCTCCAACAGGGTCCTTCCCACGGGGTGCAGTTCTTCATGAACTGCTCCAGCATGGGTCCCTTCCACGGGGTGCAGTCCTTGAGGCACAGACTGCTCTGGCGTGGGTCCCCCATGGGTCACAAGTCCTGCCAGGAGCCAGGAGCCTGCTCCAGCACGGGCTTCCCATGGGGTCACAGCCTCCTTTGGGCACATGCCTGCTCTGGAATGAGGTCCTCCCCGGGCTGCAGGTGGACATCTGTTCCACTGTGGACCTCCCTGGACTGGAGGGGGACAGCCTGCCTCACCATGGTCTTCACCACGGGCTGCAGGGGAATCTCAGCTCCTGTGCCTGGAGCATCTCCTCCCCCTCCTTCTTCATTGATCTGGGGGTCTGCAGGGTTGTTTCTCTTACATGTTCTCCCTCTCTCTCCAGCTGTCATTTCTGTGTGGCCTGCAACTTTTTTCCTTCTTAAAGTGTTATCACAGAGGCGTTACCACTATCGCTGATGGGCTCGGCCTTGGCCAGCACTGGGTCTGTCTTGGAGCCAGCTGTTATTGGCTCTGTTGGACACAGGGGAAGCTTCTGGCAGCTCCTCACAGAAGCCACCCCTGTAACCCCCCTGCTACCAAAACCTTTCCACACAAACCTAATACAGTCGGTTATCCAAAGCTGATCAGGTAGGAATCCAAAAATATAAACATGCACTGCCTCTTCTTTTTTCAGAGAATCTCATTCCAGTATTAAAGAACAGGCATCCTCATGTTGTGGCTGAAGTGGTACTTGTCAGATTCCTGCTTTCCACTGTCAGTGCTAGCCTGGAACAGTCCCAGGAATCCCTTGCAGGAATTCCCTTGCAGGAATCTCACTGCTGTGGATCCAATTCTCTCTGACTCCATTTCAGACACTGAAAGTGAACCACTTCTCAGACTCCTGCTTCTCTACCAGCAGAGACATATTTCCCTCATTCTTCTCGCTGTGTCCAAGCTCCATTAGCTAGCCATAACATCCACCTCCCTTCAGAGATCCCTTCACCTGGGAGAAATGTACTGCTTTCCTTACGCTTAGTTCCCATCAGAACTACAGTATTTTTTTCATCATCACACTGCACTTAAAATTCAAATAAAAACCAAATAAATGTAAATGATACTGACCAAGCGGGTTTTGCCCCAGAACTCTGTGCCTGATCCTCTGTAACAGAGAGTGTGGTGGGATCAGCCCTTCTCAGCCCTCTGATCCTCTGGCAGTGGGGTGCACTAGAGTAATAATGTGGAGACATCAAAATACAGGGAACTGAAATGCTACAGGAGAGAGGATGCAAAAACAGTAGGAAAGAAATGAAAGCTGACAAATTAGATTGTGAGGCCTCTTCGACTTGGTATGTGTCTCTGCAGTGTGGAATAGTATTGGGGCACTCAGGATATGAACAATAATAATGAGAGATTAGTTGATGAGTTGCACAATGGTTAGCTGAAGTAGTACCTTTATTGATTCTTCAAACTATCTAATTCTTTCTTTCTAGCTTACTCAGATATCTATTTAGTTGGCATCTGTCTTAACTTCATATATCATTGTAACTGTTTTCTTCCCAGACTGACTGCTACTTAAGGGATAATAGGAGGGATGCTCTGTTTTACTAGACAATAATATGGTTCCTGCTTGAATCAATTACAAGGCTGAAGGGAACCTGATTATTGCCAGAGAAAATGGGGCATCCCTCCTATTGTGTTTAATATACTAGAAGTGAACCAATAAAGTTGATTTTTGGATACAAAGTTAATTACATTGAAAAATCAGCTGTAATCCAGCTGATGAATACTGCTTTTAAACACCCAGAAGTATACTCATTTAGACCTATTACTTCCTATTTGTAGGAATTAGGGTCTCTATAAAGTTAGCTGATCAATTTTATTTTAATTGTTCCCTTATTATGGAAAGAAGTATGGAATGAAGATAATACTCGTATGCCCACCTCTTAAGGGTGTCCTGAGAATTAACCAGTTAATGCTTTTACAGCACTTTTAACATTTACAAGGAAATATAACTGCTATGCATTATTAAGTAATAATTACTATTAAGCAGGAATACCTAAACAGAGGTTACAGATTGCTTTCTCATGCCCTTTCCAATCCCTGCTACTTACTAGGAGGAATCCCACCTAGGGTGCAGAGAATGCACTGCCTTAGGAAGACAATTTACATCTGCCTCCATTTGTTTCAGTAAATCAAGCCTTCTGGCTCTCCCTTTTTCCACTCACAAGTGAGAAGGACGGGTTTACAGGCAATGCAAAATTGCACCTTTAAGCAAGGCTGTGCATAGGCAAAACATATGCCTATAAGCCACTAGAGGAGATGGAATATGTTGGAAAATAGGCCAGATAGCTGTTCCTTTTATCGTTATGGACTTTATTCCTTCCAGAATTGGGGCCTTGATAATGTTGAGATTTTCTGTGATAGCCCCAGCCAACAAAAGAAGAAAGGATGACATTGGTGCTGAAAATCTGCCAGTGACGGGAAGGACACTCGCAATACCTGACCTACACATCTCTGGGGTTCTTCATGTAATGTGAAAGAAAAACATCTAAGAAAAAAGAATCGGATGTGCTCTAGGTATTTATGTGCTCATAAACTTGCACCTCTGAGTGATGGTGAGGTTCCTGAACTCCACTCAGGGAAAAACTAGTACCCATTGCAGGTAACGTGGAGATGTATGTCAGTCCTACTTAACAGCCACCTGTATGGGTTTGCATGAAAGGATAAAGATGGACTCACAGGAATCTGATTGCCAATACTCAGATTTTTAAACTGTACACTTGTGAAATAGGGAGGTTGTAGGGTGATAAGGATTAACAAGGAGAAAGCCGTGATGGTACTATTGTATCATTTTACCTGCAGAAGTCCTCACTTTGAGTAAGGCTGTGTGACAATAACTCCACGTTGTTTTCCCTGGCTGAGAGTCTGCCTTTTTACCATAATTTTATATAATCTTCCCAAGAATTCAAAGGAAAATGTAGCAGACTCTTATGTGCTGCTGCCACATTTATTTATATCACAGGAACCAGTCACTTAAGCTTTCAATTTGAAGTTAATAAGTTCTGTAAGCAGTTACACGATGCTAGAATTGGCAGATAAGGCCATCTCAGCCACGGAAAAAACCCACTGTGCCCTTCCAGGGAAGAGTTGTCCTGTTTCAAGGCCTTGTGTAAATTAACATGTAGGTTTGCATTATTCAGCACGCTAAGGGCCAAATTCCATCCCTAATGAACAGCGAGCAGAGAGCTCCTGCTGCAGCTATGGAGGAAGGATGGTCCTTTCCAGGCTATGAAGCACCCGTGCTTCGCTCACTGGTGAGACCTTCCTGTTATCAGGACAGACCTTATCAGACTTGTTCTGCACAGAGGTGGAAGAGTTCAGGGTTGCTGTGCTGCATAGCCAAACCCTACCTGGCTATTTGATTGGCAGAGGAATGAGATGATACTTTCATGCAGGTTATTTTTAACATGATCTGGTTTCCTCGAAAAAAATGGAAAAACTCTTGTATGCTTAGCTGTGGGTTAATTATATCTTCATTTTTAACCAGGGTTTATTCCATCCACATTATATTTCTGTAACATATTTTGTATGAGTTTTCAATCCTGCCACATCAAGTGCTCCTTTAATGCAATTCTTCTGTTAGTCAGAAATATTAGTAATTAAATTCTCTCAAATACGCTAGTGTAAAGCAGAGGGAGAACATCCCAATTCTATCAGCACTGGTGTTAATTATTTTAGGCAAGCTGTCATTTATGTTTTCTAAAGTGGATTTTGTTCTTGCAGTCAGGAACATTGCTTAGTGCAGAATTAATTAATCATTATAAATATAAAACCTGCAGTATCAGCTTCTGCGTTCAGTAAGGTTTCAAGAGGCAAGGTTGAAGGAGTCAATAGGCTGCTGTGGGGAATCATGGTTTTTTCATCTGATACAAGGACAATTAAATTATACACTTAATCTTTACAGGAATATGTATTTAAAGCATCATTGAAAAATAATGAAAAAGAAAAATTGATAATTTATTGTTACTGGCAGTTTTACTAATGCAATATTATTTAAAAAATGCTGCATAAAATAAGTTTAGTGAGGAGGAAACTGAAAAGCTAACTTTACTATAAATCTGGAGAGTTGTTTTTAAAGGTGTCTTTCTCATTTTACCTCTTTGGAAAATGGTTGGGTCATTAATTTACTCACCATAGTACAAATGCCAGCACAAAGCACTACGAGCCCACAAGAATAAACAGATAATAATCCAACCTTGCCTAGAGCACGCTGTGTAAGAACTGAGTGCCAGCAGTGAAACTGTGGGGATGGCTTTGCTAGAAGAGGCCAAGCAAGGCTGACAGCTCAGGAAAACTGGAATTAATGACGAAATAATCTAAAAATTTAATCTTGCTATTTGGCACAAGTGAAATTGGCTTTTTTTTTTTACCTGCACCCTTATTTTGCCATCAAAAAACAATTAAAGCACATTCATTCTCAACATAAAGGAACACGATTTCATTGCCTAAGACATGCCCTGACTTTATACCAGCAGAAAATTGGTGATGATTTTCTCATCCAGGGATCAAAAATGTGATGGATGGCCACTAGCCACTTTACTGAATTGACTGCCACAATCATGTTGCATGTCTCATTGTTTTACAATCTAGATTTGCTGGCATTTAATCTCCAAAAGCAATGTATGATCTGGGGCTTTGAGGAGGGGAGGAAAATCAAAGCTATCTAAAGAAACACACTCTGAATCCTATGCCATACATGTTGATCCCCTGTTGAAATTGCACTCTCTACTTTTCAAAGGCATTCTCTTGACATGTAGCTTGTACGTGATTGAAAGGTATGGGTCTATCTGCAATAGATAGTATTAATTATGTAAGCTTCCTCAGTTTTATAGTTTATTGTAAAAGATATTATTTTATGATTTGTATCACTACAATTATGTTTCTAATGGGATTTTAATTGATTTTGAATCCAATTTAAAAAATCCTTATTTTTAAAGCACACCTTAGCTGCTGCTACTTTGAATCTGTGCCAAGCTGGCAGACTGTAACTCATAGTGTCATCATTTAAATGTCTTGCTGCAGTGCCGGCTTTAGGGATTCGGAAGTGACCTGCATTTAATAGACTCTCTTAACTTACAGCAGTTTTGGAACTCGGGGATGCTGAGATCTTCAATAAGCATGCTACTGACAGTCAGTAGGCATCTGGTAGGATTGTGTTATTTTACTTATTCTTGACATTTGTTGAGCTGATAATCTTTTAAAGATGCTTTTATTAAGTAGTGCCATTACTTTCCCAATACATATTTGGAGTTTGGTCTTACCCCAAAACCTTATTTACCCAGACAAACCCAGGATTTGGTAGGCATGCAATTAATTAAATACAACTCACAAACATCTTTCTTTATCTTGGACACAGCTGACATCCACATCCAAATATCCACAAGGGTTGAGGTAAGTAGAAATATGGATCACCATTTCTTCATTTGGGCTCCTTGTTGTCGCTCTAGCTATCTCTCATGTAGCAATTTCCCAACCCCTTTATACCCATGTTGATCAAAAACGTAGAATTTGAGCTGAGGCAGTTTTAGATAATTATCAGTTATAAGATAAACAATGGTTATTTTATACATGCAAAAACCTTTCTTAGTAGTTGAGATAACTTCACATAAGCTCATTCGACTATAAATAGGGCATATTACTGCCCTCAGGCTGAAGCAACAGCCTAATAACCATTGAAAACAGTGGTTCATCTACCAATATCATGTATATTCTGCTATTGCTAACAATGATCTCAGTTCATGTTTCAATCTGTGGAGCTTTCCAGTGCAAACTTTCCATTAACCCAGAAGATTCTAAAAGGTTAATTAATCACTGACTGGGTCTGAGGGAAATTGCAGTAAAGTATTGCCCAAAGGTATTAAAGCACTCCTTTCAATTGGCTTCGGGCAATATTACCTAATCCTAGGAATGGCTTTAACCCTCAGGCAGTAGTTCATTGCGGTTGGCCTCAAGTGCAGTCAATAATCCGTATTTGCTATTAAGCCTCTGCTGGTAATTGAATTTTGGTTTAGTGGAAGAACCAAGAATTTTAAAGAACAAAACTCCCCCCTACAACTGTCTTTATTTTGGGTTCTATAAAAGATATCCTTTGAGAGCATTCTTGTTAAGTGTGGAAAAACGAACTTAGAATCAGAAGGGAGTGTTACCTACACCTGTTTCTGAAAACAAGAATTTGACCTGCTTTCCTCCCTCTTTCTGGATGAGTGCTCTAACCACTAAGCTTTGGGACATTGATTTTTTTTCCTCTTGAAATTGTTCCACATTTTATAAAATGTTCAGATACTAATTAGTGCAGAAACTAGTACCTCACTACCAGGACACACTTTTCTTCAGAGCTGTGCAAGTATCCATGTTAGTGAATGAAGAGGATATCAAGCCAGGTAATGAGTCAGCTCCAGGACTGGTATGGTTGTGTCAGTGCAGGGCTGTGCTCATGCTAATTAGCTCATTTGAAGAGAAGAGCTAATTAACTCTGGAAGAGCAGTGAGCGGCTGCTTCTCATATGCAGCTACTATTCCTGCCATACACCTCTGCAATACTCGTGCAGCTCTGACTCTGCTGTGTAGACCTCTGGATGCAGCATTCCTCAGTGCAGACCTCCCCTACACTCTGAAAACACAATATGTGGATGGCCTTAACTCCAGTAATCTTGTGGTTGGTCTTTTTTTCGTTCATCCCTTTCACCATTTTATCTCTGCCTTCGTTCATCATAAATGCTATACTACTGAAAATTGTTTAGCAGCACAGTTTCTTGCTGTAAAAGAAATAAAAAATATTTGGGGTGTCAAAAGTGGGTGGCAGAAGCTGTATAACTACACAGACAAGCACAATTTTTAATGGCCCTTCTGTTTTGAATCAATGGTTCTAGAAACTGCTTAGCTGACATACTCCAACTATATGGCCAGGCAGACAGGCACAGGGACAAATGTAGATGTGACTTTTCTGGCAGATGCTGCTTAGAATTTCCCATTTAAAACTTGTCCTTCTGTTTTCAAATAGCAGCACTAGTATAAAAGATGCAATTCTATTACCCTGCAGTTTCATTTTTTTATACAAACTCTGAATACAGGCTAATACATCTCCTCTCCCCATGATACACTAGAGTGTAACCCACTGAATAAAGAACAGCTCCCTATGCAGCTGAGCATTATATTATAATGAAGAGACTCAGTTATCAGCTTATTAATATTTCTAAATGAAACAATCGTTCTAATACAACAAAAATAGAGAAATATTTCTTTCTATTCTGTATTTGAGTTAGGGTGTTTTCAGTCCCATTACTGTAAATTAGTTCAACAGAGCTGGCACAAAGTAGTTCCGCATAATAAAAAAATGTTGAATTATTACATACGTTAAGTTTCTGGGTACCGTTGTTTGCCATAACTCAACTAAACAGGCAAGTGAGACATTTAGACACCTGATGGCAATCTTTCATTAAATTTGATTAAATATGATTTGTGCTTCTTTCTGTATGAGAATGTCTCAGGCATAACAATACAAAACCCATGAAAAGTCTTACAATGAGATGCAGAAGGGAGAGAGGACACTTCTTGGATGTGGGTTCAGCTCCCAGAAAGGCAGCATAGGAGAAAAATTACATGAGCTGAAGAAGTTAGAGGGGGGAAAAGCAGGAATTTTAAAGCAGCAAAGACACTTAAGCATTTTTGCAGCCAGTTAAAGTGAGAAGAAACTAGAAGAAAGTAGCAATAGGAGGGAGGAAAAGGTGAGTGAGGTTTATGTTGTGTTAAATGATGCAACATAACCTAATGCCATGCATGGATTGTGTTACTTCAGAGACTTAAACAGATGCCGCTCACTTTTTCTTAGGGCTGACTGGCCAGCTAGCCAAGCTTTCTTATTGCTATGCCATGTACAATAAACTTATTTTCGCAAAATGAATGTGATCATCTGTGACAAATTCTACCCTTCCTCACTATCTATACTCATCTTAAATGTCCTGAACTTTGCAGCAGCTCCATATTTGAGGCTGAGCGGAAGGCATGCCGAAGGAAATGTGCATTCAAACCCATTTGGTAGCTGATGTAATAAATAGCAGTCCTGGTGTTTGTCAGTCTGTCCGTGCCAAAGACTGTGAAATACAGTTTTATAGAGCTTGGCAAGAACCCAGAAGAGGGAACTGTAGTTGACAGACCCCTTTGGCTCCTCATACAGTTTTGTGGGAGCCAAGGAGGGGCCCAGGGTATGGACTTTCTGGCTTTTCCTTCTTCTACATCTGAGGAGCATTTCCACTCTTCCCATTCACCGGGGCCTCAATGGGGGATAGCCGAATAGCGTATCCGTCTTCCTGCTCTGTCTCCTGGAGAGCCCAAACACAGTGATTTGCAGTAGTCACACTGAAGAGACACTTTACCTGCATCCGGTTCTTCTGTCCCTGCCTGAGGGGCTCAAGCACAGCTGGTGAGCAGGGACAGATGGAGGACAGGTAAATCCTGAGACAGCCACCGTTCGCTCACCAGGCAGTGGTTTCATCTTGCCGATTGCTTAACAGTGGAAGCATACTGTGAGTGCCAGGGGCTGTGGTCACTGAGAAAAAGACTTTGATTAGTTTTCAGGAGGTACAGCAAGAACCTGGCACTCTTTTATTCCTGAAAATACAGTGCTGTCCTAGAAACAGCTTAAAGGAGAGATCTATGTGGTATTATAAATAACTGTAAGCACAAATGGGTGGTTGGTCCTGGACAAAGCTTAGAGTATAACTCCTTTATGCTAGAGGAGTCACTCTAGTGTGTTATTTGATGTGAGAGAGATTCAGTCAGAAGTGTTACTTTCTGAAACATCTCTTGGTTTTAAGAAACAATGTGCTGCTTGGATTGAGCTAAAACCTGTAATTCTGGAAAACTTAAAAAACAAACACCCTGACAGACAGAGGCAAAGGCACGTACCAGCAATTGGCATTTTTTTCACGCTATACAAATCCCTGTTGGAATGAACAAAGCATCTCTCTCATCTTTTTGTACATCTCCCTGAGGAGGGGCAATGGCAGTCCATTTAAAATCAAAGTAAATTTTACCCTTGCTTCCCAGTTCACCCGGCCACAGAGCATTACCTAGCTGTTCAGCCATAAGGAGATACCTGGTCATTTGGGAAGTGGAGAGAGGATGTGAGGTGCCACCTTCTCTTCAGTGGTGGAAGTTGGTATTCTTCACCCCTGACAGCTGGTGGGCAGTCAAGACTCAGCCAGCCAGCCTTGTGTTTGCATTTTCTTTGAGTGTTTATCTATCAGATGTAACATATACATCAATCTTACCTTTCCAAGATCTCTTTTTTTTCAGCATACTACTTCTTCATGAAATAGTCATTTTGTTTTATAGAAGATGAATGAACTGTGTTGAAGAGACAAGCAAACAAACAAGCCAGATACTGATTTTTGCTTTCACACTTCGCCTCAGCAAAAAGGCTTCCTATAGTTGTGGTATAAAAATGTGCCAATGTCACATTAATGGCTATACATTCACGTTTTATTTAGCTCCAGAAAAATCAAAAAGAGGCCATAAAACTTCTAAAACTGTATTACTAATTGAAATAGGACATTCAGCTTCTGTTGCTAGAAGGGTTCCTTGAGCTGTGCATACATTGTGATCTGAGGATAAGAGCTGGAACATATAAATTTAACTGTTAAAAGAACAGAGTTTAAAAGGCTAGGGTTTATCTGATGTTTCATAAACACTACATTGAGCTCCCACATAGAACCCTGTAGAAATTAAATGAAATAAAACTGTGGGTATCCATGCAAGTAATACTTCCCCTCACAAGGAGTGAGTATATTATCCCTGCCCCCCTGCCCTCCAAAAGGTTATAAACAGCCCTTACTCCAAATAAATTTGAAAACTCAGGATGGATGTCAAAGGAGATGATATAGCTTAGACTTGGCAAAGTAATAATAATGAGTGAGTAATGACCTCATGTGCATATTTTAGTCTCCCAACCCCACTGTGTTTTGGAAGTAGACCTCTAACAAACTTTTACCGCATAGGCCACTTTCCCACTCACCTGCTCATGATATTTACTGGCTCTCAATCAGCCACTTTTCTTGTAAGCATGTCAGCTGTGGTTGCTTTATTGCAGCAAAAGAGACAACATTTGTTTAACCACAAGCCTAACTTTTAATGGAAAGGCAGAATTTTCAAATATTAGAAATGCAAATAAGACCTGGCCTATTTGGTCTTTTCTCTTGTTCCCCATTAATATGATCCCCCATTTCATTTTGGTACTGTCAGAAATCTTCCTCACCTTTGTTTATCTGGAGTTTTAAAGCAGCTCTGGACCAGTGTTCTCCTTGCTTACACCAGGTGTCGATAGGGAACACCTTCTTTTCACCACTGTAAACTACAGGGATTAGATAAGCAACAAACAGAGTCATTAGAAGCATTATGTAATTGCATATACCAGTTATGGGTCTATGGATGAATGACTATTATATTAAAATACTCTTGGCAGACCGCCTGAGGAGACATATGCAGTGGAGGCTGTAGCAGAGATCTAATTTAATTTGCTTTTTTAAACCTTGCTTTGTTTTTTTGGCTTGTTGTTGTTTTTATCCCAACAGATTTAGTTTGTCTGAAGCTGAAAAGCTGTTGTAAAGATTTGGAAACCCAGACCTGCCTCTTTCAGGAAAATTTCTTTTCTTGCAGAGTTTTGAAGGATAAGATGATTGAGTTGCCATTTCTGTGATGTTTGATAGGGATTTGAAACCTGGACTAAAGTGACCCATATAAAATGAAAGAAAATAGGGACACTGCATTTCTGCTAGAAAAACTGGGACATCTGGTCACCTCATTTATTACCAAAAGAATACCTTCAGAGTATGATATCTATAGATACAGGGGATTTGATTCTTTCCAACAATTTCTTTACAATGAGAGGAAAACAGAGATTCTGTTAGTTAAAAGTTGATCTAATATCCCTTGTTACAGTTATGAATTTTGAATTTTTAAACCAGAAACGATTTTATTTATTAAATTTACAGTAATAAGAGATTCCTATGCCTAAGGCTGTAAGCACATTTGTATAAATAACATCATAATAAATACAGTTAGACTGAGTCTCTCCAACATTAACATAATCTGTTTCCCAGCTAACTATGTACCTTGTTCAAACCTGTTCAAAAACCTACATAAGAGGTTTATTTTGTAGTCTGCTAGAATGGAGTGTTTCACAGGCAGAGAGGAAATCCTTTGGATAGGCCATACATAATAAGGGAGAGATATGTTAGTGATGAGAACATGAAACGTATAAACTCTGATGGAGATTGTCATTACAATCAAATATATCAGTGAACAAGATTCACAAGTACTACAGATGCTTGAAAGATAAAGCTCAAATCTGAACTCTGAATTTCAGTGTATAGGCAGAGAAGATTCTTTTGCATTCTATCCATTGAAAAATTTTGGAACGTGTATTTAAAATCATGTTGTTCTGAGCTGAGTTTATTACTGTTGGGGAAGATTCCAAATTTAGGTGGTCTTTAAGCATTTTCACTGTGACATCAGAAGTAACGTAAGCCCTCATCCCTGCATCACCAAATGCTTGACTGCTAAGGGAATGGTCCACATAACGTTGTTTCACAGCTTCAACACTACGTGGCACAACTGCTTAACAAGCTCCATAATGTTGGGTCGGAGCCCCAACCTTTATTCCTTCTGAAGTTCTCTTTTAGTGAGGTCACCTCAGATTCAGTCTACTGTAGATGTTACCGAACTTCTTGAATGGCCAGCCTTATGGTTCCTTGATCAGTTTGTTGCTCCAGAGAAACCAATACCATTTTGCAACTTGTCAGTGAAACAGCAATAGTATCCACGCTACCTTGCCTCCTTCGCCACCTTCTACATCCCTTGCAGGACTGCAGCATATACACCCAGATGCCCAGAGGACCTTTGTCATCTTAGCAGTTCCTAGCATCATTCTCCCCTTTCCTCCACCCTTTTCTTAGCACTCAAAGCAGCATCCAGCTCATCCTTCACAATCTCTAGCCATTTCTGTGTTTCCTTTGCATCTGTAAGATATAACATAAGTGATCCTTAACTGCAGAGGGCTCTGAAGGGCATCCTCAGCAGCGTGCTATCTGTAAGCCTGGAGTTCTCAGTGAGGATGTGAATTTTGTTAATGTATAATTAGGCACTCCTGTATAGTCAAGACACAATGATTTCAGGTGATACTTGCTCCAGTCTTCGATTAACTGTGATGTATCATGTAGTTTTGCTAACCAGCTTACTAAGCCTGTTTTTTTTATGTTTTGTTTCAGAAGTTTCTTTGGGGATCTGCTAGTGCATGACATATGCTGTCCATGGTTTGACTGCTATGTCTTCTCCCTCTACTGCTAATTTAGTTTGTGATCAGTTTGTTCTATGTGTTCTTTTTCATATTCATACTGATTGTGTTACTAATGTTGCAGGCCATGGGGATGAAAGTCAATAACCAGTTACCAAAGTGGTCTTTAGAAGGAAAACTTAATTTTATTAGCTCAGGAGGAATATGGAATTTGAGCCATGCTGGGATAACATCACACGGTAGGTCACACCCAAGGGCTGACATTATCTCTCAGGAACACACACTCCTGGGGTGTCTTATTAATTATATTTAATTGCATGAAAATTAATGATCTTTTTCAGTGACTACAGGGCTACTCTACAGCTGCAAGACAAACTATATTAACTTTGATTTTTATGTTTCTTGGTCTTTGAGCAGTTAGATGCTTTCACTTTATCTTAATTCACTCGCTACTCTTCTAGTGTATAACTAATTTAATATTTTTTATTGTTTCCCAGCACCATTGCTTTATGCTTTCAATAAGAAATTTCTCTACTATTTTTATTGTGTTTATCATCTGTGCCTAAGACAGCAAATTTACCTCATTTACCTTAAAATTCCCCTTAATTTGAGACAGGTTTAAAAGCCATTTGCCAATATAAATATCTAAGGGACACAATCCATGATTCTATTAGTCTCCTGCTCGGCTTATATTTAGACAATATTAAGATAACCAAGATATCTGTAATCAAAAAGTGAAACAGACTAACAATGTGGCTGGAAAACAATCTTCAGAACTTGTGTTAAATGACTGCATTAAAAACCTAATACCTCCCCCAAACTAAAGTACTTATATTAGACAACATGGGCTACTGAAATGCCAAAAGTGAAAAACCCAAACAAGAATCAGTATATGACAGATATTTTGGTTTTCCATTTGACTTGACAGATCTTGGTCCCTTTTAGGTATTTCTACACCCTGTATGATAAACTCCTATAGTCCATATTCATAGACCTGTGATACATCCTAAACAAATTTAACATTCAAGACATTTCTATTTTTGATAACCTTTTTGTCGAATATGGAGTGTGGCTGATTTTATGGAATAACTGTAAAAAGCTGGAAGAAATGATGAATGAACTGAGAAAAACTTGCTCTGAAGGAATAAGGATGATGCTGTGCTATCACTGCTAAGTGTTATTCATTATACACTATAAGCACTGCTGCAGAATATTTAGTGATGAACACTTACAAAGATCAGTATATCTTAAGAGCCCAGAAGAAATAATTTGGGCCTTAAATAACCTTCTGTTAATTTTTAGCACATATTAGACATCTTTCCACCAACAATCAAGCCTTTACATAAATACCCTTTTCTCAAGTCTTCCAAATATTTCCAACATCATAATGAACCCCACTTTTAAAATCAGTATCTCTTCATGGTAAACACATGCTGAACACTTGAAAGATCCAATGCAACCTACATACCCATAAAATTTATTCTTTGTAATAATATGGTCTTAAAGTTCTGACTCATAAGAGCATCATTTTATGGAAAATATAAAAATATAAAAAGTAAGATTTTAAATGAGTGTAGAAAAATGAATTTAAGACATTAAATGCTTATTCTTTGCTCTATAACATTTGATATGCTGTTTAAAAACAGTTACAGGCTTGGTACAGAAGAAGGAAAGAAAAAAGCATGTTAAATAGAAAAAGTTATAACAAAGTTCAGGTCACTGTTTAGTTAATGTTGGTGATTACATATACAGCTGTATTTGATGGCAGGTTTAACTCTTCCAGTTTGAAACAACATAAAAATATCAAGAGCAAATATTTGCATAAAACTTTCAGTTTATTACTCATTCACTTCAAAATAGCTGTTTAAAACTCATCTCTTTAGTTGTTTAAGAGGTGACTTAATCAAGTACCTACATGAAGCAGACCTATTTGATAGCAGACAGTACTTTAATCTGGCAGAAAAAGGCATAAAACAATCAAATGGTTGGAAGCTGAATTTTGACAAAAATAAGTCTGGCATGCTTTCTTAGGAATGAGAATAATTAACTACCTCAAAAACTTACTATAAGATGTAGCACATTCTCCACTCTACAAATCTTTAAACCAGTATAGAATATCTGAACTCCGGTAGTCAAAACAATTGCTGACTAAATGCAAGAATTTTGATGCTCTTTAGCCTAAGATACCTACAAAATCAGACTACATTATCATAATAGCTCCTCCTGGGCTTAGAATCTCCTAATTCATGAATCTTGGCCTACTGCAGAGGAAAGTTTTATTGAATAAAGATTTTCTCTGTTAATTTTTAATATTTAATTAGAACTCCATGATTCTAGGCCACTGGATACTGGTGAACTGGCTGGTGATAAGTTACTTCCTGCTGACTAAGTTAGCTGTGGCACAATCTTCTGGAAGTCAATAAATTTACCATGGGTCAAAAATGTCTCATCAAAGACTCCTTTCACAAAACAGCAGCATGTCTAACTTCTTTGTGCAGATCTAGAACAAATGGACTTGAATTCTTTTATCTCAGTACCTAACCGTAGCACCTAAATTATTTGTAAGTGTTGTGGTGGGTTGACCCTGGCTGGACGCCAGGTGCCCACGAAAGCCGTTCTATCACTCCCCCTCCTCAGCTGGACAGGGGAGAGAAAATATAACAAAGGACTCGTGGGTCGAGATAAGGAAAGGTGGAGATCACTCAACCAATTACCACCATGGGCAAAACAGGGGCAGGACTCATCACACTCTCCCCTTGCTCCAGCATGGGGTCCCACCCACAGGAGACAGTCCTCCATGAACTTCTCCAACAGGGTCCTTCCCACGGGGTGCAGTCCTTAAGGAGCACACTGCTCCGGCGTGGGTTCCCCACGGGTCACAAGTCCTGCCAGAAAACCTGCTCCAGCGTGGGCTCCTCTCTCCATGGGGCCACAGGTCCTGCCAGGAGCCTGCTCCAGCACGGGCTTCCCACAGGATCACAGCCTCCTTTGGGCACACACCTGCTTCAGCATGGGGTCTTCTGCAGGCTGCAGGTAGATGTCTGCTCCACCGTGGACCTCCCCAGGCTGCAGGTGGATATCTGCTCCACCATGGTCCTCCCTGAGCTGGAGGGGGACAGCCTGCCTCACCAGGGTCTTCACCACGGGCTGCAGGGGAATCTCTGCTCCGGCGCCTGGAGCATCTCCTCCCCCTCCTTCTTCACTGACCTGGGGGTCTGCGGGGCTGTTTCTCTTACATGTTCTCACTCTCTCTCCAGCTGTCATTTCTGTGTGCCCTGCAACTTTTTTTCCTCTTAAAATGTTATCACAGAGGTGCTACCACTGCTGCTGATGGGCTCGGCCTTGGCCAGCGGCGGGTCCGTCTTGGAGCCAGCTGGCATTGGCTCTGCTGGACACAGGGGAGGCTTCTAGCAGCTGCTCACAGAAGCCACCCCTGTAACCCCCCTGCTACCAAAACCTTGCCACACAAACCTAATATAGGGTGTATTTCTGTAGTCAGTGGTAGAAGACAAGATTTGAATGAACTTCCCTTTCTCTCTCTCTATGGGCTTAGAGCAATTTTAGCTATGCTTCTTATTGGATATATCAATTGAGTTTAAATTAAGACTTGAAGACAAGCTACATCACTAGCTATGGAACAGGAATCAAGGAGGAAATAGATAAAGTGCTCCATCAAACATTTTCTTAATTATATACAACTAGTCTTCCTTGTGCTTTTTCCTGTAACAAAATAATCTGTAAATTGAGGGAGATGTTGCTTTCACATTCATTACACAATAATCTTTTAGTTAAAATGCTCATCAGGTCAAGCTGATGGTAAAGAAAGGTTCTTGATCTTTGCAAAACATGTGTGCTTAAAGATGAATATGATGACCACATTTTCAAACTAGGACTTTCAGTAGGAGAAAGAGATTCTCACAGTTTTATACAGTCGTCTCCAAAATTTTGGCTGACGTTGCTATAGCTTTACTCCTTGAAAAGCTTTACAACTATCTGTTTGAAAACTTCAAAATAGAACTCTGTCTGGCTCAGAAACAAATCTGAAAAAGTGATGCATAAAGAGGATCTTTGGGTCTTTTAGAAATAATGAGGAATGGAAACTGGACACAACCTCAACATCAAGAGCTTTCTACTGCAGGTAAAGCAGTCATACACTGTATTCCAAAGACATGTTCCTTTAGTTTATTGCCAGTTTCTGTCCACATCTACTCCTTCATAGCTTGATTTTTTCAGCCCTCCTGGCTGATGCATTCTCTCTGGTTACATCTTTAGGAGCTACTGTGTGTGTGTTCTACCATAACTTTCCCTCAGCTGCTGAAGAGAGATGAACTGTTTTCCATTTTTACACAGAAAAACTGTCTTGAAGGTTATGAATCTCATAATCTTTTCCATGTCATATCCAAGGATCTTTTCTAAACACTTCTCTACTGTCCTGCGCAATTCGGCTTTTCTCTCAGAGCATTACCTTTCTGAGCAACTAATGCTTGTGTCTGTAGAGAAGGTGAGCTCTTCACTACAAGGAATATACCCAGTTTCACATCCTAAATCTGAATTTGTTATACTCTGTCAGAATTCACAAAAGTCCCAGGTGAAGCCCTGCCACCTTAACTATTTTCCAGAAAGCTGTGTTGTGCTTCTAGAGTTCATTTTTTTTAATGGAAGGCTTTAACTCTCCCTTCCCATTTTACCCCTGATGTCAGGGATAAGTGCACTGTACTGATTTTATCTCTTCCCTTTGATCAGTTTGAGTCCCACGTTTCAGAGTCATTGAAGTACCATGTGACATGTTGGTCCATGAAGACCATATCTTACACATCACATGAGCTATGTGGCCTATAACAGAAGCATGGATGGTTTTTAATATGGACTATAATAAAAGGCAATATTTGACTCATTTTCTTGGGAACAGTTAGAACTTTTAAACCTTGACAGCCCAGTATACGTGATCTACTTGAGAGTGGTAATACTCAGGTCCCATCCCTTACAAAAGGCTGTAATTCCCCAGCCATGTGCTCTTTACCAGGCCCCTCTTTGGAATGTCTTAGATATGTCCTGGCTGCCAGGGTGTGGTGGACAGTGCTGGAGTTAGTGAAATCTTTCCCATTGGTCAAAAAAATGGTTCTTCACTGCATAATATAGATTTTTCTGATTGCCAAAACCTATGACCAAATGAGGTCCCTACCCTGAGCATGTTGCAGAACAGAGCAGTGTTCTGAATGCTCTTATACCAAGTCAGGCATAAAAGTTGGTTGAAGATGTTTTATTTCCTCCTTTTTACTCTCATTATGAAATGGGAAAATTCAAAACATTGTATTTCTGTTTTGAAATGGACATCAATAATTTGTCACATAATATGCCAGAGAAGGCATCTTCAGTGCAAGGTGCAAGATGTATCTTGAATTACTGCTGGACTAAAGTATCTAGCATTCCATCCTTAAGAAGAGGTTAATTAGGCTGGTTATTTTTGAAAATTCATCTGTTTAGTGAAAACGTACACAGACATGGAAAGAACCTTCAAAAGAAGTTTTGCCTCATTACAGGACTTTTAGATTAAAAGATATAATTGAAAAAATATTTTTAGGTAATATGAAAGTTAAGCCCTAAAACCATTCTTTACAAATCATTTTCAAGTATTACTGATCCCATTGGTACATGATAGAAAGACCCCTTTATGGAGAAGTAACTCTTATTGGAGATAGTATTTATAACTGCCTATTGATGACATTCAGTGTTCTATAATGACGGTGTTAAAATTGGCTTTTACTTCCTTAAACCATCATTGTATTGAACCATGTAACCAGAAAATCACAATGCAGTGATCTTTCTGTATGTTAATCCTTCTATGAGACCTTAATGACTTGTCTGCTCATGTTGGAGATAATAAACTCCACAATGGAAGCAATAGCTGTCTTGGTGACTTTGCATAAATCATTATTTGTAAAAGTGAAAGAAAACCTATACATAGAAGGTAAGCAATGAGATTGCTCACCTTTTTGGTATTAACTCTGATAATTGGCTTTAAAGCATCTGTAATGCAGTGAATAAATAGATACAGAGAAAAAAAATGTAAGTATTATACCAAGGTATAATCAATAAGATCTCCTACGTAGTCAGTAAAATCATTTAATATGTCAGAATGATTGACCTTTCATAAGCAAAACCTTACTATGTTCTTGTAAATCCCAGCATCTCATTCAAGGACCTGAGACAATACAGCACATGGAGGGAAGAAATGGGGTTTAATAGTTCAATAATTGAAAACTGAGGTACTTGTTAAACTTCATTTTTACAGGAAAACCTGAGAGATCTGAGCCTTTTTAAGTAGGAGACTTGAACACTGTGGGTTATAGGTTTGTGATTTACAAACTGTCTGCAGAAAATAGTACTTAGGATATCTCTCAGAGAAAACACATCCGTAATTAATTGAACAAATGCAGCAGAAAGAGCACCTACTCTTTCTGTTAGTAAGAAAGCACAGCCTGTAGGAAAAATTACTCTGGCATGTATGAGTTGTGAGTGCTTGAACACCCATCCAGCCTCAATTTGAATAGCAGCATAAATAAAATCAGCCTGTAACTTTATTTCCAAATCCAAGAATGAGAAGAAGAGAGTGAAGGGCTTTGTCCTTTTTCTTGTGCTACTGGCTGATCTACTTTTGCATTCCTCTCATTGAAGAAAGAGATCCCAATTTTGGTCCTGTGTACCTTTACTCTTTAAAAGGGGAGACGGAGGTATCCATCAAACTGTGGTATCCATCAAACTGTGCACAGAGATAGTGATACATATGTATGTTTAGACAGGGTCTTACCTTAGCCTTTGTTTCCTTCATGCTATCTGTTATTCTCTTGTTGGGGTTTATTTAAATTAGAATATAAGCTCTTCAGGACGGGAGCTATATCGTTACTAGTGATAACACAGAGCTGAGGACTTAACCAGAAGATGAAGAAATAGAAAAAAGCAGACAGGAATGGAAAGAGCCAGGCTGAAAGAATGGAAAATGGGCCCTTTTAGTGCTCTACTGGTTAGTGCTTTAGATAACTAAACAGCAAATTTGATTTGTATTGTCATATTTACAACTCTTGCGTCCTCTGTCGATGATATCAAGATGTCAAAGAAGATAGGTGGAGGAAATATTAATACAATTCTACATTATGCAATGAATTTACTTTGGATTCCTTTGAGAAACAGCTTCTCTTCCTAACCATCCCCACACACCCTTCTCTTATGTAAAAATAATTAGGAAATATTTTTTTCTCAGGCACTGTAGGTGATTTGCTTCACTTCATATAAATGTATAACTTATAGGCTGCTCCTTGCTAATAGCTTGAGTAAAATTACTTTTTATTCAAAATGGTGATGTAATCTTAAGCAGAGTCACTTGACTGATGATGTCAAAATGACACAGAGAAGCTCAGCTTCTGGAGTCAAAGCAGTTCCCTGGACAGCTGACTGCTTTAGCCTGCGTGGGAGAGCGGATAGCCCTGCAGCAGGGTGAGCCAGCTCAGGTGAAGCACTTTGGACAGGTAGATCACCTTACCCACATCTTTAAGCTGCTACTCTGCTTTGAGCCACTAGCAGACCATAAGGAAGCTACTCTTTTCAGCTAGAAGCTTCCACAAATAGTTTGGGTTTTAGTATGCTATACACAGCACACTGACACACCCTTATTCTGAGGAATGTTAAATATGCTCCGACAAAGTGAAATACCCTATCTCCAAATGGATAGTGTGTATCCTGACATGAAGACCTGAAATTTTCTTTCTTTTGTAACTGGCTGTGCATGAAGTGCCATAGGTTTAGTGGCAGAAGGGAAAAGCCTTAATGATGGATATTATTACAAGAGAGAGGATCTCATCTGAATTTTGAAATAATGAATAAACAGTCTTTATTTTCCTCTCAATATATCTGCATAGTTCCAATTTATGTTAATAGACTTTACACACAGACTGAATGAACTCCTTAGTGTACAAAGCACTTGCTCTTCTCTTCAATAATGAGTTGTAATGCACTCTATGAGTATTTTTTGAGAAAATGCTTAAAAAGGTACGTATCACGCTGGACATTTTGTATTTCCCTTGAGATTATTAAAGGTTATTTTACACTGTGAGTACTGGTGAAAAAGCGTTTGTTGCTTAATTAATTGCTGCGTGCAATGAATAATTCAAAGGTTGAATAATTCCTGTGGATACTCACCCCACACTTCTTCTGGCATCCATTTTAGTTTCATGCGTTTATAATATCCAAAGGCAAAATTTATACCCAAAGAATTTAGTTTCCCCAAATGCCTTTGATTTATTTTGCTCATTTATATTGCCATAGCATTTGAAGTGAGCCAGGCTGTTATCAAAGTGCTATGGAGGAAATACCCTCTCTATAAAATGCACAATCAAAAGCATCTATCCTGCAAGCTGCTCTTCATGGGAGGACCTTTGTCCCTGAGTGGAGCTCTTTTGAAACACATCCCAGGAATAAGGAACCATCCCTCCAGGACACTTTTTTTAAAAAAACCAAGAAGGCTGGGGAAGCAGGGAATGTAAATAAGAAAGATTTTATAATTCAGTGATCCTCTACAATTCATCACTACACTATGAAATGCAAGAGAGATGATAAATATCTTCAAATATTTGATAAATGCATAAAAATACAACCACCTAAGTTATCTGTGGTGCAAAATGAAGCAGTCAGACAATGCCAGACATGTAATCATCCATACGATCTTAATTCTGCTCACCTCTGTGCATTCCCAGGGCTGAAAGAGGCAGTTCTCTGCATATGGTTTTGCATATCATAACACACATATAAGGCCTGCATCAAGGACACTTGGCAACCATAAATTTGGCATTCCTAACCCTTCTAGGGCTTCACTTCTATAAACAAATAACCGTCTTTTAACACAGGTTTTTCATTTAACTGCTAAAAGATGGTTTTTTTATCTTCATTAGGTACAATTACAATGTCTTCCCCATAGCTCCTTAACCATTGCAACAAAGATTTGAAGTATGGGAGCTAGTATGGGAAAAAGTGACTTCTAGCACAATGGTGTGAGATAAAGCAAGTGATCGGTAAAAAAAAAAACCTAGCCAAATTTCCTGTGCATTCCACTCATTCCTAAGCATTTTAAGTACCACGCCTGCTATTTTACCTACTGTTGTGTTGGTAACAGTCTGGGTCTAGACCCTTAAAATGTTCACTCTCAAATAGCACTTTTGCAAAATGCTAAATTTTCCCTTAAAAGAAGTGATGAAAAAATGGAAATTGATACTTCAGCTAAACATGAATGGAATTTTAAGAGACAAAGAAAAGGCAATTCCATAGCTCAAGAACTTTTTTATTGCTGTATTTCAAATACTTGCTACAAACAACACAGGTGATAACTTTCTTAAGAAAGCTTCTTTTTCTTAGCCAAAATCTTTTATAATAAAATGCTGAGAAATAAATATGAGTTATTACTATCTTTCAAAGCTACTGGACTTTGCGACTCAAGTAACACTTTTCTCAATATAGAGGTTTTGTGGTAACCTTAATAAGCAGTCACATAAGGATTTGTAAAAATGTAGGCAATTCACATGTTTCTTAGCTATCTGAAGATACTTAACCTTTAGTCTTGTGTTTTACAACATATTCACAACATCTGTCTATTAACACATGAATTCTAGAAGCTTACTGATTTATACAATAATAGAAAACCAGTTGGTTTTATTTCCAGCTGCAATCATAATTCAGGGCTTGCTCCTAGCCGCTTTTCTCTAAGCCTCATTTTTTTCCAAAATGCAAAGTGACATACTAACCTTGCTTTACGGATCCCTATAATGGGGAACTGTATGGGTAAGAATGCTCTATTTTCCTGATGCAATTTTCAGTTTCCTACTTTTTAGTGCACATCATCCTCTCCTTACTCATAGCTGCACCAAGCAATCCTCACACCACGCTGCTGACACGAGCAGACCACAGCCTCATTTCAGCTTCCTTTTTTTTTTAAAGTTGTAAAATAAGAAGATAAATATTTCTTCAGGAAAGTGCTTTGCCCTTTCACATAACATTTTTTTGTTCCCCTGGCAAATTTCAGCTACTACAAGACCTCATGTGGGAGCTATTCAAGATTTTCAAGTTAATATTTGGGGGGGAAAAAAAAAAGTTAATTCAGACTGACCACTCGTCAAAAAGTGCTGCTCGACCACTGCACTGCAAGTAATTCAGGGACACCTTGTAGGCAGTAGTGTGCAGAGCAACTGACGCTTAATAAATTCAGCATAGACACCTTTTCAGCAACCATTTCTAGGAACCACATCGTCAGCTGCATTTACCTGCTTCTGTTTTTATACTAACAATTCCTCAAAACATTACTGAGGAGGATTAAGAAATTGTGTTTAAGTAGAATGACTTATTTTCTTGGGCATTATTAGATCAATTTCAGAAACAATTTGTGAAATATTTAGTACCTAAACTTACCAAGGCTTGTTGTTTCCAAGCTATAATCAAGCATCTCTTCACAAGTTTCTGAGAGGCAAAATGCATTGCTGAAGCTGGACTAAAGTGGCCTGGCGACTAAGATGTTTTATGGCATTGTTCAGGGTCCCTTAGCAAGGAAAGGAAAGTGATGGAGGCAGCTGAGGTTATATTCATTCCCAGTGTAGCTAGTTACATTTTCAAGGACTTCAGGTTGCGGTGCTTAGCAATTATTCTCTAAAACTTTACGAATTACAGTAAAGGATGAGTATGTTGTACCTCTTCCAAAAATAAGCTGAAAAGAGGTCTTAAAATGCACACTAAATGCCCTTTTCCACTCACCCCTGCTAGAAAGGTTTGCATTTAAGTTTCACACATTCAGTTCCACATCCTGAAATGCCAATATATTACCCTGAAAACTTCAGTTCGAACCAATTATTTTTGGTGTTTTGATCACTGAATTTAATTTTTTCCTACTGCCAAAGAATATCTACATATGGTTATTCAGAAATCTAAAAGAAAGCATAAGTTACAGCAAGCCTGAATTAGGTCCATTTTTTCCAAGATGAGCTTAAAACATAAGATTAATGGCTGTACAAATCTGTTAAATTGTCCTTTGCATTTCTATATAGATCCCATTATTCCTAGAAAATTTTTCAGGACATTTCAGTTTTTGTTGGAACCAGCACAACCACTCTTATCTACGAAGCTGGGGTTCCCAGCTGTTGGATAGAGGACATGCTTTTCTTATTACTCTCATCTGGTACTAAATGATAAGAAGGACAACAACACTCCATTTTAAAACTAGCTGTTGCAAAGAAAAGCTCCTATTGTTACATGGGTTGCTGTCAGTTGTTAATATTAATCTCTAAGAATCTAATAACCTAATGAAATCATTTGCATCATGGCTTATTTTGTATGCTGCTGCTTGCAGTACATTGCCAGTAACATGAAGAAAGGGCTTATTTTTCACAATTTAAGCATCTTGTAGCATGGGAGTATTCAGCACATGCAAATGAATTACTTTAAACAATGAGGAATACCGCACCTCCTGCAAATGAATTGATTCAAACAATGAGAAATACAGCACTTCTTGAATGAATCAATTTGCAGAGTACTGCAAAATTCTCAAGTGCTAGTATTTTTAATGAGTCTCACATTGGTTGTATAGGAAAGTCTAGAAGATGAAGCAAACCAATCCTCATGGCATTCTTTTTTTTTTTTTCCCTCACCCTTTAATAAATACTCAACACTTATTGTCAACCAAACTCTCAGATCATGAAAATCCAGTCCAACATCTTTAAGGCTGGTTTAGAAATGTGATGGTTTTGATAAACCCAGAAACTCACAAAAATGTGTTGACTCTAATGCTGACTTGCTGACTTTACTGCTGTCCTCACTTCTCTCCATAAACAGTCCACTGTCCCTGTAATCCAAACTTCCACCTGAGGCAAGCGTGGCCATTTGCTAACCAGATGTGGTTTGTGCACAGTTCTTCTACAGACTTTCATGGATGTATCCTACTCTCCAATTTACCATAGGCACGTGTTTGTGCTGCAGTCCAGCCACCCCAATCTTTCACTTAAAGTCCTGCTACTTTAACTATTTAAAAGCATTTTTAAATCAATCATTTAGTCAAAATAAAAAGAACAGTATTGGAAAAAATATTATGAGAAACTATCAGACATTGAAATACCAGTTTGTCATCAGATGTTGAAGTAAAACAACATGTTATAAAGCAATAGATTCTCAGATCTAGTAATTAAAAATGTGTTTCTGGAAAAAAAAAAGAAGTGGAAATTGTGGTTCCAGGAACCATCTTATGAAACCTTTCACAACTGTTGGGGTTACTGGAAGGTACAGCCCTTGGGTTTATTCCAGAAAGGCAGTTCCTGGATCCCCATATTCAGCAGTTAATGATGTCTGCCTGAGAATCACACAGTTATATTTTTGCTGCTTCTTCTATAGTCCAAGACTCTTAAAAATGTTACTGCTTCTCTCCATCTGATCTCACTGTTGCTCAGGAAATCCAGTGTCTCTCAGTTGTACTCATCAGCTAGTGAGTCACCACCAGTCACTCCAAGTACAGGTCTTGATTTTGAAAGAAATTAAGTCTTGTCTTAATCTTATCTGATGGAGTAAAATCCTACGTACTGCCAGAAAATGGAGGATTCCGTCTCCCTCAAAATACATAGGTATCTTAAGGATTTCTATATAAGCATATATATATATATGTGTGTGTGTGTGTACATATACAATATGTAAGTAAATCTGGTAAGATGGATGTCCGTTTAAAACCTGTGAAAGCCTATAGTTCCATTTCTTAAAAGACATGGCTTGATTCTGTTGTAATGAAATAGTGCATTAAGTCTTTGGTAACTCCACTGGAATGTCTCTGAAAGCACCAGCTGGCACCAGTGCTGTAACTGGGTAGCTTGGTGAGCATTGTAAGTACAGAACCTTAAAGGACTGGGATCATACTCTGGCCATGGAGAAACATAGGCCTCAAGGTTTTTTACTTTCACAGTTACCTGTAGTGTGGACATCCAGATTGTCTGACCCAGCAATTGCTTAGAAATTATTTGTTACTGGCTTCATCAAGGACTGTGCTGTAAACACAGGATTGAGGCATGTGGTACTAGATTCCCTTGGATCCGCTATGGAATGGTACTATAATGCTATAATATGAATAACAGAAATATAGATATATACTTTGTTTAGGATACAGAAAATTGCCTGCCACAGTTTTACCTCTTCTTTTAGTTATCATTGACATTCTTCATTGCTATTGTGGTAAAATCTATAGTCTGTGTTTATGACTTGAATTTCCATTTTGTTTTGCATTGTAACTATGTAATCAAGCAACAAAAGATTCAGAGGGAAACTAGTGGGAAGGGAGAGGTAAAATGTGGGGGAAGACCTGATAACAGGAGAAGTTCATGATCAGTACTGTACTCAGTTATCAGCAACAAATGTCTGTTATTCTTAGCAATCCATTTCCTATGGCAAAACCAACAGTTTGCATTTAGTTAATGGAATATAGAGGAAAGCCAAAGTAAGATTTACAGAATCACAGAAGTGCTGAGGTTGGCAGGCATGTCTGGAGATCATCTAGTCCTACTCTCCTGCTGCAAGCACCGTCACCTAGAGAAAATTGTTCAGGACAGTGTCCAGTTGGGTTTTAAATGTCTCCAGGGACAAAGACTCCACAATCTCTCTGGGCAGCCTGTTCCAGTGTCTGGCCACCATGACAATAAAAAAGTTTTTATGTTTAAATAAGATTTCCTGTATTTCAGTTTGTGCCCATTTCCCTTTGATCCTTCACTGCACACCACTAAGACTCTCTGTCTTCTTTACTCTCCCCTGCATCAGGTATTGACAAGATGCCCCCGCGCCATCTCTTCTCAAGGCTGAGCCATTCCAGCTCTTTCAGCATCTCCACGTATGTCAGATTCTCCAATCCCTTAGTCATCTCTGTGACCCTTCACAGAACTAGCTCCAGTAAACCCCTGTCTTCATTTTAGTGGGGATCCCAGAAGTGGACCCAGCCTTTCAGATGTGTCTTGCCAATGCTGAGCAGAGGGGAAGGATCATCTCCCTTGGCCTGCTAGCGATGCTCTCCCTAATGCAGCCCAGGAGGCTGTTGGCTGCCTTGCCACAAGGGCAGATTGCTGGATGTTGGGTTTTTTCTGTATCCATGAAGGTGCTTGCAAAAACTGGAACCCAAATGTTGTAGTAAGTTTATCTATAAAAACTGTTCGCTAGAACCAGCTACTATACAGAGGGAGCTGGAGGGTTTCAGGGCATATGTTTTTCTCTAGACAGTGAGAAACTGTCCCATTGATTGAACTGATCCACTTGAACATTCATGCTCAGTAGTTCCACAGCGAGCATTCCTCATCGATGGTGAAATGTTTGGGTGATAGTGCACATGCTTGGGTGCAAGTACTAGATTTCAAGGGCTATCCTCAGAGGCTCTGTTTTGGAGGTTACCTTACCGGCTTAGCTCTTTGGCCGGGTCTCAGATCTGCTCTCCTTGACATCAGGATCAGGTGTTACACTTCTGTTGATGTTGATAGATAATTTGTAAATTGTGTTGTCAACACAACATTTAATCTGCTCCAAACAGCTCATAAACAAACCTTTGATTAATTCTTCCAGTCTGTGTCTTCTGGACAGGATTTACAGCGTTCTACTTGTTTGGATGAAAAATAGAGAGAGACAAGCTGTCAACACTGAGAAAAAGAGTATTTTTTTTCCTTCACTTTGTAGCTTAAGAATCATTTTATCATGACTTTACTGTATGAAAATGGCAGAAGATTTAAATTTGTGACTGATGATGCAGAAGCTGTAAAACTTGATGGACTCAAGAGTGTTCATACCAAATTACCACAAGCTACACGCATTTTAGGCTGGGAACATCCAGTTCACAATGCAATAGAAAGTTGGAAGCGTTATTCCATGATCAAAGCGTAGGATGATGTTAGCCAATGACATTTGAAAGAGCTGTTTATTTATAGCCTCAGCTGAACATTGCAACACAGCTGGAGGAAAAAAAATGAGTAATTTCAAAGACAAATAATTCAGAAGGAGATCTGTTGGGGGTGGGGGCACTGAGTTTACTGTATCTGGGCACTTAACAGCATTAAAACAAAGAACCTGAAGGAGTAAGGCTTACTTTACTGACCTTGTCTTTTGTTATCACATTAAGTTTAACTCACAGCTCAGAGGATCATGTTAGTTTGGCTTTGAAATATTTTTCATTTATGTGTGCCTTTGAATCAGCACAGTACTACCTTGGTTGATTTAGTCCAGTCAAGATGTATGTATAGTTCTGAAGCACTATTTACGTAAGGTTCTTATATCACCCCCAAGCACAGCTACCACCCAACAACTTGGACTTGAAAATTAGAGGCTGAATATTACTAGAATAAAATTCAATTCCTATCAAAATGATTATGATACAACGTATACAAGCGGTTTGTGGCTGATATGAAAAGATTAAAGCAAATAGCTATCTATTAATTGCAGGAGTATCAGAAATGTAAATAAGAACCTGACAAACCAATTCCTTTTGAATGCTAGCTAGTTTCTGCCATCCAGTACCATCTTGGATAAAATACATTTTTTCAATCTGCATTTCTGAGTTTGCATATTTAAAGCCAACTTTTCTCTGCTTTTTTCTTTTTCTTTATTTTTTTTATACTGCACCTTCTGGGTTTAAAACCCAAAAAAACCCCAACAACTTTTTCTCTTTTTAATTCTTATTTTGGCACATGCGTTAAAGTTCATAATGTAAAGTGAAAAATCTGTTCCTAAGGAAGGACAGCAATAGATTGATGTTTGTAGATAGTTTGTATATAACTCCCAGGGTAATACTAATCCAAATATAGAAAGTAATTACACTGACCTTGATATCTGTCATCATTATCTTGCTTATAGCACAAATGTTTTGCTACGAATGTCATCAAAACCATAGTTTTAGATCTATTTCCAGTAAGAAACTCCTTCTAATCATTGCTCTACAAATATTGTGGTTCTAAGGATACAAAAGTATCAGTGTATCTAATTGCCGTAATTGTTCCAAGAGAGAATTAAGATAAATCTCCTTCATAGACCATTCCAATGGCTTTCATGTACTTCTTGCGGTGTCAAAGCATTTCAAAACACTGTTTTGTAGAAGATTATCTTGTACCTGGGGAAAAAGAAAGGAGAACAAACCCAATGATTTTAGGGAGTTAAATCACCTGAAGTGCACTTGATTCTTTCATAGGAAAAGGTGTCAGAAATTGACAAAACACCCTGATGTTTCCCAACTTGGAAACATTTCTAGCGTACAAGGTACATACCAGCAGCATGGCTAAATGTAACGCTAGCCCCTGAGAAACAAGAGGCTCATACATCCACACAAAGAGAATAAGACACAGTGATTTTCAATCTTCCGAGAACAGCAGTGGACTATTGGGCTTATTTCATGATTATAAAAGCCTCATAATCTATGATTGCTGCAAGCAGAAGTGATTTATTGGAGTACTCTCACATATATGAGATAAACCTATAACTTGCTGGCAGCTATTTTTTTTTAAAGGAGGGTATTAAAGGAAAGGCAAACAGCTTGCTTACTTTGTAGCCTCAGAAAGCAATGATTTGCAGCTCCAAAATATCGGTTTTGATGAATAGTTGTGGTGAAATTATAACCGCTGTTGTACAATGAGATAAACTTTCACCTCCATGAGGAAAATATAGATTACAAAAACTGATTGTAAACAATCGATGCTTTATATTCTTCTTCCCTAACTGAGCAATTTTTGAATTTATGCCAGTCCAACAAATGCATTAATAATGTTTAGCCACCAGGTATTTGTGAAAGAAATTGAAAATTGTTTTTAATTTGTTAGTCTGGTGAAGCGATAACACACTGATTCAGGAAGGAGGAAGAAGTTGTAGTATGTGTTTGCTATTTTCATACGTTAATATAGAAACACACATGTAAGTGTGTGTCATTTACATATATAGACACTTTCCCACACAAAGAAAGATAAGCATAGTGAATATAGAGGAGAAACCATAATCAGTTGCTAAACAATAAGGAAGGAAAGTAACTCAAAAACAGGAGAGACTCCAATGAGTTATGAAGCTCATTTCCTAAGTATCAGACATTTTAAACATTCCTTTTATATTTGTTATATAATTTAAATTAGTCTTATTTTATGTTCTTATTGAGTTTTCTTCAGTTATCTCATCTGTAAAATGCAGTGTAAACTACACAGCCTATTTGCTCTGTGTAATCCATGGGATGAGGTCTGGGAGGGAAATTTATTATATATAATGTAGTGAGCTGCATTTTAAAAGCCTTGTCCTATTCACCTGAGGTCAGTCGCTTTGATTTCAAAATCAGTGGAAGGTACAAATGCTACAGGAATAAGGAAGTGAGTAATAAAGAAAAGAAAATCAGAAGAACTACAGATAACGGCTTGAACACGATGCAATTTTGCCAAATCTAAACACAAGAAGCAATGTGTTACACTACTCAGATGAGAGCCACAAAAATTCTTCATGCAGAAAATTTAAAATGCTTTGAGATGCCTTCTTTTAATGTAAATAAGTCTATGGCCTCACATGCATGAGTTCTTATTGCCAATTTAAATAGCCCCATTAAAAAGAGGGGATACCATATAGTTGTGGAGTATAGGTAATCTGGGGACTGACATTAAACAAGGCATATCTGAGACCTAAGTCCCCAAAGATAGTCTCTTTGAAAGAAAGAGTGGTGAGTAGTGAAAAAAAAAACAAACAAAAAAACCTACCAAAACCAAACAAAAACAAAAAGCCAAGCAAATTGGGATCTAGTACTTAAATAATCATATATATGAAGCAGAAGAGTTATATACATGGAAAAATTAATCTGCTTTAAAGAAGGATGTGAGCTGGCAAAAAATTCTCTGTGTGGAAACACTCAGTGCTCGTTAGGTGTAAGACAGGTTTCACCAGCGCCAAGGCTGGGAAGTTTTGCTATTCTTTCTCTCATTTTCTTTCTCTCCCTTTCCCCTTCACCACGGTCCTTCAAAATTTTTGTACCTTACAGAGCATAAGCTCATTTGATATAAGATCTGTCACAATTCCTCTGTAGACAAATATAACGCAGAACAGCTATTTATTCTTAGATACTATATTCCAAGCCTATAGTGTTTGGAAGTGATTCAAGTGCCTGAACAGAGGTGTCTAGTACTATTTGACACATCCTGGGTTACCTGTGATATGTTCATGGGGCTGGCAGATGTGACCCCAGACTCATGGCAGACCTTTCTAGACTGGCAGTTAGAAACCATCTTAAATGTCACTGTATGCCTATGTTTGCGCAAACGGATTGTGCCCCTAATTCTGAATTAATTTAATTTAAAAGAATAAACCTTTTTTTCAAGAGTGTTCAAGTTGACCTGGATTCGCTATAATTTTTTTTTTAATTGAGCAAGATCCTGGTTCTAACACTTTTATGTAGACTGATTGAGTGTTTTCAATATTTACCAAGGAAATTTGAAAGCCCAGTTGCCCCTGCCACACGATACATTTCAAATTCACCTTGTCCTTCTCAGAGGAGACCTTCTCAGAGGCAAACAATAAGATATTTAGGATAGGAGACTCACAAGGCTTCCTCCTCTTCTGCACACAGAAACTTCGAGATTCAAAGTTTTATGTTGTAGAAGACCAGGGAGAGGGTGGCTGAGGGGGTCAAGTGGAGTCCTTCCTGCCAGTGCAAAACCTGCAAAATACAGAAATGGTTCCAGGAGCAAAAGCCTCATCCATCCATCCTTTCAGCTTTTCTGCTTCCCCTAGATATAGCTCTCCAACTGCTCCAACTTGCACAGTGGCTATGTCCCCAGGAGGAGAAAGCAGAACAGGGAGAAGCAATTTTAAAAGGTGCTTTTATCACCTTTTGGTGAAGCTTCTGATTAATATTTTGTGTCAGAAAAGTCTAGTTCAGCAAAAATGCAACTTTTGCATGAATGTATCCGTTTCAGTGAAACATTATTTGCAAAAGATTTCCTCAGACACAATTTCTGGTGCGAGATATTGTATCTAGAATAGGCCAGACATAATTAACTCTTCATTTGTATTAATTGCAGGATGGATTGGAATCTCTGCATTACCATATCCAGGAAAGTACCTTACCACAAAGCTAGTAATTCTTCTGATATTGGCATTTTCAGCTTCTTCCAGTTGGTGCTGTTCCACTTGATAGGAGATTGAGTTTTCATTGTGAAGGAAGGACTAACTCTAGGATTGAGTGTACAACACTGGGACTGTGGCAAATTAGATCAGGAGGACTGGAGAATCACCTCAAACTTAAATGTCCCATGAATGATCCAGTAGGTTATTCCAGGGCATCTTGGTCTTTGACATTTTGACAGACATTTAAAATGTCCTCGTCTTGTCTGAATGGAGAATTTGACTACTTTTTAATTCTTGTTGATTTTTGGTGAAAAAAAAATATCTGGTACATCTCAAATTATTGGTATAAATGAAAATTTTTATCTTTCACGCATGTACTAAAACCTTCAGTTTATTCCACAAGAGAATTTATGGAGTTCTGCCTAAAACAAAATAACAATAAGGAAAACAGAAAGTTGGAATCCTACATAATTTGATTTAAAGGTGAAAACTAAACAATTTTAAATCATTGAAGGTCTACTTTGTGCATAAACCAAAAGAAAGTAACCCATTTTACTAATAGGTCTGATCAAGCAAATCATTAAAGAGAAAAACAAGGTGAAAACTGAATGAAAAGTGGAGAATGACTGAATTATGTGTTTTCTAAAGATGCCATCCATTTTTATCTTCACCCTGATTTGCTATTTGATGTAATTTAAACTTTTTTGTAACTTTGTTTCTCACTGTAAATTGCACTGTTCTGTCATTTAATTTCAAAGCTTTTATGACTTCCAAATAAATTATTTTGGATTAATTTAAATCACAGGCAAGTTAAAACATTTGTTAATTCTTTCTTTTTTGTGTGCTCAAATGTTTTGGCTGGATTTTTATCAAAGCACAGGATCATATACTATGAATAGACTAACCCTCACAGCCATGAACTCCCCTTTTTTTTGGTCAGAAATCAAAAATAACATTAATTTTGTAATCTTCCAAAGCGAGATTCCCAGTTACACTTTAAATGAAATGCTCCCCCCTTGAAAGGATTTAACTCATACTTAATGAGAAATTTATTGTATGTTAATTAAATACACACTGATTACTATGAATATTTATCGAAGTGTAACAATAATTTGCATGAAGATAGATGTTGAACAACTGAATTTCAGTAAATATGTTCCTAATAATTATTTAACATTCACTAAATTATGCAACTAAATGATTTTTTGGCAAAGATATTAAGTATTTATTATATTTTATAGGCCCAATTGTATCATTACCTACACAGGTGCAATCCCATTTAATTAAAGGGGAAGTTGTTGTCACATAACTGAGGGCAAGATGCAATCATATATACCAACTGATTACTAAGCATATTTAATGACACTGAACAGCAGTTCTGAGATCTAAAGAAGCCATTCTATTCTCTTCTTTCAAAAACTAGTTGAAAACTAAGCTGAATGATCCAGCCAGAGTCTTTCCTTTGTAATTCACCAGGCAGCCTTCAGCCAGTTCCAGTCTTAGGATCCTCGTTGTCCATGGAGTTTCTTGCCTGCTTACATTTTTATCCTGGTTTTTGAAGTTTTGACAGCCTGTTCAGTTGTGCATGTATCCTAGCTGTACTCCAGCACCAAGCCCTGCTAAAAAGTATAAGGGAAAATCACCTTAACTCAGTTCTTTTCTACAGCTGCTCCTCTGTGAAGGAGTCCCAGTGTCCAAAGCTAATCTAATTTACCTATGGAAATATTCAAAGCTTAATTTGGATATTATTAGTCTTGTCACTTCTAGATGCAGTATAGATTAGTAAAAATATTATGTGTGGCATCCTTAGTTTTGCTTAGCCTAGCATTTGGTATCCCACTCAGCTGGAGGAGTTTTGAGACAATTTCTACAATTTCTTAGGAGAAAGCAACAATCTTCAGGCTACTGTCAGGACTGGCACTTTCTGTGCCTCTTGTTCAAGTCAGTCTAGTCAATAGTTCAGGAACTAAGTGTAAGGAAATGTTAAACATAAGAGACAACCTGTTTCTGTAGGTCAGTGATGACAATATCCATTTGGGACTGGAGAGCATCCTGCCCTCAATCTATTCTTGAAATTCTCTCTAGTGTCCCTTAAATGCTTATTCAGTCCTTGAATCAATTATCAGAACAGAGATTCTCCATCCTTAGGCTTGCTTGTAAACAACAGAGAGGAAATGTCACAGATTTTGTTCTAGGAATAGCTTGATTCAGAGCAATTTGGGAGCTTGCTGCATACCACTAATACTAAAAGTCTCGAAGAGAATGAAACAGGACAGAGAGAATAGAGCCTACAGTTATGCCTTTTGCACTTATTTGTCAGTCCACTTCTATATTTACTTCTCATGCCACATCTTTTGAATCAGCACAATGTCACAAATTCTCTCCCTTACATGTGACAGTGAAGCATTGGAATGGGTATTGGGATTTGCATGCTCACTGCACATCCAGTGCACTTCAGCTAGTGGTGGGAAGGATACTGAAAGGGAGGATGTACTTCTAAAAGAAAAATCTGTCAGTCATGGTGCAATGGTCGTCCATCTCCTTCCTTTCTATCTGTCAGTACTACAAGATATGTGGAAATAGATTGTGTCTTTGAAATCTCAAGGTCTTTCTAAGAGCTATTGGAACACAAAATGTTCCTATCCTTAGCTGGAAAGTCCATCTGGAATCTTCTTCTCCATCGACTAACAAGTTCTTCAAATGACTTATCTTAAGTGTAAGAAATTCAATACCATCATGCAATCTTATTTTAGTGTTTATATATCTCACGAAACCACCTTGCTTTCTGGCCTTATTCTTAGCCTAATTTTTAGAAAGCTAAAAATGGAAAATGTAGGTGTAAGAAGTTTTCTTAATACATCACTGAATTGTGGACTCGTATAGGAATGACCCCGTTATTTAGAAAAGCTAATGGCATTATCAACTGGATAGAAAGGAAAATAGAACTATGAAAAGGGTTGCATAAGACTATTACCTCTGTTTAATAAGCCTTCTACAAGGTTAAGATTTAATTGTAATACCAATGTAGATGATGAATGCTGATATATCTGATGTATATTTAATGACTGGTTTTTGTAAGCAATCAAAATTAGAAATACTGACGTTAACCAAATCTGAGTTAGGATTGCTTGGGAAAAAATAGTATCTAAGGCAAATAAGATAGAGCAAAAAAAGTATACTTAAAAGAGTATTTCTTTGGAGCCTTCTTATTTTTTGTTACTACCGCTAGGCTACTTTATTCTTCATGGTAGTAATAAAGGCATAAACAAAATTTTTAGTATAAACACAGATAACTAGCTGAAGTAGGCCTTGTCTCCCACTGTGCTTTAATGAAAGATTTTAATAATAAAGAATGGTAACCGTAAGCTGATGTCAGTGGCTGACTGCTTTTCACTTTTTAAAATTAAATGGTTAGTGATAAACCTAGCAAAAGTAACTAGTTTTTCGGTCAAGATACTACCTGATCTGGCAGTCAACAGCTTTCATCAGAGCTATGCAATGAATATGAGGAAGGCACAAGAAACTAGAAGCTCTGTCAGGCTCCTTGCTGTTACCACCTCAACAGTATTTTCCACACACCATATCCTAACTCCAGGCATTATTGACAGCCTCTCACTCTTCAGATTTTACATGAATCTTAGTCCTTTTTTTGACACAAAGCAAAACCTTTCAAGCAAAACTCTTGATTGCTTGCTTCCTAGCCCAGGAGATTAAAGGTGTCATAGTTTCCAGCCAAGAGTTCCCGGACGGGTTATTAGTTAATGTCCATCTCTATTATAACCTCCAGCACTCCAAATCCTGCAAGTGTGAAACTTCTTTCAAACTGAGATTGTGCAGCCTCTGTAGTCCTCATGAGAATATCCCTATTATTTATATATGCAAGAGTAAGGTGTTTTCAGCTATACCTTTTCTAAGCAGTCATACAGGACAGGCTTCTGTTGCAGATGTTATTTGAGGAGGCAAGGATTACCGCCAGTGCTCCAGCAAGGCATTTGCCTCTTGCAATCTTTATGCGGGAAATGCAGAGGGAAAACAGAAAAGAGGAAAGAAAGGCATCAGTCAAGAACGGAAGAGTTTTGAGCTTGCTACCATCCTGCATATCCTACCCTCTTTTTCTTTTTGCTTAGGATTCATAGACATAGTAGTCTCTTTGTACAACCTCTGCATGGTGACTGGAAAAAACCTCTCTTCTTGGGAACAGGTAGTCTTCTCAGAGAAAAATGAAGCCCCAGTGTGAAGCAGTGTGACCAAGTATCTCCTGCAGTGGGGCTTAGGATGAGGTTGGGCCTTCAAGCAGAGTTGCAGCAGAGGGCAGGCACACACTCCTGATTTTCCTAGTTTTGGGAGACACACAACTTTACAAGTATTAAGAGGTGTATTGGCTAGCTACTAAATGGATGCAAATGAAGCGGTCTTAAATGGCATTGTATCATACTGTACAGTAGCCATTGGGCATGAAGGAATGGAGGTATTAAGGACTTCTTAGGACTCGTTAGCAACAATTTTGCCGCTTCAGGCAAAAGAAAACAAGGAAAAAATAATGAAAAATTACTGAAGTGATGAATACAAGAGAGACTTAAACCTGTAGATCCTGTTTCCTTCTCTCCACCCCCACCTCCCCTTTTTTAAAATCTTCTTGATCTATTAGATCAAGAGGGAATGGGGAGAATATTTCTCTGTCAACACCAATTCTTGTGTTTTCATTCAGAAAAGAGCACCAGGCTTTGAATCCCAGTGGGGGGATGTGATTCTCTGGGGCTCTAAGCAAGCATTTTGTGTCAAGAGCTGACTCTCTCCCCTGTGTACTGGAGTCTACTGAAGAGGATCCAGACACATAAATCCTTTTCTGGGTTTGTCCTTAACCTTGTCAAGTTCTGCATCTTGTTTTTTGTCAGCTCCCAGACAAAGAAGACATGTTTAGATGTGCTTATTCTCTTAATATCTGTTTTCTCTGTAAGGTTTCTCTTCTAAATCAGACTGTTTCAGAGATCATTATTTTATGCTGTCATTTCCTGGAAGAAAAAGTGTAGGTGCTTACCTGACACTGGACTTGCCGAGTTGTCAAGCTGAATAGAAAGATCCCAAATACTTAGCAATTTTTGTCACTAGTCTGCAGAGAGAAGGCCAGAGATGTCTAGGGCAAGAGAGCCAGTCCCAGAAGGTTGATGGCTGGGCATCTAAGACTGATTGGAAAACCCTTACTGCAGTCAAAAATTAGTCCAAAGGTGCAATTAACTCAGAAGCTGCTGTAATTTGTATTTCATTATTAGTTGTAAATCAATACAAATAGTCTTGCCAGACACAGTCAATTGCTTTTTTAATAAAAGAAAATCAGTAATGAAAGAGAATGCAGTATGTGTGACAAATATATATGTTATAAAAACTTTTCACATTGTGTACATTGTTTCGCATGAAATCTTAGCCTAACATGATTTTTAGAAAAGCAAACAAACAAACAACAACAACAAAAAACAAACCAAAAGAAAAGGCTTCCTTTACCTTTTCTATACTTAGATAGTGTGGAGCTCCCATACCAAGTCACTGATGTATGTACTGAATAGTACGGTTTAATTGTAACTAGATATTCCTAGTGTGCATCAGACTTCATGAACATCTGGAGCAGAAAAGAGTCTGTACTGAGAACAGCAATTAATAAAAGACCCCAGAAGAGTCAGATCATTGCAGGGATCTCCCAATCTCATAAACTACACACTGGGAAAGAAGGAAGAAAAGGTAAGCAGCTGGAGGGACCATCCATTTAGACGCTGTTGGACTTCCCGGAACAGAACCTCAGTGCACAGGAATCAGGGTGCACTTTTTCTTATGCACCATAATCAATTATTTTAGCCAAAAAGTTGCCGCTAATCAGCCAAGAATACACTCATAACATTAGATTTTAAATTTCCATGTTTATGAAGTAGTGTTACACAAAGTATTTCTTCTCATAAAACATTCTGGGTTTTTATTCTTTTAAAATAGCCTTTTAAAAATTAAATTAAACAGATAAGCATTTTAGTCACTTGCCATTTTACGTCCTTTTGACATCAATATCCATTGCTACCATAGTGCACTGTTTCAAAATGCTGCCCTGGCTGTTAGATAGCCCAAGGCAGGACTGAGGTAAGAGTGTCCCTCTGCTGAAGTGCCTGCACATAGGATTTGTGTCACAGAGGTAGAACTCTCCCATTGACTGGGAGGAACCTTGATGTGGACCCTGGATAAGCTGTCATATGTGAGTACTAGGAAGCCCCAGGACAGGGAACAAATAAGTACTATGGATGACAAAAAAAGAAGTTAGGGATGAGATAGTGGCAGAACCTGAGCAATGAAGCAGATCTGGGTGCTCTGTAAGGAGCCCAAGCAGTGCTAAAGCAATTTAGAAGCTCTCCTTTGTCTTCAAAAATTACAGAAGACATTTTGTGTTACTCTATCCCTTGAGGTCTCCATGCATAAAAGTAATTAAAAACCACATTTGCCCTCTCTTTATCCTGCTCCACCTTAGTCATTCCAAGAGATTTCTTTTTTCTTTTTTAGTGTAGAAGGGATACATTTCTGGGATGTTGAAATAAGTTTGTGAATACAGTGTTGATGTTTATAAACATTGAAAAACCACCCAGAGTTTGTTACTGCCATTGTGAAAGATGTCTCACTCTACTATTATCTTAGCTTTATGATATCATGTTTTGTGTGGAATGAGACTTTGTGCATATATTAAAAGAAACAAAGACAATAATTATTGAATCGGCACACCAAGAGCAAGAGTGGTTCTTTAATCACACTCTATTCCATGAATACTGAGTAGAATACTACAGTAAAAAACCCTGATATTTTGACTGAGACATAGCAGAGCTTTAGTGCTCATAATACTCTACTTTTATGGGGTCATATTTCTGTCTAAGATATATTAGTAGATTGTGCCAAGATTTAGGCTGCGCAGCTGCAGGAACTTGAAAAGTTGCCTCTAGTGTATCAGATACAGAACACGCAACATTAAATTTTGTGAACTATAACAGTTAGCTAAGTGTATGATGTCTCTTTAAAGAAAGAGATTCAAATCAGATTTCATCTAGGGCCCATTGAAACAAATGTGGATTTTGCTTGTAAAATGACCAGAGCTCCAGGTCTTTACAGGAAAAATGACAAGTTAGATCATTTGATATTAGTTCCCAGCTGCTCCTTGGAGGAAGACAGTGCCACAGAAAAGCTGACCTCTATCCAAAGGGAATTAACAGGATAGAAACCTGTTAAAGGTTCTAGATATCAGCTGTTGATATAAATTCCATGCCATATAGTAAAAAGGATTATTAAGAAGGAAAGAAGGAAAAGGATTATGTGGAGTTTTAATGGGATATTCTAAAAAGCTGATCTAATTCAACTTTGCATTCTGTAGTTTTATTCCCATATCTGTTGATAGCTAATATGAGATCACAACAGGGAGAGATGTGCTATGATGCAGAATTTAACATGCCAATACGCTTACCGAACTTGTTTGCTTATGAATTGAGAACAAGGGGTTTAGAAATTATCTGGGTGTGCTATAGACAGTCATAGAATCATAGAATCATCTAGGTTGGAAAAGACCTTTAAGAGCATCAAGTCTAACCGTAAACCTAACACTGCCGAGTCCACCACTAAGCCATGTACCTGAGTGTCACATCTACAGGTCTTTTAAATACCTCCAGGGATGGTGACTCAATCACTTCCCTGGGCAGCCTGTTGCAATGCTTGATAACCCTTTCAGTGAAGATTTTTTTCCTAATATCCAATCTAAACCTCCCCTGGTGCAACTTGAAGCTGTTTCTTCTTGTTCTATCACTTATTATTTGGGAAAAGAGTCATTCCACTCTTTTAAGGTTTTACTAATAGCATGCATTACTATTTTTTTGTAATGATGCCAGCTGTATGCTTGGACAGTAACACATAGGAAGGGAATTTTCATTTTCAAAAAAGTGTACAGAAGATAGGTAACCAGATCCCAGTATTATTTGAGGACCACATCTCCTTAAACTGTTTTAAAGGTAGGCACCTGGCATCTTGTAGAAAACCTGATGTAATCATTACTGACATAATGTGCTCCAATAGCCAGGGCCAAATGTGTTCAGTCTAGAGGGCTATATAATTTTGCTTTCCTAATGCAGGTTGTAGAGTATATGAATTCCTTTTACCTAGAATCACTTAGACGAAGCCTTCCTCTCGCACCCAGAGTGTGCAGAGGATATGAGCGCATAGGATTTTGCTATCCACAGTTTTGCTAAGTGTGACTCCCAAGAAATCACTGGAGCCAGAAAATCCTGAAAAGTGGAGTAAAAACCTAAGAAAGAGGACAAGATATAAAATGGTTGATCAGTTAATAATAAGATACATTTGGGGGAATAATAAATCATTTGATCTAGATGCAACTCCATTCTCTGGAAAGTTTATGTTAAATTACTCAGTAGAAGGCATTATCTGAAAAACAGATCATAGGTGAAGATTGCCTTGTTGTGCTGTTAGTTGGATGGATTGTAGCTGAAGCTGAAGATTGTAGAAGACACTATTTATTCAGGATAAATTCAAAAAGCAGTTAATATCATTTGTGAAGGAGCCAAAACCCAGAGCACAGATCTTATGCAAAACTAGAAGCTGAGGAATGAAGACGGATGAAATTTTCAGTGGACTAGGTAAACACACAAAACAGCAGAGTTTTGTATTTTGTAGCCAATGAGTGGCAGCACTTGGCTGCAGCTGTAGATATCAGAAGAAAGCTCTAGAGACAGGAGCGTTAGGAGCCATGAAGTTTGATGTGACCCATCTGGCAGGGTCCTGATGGAAAGTGATCTGGAGAATCCTGAGGAAGGAACTGGCTTTGCTTCATTCTTGCTGTTTTTAGGTAAATCAGAGGGAACATACCTTGCTTGTAAATAACAGGATCAATTTTTTAAAAGTCCTGATTCTTCAATCCAATTTCAGTTCTTCTACTACAAACAGTTCATACACTTCCAAATTTTGGCTAACTGTTCCGGGCACAAGCTGATAAAATGGTTGAGAACATACTGCACAATCACATTACGCTCCAGAGAGCAATGGTATCTCTGAATATTGTAAATAATGCAGAAAGGGCATAAGATGCAGAGAGGAGGTAAATATTTAGTCTGAGATTGTCAAAGCAGCATGAGGGAATTAGACTCCTAAATCCTAATAAAATTCAACAGTAGTTGGAAACCTTGATTCCCTTAGGCTCCTTTGAAAATCCCATTTGTAATTTCTTATTAAGGTAGAACATTCTACATAATATCAATTTCCCTAAGAAGACACCAGTCTATTTTCCACACTTTTCATTTCAAAAGGATTGATTTTCAGCATTGTAAACATACCAAATCCAACTGGTCAGTGAGTCAAAATTAGACTCGAAGTGTGGGGTTGCTTTCTGTACTGATTTATACAGTGAATACCCATGCTATTTTTCATTTTGCTTTTGTTAACTAACAGCTATATTACAGTGTTTAGACTATTCCCCTGGTGTTTCCTACTCAAGCACTTTAATTATGAGATAAGGACTTACTGTTTCCTGCTTTGACAGGAATTGCTCACCTCTCAAGCAAGTTGGAGTTAACGGTATTTTTCTCTTTTTTCACATTAAATAAACTTCCCTTATTAGTTCTTTGTTTTAGCGCATTTCAGTGCATTGGAGAAACTAAAATGAAATAAAATACAATGAAATAAACTAAAATTAACTATACTAAACTAAACTAAAACCAAAAATCTCCAGTGTTAGGTAGCATGTCCATGATTTTTTTCAATCCCTGAAATCTATTTGTTTAGTGTAGTATTTGCTGTATTTTCCTCTTTGAATCCTTCACTTTTCTGATTTATTAAGCAAGTAGTTTTATTTGTGTTAGTTAAAAATTTTAAGAAATATCAGTTCTTGTATAAAGGAGAACTAGGTCTTTCCTCTCCCAGTTTCCATGTTTGCTTTCATATTAGTTTTCTGGGTTGTTTCACTCAACAGTATGTACCAAACTGGGAAAGTAGTAGTTTATACTTATTTGGCCCTGGTGTACATGAATATAACGTGTGAGTCTGTGGAGAATCAAGCCCTCAGGCTCTTGGCTTCTCTATATATGTTTTTACACATCACTGCAAGGCAAAACCCAGTTCTATTAGACAATACTTTTGGGGATGCAGCTGTGTTCTAATTACCTTTCCAGCTTACCAGCACAAAAATGAAAGCAATATAGTGTAGTCCATTAATTTTACAAACACTGGGGCAGATCTTCAACTGATGTAAGTGGATGTAGCTGCAAAGACTTTATCTGATGGATTTACTCCTGCTGGGGATAAGGCCTCCTTTACTGACTTTTCAAAGCATTTCCAGATTTCAGGCCAAGCTTTGCAGTACAGTTTGATTAATTTCTCTTTGCCCATGTAGATCTTGCGCATCTTGTCTGCTGTGCAGATTATACTCATCCTGTATCTGAAGTGTAAGGTTACTACTGTATTTTATTTGCTGTGTTCTGTAAAGCTCCTCACTGATTTTTAATCCATGGATCATTCTTATTCAGCATTACAAGTAGATTTACAGGATCTTAACACAATAACTCCAAAAAAATGAACTGCTGTCGGCTGCAAGCTTTTCAGTTTAATGGTAAAATAATTCTATATTATTTGTATTTCAAACAATACTGAATAACCGTAGATTTTGTTATGATGAAAATCATGCTATTGTTTTTAATGTCATTTTGGGGACTGCTGAGAATACCGAACAGTTATGGGATACATTCAAACCATTTCTTTTTCCTTTTCTCTTTCTCTCGGCTGTAATGAGCTAATCTACCTACACTAAGGGCTGAATACAAAGTATGAGGAGGAAGGTCCATGGAAAGAAAAGGACCACTATCCATTGTTGATGTTTGCTAATTTGGAGTTGAACGAAATCCATAACTTTAAAGTACCTTTTAAAGAATGTTAAATTAAATGTGCTTCTCAGAAAGAAACTGAAGTTAAAAGGATCCTGGACCAGCGGGATAAGCCCATCCTGAAAAGACTCTGTGGTGAAACACAAGGCCAACATGTCTTACCTGCATGGTGCCATGTAGGCATCTGAATTCAGTCTGAGTTCTGAACAGAAGGGTGGGGGCTTTTGTACCAGGCCACATCAAGGATAATCTAGAAAGGACTCCTCAGACCCTGTCACCAGAAAAGGCAGTGGCACAGCTGGAGGTGACACACAACGGCAACCCATAGCCATGGCTGTCCATAAATGTCCATCTCTGAAATGGAGATGATCCAAAATGAAGAGCATTCACTTGAAGAAGGCCCAGGAAAATCACAAGAATCCTTCCAAAACTGGCCCCAAAGTAATTTCTTTAAGTAAGCAGCATGGACAAGTATCTCATCTGGCCTAAAGAGCAGGCTGGAAAAAAGTTAGTAGAAAAATTCTTGATGAAGGAAGATAAGAACTACCAAAAGAAGTATAAAGTAACTGCTTCATTATAAAAAATTCTCCTATTTCATGTCTCAAGAAGCAGAGAACAGGAGAATTTATGCCTATTACAGATATTGTTGCGTTTGTACCTGTAAGTAAGTGCCATAGAAATGGCAAAACTTATTTCTTAGATTGTCCTTTAAGAAAAAAAAAGAGAGAGATTCATTCACACAGATAACATTCATTAAATATCCATGGAAATCCAAAACAAATACATTGCCTAATCAAGATGAAAGAACAAGAATACGTCTGATGTTTTAATCTCAAAAATAAACAGTTCAGTATATTGATAGGGCTTAATTATGTCCTTTCTTACTTAAATGACTTTGTGTATTAAAACTGTAGATATTAAATTATGCTAAAGTAAAATATTCTTTATCATTATTTAACATTTATTTTATACTTGTGAAACTTTTGTGAGGTTAGTCCATAAATCCACATGAAACATTTTAATACAAAGGATGTTGACTTAAACTCATCATCTGCTTAATCAACAGTTTTAGTTTATTATCAGAAAGCATCAGTAACCTTGATGCACCTTATCTTAATTTATGCTTTCATCAAACAGAGAGAGAACTAAATAATAAGTGATCGCATTAGAAATGCACTGCAAAACGTACACCAGGAAAATAATTCAACAACATTTGGAAGCAAATATTATCTTCACGCAACTAAACATGACAATACAGTAATACAATAAGAGCATATTTCTGTTGCAGAGCTAGAAACGTCTACTCCATCTCAAATTACGACTACAGTTGTACCTACAGTGCCACTAGGTTATATTTGACTCTCAAAGTCAGTATTATCATCCTGAGGCATCTTTTCTTGAAGATATCCTTTCCAGATTCTTCCCTGAGTCCTTGTATATAATGACTATGAGGCAGTCCTTGAGGTGTTCCCAAGCACTTCAATCAGATGAACTTGAGGGCGAACTCAAGTTTGCATTGACATGTCTGAAGAAACTCCTGTGCCAGCAGTGGCCAGGTGCTGCATGCAAAAAATGAGGGCTCCCCTACTACCATGCTTTCATGTAATAAAGAAGTATTGAACACTCACATGGGGGTGGGGGGGTGTTTGGAGGCTTTTTTAGCTTCATTCTTCTCAAACACTCCTGAAGGCTTTGGAAGGGGAAAACAGCAACAAGTATTCACATAACTTCTTCTTAAAGATGTCTTCTTTACAGTTAAAAACATCCAAACCACTGAATTAACTGTGAGAGGTGTGGGCTTTTTCCCCCCACATACTTACATATGACAGAAACGCAGTGGACCAGTAGCTTATATGGTAACTTGTTTGTCTAGTTTAAACCCACTATTCATCCAAATGAAATACTGACTATACCACAAACACAAAGGATGTCATGACCAAGCACCACCCTGGCTTTCTGCTCTCTCTCAGCCAGTGGGGTTGTGACAGGAACAAGTCCTGGGGGCACGGATTGTATTTGAGGTCTCTCAGCCACTTCACATGTTTTGAAAGCCAGTTCTCACAATTGTGGCTCAAAGACTTATGTACTTCAAACAAAGCATTAAAAACTTACATACTCACTGCATCTTCAGAGTAGTCCATGATCATGAATGCATCATGGAACCAGGTGGTAATTATTTCCAATGAAACAATTTAAAGAAATATATGGAGAAAGGGTGCATTTTTCCAAAAGCATCAGACATTATTAAGTCTTCCAAGGCTGGACATTTTCTAGAACTCATGACTTTTTTTCTGGTATTATTTAGTTGGTGAGTCTTCTTTACCACAGATGAAAGTCCTTAGTTTTGTGTATCATACTTCTTTCTGCTTTCTTTTTCCCTATTGTATTTGTATTTTCCCTTATCAGATTCTATGATGAAAAGCAAAGAGTTATTTACTACAAATAAAGTTTAAAAAATCATTAATATGATTGCAGAAAAAGGGTATAAATTCCTGGAGGGATTAAACTAAAGAAGGTAGGTGTACCAAATCTCAGAGTAGGAAGAAAGATCAGACCTTGTGCTGGACTCAAGGAAGATAGACTACTAGTTTGTGTGAGTCAGATGTGACGTTTGCTTTGAGTAAAATCAATTTCCAGACACAGAAACATAGCGTAGCCCTAATCTTTTCAGCTAGAAGTGGGCTTCCCAAGGTTTGTTTGGTAAAACTGCTTTTGGGGGACCATAGAATTTCCTATTACTCATCTAAGCCAAAGTAGTTTGTATGTAACATAAATCCATACTACCATTACATGGAGATAAATAATTAGATGCTTTCATGAGCCTTCTACAAAGACTGCTTGTGCTTTTTACAGGACTAAAGCCAAATGAAGAATTCAGCCAAAAATAAGCAGTAGATTTCAATTTACCCATATGCAAGCCTTCCTTACAAAATCACAGCCAAGCACTGGAAGAAACAAATGGAAACAAACATGTAGGCTGAGCATTCGGATGTCCAGGTCTTTTAGAAGCAGGATGCTTCTGAAGTTAAACTCAATGAGAAAGCCGATTATCTTCTGCTGTGAAGTGAATTGCATGGCGTCCTCATGTTTGTGATATTTGCATAATGTAGTCTTTGCCTTTACAGTACCTTTTTCATTCTTGGATAGTGAACTCCCTGGCTATGAACAGATTATTAACTTTTTTTGTGTCTTTCCCAGAATAACATGAGGTCTTGGTTTTGTGCATTGTACTTGATGAATGTGTTTTTCTCCACGTTATTATCTCTCTGCACTGAGAACATTTTCAGTAAAAATCTTGTTTAGGAACCACATGAAACTGACACAAAGCATATGCATCCCCAGATTTATTTGTCTTTTTGCAAAGTGAGTTTCTATTACCATGTGTACCCTTTTAAAAGCTGCTGAAGTATAAAAGCTTTTACCATTTGGTGAGTAGCTATTTTACATTACTGCTTTATGGAGTCACATCATAATCTGTCAAACTCCCCTTTATAATTATTAGTGAATCCTAAATGACAGAGTTCATTCCTTGACACCTTGTATGACAGTGAAAAATAAGATTTTTCATGTAAGTTGCTTGCAATATAGACTAATTGGCATACTAATTGACTTTTACTATAATTTAAGTTTATTGTTTATTGCTTTTAGATTGTTAGCTGACATTCATTTTTCTACTAGAACACAGTAGATATTGTTTTTGTAAAGACAAATGTGCTTTAATTGTACTATACCAGTGAGATGTCTGGGTTTTCCATTTGAACAACCTGTGTACCTAAGGTGAATTTTTTTAACACAAGTTTTGTCTCCAGTAAAGATCAAATTGTATTTTAACCTGGTATGTGAACAACAGAGTATATTGTCATTATATAGGTAAAGAAATTAGTATAGACCAGATCTTACACATTCTGCTGAAAGTCCAGTCTAACCTGAACCAGCATTATTCAAGTGCCAGGAGCCTTTACCTTCCAACTATTTTAGGTCAGCAAATTGTATGTGTGCTAAGATGGTTTATTGTCCTTCAGATCATACTTACTAGGTTGCTTAGATCCAGTAAATATAGAAGTGAGTTTAAGTAACATTAAGGATCTGTTCTAGGCCAAGAAACAGAAAAAAATTCTAAATCAAGTTTGGAGCAGTCCTTTGTACACACATGCAGGAGAGAAAGAGACTTGATAGCATGACTTAGAAACACAGTCTCAGGTTTACATCTATATGTCTAGATTTTATAATGCTGATGTCAATCACTGGCTGCATTTTATTAAAACCAACTTAACAGTTGTGATTTATGCACATACTATGTCAAGGCATCTAGCTGATACATTCAAATTCCTAAAAAGAGTAGCACAGATTTTTGCATGATGTATTAAATTTCAGGATACACTACTGACCATTGCCTGGGCTCTATTCAGATTTTTCATCAAGAAAGACATCCATTTCTTTGACACCATCAATAAAATTAGTCTATTTCATTTAAAGCATGTTTTATCCTATAGTGTATATGAATATTACATCATCTTTATTTTTAAACATCTATTTTACAGTAATGGTATTACCCATAATAAGTTTCATACAGATAGTGCTGACAGCACTGAAAATTGTCCTCTCTTCATGTACACAGGCAAGCGAAGTTAATTTTCTGCAGTCCAATTTTAGTGCCATACAGATATGCACCATGATCTCTATCACATTTATACATACATGTCTAGGTATCTGACACAGTAAATTACAGTGATGATCATTATCTGGTACAAGTAGCTCTCATTCTAAAGCTCTGCTACAGCTGTTCTTCAACTTTGCTTAGGAAATATTGGTTTGTCCTTATTATTGGCTGAGGAGATGGATACAGGTTCATTTTTCCTCAGGATTAACTGAGGAGCACAAAATGACCTGCCAGAACTTGCACAAGTATGGCAGAGCTGGGAGTAGACTCTAATTCTTCCAGAAATAAAACTTCACCACTTCTTGTGGACAACAAGTGTTTCTCATAAATAATTTCACAACTTGTGAAGGATTTCAGTATGACAAATGAAAATGCATATGTAGATTAAGAGCATGACAAATAAAACCCCCACATGTAACTTCTCTGTTTAGATTTTGAATGTGGAACCAAGAGACGGTCATTCCTACTTGGGGACATTTATCTTGTTATGCATTTTTTTAAGCACTAATACTCAAAGTTTTTAAAATGGAAAAAGACTCAAGGCATTGACGGGTGGAGTACTTTTTAGAGATGTTAAATGGACCGTCACTTCAAGAAACGATTGACATTGACAAAGAAATTAGATGCTCAGAACTAGACATTTTATCTTCCAATTAAAGCCTAGGAAAGCAGCAGACAAAGACCAAGTTGCCAAGGAAATGTTGAAAGCTAGTTATGATAAGACTGCCAATAAAATTACCCAAATTTTCAGTAGAGAAAGGAACCAGAAGAAAACTCAGAACAAGGTGAATGCCTGGCCAGAGTGGCTGCTAAGGTATTACATGTCCTTCAATGACAGGCAAAGTCTTCTGTAGTGTCACACTGAGCAGAATAAAAGACATGACTGGGGAAAACTAGAGGAGAACTAGAACGAAGATACAACAATTTATTCAATAAAACAAAGTCCTAACAAATGCCGAGATTTGCAGAGGCTGTGCAAAACAGAAGATAGAAATACGTCTGGCAAGTGTCAAGTATGTGCCACAACAAGCATGCCATCAGACAGCTGGTGAAACAGGGAGCAGCTTACTAAAAGTGTCAACCCACTGAACTGTTTTGAGAGGGAAGATGTGAGTGTAGTTTCTTAAGTACTCCTGTTGGGAAGAGACAGACACAGAAATCATTACCATAACAGTATCATTAATAATTCCATTCAACATCATTATTAAGTGTCCACACATCTGATTTCTTTAAGGAACTCAAGATGTTTTAAGAGCCTTATAAGCTCAAGAGGGATGAAGACATCCCATTGTGGTTGAGTTCAGTGGACTGTCTTTCAAGAAGACCTTTTGCATTATAGTGAAGTTAGTAGGACAAATCAACCTTTTAATTTAACTGATTAATCAATGAGTTGGGGTCACTTTTAAAACTGCACAGACCAGAAACAAATATTTTGCTCTGTGCTACTTCAAACTCGGGGAAAAAAGGTGCATTCTTGTAATCAAAGATATGCAGAACTTCAGAAATTCCAAATACAGTGAGTTATTTCCTGTAATGTTTTCTGTTCTGTCAAAACAAATATAGGATCAGAGAAAGTAATAGTTTGGTAAAACACGTATCTTATGATATCTATGTTTATGAGTCACTATTTTCCCCTCTGCAGTTTGATATTTCACTGTGAAAACCTTAACTGACCCAGGATGAATATTTTTCCCAGGAAGCAGCCTGGCCTAGGAGGTAGGGTGCAGATTTGTTGGGGAGCAGAAAGATGCTGGCACACAGAAACAGCTCCTGGTTCTCCATGATACGTGACAGCTCCTGGGAGTCCCAGTGAGTGTGAGAGCCAGCAACAAACGGCACAGATGAAGCACCTCCTGACAGTGGAAAAAACGAAGCGAGCAGAGGGGTGGCTGATGTGTCCTGTCAGATGTCGTCAGGATGAGGCAGACCTAATGTGGAAGACAACTCCAAGCAGGAGGTGACAGGCAGGGAAATCCCATTGCAGGGGACGCAGTGGGGCCAGGAAGCAGAAAGAGAAAGAGGGGACTTCCCAAAGAGGAGAGAGGAAGAAGTTCAGAAGTCCTGGAAGACAAAGCTCCAGAAATGGACAGATGGCACTGGGCTGGGAGGGCAGAGGAAGAGATGAGAAGCAATTTCTCAGGACAGTAGGGTACATGGCACACAGGGGCATCAGAAGGAATAAAATGAAAGCCAGAAATGCTGAATAGCAGGATGGGAGTATAACCTGAGTGAGGTTGGGGTTGATGATGACTTTCTAGGACCAAGCTAAGATATCTGAACAGGAAGAAAAGGGACTTCTGAGAGTGGAAATCTCCAGGGCAAAAGGATAAGGCATAAGTGAGTGGAGAAAGGTGTTGATAGGGATGATAAATCTTGTCTCTTCAGATATCACAGACTACATAAATGTTGCTTTTCTATTCAAATAAACAGAAAATTACCCACTGGTTTCAGTGAGGAGATCAGTTCAGCTGTAAGGATGTGGATTCTCAGTAAAGTGTCAACCTGGGGTACATGGAGAGGGGATAGGTACTTGTCCAGCAATTATATGCCATGTTTGGAAAATGTTTATTGTGGATGTATTCTAAGTTTAGTAAAGGTAATTCTGTTAAGCACGTTTTGGGGATAGGGGCTGAAATTCCCCATTTGTCTGTGGCCCTAACAAAATGAGAGCTGGACCCTCATGAGAGCCCATTCCCTCCAAAATTAACACCTTAGTTACTCGCTTAAACTGATTATTCTTTACACTCCTAGTTTGTCCAGTTGCAGAAGCCTGTGTCAGGATTTAAAATTCACCTTTTAAAAATGCATCGTGGTTTAATGACATAGGTCTTGTTAATGTTAATTGAAATTTGCTATCTGAGTCCTTGGAAAACTATTTCAAATTTTACTCTCAGCTTTCGGTCTGTATCCTGACTTATCTTTAAACTCACTGTGAAAGATACTCCTGGTTGTCAGGCAAATACTGTTTCTAATTAATTAAACTTTAAAAATTCTCTTTTCTTATATAAGTAGAGGAATATTTACTTAGTGTAATGCCCCACTTTGTCTATAGGATATATGAATCATTAAGTATCAGCTACAGAATAACTCCACTCTGAGATAAAATTCATGAATGGTCTCTGTGTCAGCTTACCTTTATTAATCCTTCATTAACCTTTTAACATTCAGCTTCCCATTTCCAGTATCACAGAGCAGACATCAGCTACGTGGACTAATCAATAGTTCCTCCTGTAGCGGGACACTAATACAAAACAAGAATACATGGTATTTTTTTCCTTCCTTTTAGACCACACACATTTGCTTATGATGACAACTGAAATTCTTTGAGAACTGCTATGTTTTTTTGAAATTAATTCTTCTCCCAAGCATAACATGTGAATACTTTGTTGAGTAATTTTGATGCTAGTTTCAAGTTTCCTCAAGCACAAACTATATGCCTACAACTTTTCAGCACTTGCAGTGTGCAACATTTTAAAATTCTTGTGACTTTGGATAATTTTTTGCTATTGTTTTTCATCTAGCTTGTACAATTTCCCTCATATCACTCTCTTCAATCCTACTCTTGCTATCTTGAATTTTAGATTTTTCAGTCCTTTTTACCCTCAACACCCTTGGCATCGAATGAACTTCTTACAGGCTTTATGGAGGACTCTATTGTCATCTGAAAGACTTCTCTGAACTGCCAGGTACTGACTACTTTCAAAAATTGGTTTTAAATTTATTTTTGCTGCATTTATGTTTTCCCTTATTAGTCATAGCTCAGGATTTTCATGTTCTCTCTTTTGAGCTGCAACCTCCTCTCTGACATGCTCTCTCTGATTTCTGAATCATCTCTGTTGGTCTTAATTTTTTTGCACTTTTGTCCTAATCATGCTTCTTAAAAAAAACAGTTACTTAGCTGGGTCAGCTCCTGCTGCAGAGGTAACACACTTTTATAATATACTAAATTGATCACCTTTTGGATGTCATGTTTTAGTACCACACACTAAGTGGCTTATATTAACTGTATAAATGGTATGCTCTCTCTCAGAAATTTCACTTGACTGCCAGGCTAGCCATGGCAGCATTTTAGTCGTCTCAAAAATGTATCAGTGTTCTAACAGAGTCTCTAATTTTACTAAAAATACTTATGAATTTGACTCAGTACAAATGTCTTCTAATTTTCACTGTCTAAAAATGGTGAGCCATGTGTCACAAATGCCTATCCAGGCATTCTGTAATCTGCTCACATAACATGGTATGTAAAACAAGCATTTCAAATACCTGGCATACATCGTCCAAAAGCATAAGGCTAAAGAAAATAATAATACTATGATATCTAGCATAATACTATTTTCTCATTGGTTCCATTATGTTCTTAATCTTTCTAGCTGTTATTCATGGCATATGTTCTTCTTTATTGCTTTCTATGCATTTCTTTATAGTCCACCTCAATGATATCCAGTTCTTATAATACCCAAAGTCTTGAATATGCCAGATTCAAAATGTCTGCTCTTAGTTTTCAGGGTCCTGCCAACAAAATAATTTAACCTACACATTCATTTCACACTGCTGAGCCCTGGGTTTGCAGCTTCATTTGCAGTCACTCTTCTGTCTGAACACATCTCCTCAGTTCCACCATTTCATCATTTTCTTCTCCCTGTCCCACTTCATTTGTGTTCATTTCATGAGGCGTAGCATATCTTGTAATGCAGTATATATTCTTCTGCCCTGACCTGTTTTGTGGTAAGCATGCAAATACACTGGTTTTGGTCAGCCTTCTTGCTATCTTTTCTGAAGTTATCATTGTAATCATAGTCATTTTATATTTGCAGAAATTAAAATGTTAAAGAATCCAAAACTTCTTATTTTGCAATTTAACCAAAACCAGTAATTTTACAGAAACAGGCAAGTGATGTGTATCCACACTAACACAAACTCCCTTTTATTTCCTTAACGGAGGCAGTCATTTCTCACTAGGATATATTTTGCAGTTGTAATTATTTTGGCATACAAAGACTTTCCTAATGCCACAGAGAGTATTTGTAGTAAACCTTTTTTAAACATCTGTGAAAATATACATATTTCAGTACATTTGGATAAAAATCACCTATTTTTTTGTCAGTGATAGGAAGGTGTGTGCATTTCCTTAATCTTAAGAATGTGAGTCCTTTAAACCTGCTGGTGTGATTTAGACTTACAGAGGCTCAATTATTAGCTGAGCACTGCCATTTGACTAAGGTATGCTTAAGTGTTACATACAGAAGAAATGGGTTTTTTTCTCTCTTCCTTCAATTAATATATGCATTCTTCCATGCTATTGTTTCTTTTTGTTTTAATAGCTTTTTTGAGGTGCTATTTCTAGGCCCAGTTGCAGCATACCAGCCATCTTCCTTTCTGCCCAGATTCTGTTCCATTTCTTTGTCTCCCCTAAGCTACAAACTTCCAAACCCACCTGTAACAAACTTGCCTAAAGGTTTACTTGTCCCACAGGAATTTAGCTTTCATTTTACTTTCTCTAATACACATTGCATACCTTGTCACTTCAGTTCCATTATGTCCTGTCATTTATATTATAATAAGTCATTCCTGAGTTAATCAACATCCCTTCTTATAATGCTTATTAATGTGACACATTGTGGTGTTCCTTCTTCTGTGACCACTACATTTTAAAAGCATGTTCCTACTCGTCTCGTACCTCTCCCTCTTTGAAAGTGATTTTTATATTTTAGTCTTTGTTTTCTCATTATTTTCCCCACGCTCCATGCCATCTTAATTTCCTTTATCTTACATACCCTTGTCAAATGAGTTTAATATTATGGCAGTTGTTTTCTTTTTTTTTTTTTTTTTTTTTTTTTGGAAATAATTTTCTCAGATGCCTAAAAGATCATTTATCCTAATAGTACCAATAATTATTTGTATGAAAGTAAAGCCTGTGGGACCCAGTCAGGTGAGTTCCTATTATCCTGAGTGCTGTACAAACACAGTCATTGCCAGAGGTCAGCAGGACACAAAGTTATGGTTTTGGTTGCACATTTAATTTAAGAAAAGATGCAACAAAGGATCACAACAAAGAACAAGATAAGGAGAGTGCAGGATACCACTCCAGAGGAGCAGATACACTTTGGCCTAAACTCATATTAATTTTCAACACCTATCTAGGACATTTAGTTAAGCCTAGTTACTCCAAGTCTCTGCAGAGTCTACCAGGAAAGACAGCTGGAATGAAGCACTGTGGGAGCTAGCAGCCTCCACACTAGGCTTCTATTGCCAACGTGACTTGGCACCTTACTTCTGTCCCTCAGAAGACCCGGAAATCCTGGACATTTATGCTTGGACTTGACATAACTTGGTGTCTCGGTATAGACAAATACTTGCATCGAGCCAATATCAAAATTTCCTTCCTATAGCTAGTGCCCATTGCCATTTGTAAAGCCTCTTTGTCAGTATAGATGCAACAAATCTGGCATGAGGATAGGAAACACCAGTTACTCAGCACTCTCGTACTCTTGACTGAGATATGTGATGAGGAGTTTGTCATGTTTTCCTCATCCTTACAACACAGGCTTCCATTCAAGTTCCAGTTTAGGCTTAGTTTTAAAGGCAAATCATGGGTCTTGTTATCATTTCTTGTGGAGGCTCATTGTCAGGAATATTGCCCGATACTGAGATGAAACATTTGCCTGAATTATCTTGTGAACAATTATAACTATGGAGTCTACCACTTAAAATAAATCTTCCACCCTTTTCTTCTACCAACATTCTTCAAATATTGGCAGAATGTCAACACACCCTCTCGTCTCTACACTTTACTGCTGTATCTGATTATACAAACAGTACTTAGCAAACTTGGTGGTTATAGTACTGCATGCATTTTTACCTTCTTCCCACATAAGTGGCAAAAAGAAGAAATTTCTTTTTCAGTTGCCATTCAACCTACCTCTTTCAAACCACACCAATATACCAACTTCCAAACCCCATTAGCTGGGGATTAAAGTACCATTACCATACCTACTTCTTTCTTCACAGGTCAACCCATCCATGTTACTGGTATCTTGTTACTTATCTCTGAACTGCCAGCAACTTAATGACATCATTTTTATAATGCAGCGCTTACAAATAAATATCATATTTCAGGGACTATTGCATCAGAATCCAACTCACAAAGACTACAGTTACACTTGCCTTTTCACTGACATGTACTGTAGGATTGTATCTACAGGTCAGGTCTATGCTTGAAAGTTATATTACTACAATTTGGATTATGATCTTGTTATTTAAAAATAATGTGCACCTTAATGCAAAGATATAAGTATAGATGTGCTTTAGATAGAGGTTGCTTAACTCCATTCCTGTGTGGAATGTCTATACCATTATATAGTACCTTTATATCTGTATGATCATGAGCACTCCAAGAAGATTGTACAACTTTAAATATATATCTTATAGTTAAAGTAGGAGAACTTGCTGGTTAAGATGAGCTTCTTTGGTTCTTCTAATCACTCAGACTTTTTCAACCCTAAAAACTTCCAAGTTTTCCCTCCTAGTTAAATATTTGAGCTGCAGATCATTTTTTCCTGAGGTGTATTAGATTTCATTTTTCCCATGTTAAATCTCATGGGCAGTAAGCCAGCTTCTTTATTACCCCTCCTATAATCTTTTAACCCTCCCTTCGTTTTCTGCTTTCTGAACCCTTTGTGCTAAAACAAAAGTGAAGTCTGGAACATACGTACACACAGCTACATACATTTTAAATTGCTAAATGCACCTTTTTTTCCTGAAGATTGAAAATAGATTTACTTTCTTCGTAGCTTTACACTGATGTAATGTCACTATTTTCTATAGCATTGCTTAATGTGAGAAAAGAGTCAGGCAGCAAGGTCCTGATTTGAAGTCTACTGTTGAAAAGACCCTTATTGACTTCAGTAGGCTTGGGATTCAGCCATAAATCTGTAAAACCAAATGATAGGGTCAATGGTTTAGTACTCTATAAATTTCATTTAATAAATGAATGCAAAATTTGATCCAAAATGTCCCTATAAATTTATAACTCTCTTTTCTCATTCTTTAAATCAATATAGATGCAACACAAGGAACGTATCAGTGTCAAGCTATCAATAGCTCTGCCACTGTTGTCTTTTGTTTTATATGCTTTCCCCTTTAAAGCTAGGAATACAAATATCTCTACATCGTTCATTTTTTATAACTATATAAATTCAAATTCAGAATTATTTCTCTGGTTTTATTTCAATTATAGCTTAAAAAAAATACACAAATTCAAAATCACGCACTGAGAGAAAAAGAATCTGTCTGCAAAATTTTAACCCCATGTGATGTGTCTTAATGAAACAACTGTGTTAGAAACCCAGAGAACGAAGGCTCCATAACAGCAGCAATGACAGTGTTAATGGTGCTACTGCATCATCCAGAGCCTGCAAAGGGCATATAGGCCTTCTTCAGAAAGATATGGAAGGACGTTGATGGATCTCATAAAGCTGACAGGTCGTTGCTATCCATTGTCTTGCAGAACAGATTAATAGATTCATTGGTTCTTACTAGACAAAACTGTTCACAGCAGATAGAATTTATCCTGAAACGTTGCTGCATTCTGCTTGCTGGTACAAAATGCTCTTCAGCTTTCCATCTTTCAGTTGTTGGCAGGTGCTTAAATAAGAAACACAGAGAACCCGTTTACAGTTATGGGTCTCTGTCCTTACTCATAATTATAGTTATTAGATAGATTTTAAAAGCTCTTTTTGTCCAGAATAGAACATTACATAGACCCCAGGGGCACAATTAATCACCCTCTAGATATGTCAGCAGTGTGATACAAGAGTTGGTAAATTTCATACTATTTTTTTTTTTTTGTTGGATGGAAATAAAAAAGGAACTATTTGGCAATACGCCTCAGATCATTACAAAGTTGTCTACTGTGGCACTCCAACCTTGACAGCAACAGATCAGCTCTGGAGGAAACTTACAGAGTCAAAGGGGACCTGTAAAACCAAACCGATCCACATTCTGTTATCCTGAATATTTTCACCTGAGGAACTCTGATGTATTTTTTATAATAAAGAGGTGGGAAAAGGAGGAAAAAAATCTAATGCCTTTTACATCAGTGAAGCAAATAGAGCAGTAGTACTGACATTGGTAAACAGTTAGCATTTGTGTGAGTATTCCCATTGACGGGAATGAGTGATTGCTCATCAACGGCATGTGTAGGGTTCGTAACCTGGCTCTGTATCGTCTTGGAACTGATCTAACAACTGTGTCATGGTTTAACCTCAGCTGGCAACTAAGCCCCACACAGCTGCTCAGTTACCTCCCTCACAGTGGGATGGGAGAGAAAATCAGAAGGGTAAAAGTGAGAAAACTCATGGGCTGAGATAAAGACAGTTTAATAGATAAAGCAAAAGCCACACATGTAAGCAAAGCAAAACATGGAATTCATTTACTACTTCCCATCAGCAGGCAGGTGTTCAGCCATCTCCAGGAAAGCAGGGCTCCATCACGTGTAACGGTTACTTGGGAAGACAAACGCCATCACTCCGAATGTCCCCCAGTTTATATACTGGGCATGACATCACACGGTATGGAATACCCCATTGGCTATTTTGGGTCAGCTGCCCTGGCTGTGTCCCCTCCCAACTTCTTGTGTCCCTCCAGTCGTCTCGCTGGCTGGGCATCAGAAGCTGAAAAATCCTTGACTTTAGACTGAACATTACTTAGCAACAACTGAAAACATCAGTGTGTTATCAACATTCTTCTCATACTGAACCCAAAACATAGCACTGTACCAGCTACTAGGAAGAAAATTAACTCAATCCCAGCTGAAACCAGGACAAACAGTTTCATCATACTCTCTGTGTCCACTACCTTTCAAACTGTGCAAAAAAAATTTACAAAATCTGAAAAGATCATAGCAAACATTCCTAGTTTATACCCTGCTGTTACAAAACAGGAGAATATATGTGGGCTCACAAGTTAATGCTTTTTACAACTGTGATTTTGTATTATATCACTCATTCCAGAATACTGGGAAATGTTTTGCAATAACTCTCACATTATATTACCGGTCTCACAGTGTTATTTGAGATAATGGCTCAAGTAGGCTTGATTACTATGATTGCTTCTTGTTTTTCTCTGTACTGTATCTCCATCTCCTTTCATTTAACTGAAGTGTATTTGCAAGTTAAAGTCTGAAACTGCTTCACCATATAGTTTTTTTGATCCTTGACTAGCAGAAGCACTAGTGTTGGCTTAAATCTCCTTTTTTCAAGTCCATAGGGGAATCCTACTGAGCCATGAGAACAGAATTTCCTTGGTTAAAGAGAAACCAAAACAGTGCCAGCCATATTTCGTAGTCTTTCCCAAGCTGAAGGAGAAACAAGCACATATTTGCAAAAGCAAAATAGTAGTCTGGTTGCTGGACTTTATTGCCTACACAAATTACATCCATGCACATCATATGAGAAAGCTAGATCTTGTACAGATTACAGCAAAAGGAAAGGCTTTGTGACAAAAGTATTGCTTGAAAAACTGATGAGTCTATGGATCTTCTAAAAAAAGAGCATTCATCTTAAACTCTTCTAGGGCTATTGGCAGGTGACTAGCTAAGTGGTTGTAAACCAGGGTAAAAAATGGCTTCTGTGGAGGTAGAGGATACTTTTGATGTAGTTTGTCTCTCTTGAACAGTTCCATTTTGATGCTTGAGAATGACACAGCAAGTTTTAAATGCTTTTTCTGTTTTGGCGAGAGATCATGGTCAAACTAAGACCATGCATCAATGAATTGGAATATAGGCTACTAAATTTATGAAGACTGCAAATCTTCAGGCTGCCTTTTGCTATTATTCTCCTGGGTGGTGGGTGTGAAGAAAATAAGATGTCCTCAGTTGTAAGGGGTTGGGGTAGAGTTTAGAGTATCACGGTTGTTTACCTGCCTGTCGTCTATATTGTGTCATATAGGCCTGCATATCCAATGTGAAAACTGGGATGGGAGTATCCCTATGATGCATAGCTGTATTTCAAGACTAAATTATGATACTCTAATGCACTGAAATGCCCTAGATAGGAGCCAAATTAATGGTAATAAGGTGCATAGGTGGGGTGAAATTTCTGACTGAGAGATTTTGATGCTGATTTAAGTTTTAGGTCAGGCAGGCTCCAGTAAATAAGTACTTATTCTCCAATCTGCCAGTTCTGACCAGTGTGCATTTTCCCCATCAAAATATACAGCACCATGGCTAGTCAGAGCTTCTGGGACTTACCTTAGGCTCTAGTGTTATTTTTTACTCCCAGTGCTGCATCTTGCTCTCTGCCTTTAGGAAAAGTGAATGTATGATAATCAGTTTGCTCTTTCAGAATTACAGGAAAAAAGGGGAGGGACAACTATACCTTAGGGCTTCTCTAGCTCCTTCCCCTACCCAGAAACAATCTAATCTTTTAAACAAATACAAAAATCTCAGTTTCTAATCATTGAGGACAGCAGCTTCTCGAAAGGTCTTTCGCTGGCCAAAACCAGTTTTAGACCAACTGTCTACAATTTGAAAAGAAATATAAAATCTCCTTCTTCCTGCACTCTAGCCTTCAGATTACTGTACAATAGCTCAATTCCATGTAAGTGTTCCAGGTTGTTTATAGGACTCTAAGTGCTCTTTGGAGTAGCCGGTCCATCAGCGGGACTACATACCTCAACCTCACTAAATCCAGGTTCAGGGAATGCAGAATAGCTCATTCTTCAGATTCATTCTAGGTTTCTGGCTCTTCAGTCTGCGCCTGATGATGTGTCTAAAACGTGTAGGCAGAGGCATACTCTGTAAAATATCTGCTAGGGGAAGGCTTTTAGTGATCCCAGCTTGTCCATCGTAAATCTTCTGCCAGAAAATATTCCCCTTGGATCCACTGCTTATGGCATTCTTCCTCACCCATTTCAGTTACAGCAAGTCAGATAAGTGAGCCCTGTGATTTAAATAGTGTGAGCCAACCTGGCTCATCTTCGCAGAAACACGTCAGGGAGTGATTATATGAGCAATGGAGTCAGGAGACACAAGGCTGAGTTGGAGGGAAGGAAGGAGGTGGAATAATCTCCGGGAGAAGCTCAGCAGCAAGCAGCTGTGGACACACCGGGGAACGGAATGGGTTGCACAGGCACAGCTGCAGCTGGACAGCAACAGCCATCCAGCCCTCAGAGGCCACTGTGCTGGGGGCTGAGGCAAAAGGTGTAGAATAGGTACCAGGGGGTACCAAAACGATTAACATCGTCCCTAGTTTTGATGCCAGGTAATTCAGGAAAGGTCCTGAATTATGCTTCAACATGGCTGTAAGACCAGGCTGTGAGAGCAGGCGGTGCCTGCTGTGGAGCAAGGCGAGGCGGATTTAGCTGCTCTCTTCACTGTCCTGTTTCCTCAGTTGCCTGCTCTTGGTACGCTGGCAGAAAGTCCGCTACACTCAGAGTACGCCGGAGGGAAGGGCGTTTATGCATATTACTGTTACACTTTGCCAAAAAAGGGACGTTTAAGCCAAATTGGTTGACTTTGCACTGAAGCACATAAGAAATGCTCATGCAGCCACGTCTGCTGTCTCTGTTGTGGGGGTTGTGTTCTCCTGTAGGGATGTAATAACAGGAGGTGACATTTTAAATGCCCTGGCTGTTTTTTTTTTTCAGCAAGCAGCTGACTAAAGCTTGACCCATTTATTTCTAAACTGCTTCCCTGCCACTGATGCAGTTACAAAGAGATCAGCTCTTTGGTGCAGACAAAACCCGAGCTGATCTTTAGGGCTTTTACTGCTGCGCTTCAAAGTAGACTCTTTCTAGAAAGAATTGGAAGGCAACTGGGATGCTGGCAGATTTGCCAATGTCATGCAAAATATGCTTTTGTAGAGGGAGATGTGAAATGAAAACATTTGCTCAGAGAAGTTGTATTTCAGTTTTCTGTGTTTCCTAGTGCCAAAAGGTGAGCAAACATATTGCAGGCCTTTGCCTGGGTCTAATCCCAGGCAGGTGGAGTCTGTGAGATGATTCTCTGGTTGAGTCACAGCATTCTTGCATCGTGAACAAGGTATTGCAATGCCAGGAGGCTAGCTACAGAGTGCCAATGTTTGAGATTTCATCTTCTTTAAAGACTGAATTAAAGGAAATATAAGATCTTTCATTCTCTCTGTGTCTCTCACCTTTTTTTTTTTAAGAATAGAAAAAAAAATAGAAGCATTGCAATGTCACAGTATTTAAAATATTTGCATTTTTTTATCTCATTTTCTTCAAGCTTTCCCTTTGCCATATCTGTGCTCTCCTATTAGCGTCCCCTTTGCTTCCTAATTTTGTTTCATAAGTCCTTCTTTCCCTTTTCTTCCTCCCTTCTTTGCTTGTCTCTGACACATTACCTTTCTATCTTCCTTTTCCTTGCAATTTATGAAATTCTAGTTTTCCATAAGATTTCTCATATTACAAGACCACTATCTAAATGCGAATATTTAAGGAAAAACACAAGAAAATGAAGTACTTTATCACTGAATTGTGCATTCAGATGCCTTCAACATTAAGACAGTAGCAGCTAACAAAACACCTAATAGTAATCCTCAGTAAAAAATCTTTAAAATTACTGAATTTTCATCAAAAAGAAAATTTTCCTTTGTATATCTCTTATGAATTGTCTTTTTCTTATTGCTTATGGGAATATACTTGAAAATAATATTATATGTATTCAAAAAGTGCCCAACGAGGCAACAGTAAAATACAAATCATGCATCTGTGAAGCCTCGTTCAATCAATACGTTTAGATTGCCAAAACTACCATTGTGTACTCCTCTACAGAACCCTCTGTTCAGGAATTTATTCGTATCACCTGTTTATGAAATGCATTCAAAACAAAAACATCATAATTAGGCCTTTATATCAGAATTCCAAGAGAATTAAAATTCAGCTCTTCCCTATAATTTTAATCTGGCTAAAATCAGAGGTAATTGCAGAGCTGAAGGAGCTTTTTCTGCTCCTAGGATCTGGTTTAGATGAACTCTTTGATAATATCGTGTGAGATGAGTTGATATAAAGAGATTTCCAGTACAGGATTGGTAGTGACAGTGATAGGCACCTGGAATCACCTATGATAGATGGACAGATATGTAGGATAAGCAGTTTTTAATCAGTTTTTCTAGGAAATTAAATCTTCCACTCCTAAGATCTCCAGAGTAGTTTTGTGTAGTTTCCACTGGGCAACTCATCTATAACAGCACCCTTTACTCCACGAGCTGTGATTTAGGCAGCCAGCATTTTCAGGGGAAGGACTGACTCCCCTACCACTTGCAATTGCAGAAGCCTTCTGACTCTCCAGGTTGGCAACCTTTGGCTCTCACTCCATGCCCACCCCAGCAGTCACGACCCCCGAGGCTCAGAAGAGCACTGCTCCAGCTGCCCTGTGGCACCCTCCCACCCTGCTGCCACATCTGATCTCTAACTCTGTGCAGTTCCCCTTCAGGCAAAGTCCCCCCCTTTCAGGTATCGGCCGGTGCTGCTGAGTGGCTTCCCAGGCTGCGGCAGGACTACCGGGGCGTCTCTGCCAGTGTAAATGTTATGCTGTGCTAGGAAAGGCACAACCTGACCCAAGGGCTTTCTGCACCATAACAATATAGCCGGCTCCAAAAGTTCGGTGGGTAAATTGGAGATGATTGTCCCTAAAGAGACAAATCTCCAATCTCTTACTCCACCTTTGTCTGGGAGGACTTACTTGCCTTCACATGAGTACTTCACAGCGTTTGCATTCCTACCTTCCTGTGAGTTCAGAAACTGTGATGCTCCCATTTCAAAGATAATGATCCAAGGCAATGGTGCACCTTGTCAGAGACTGCACCTACCCTGCTAAAGTTATCTGTCTTGGCCAATGGTCCCTTGGCCAGAGGCTAAGCGACAGACTGAGTGTACATTTCACGCTGCTCCCTCTGGAAGAGACTGGATTCATCCACACTGACTTGCCAATGACCCTGTGTATGCTTTTGGTTCCAACTGGTAGCCTTAATACATATGTCTTTTGTGTGTGTGTGTTTTACACTTAAAAGTGCCTAAACCTGAGAACTGTCACAGCTCACTAGAGTGACGTTTCTGGCATGCCCCCAAGGGTTCTGTTCTCAGGCATGAAATAAAAGTTTAATATGGCCTTAGATTTATTGCCTTGGATATTTTACACAGATATATTTGAAGGATTTTATAAAAAAGGATGAGCAAACCTGGTAGTCTTGTCTAAAATGCCTGCAGTGAACTGCCACTTGAGGGAAGCTCCCCCACATTTCACCCAAATTAGATCTTGGAGAGAGCAAATTGAATTAGTCCCAAGGAGTAATCCAAGGGCAAAACAACACACATGCAGCATTGATGATCAGTGGACCAGGACCTGCGAGTGAACTGGAAAGCCAAGTTATTTGAAAGTGTAGCTGCACTGCAGGTATTAAGACACTTTATTTCTATCATTCTCAGTGGAGACCTAAATCCCCATAAGGATATTGGTCTACCTTGTCTGAAGCAGTGGACAAGTTAACCTACTCTCAGTCTGCAAAATATGACTTAAAGTCACTAGCTAGCTGATAATCAGTTTTATGCCTGTACTCTATTTCATTCGAAATACTGGGTCAAAGCTCAAGATCAGAGTCCCGGTGTTTCGCATGATGCTTTGCAATCTTAAAGCTAGCTAGAACTTGAGGCTTGAGCCAAAACATCATCTGAGCACACTGTACTCATGTGAAAGACTGAAAATAACAGTCTCACTTCCATTTCTCATGGACAATAAGTGCTTGCAAGGAGCTTACTCTTTGCCCTTCCTCTTTTTCTCTTCTTATTCTGTCTATCTGAAGTGGAGACAGACCAGGACAAAGCAAGCAGGTTAACACTGGAGTACTGCCTGCCATCTTCCCAGACTGATATACCATGAGGAAGATCATCTTAGGCCTTCCACTTGTGATTCTTAGTCCCACACCAAGATAGGCTTTAACTTCATTCTCTGAAAGAAATATTCTCAAAAAGCAATTTTTCTTCAGTTGAAACAGGGAGCCTGTGATGGAGCTAAGACTTTGTGTGCCCCAAGCTACCATTAGAGCTCCTGACTTTAAAGGGCAGTAGAGGGCAAAAGAAACTTCCAGTCAAGTCTTACTTTGCCTGTTAGTCACTCCAAGAATATACCATCAACACATGTGCTTGAATTATGGTCACAAAGTGTTGGAGTATTTTACCCAGCTATGGGCAGAGTGGAAGCTAACAAATCTGTATTTTAAGCATATCCTAAATCAATAAAAAGTGCCAGAAAAAGTACACGCGTAACTGAAAAACTAAACATAAGTGGGCTGGCCTCAGGATATCATTATTTATTGAAACAAATTTTTCTTTTCCTTATGGTTTTAGAAACAAATGGCAGGTGCAAACAAAGAATAAAATTAGTCATAATTAGTTCTGCAGACTATTTTGAATCACGCAGCTGAGATCTGGATAAATAATTCAGATTTCACTCAGTAAATCTAAAACCAAAATCCATTTATAAACTGAGAATGCTTATTAATCTGTAGCTCTCAGGTTAACAGTTTGTGTCAATTATCCAAGTAGTCTTGCATCACTGGCAACCTTAATCATATGCTGTGTTTCTGTTCTTCAGTACAACAGTAAGGGTAAGAATTCACAATTTCTCTGCTTCATGCCAGTCAACTTCTTTATTAGAATATTTGTGAAAATGAGAAGCTGTGGCTGAATTGAGACAAGCTTCTTTTTAAGGTCAGCAAATTTTTGGAATTCGCCACCTTGTCTTTCCTGATATCTGTGCTGCTCTTGCAGCTAACCAACACCTTCCCAAATGCTGGCTCAGAAATCAGGACCCAGTTTTCAACATTTCAACAAACTTGTAATTGTATTGTAATTTTTGGCAAGTCCTCAAGGTTTAGATCCTCAGAACACTTGGAGGTGTGGGGAGTTAAGTGCACTGTGTAGTCTCTGCTGAGTCAACCTGAAGGTCTTTGGAGACCATTGTGAGTATCTAGTACAGGTATTCTTGATTGGGGAGGCATACCTTAATAGTGAAATGATATATTAGGAGTGGGACACCCTGTGCTGGGCTCAGCAGCTCTTTCCTCCTCATTGTGACATATTCCTCCTTCAGAGGTGATGACGGTATGAGATGGGAATATGTATAGGTCAAGTAGAATGAACAACGGTAGCAGATACACAGCCACATCCAAAGCTGCTCATGATTGTCCCCGCACAGGTTTGCTGAGGACCACACCTTCAGAGCAGGACACTTGATCCCGCTATCTCCTCTCAGCACTTGAAAGCCTCTCTTCTTCCCAGCTGCATGTCCAGGGACTTTCTCCAACTCCTGATGCCTTGACATAGATCAAGTTAAGCCTCACAGACAGGTTCCACTTGCCCAGCATAACTCATCTCTTCAGCTACTTGGCAAACCAAGTGAGTATACAAGCTACATTGTTCCCAGGCACCTTAACAAACCAGCTCTCTTTCATCACCTTTCAGTCTGTAGCCAGAAGTTCCCACTTGACCCAACCACATTTTCTTACCATGCTAGGAAGGCAATGGGAACTATCCTATTAAGCCATGCCTCATGAAGAAACATGGAATGGGAAAGGCATTGCTTAAGGTTACTCAGAATATTATATTTCCTTCTAAAAGCAGAGTTAGTCATGCTGGTTTACCTAAATGCAATTAGGTGATTTGCTGAGCTATTTAAGGGAACCAAAATGAGTTGCTGAGCTGCTTAGAAAAAGCAAGCCAGTGACAGCTTAGGCCACTGGAAGAACCAATCAGCTATACGGTGCATACAGTAAGTAGTAACTAACAATCATTAGTGATAATAAATAGATTTACATGCAAACAATTTTTCTTGGTAACTTCTGTGTAGAACCTGTAACTTCTTTTTCAACATATCTTTTAGCAGGAAATTTACTCTTGGCTTTAAGACTTCAAGTGAGTGAAGTTCTATCAATTGCCAAATTATTTCACAGCCCAATAAGCCTTGTGGTTAAAAAAGCATGCAGTAACTCTACTTTGAAACCCTTTTGCTGCCAGCCGTAATCAGTGCCTGTTTGCACGACATTTTCTGCTACATTTCCAAAGAGCAAAAAAACCTCTTCTCCTCTTCAATATTTGTGGAACACAATTAAGTCACCTGTTCATCTGAATGTAGAAAATGGACCAAACTTCCTTAATGCCCTGCTAGATATTTTGCATTTCAGATCTTGGAGTGCTTTTTTTGAACCTTACGTAATGTATCAGCCGCTGCCTCAGCCTCTTTGTTCTCTCTGAAGTCTGGGCTCAGGTACCAAAGTATTCACAGTAACGTAGGATGAGTAAGGAATGATATATTCAGTAGCAAGAGCACTTCATGTTCTAAGCTGCCTTCACCCTGCTCATCTACCCAAACCCCACATTCTTAGGTGCTTGCAACTCACCTCATCAGTTTTCCTTTCACCACCAAACCACCACCTGGAAATTGCACCATTAAATATATAGTACTAGCTGCAGGTAATTGATAAATATAGAGAAGAGCACTAGAATGAATATGGGAATGGTCTTTAAATATATGTGTCTTTAAATATCTATATATTTAAAGAGGTTCTGGGTGTTTGGGGGAATAATAGACAGGGAAGCCTTATGCGTAAAGGAAATGAATTAGTTGAAATAGTAATTTAAAACAAAGTAGCAAAACAGTTAGGAGACCATGGCCAAATAGGGGCAAATCAGCATAGTTCCTGCAGAGGGAAATATTGTTGTGTTAATCTCCTAGAACTCCTTGAATATGTTAATAAAGAAGAGCAGCTGGCGTAATTTATTCTAACCTCTCTGGGCCACTGACAAAATTCTTTGCGAGAAGCTACGAAGGAAGCTAAGTAGTGATGGATCAAGGAGTGGTGGAGGGAAAGGAGGTGAAGGGCAGGATTAAATGGTCAATTTCATCATGTCAAAGGATAACAGCGGTGGGCCCCAAGGTTCCTGCTCGTCTACTTATTTATTAATCATCTAGGAAACGGGAATTGCTGTGAGGCAGCAAAATTTGCCAGGGATAAAAAATAGTTCAGCCTAAGTTCAGAGATGATTGTGTGCAACTTCTGAAACAAACAAAACTCTGTGACCTGCTCACTCTGACAAATGAATTATCAACAAAAGCAAAGTAAGGTACACCGGGTGGAAAAAATATGAATTACTCAACACCTCACAGAGCTCTAAATTAGCGTACCAACTTTAGAAAGGGACCTAGTTATCCTTGTAAATTACTTCAGTAAAGACTTCTGCTTAATGTGCAGCTGTACCAGATAAGCAAACATATTAAGATGCATAAAGAATGGGACCTAATAGAGAAAGGATTAAACTGCCAATGCTATAGTCTGATCTGAAATACTGTGTGTAGTACCAGTGGCTCCATCTTATAAACAATAATGCTGATTTAGAGAGGGTTCAGTGAAGGACAATGGGAATGATCAAGAGCATTAAAAAGTTCTCTTATGCAAAAGACCGAAGACACTGGGGCTGTTGACCATGAAAAAAGGGATGTCAAGTTTACAAACTGTAATGAAGGCTAAAGTGAAGGTATGTCTTACACGCACACATGCAAAGGGAGAGGCAAAGCAATTAGAAAGAGCAAAATGGAAAAAGAAGTACTTTTTCATATAATTTGCAGTTAGATTCTGAAACTGACGAAATCATTGGAGCCAAGAATTGAAAAGGATTCACAAAGAGACTGCTAGACAGACATAGGGGTACCCAGAATTTTCGGAGGTAACAACTGATAGAAACAGCTCTTATTTGAGCCAAAATGAGTTAGGGAGGGCTACTGTGTCACAGATTATCCCACATCCCTATGCTTAGGTTTCTCTGAGCATCTCCCTCTGAATCATCCTAAGTGCTGTAGAAGACAACATATTAAGTAAGACTGATTTGAGAGATTCCTACAGTTCCTATGGCTCAGTTACAAATGCTTTCATTTTATTTTGGATTCCACCTGCAATTACTAATTGTACTTTATTCATTTGCAGATTTTTAACCTATTTCATTACTTTTTACACTGGTCTGCACTGAATCTGCACCATGCTATTTTTTAAAATTGTAACATAGAAGTGGTACAATTCATCACAGAAATCTAAGTATATAATGTCAACACTTTAATCTTTATCACCAAGACTTAGAAGATCTTATGAAATAATGATAACAAATTTTCTTGATAAGACCTGTTTTCCATAAAACCGTATTAACTGGCATGATTTATGCTAAAAGCTTATTTTTTTTTTTATACTGATTGTGTCCCATACAAGCCCTTCCATGGTTTTAAGAGAAGCTGATATCAGACTAAGTAGCCTGTAGCTCCTCATATCATCTCATTTCACTCTTTTTAAAATAGTAACACTCTTTACTAGTCCTCTGGAACTTTTTTTCCCTCAAATCAAGATTTGCTCAAAATCAACATTAATATTCAGAGACTTCCTAAGCCTATTCTTTAATACTACTGGGTGCAAGTTATTGGGCACAGTAGATTCTAAAATCCTTAATAGTTTTTGTTTCACATCCTCCCCATTTACTAATGGAATAGAAAGTATTTAATTAATGACTGTAAGAGATGAATACATCATGCTAATGATGAATACTTCTGTTTTTCCTGCATAGTGATTGACAATTTTGCAATCTTGGTCAAGTTCTGGATCTATGCCATCTGAAGGATTTCATTTGTTTCTGATTTAGTTAAAACATTCCGTCTCAACGCTATCAGTCAGAAATTCTTCTTACATGCCTTTTAGCTTTCCTTGTTAATTGTCTGCTCTTTCTGACCGCTGGCTTGGGCTTACTGTGAGGGGCTTCCCTGTGTTGTCTTTCTTCTGCATGTGTTACTGTTCTTGTAGCAGCTGCTTTCACCTTTCCTGTAATGAAATACTTTTCTTCTTCATATTCACAAACAGTTCTTCTGGCTACGTCAAGGGTAACAAGCAGAGCGATGCAATTGGAGCAGACCTATGAAGAGAAGTGGCAGGCACTGAACGTCCATTATTTGCACCATGTTTCTCAGGGGTCTTTCCTTAGGACTAGCTCCAGTCAGGACTCCTGTGCCAAATGGGACACGTCCAGGTTTAGTGAATGGGAACCACCAAAAGATTCACTTCAGGAGCATATTACTGACCTGAGCTGATCTACTAATGCAGACGCACCTTATCATAAATAAAATCCTGACTGCATTTTTACAGGATCTGCCTGATTCTCATTTACCAAATAACCTTAAAAAAAATTTAGAGATTTGTTTTTTCTTCTTTTTTTAATTGCATGTGTGGTGGAAATATCTTGCTGATTATTTCTTCTTGAGAACCATACTTATTCTTGCACTTTTCCTACTGAACCCAATAGAAATCAAAGACATCTACTGAAATAAAGGGACAAGAATATGGGCAAAGACGATCTGCAGAAAAAACATCTAATACTCTTTCAAAACTGCAGGTTTGGGGTTTGTTTTTTTTCTTTTTTGGTTAAGATGGCTGAGAATTAATAAATGGATCTAAGTACAGAAAAAGTTTGAAGAGGTTATAATAAGCAGCTTTAGAGTTAGAGGTAGCAAAACATTAAATGAGTAAATTTCCAATCAGGGTAATTTTTAAATGACCTCTAAATCAAAAATAGTTTGATTATACACTGTTTGAAGAAAATTAATTACCCTTCTTTTCCTTCAAAGTATGGAAATTTTTTTTTTTTTTAGGCCAAACCAATTTCCATGCCAAAGTTAAAGAAGGGCAAAAATAGGACTTTAAAAGCTGGTTGCAACCTTAACAATAGGGAGAATACTGCTTTTCCATAATAAAGAGAAGGTATACGTGACAAAACTGCCTGAGAGTGCTACAGATTTGCTAATAAGTCGGGGGGAGCCAAATCTTCTTAAAAATCCAGGACTTACAGAGTTTAGCTGAAACTTCCGTCATGTGTGATGTTGAATTGAGTCTGAAATGGGACTGGCACAGGGAGCAGCTCCTGGGATACACCGTGTCTCCAGAAGGAAACTGCAATCTGCAGATGTTAGCTAGGAAAATGGACACCCCAGAATAGGGCACTGCATTTCTTTCTCTCTGAGACATTACTCTGTAAGTAGAACAGAAACCCGAATGTTTTCTGTTCTTATAAATTCCGCAATGCAAAGCTTGTTTCACACATGGAGCGACTACTTCTGAGTCCAGCATCTTAACTTCTTCTGTCAGTTGGTGGTGGACCTGTTGGATAAAGATAAGATGATGAAGATTCAGCCAAGGTGAAATAGCATGTTACAGCTTAACTCAGACTTCCCTGATATGATCAGGGCTGAACTTGACTGTTGGTTGCACTTTACTTTCTGGATGTGTTGATGAAATACAGTCATTGAATTACCTTGAGTCACCCACTTGCTGGGCAGTTCAGGTTTCTAAAAAACTTGATTATATAGCTGAAATACTGGAGAAAGTCATATATCAGCAACAGAGCTAGATGAATGGCAATTCATTTGTGATGAGGGGCCTTTTGCTTCATTTTCTATTTGTCACTTTCACAGGCAATTATTTGATTTTTTTGTTGTTGTTGTTGAATAATTTCTATAAATATTTTTCATATGCAGGTTATTGGAAGGCAGTTTAATCAAAGTATCTGATATTAGAAATTCAAAAGGGAGTCCTTCAATTGGACATATCAGTCACATGGTTTTTTTCTAATTGGTTGAGGATATCTCTCAGAATCTGCCTGCTAGTAAAAATAATAATAATTACAAATGCAAAGTCATTGCTGCATTGATGATTCCTGCCAATAAACTGATATGCTGGAATATTTGTGGAAAGCAAACACAAAAAGGATGTGAATAGTTAATTACAGCTCATTCATTTGAGCAACTATTTGCAAAAAATGCTTGGGACTGTTCCACCAAATGGTAGCTACTGTTATCTTCTTCCCTCTCCTGTCTTTGAGCCTCTTTGTCTGTTGAAGGACAGATGCTGGCATTCGGTTGTCTTTTCAGGACTTGTCAAAAAGCCATACTCAATGTGAAACCTCAGGTTATAATGTTTAAATAGACACTTTTAATTTAGGAATCCCTGTCCCCAGTACCATCCAGCGTAGAGTACAGAATAATGGTTTACATTGCCCTGCATATACTATCTGCTTATAAAAAATATTTTAAAGGAATGTGAAATAACTCCTAGCTAACTTTTACAAGCTATAGATATTTAACTCTGGATGGATTTTCCCCAAAGTATATCCCTGGCGACTCCTTATACGAATCACAAAAAATTGAACTGTGATTTATAAAAACCGTCTCATAGTTTGGAATTCCCAGCAGAAGACATATATCCCTTTATTCCAATGCATAGATACATGGCTCCTCTGATCCTCTTTACAGATGACTTCCAGTTAGCACATGGCCTAATTCAGAGAGTTATTCACTCTGCTTCAGTTATTAAAGTAGAACTGGAAGAAAAACTACTTGATCTCCATCCATACCCAAATGCTTCTGCCTCGCCAGCAAGAATTCACTGATTCCTTCTGGATAACTATATTATAGACCTGACTACATTGGGCATCAAAAAAGCTGAAGATACAATCTGCATAAAATTTACATATATTTGCATACATATGCCTGGCCAGAAAATATAGCAATTCACATTTCCACATCATAAGAGGGCTAATGGAAGTATTCTCTGTTCCTTTGGTATGCCTGTCACTTTTTTTTTTTTTCTTTTTTTTCAGGCATCTGTTTTACTTACAAACTTTCCAAGTTGTCCCTGTGCCCCAGCTTTGCTTGTGCTCAACCATGTTCAGAGATGACACTTTTTCAATTTTTGTTCTTGCTCTGACTCTACGCACTCTACACAACTTTCTCATCCCAGAAGGATTCTTTAAAAATATCTTACTTCATCATTATTCATCTATTTGAGGCATTTCCACCACTAACTTGTGATAGAGTCCTGCAACTTTGTCCTTCACCATCCTAGATGTCCTCTCCCATTCTTCCTCCACAGCTCCTCATGTGTTTTACCATCACTGTGGAAGCGGAACAGCAGAGCAGGATGAGAAGAATGGTGCCGCACTCCCTGAACTTAGGTTGGTGCCATTTAGATAATTTCAGCAGCTTCTCCATTTTCTGTTGGGCTAACACTGCTATCACACACAGTGTGCTCAATGATATTTAGCTACCATCCCAGGTTTATTGAGCTGAGCTCAAAAGCTACAGAACTTATCAGAGATGCTGGAGAATGGAGATAGAACTTCCAAGTCTATCTATGTAGTCAAATACATTTGGTGCAATTTTCACCTCCTAAATTTCCTAGTTACAGTCTGGTCAGATGAAGAGATTGCTTCAAGAGAAGCAACCATCAGGACTAGCATATTAAAGGGGAAAAAATAGGGAAAGGTTCCTTCTTAAAAATAAACTCAGAAAAAAGTCAGGATTTAGATACCACTGAAGTCTACCTCATGTGTAGTCTACGCTAAAATAAGGAGAAAGTTGTTAATAAGTGACTGTGATTATTGTAACCTTCATAGGAACAGAAAGGCAAAAAATAACCTCTGAGCCTTTTCCCCTGGACTCAAAATTACACTGCAAAAGATTCAGTGATTTCTGTAAGGACATCCATACCACAGTTAGAGGTGTGCTCTGAGTTAGGCCAACAGCAGCAACATTCTTTAAGGCAATCTGTTTTCTTATTCAGACTTTCAGCTGAGCCTAACTGCCAAAGCTAATCATGTTGTTTTTCCCCTAGAGCCCTGATTCAGACAATTCTGGGGCAAAGATTTTGTATTGAATTTCTTCCCCAATTAGAGATTTCCACAGACTGGTTTCAAGTGGCTAATGAGAATGTACAGGGATTATAAACACACTTTCTTCTGGGTATTTTGGGTATGATTAATCCTGTTTCCTGACTTCAGAACACTAATATGTATATAATGAATTCTTTCTACTGTTGTCCTCATTTTCTTTGGACTTCAGGTATGAAAAAAGGGGTAAAAAAGGAAGTTGATTAGAACTGCTTTTGGCATTAAACAATTGGGTTGGAGTTAGGAAAATGCTTTTGAAGGGATTTTTCTACCACTGTTCACAAACTGCTTGAACTTACAAAATAGCCAATGAAGGCTTAAGAACCTTGTGGCAAATTCTCTGCTAAAAGCAGTTTTATATATTCAATTTCTCATACTGTTGCCAAAAGCGAATGTATGTATTCTTGCATTAACAGTTTAAAGGTAGATTGAAGCACAGTTGCAGGAGAAGCACTTATCAAAGTTGTAGTTAAGTAGTTCATTGCTGCTAGCTGTGAAAAGAAGTGTATAGTTTTTGTTCTGTTTTTATTTAAAAAATATTTCTTAATGAATTTAGAATATGGACAGTCCTGGGGAAATCTAACAAAAGAATCCTGCACATAACCTTCATATAAAGAAGTTAAACCTTGTAAACTTGTTACTATTACTAGAGCACAATCTCTGAGGGAAGAATTATTGCCAAAATAGCTGAACAGTGCATAATGGGTTAACAAAGTCAACAGAACTGTTGGATGAGTGTCATAGATTCTGCTACGAGTGGCTTATCACCAAAGCATATACCTGCCTACAAAAAGATTAAAAGATAGATTTTAAGTGCCTATATACAGGCACCTCCTTCTTCGGGGTGATTGGCTTCCTTAAGGATAATGTAGGAAGAAGTGTGTAGGATTAAAAAAAGATGTTTTCCTTTGAGGAAATGCATTGGGACCCTTCCTTATATTCTTTTTGCTTTGGAAAAAAAACCTGACAGATTTTGTTTATATGGATATGCTGCATATTGAGCCAAAATAAGAGAAGGTTTTCTGCCATCTATTCTACCTGATGTTTTTTCTACCCAGATATAACATCAGTTAGTATCTTCTCCCAGTCTTAGTCAGGACTAAGTGAGGGAGGAAGAGGTTGTAAAATGCCTTACTAGCTCTAGCTGTTAACTTTTGTTCAAGGCAACTGCTTTAACAGATCTAAGCCTTCAAGAACAACTGTTCTGTTTCTGTGCACATATGCTTCTATTTTTCTCTGTATACTCAATGCTACAATTACGATCCTCAATTACTGTCACTTTAAAAAGTTAAACTGAATCCATGGACGTACTCCAATTTTTCCAAGTCTAAAACTGTCATCCAGTGCTTAAATTGTAAACTCTACCTTAAACGAGTGCCCTTTTGAGTTACATTACACAGTGGTTCACATACATCCTTAGAGAAACAGACTGAGAGAATTTAACTGATTGCAGAGGTTAATTTGGTCCATATACTTTGTCAATAGCAGGTCTGAGGAAAATTAGCACCAATAATTATAATACTGGTGTAAGTCAGTCATGAATCTTATTAGAGTGATTTTTAGCAATTTAAGGACTGAAGGATCACAAATGTCAGGACTTCGGTAATATCCTTGGCTTTTAATAAATGGCAAACGTTGATAGAATTTAGGCTCCTTTTGCTTGCAAGCTTAATCACTATCCAAGAACACAGAAGACACAATGATAATTTTTAAACCAGTGTTAAAAAATTAAGACATTCAAGCCAAATTGGACATGGATATCATTAGACTGTATTTATTATAAAAGGCAAATACTTACTGATTATTCTCTACTACATCAGTCAGAAATAATTTTCCTTTATTTTCCTTTTGAAGGACCGTATAGGTATATTGGGCCTGCCTGAGATGGAGTTAATATTCCCCGTAGCAGCCCTCATAGTGCTGTGCTCTGTATTGGTAGCTAGAAAGGTGTAGATAACAGAACAGCGTTTTGGCTACTGCTGAGCAGTGCTCGCACAGCATCAAGGCTGTCTCTCCAACATTCCGCCCTCACCAGCAGGCTGGCGGTGGGCAAGATCCTGGGAGGAGACACAGCCAGGACAGCTGACCCAGACTGACCAAAGGGATGTTCCATACCATATGATGTCTGCTCAGCAATAAAAGCTAAGAGAAAGGAGAAAGGGGGTATTCATTATTATGACATTTGTCTTCCGGAGCAATCGCTACGTGTACTGAAGCCTTATTTCCCGGGAAGTGGCTGGACATCGCCTGCTGATAGGAAGTAGAGAATAAATCCTTTGTTTTCCTTTGCTTCCACGTGTGGCCTTTGCTTTTGCTCTATTAAACCACATTTATCTTGATGCACAAGGGTTTTTTCCATCTTATTTTCTCCCCCCCCATCCTGCTCAGGAGGGGGTGATAGAGCGGCTTGGTGGGCACCTGGCATCCAGACAGGGTCAATCCACCCCCATATGCTAACAAGGTGCAGGGATTGCTGCTTCTCGTACAGGCCCGTATGCAGAAGAGTTCTGTTTTATTATACCACAACGCACAAGTGGTAGGTGATTTAACTACCCAAGTATCTATTGCAACAGTGGTGTGTCAGAACACAAGCTGTCCAGCAAGTCCATGAATGTATTGGTGAGACAATATTTTACATGGAAGAATAGGAAAATAATGGGAGGCATGAGCTTTCTGAAAATGCCTCTAACCAACAGAGAATTAAAAGATAAGCATTAGCAGGGAATAACAGAGTTTAAAATCTTGGGGTGAGATAGCACAAATAAAATTAATAGATTTCAAAAAAGACACGGTGAGGTGTCCGGTGATGCTAGTCTCAGGGAATGATGCTCAAGGAGAACCAGCAGATGCTTCAGACATAATATTGCAGCACAAGCACAAAGGAAAGCTAGCAAGCACACTAGGACACCAATTTGACTGAAACGTGAATTTGAACATGAGATTTCAAACCTAATCTACAGAAAGAGAATTCACTTAGAAAGTAAGCATATGTATAAAAGTGCAGCACAAGTTTAGGGCCAAAAATGAGAAACGCATGGAAACAAGCTGAAATGCACTTAATAAGGGACATGTGGTTTAAGAAGATAGAATTCTTTAAGGACCTGAGTATTCAAAGGCAAACCAGGAAAAAAAACTGGTATCCCACTGAGCATAACAGAAAAGCTACTTGCAGGAGATGCCAAGAAGACTGAACACAGTTTTTCAGCCTTCTTAGGTGGTTCTTCTACTTATTTCCAGTGATAAAGGTATTCACAGAATCTAGGTAAGATGGATATTTTCAAGGAAATCTCAATAGCTTATTGCCATATTTGTGTTATACTTCCACAAGGGTTTGTCCTCAGTCTAGTACTAGTCAGTATTTCTACTACTAGTGACCAGAAGTCTAGAAAAATGATTATTATATTTATATGACACCAAGTGGGGAAGGACTTCCAGCATGCTGATGACCTGTTTAGAATCCAAAATAGACTAGACTAGACTAGAAATGTTCTAAAATAAATTGTTCTAATAAATATAATGTTCTAGATAAATCTGAAGCTTTTTATGATCTGCCCAAAACAACAGATAGGTACCACCGATCCTCCCATCCAGTGGCAAAATAGGCTCATGAAGTCTTTTTCAGGTGTGTAATTTGTTTTAGTTTTAGTCATGGATTTATGAATACATGAATGGAGGAAAGATGCTGAGTTCCTCTTCTTCTGCCAGCAGAATCCTTACAGGCTTTGTAGAGTTCTGCTAAACATAATAAACAACTTTAACTTTTCCAACATCAGTCCTTCAGGCACAAATGGTTCATTAGTATACTAGCATTTACCTTCATCAGATATCTATGGAGCCTGCCTCAGTCTCACAGCAGGGCCCTTGCATTTCTTCTACCCTGCCAGGATTTCAATCTGTTAGAAGCTAACAAAACTGATTTATTTTTATTCTGAGTTTCAAGCTTCTATCTTACTGGCTTCTCTACCTTACTGTTCCAATTTATAGATGAATTTGCTGCTTCTAAACACACAAGCAACACTATTGTAGACACATATGACTAAAATTTACAGCTACATATGATGTCAAACATTAGCTTTGATTTGTCCACAACAGATGGATCTTCTAGTTTCATTTTCACATACATGATTTACAATAGTACCTTGCCCTACCTATAATTTCTATATTCCTACTATTGTAAGTCTGATTTAGTGTTATGCTTGAATTCTTCTTCTTGTCTTTTTTAAATACATCAACTCTTTGACTACACACTGAAGTGAATCTTTCTGCCTAATGTTGTCTCACGTGGTTATGATAATATAATACTTTTCTGGTATACACAACCCTAAATTTTGGCTCTTGCCTTTGAATACCACTTGCATTCTCTTAGTCTTATAGGATTTGGGCTTATCCAATTTACATCTGCCCTTCAGGGATTTGTATTTCTTTTATTTGCTGATACAAATTTGATGTTATCTCTAATTTGATCATGGACTGATGTCGGATCTTTTCTCGACAGCTGTAGAATATATAATACAGTCGTTACAGTTCAGAACTACCTTTAATAGATAAGACATTGAATTCTTTAGGTCTGTGATTTGACTGGACCCAGGAGTATTTCAGTAACTACTAATATTAAGCTTTAGTGTGATTTCTTGAAACAAAAATCATTCCTTAGAGAGGCAATGCCTTTTATGCGTATAAAACCAGAATACAGTGGTGTTCAGATATTTGGTGCAGTTGTGGGAATTACAGAAGCAAAAATGGAGACAATGAATCATCTGGCTGGAATCCACAATATAGCTGGTATCAGACAAACATATTTTAAACCCTCTCTTTTTCTATTTATTTCTATTTTTCTCCCAAATAACATGGTTTGCCCCAGACTTAAAGATCTTCATTTAAAGGGTTCCCTATCAGACACCTGCACCTGTACTGGGAAGTCACCCTGCACTGAAATTTTTTGTGAGTGTTAATGTTCTGGTTTGGCAGGTGTTACTGCAGGAATGAAAGTTATATGGGAATAACTGCAGTCCTAGGTTTATGACTTAATGAAGAAGGTAAGAAGGAAAGAGACAAAGGAAAGGAAAAGGAAGGAAGGAAGGAAGGAAGGAAGGAAGGAAGGAAGGAAGGAAGGAAGGAAGGAAGGAAGGAAGGAAGAAAAAGAGAGAAAGATATAAAGACATGGCCCTCTGACAGTATAGGGTTGCTGTTCTGGAGTATCCTGTCAATGACACTGCCATTTAGATTTCCCAAGATACTTGTTAACATCTCATACTATGACATCTTAAAAGGCATCATTACAGTTTACCATGTTGTGATTTGTAGAAAAATTGTATGTGACAGACATTTCTATGGAGATCATAATGACCTTAGTGTCAATGGGAAAATCACAGACCTTTCATGTGTATATTCTCTGGCTTACACAAAACTTAAGGACAAAACAAGATGGGGAAATATAAATAGTTAAGTGGACTAAGTTATAAACCTGCATTCAGATTTGAATTTTTTCATAACAGCCTTCTTATTAGAGGACTCTTTTATGTGTGTGTGTGTGCACGTGTGTTCTCAAACATCTGGGATAGACACAGCAAAATGGATCACTGAAGTCTGGGTTGAACCAGACCTATTGGATCACTGAACTTGTGCCATTCCCCTGTCAAGATGTTTACTCATCTGGTCATAAAACCACATCCCTTTCTACATTCAAGTCACTTGGAAATTCTCTTTATTGTTATTTCACATTCATTGTCCTGCAACCCAAAAGTTTTCTAAGGGTAATTTGGCAAGTAACTGACTTTAGTATTCCCTTTTCCAGGTTTTCCCCCTTAAAAAGGCTCCTGTGTATAGAGCCAGCTATGACATGTGCTTTTACTCCTCTAGAGGTGCTCCACTAGTATGCATCCTAACAGGATTGTAGGTATTTGGGGGTAAATAGTGAATTAATTGATCATTTTATGTTTATAGAAATCTATAAAAATGAAGAATTCTGTGGGCGCCTGATGCTTCCAGCTTCCCATGTCCTGCTTTGAGTTCAGTGGAGGGGAGCACAAAATTTTGTTCACAGACTGTGTGTTACAATGCTGAGACAGCCACTTTAATGAGCATTGACTGCCTTCATTTTGTGTTTTCTGGAGCACTAAACTGGCTTTAGTACCAACTCTTAGGGAATCATTTGTTACAACTAAGCTTTGTCATAAGAGTAGATTCGCTGCACCTTTTTGACGTATCTCATTAAAAAATGTTACAGTCTTAAGGAGTACCAATAGGACCAAAAAAGCATGAAGGCCTGATCGAGATGTGTTCTTCAGCCAGCCAACAAAACTTCCTTGGAAACCTATGGACTCTTTTACTGGTCAGTTAAAACAAGGCTTTGCATTTTGAAGAAGGATCTGTGTGCCTGTGTTGATGCAAGTTTCTCTGGTGTGAGTGAAGTTATCTCTCTTTTTTTACCTTTTTTAGCTAGTCTGTTACTGTCTCCAGCTTTACTAAATGCCAAAGAAGATGTTGCAAGAAGACAGAATGAAAAGCATGAGGCAGCAGTTCAAACACTGAAGGATGTGGGCAAAGCCAGCGGTGACAGATAAACAAAGGAGAAGTTCCAGGAAGGAACCGAATGAAAGAGCTTTTTGAAAACTAGGCAAGGGTGTGTGTGCGCTCTGCACGTGATTTGCACTTCCTTACTTCATTCTATTCATTTTTATATTTTCCATTTCTTCTATGGAAAAGTACTCCAAACCCATTGCCTCAGACAATAACCTTTGTAAAAACTTTCATGCAAAATTATCCTTTATTATTGTTAAATTCCATTAAAAACTTTTTAATTATTTCCCAGTAATTATCTATCTGAATCCAAACAATCTATGCGGTAAAGTGTAAATAAGGGACTTTCAACCCACAGACTGCTTCTAAGGGGCTCAGAAAAGCTAACCGAAAAAGGCAAGCTTGTTGCCAAAGGGTTCAAATTTGTCATACAGCAACATCCACCTGAAAATATTTAGGGATCTGCGTGCAGAAGAAAAGATGAAAATCATTGATGTAAATGATACCAGAAGAAGCATTAGTCTTTTTGCATGGTTAGGGGCATATCCTTTTCACTTATTATTCCAGGTTCTTTGTGAAGTGCCAATAGCTGTACTTGGCATTGTACAATATTCATACAGCCTCTAGAGAAAAGAACATGCATTGAAAAGGAGACAGTTGCAAAATAGACACTGTGCCTTGAGAAGCACAAAGGAAGTTATAAGTAGGAGGGTTGACATTTTTTCTCTTCTTTTATCATTTCTGGACATTATCAAAAAAGGAGGCCTTCATTTTGAAGATTTACAATAGGGTATTTTAAAAAGATTGCTTCATGTTGTGACACTGTGCAAGCGAGGCATCATGTTACGGATCTTGCAAAAAACCGGTGACAATTTGCATTGCTAATTATAAGTAACCATAAACACACAATTGCAGTACATTGTTGGTTCCACTAGAGGGGTCAATTGTTCCTGCGTGATAAATGCTTAGCCAGAGGACTGGAAAGTGGATAGCCTCTTAGTATTACCTGATAGGTGCCACTTTTCCTATCTCTAACAAACAAACAAAAATTTGTTTGCCTTGGTAGCAAATGAAAAGACAGCTACTGGACTTGCATACACTGCTTGTTTTACAAAGCCCATAGGAAGGTTCTAAGGCTCATGGCTTGTGCTATCGTTCGGAGGTGGCAACTACAGCTTGACTTCAGGATATTCCATAAGGTTAGAGTCTCTGCCTCCTTTGGAGCCAAATTACTCATTACTGGGATAAATTGAAAGATCTGCTGAAAGAACTGTGATATTAAAGGCAGGCTTTGGAGGATGCTACTCTCAAGGGGATTTACCTGGCTCTAGAAACAGCCCTGCAGAAATCAAGGTGAATGAAGTGAGCGCAGTCTGGCTGAAAAACTGCACGTGCAATAGCTACCCAGGATATCACAGCTGGAAAACACTTCTGATCATTTTTAACTTACAGGATTTTAAGTGGTGTTATTTGCCTTCACAAAGCTATCAAATAACCCTTAGTTTATAGCTATAGCTTTGCTTTGAGAAGCAGTCAGTTATAAAGCAGCCTGCTAGATAGAGCCATGCTAAGACTCCCTGTCTTTGTATTTGGGGAAGAGGTGGGATATATGCCCAGATTTCCTTTATTTATTCCCTCTGCTTTTCCTAATCTGTTCTTAACTGGGCACCTGCTGCAACAAATGAGAAAGCATTGGAGGTAGAGGAAATGGAAATGCTGCGGTACAAAGTATGGTTAATAATATTTATTAATGCATGCAGAGAACTATTAAATTAAAAAAATTAATGGAGGTCAAAAGCCAGCTTCTAATTCTCTTCAGGCAAAAGAAAGAATTTATTAAAAAGCAGGAGAGGTATCCACAGAGAAACTTTCCCCATTTGCTTTATGTGCATGAAATATAGACATCATCTTGACATTCAGTTGATGAAAGAGACGAAAAGAAACTAAAATTAACACTCAGGCAGTTAACATGAGCCACATTATGGGAGGGGGGACAAAAATTCAGCACGCTGTGTTTGACACAGGCTGCTCTAGAGATCTGTTAAAGTTTGCAGAGCGCCATTTCCTAAGAAATCTTTTTACAGAACCAGCTTTCATCATACCATATCTTCAGTACAGATAATCTTGGCATGGCATTATTTTACACACTGCAGCTAGCTGAAAATCTGAAGAAAGGATATCCAGATCTTCTGGCTGTGTGGATCTGACACAAAAAATTGGAGCATAGAGGAAAAGAGTCAGAAGCATGCATCAAACATGGCTTTTGTTACCGGAGGCATTCTTCTCTGCTGACAAAAATATTTGTTTAAATTTTCACATCAAGAAAAGATTCAGGTGTAGTTGATCAAATAACCTAAAGCTGCCTGATAACTAAAATAAATTCCCAGAAAGCACTTCAAGTATTTTTTAATTTTCTGTGTGCTGGAAACATGATTCTCAGTATGGTTCCCCTGCACAATCTGTACGAGGGCAGAAAAAGGAAGATGATTTGTTACATTTTACAGAAAGAGTTTGCGGGGAGCAGGGGCGCGGGGCGGGGGGGGCGGGGGGGGGGGACGTTTAAAAAATGTCACTGTTCTGCTGCCACTGAAGCCAATTGCAAACCTCCACAGTTTTCTCACAGAAATGTGCATAAGGAAAACATAAAGGCTGGGCGCTGATGGATCTTGTGTAAGCTTTTGAAAGAAGGGATTTGTAGAGGTTTTGGGCAGGACCCTATGTACAGAGATGAATTTCACCCTGGCAACAAATCAGGACCCTTGTCTCAAACACAGCATTTTTTAAATTTTTTTTTCATTTTTACATGTAGTCTTCCTGGATTAAACTGTTTGTGCTTCACCATTCTTGTTAAAATCTGACATTATTTCCCCTGATATTAACCCCCAATTTGTCATTTACTCAAGACTGCACAAGGTTTCATCCTGGGAGTAGGTTTTTTCCTTTATCCATTTCCTTAAAAACGTAATTATTCTTTTGTAGGAGTTTGCTGTGATCAGATGTGTTCCTGGATTCATGAACACACAGAAAGATGAGGATCTTTCTTACATTTTAATTATAATTACAAACAATTAAATGTGAGACCTGAGACTAGGAGCAGACCTTTAAGAGGCAAGAAACAGCACTGGCAAGAAATAGAAGGAACTGCAAGGAGCGCTCCAAGTTCAGTCATGTATAAAATTTACAACACGACTGAAGGGCAGGTCTATCATTTTCACTTTCTACTTTGGCTTGTATTATTTAAAAAGTGATGTTTTAAATCCAGAAGGATAAAGTCTGCATTCATTACCGTACAACATCCTTAGCAGGACCTTTTGTCTCAAGCTCAGCACTGTGCTAGCACACTTACGTAGCTCCTGCCCTGGAGCTGGCTTCTGCCTTGGCACTTCAGAGAGTAGAAGGAATATTCCACCACTCAGACATCTCCTGTAGGTATATGAATTCGCCCAATCTTTTCAGTCTCTGAATAACCTCACCCAAAAATAGCGAACTGAAGGCTATTACCTAGCTAATCATCAAACAGAAGTTTTTCCACAAAAATTACCTGAAGAGGTATTCATAACAGGCTCCCTGCAAATGTTCTAATCCAATCTGTTGTGTAAATATTACAGCTGGGGTTGGGAGGAGATGTATGTGTATTGTACGCAATGATAAATCCAGCTCGTCAGCCTGGATGTGCGCAGCTGTTCGTGCAATGGAAGCCTTGTCACCACTGATGTCACGGGCATTTTAGGGCATGAGGAAGTGAATTGAAATCATGCCTCTGTGGCGTTCATTGGAAAAGCAGTAACTTTGGGAGCTTTTCTGCTTCTGTGGCATTGTACATCACAAAACAACTAGATTATACTTAATTTTATGAATCAAGTGCTGTTTCACAAACGAAGCATTTTTGCACTCCCATGTCTTATCAGTATTTAGAGACGTAACATCAGGAAATTAACCATCCCAGTAAAGCTGTCTTTATTTCACGTCTCTTTTCCAACCTCTGATAATGGCCAGTGTCAGACAATGAGATGAGTATCATTTATCCAAACAATACAATTCATTAATATTTTGTGAATATTTTGCTTGGCCACTGTGTAGTTCTAGAAAGCAATGGCAAAGTCCTGTCACCTGCTTTCCAGATAGACCCTCCTTGCAGGCAGCCCTACGTTGCAGGAAAAATGGTCCAGGAACAAGAAGTCAAACAGCAAAAACACTGTGGCAGGGGAATATGCTTTGTAAAGAGACTGCTTTCCTTGCTAAGAGATACTCTTCCTAGGTGCAGTCCAGAGGCAGACTGCTCCTGCTCTAAGACCCAAAATATTAAGTGTATCTGACATTTTGCATATGGCACTGAAAGCAAGAGGGACAGTTGTATTGTACTCCCAGTGACACAGAGAAAGATACAGCGAAAGGCGCTACTGAATGGGTCACCCCAGGGCCTGATGGTGCTGTTGACTTGAGGAGTCCCAGTTATCTCAATAGGCCCCTGCGCACAGAGCTAGTGCCAAAAGCAAAAAGCACATTCTAGCTCTGGGACCTATGAGAATATGAAACCCGACTTTCATTTCTGAAGGAGGCAAGGATGTCCCTAGTCTGGACAATGTGATACTGACAATACAGAGAGGAGAGAGACAGAGTAAAACCCAGTTACAAAATAATGATGACTGCATGTACGTTGATTTTGTACGTGTGTGAGCATTTGTACAAGCTTCATGTTGAACTGTAGGCTATTAAAACACCCCATTTCATTACATTGGGACATTATTTTAAAACACTGTCTTGCTCCAATTTTAAACTGTATAACTCTACCAACCAAATAAAGACAAGGAAGGCATTAACTGTAGAAAGCCTAAATATAAGGAGGAAGCATACTTAGTTATTTAACACATGATCTGCAAGTACAGTATTGCTGAGGGGGTGGTTGCTACTGATCCTTTCCCTCCTATTTACGTGGGGTTTTTCCATTACTGTGCAGGAAAAGACATGTGGGACACTGTGGCTGGCCTCAGAGCTGCCACCACAGTCCGTCGTCTCTTGCTTCAGTCCTGCACCCTCTCAGCTGGGGAGGTTGTTTCTTTGACAGTCCCCCAACGAGATCCCCAAAGTGATTAGTATGGGAACAGTCCTACAGATCAGTACTGCACCTAAACAGGGATTATTCCAGTGCAAAGCACCTTGTGACAAAACAGAGGACCCATTTCAAACCTTTTAACGTACAAATGCATTAACAGATCACAAAAAAAAAAAAAAAAAAAAAAAAAAAAAAAACACACCAAAACTGTAGTTTTGGATATTTGCTTTGTATTTAAGTTTACCAAAGATTAAACCACTGTAGCCTAGCTGCAGAGTGGGTGATTTTGTTGCTGGTTTGGTTTGGTTTGGTTTTTTATACAGACTGCTTTAGATCTTTGTCATTTCCCTCCACGCTAAAACTGCATTCTCAGTAAGGTAAAATGTAAATCACATAATTTAAAAAATATTTTTCATTATATTCTTGAGCAAAATGCCTTGAAACTATTAAGTGTTCCAATAGTGCTAAAGCTTTTTTGTGTGAAAAAAAGAGTATTATTCCAAACTCAATGTAAGGTGTCCAAATTATTTTCTATTTCATAAATCCCTTCCTTTTGTTTTGAGGTTATGCTTGTGAAATATTCCAAGTTACCTCTCAGGAATTTCCCATTTTTTCCTTCCAAAGCCCCCAGACTGTGGTTTCATTCTTTCCTCAGCAGAAGCAGCTGCCCATAACATTTCCTTGGCAGTCCCTTCCACCCCGGAGGGCAGGTTCCTCCTGCGGGCACCTCTCGACAGCCCTTGGTCCCGGGAGGGGTCACATCAACAGCTCCCTGCAAGGTTTTAGTCAAAGACCTCTAAAACACTTATACACACCCCAGTCTGTCCTTGCTGACCTTTTTTTTTTATTTGTCTAGCGCTGGCCAGACTAGGAAGAGTTTCTCAATCAGAGTAAAAAATCCTTACATTTTGTCTTAAATCCTACCTCCCCTATAGTTTCTCATTTGATTGTCTTTGTCTATGTAGTTTTGCCATCTTATATTCTTAAAAATTATGTTTGCCCGCTAATACATACAAGGAATTCCATCATTTTTTAATTATTTCTAAGTTAAGTAAGTATTCCCTGGTTTTCTTTGGCATATCCATTTATGTGGGGTACGCTCACTTTTTGACTATATGTCTTCCCACTTAGTAATTAATCCCATCTCTCTGAACCCACTGCCCACACACATGCACACAAACACACCCCCTTACCTTCGATCATTTCTTCATGTCTTGAGTTCCTAGGTGGTTTATATTGCTCTGGGTTTTTCCCCATCAGCTACTGGTAAATGAATGTTATTAATGTCAGATCAAATACCTTCCTCTCTGTTTCTAAATTGGATTGGCTATGACAATAGGCTCATGGAAATTTCATCTGTTTCATTTCTTTTTCATGGTAGAGTCCTTTATCACATTAGCACCTCTCCGTATACAGGGAATGAGTTACAGGTTAATTAGATATTTTTGTTTTGACAGTTTAGTTGTCTGCATCTGGGCTTTGGCATCACCTAATAAGTGGTATGAATATCCTCCTTTCCTTCTCCAGACTTCTACATTTTTCATCTGTGTCAATTTGTTTTTCGTGAACTTGGCAGGTAGGCAGCACCTGAGAAGGGCAAGTGTCCAAAAATAAAGTGGTTTTGTGATATTCTTTACACCCCTTTGCAAAAATGGCTGCTTTGAGTGACCTGCCAGCTCTGCACCCTACTACTTACATAAATGGCCTAATTTAAAAGTAGTAATTATTATTGTCGAAAATCTAACATCTCCAACTAAATGGAATGAACTTAAATTCTCAGATCAAACAGAATTACATAAAAACTCCAAGGTAAATGCTAGAATATATAACTGAATCTAAGCAGAAATCTCGATATATCTATTAATTAGCATCACTATACTGAGTTCTGTTATTTCTACTTCATGCAAAATCCTATTTAGTGCCCAGATTTAAATACTTGCACCTCCAACAACGGCAAGTTAATGTAAACTATTGCTAAATAAAAGTCACCAAAATATGCATGTCCATCCCAAGTGAATTATATGATGTAGCTTCAACCTTTGTATCCTTTTGCAATGATTTGTAATTGCACTCAGCACATTAAGATCTGTTAAACAAAATTGAGATTATTTCCATTTATAAGAAATAACAAAAGTGTTTCAATTTGCTTTTTTTTATTTATTAGAACTGTTTATAATGGGTAATTTTTCAATTATATTCCCAGCTCTGCTTCAGATTTGAAAAAATACTCTTAATCAGGAACACAGCTTGCGTGACGCACCATAGCAAAACAAGTGACGGTAAAAAATAAGCTATAGGATGTTTTCCCTATATACCTGTTTGATAAAACATTTGTTGAATTATGTTTATTTAGCCTGTTGGATTTGTTTATACTTTTTTTTTTTCCCATAGAAAAGGGCTAAAATTTCAGCAGGAAAAATAAGAACAGAGATTTTAATAAATTGCATTGTTCAAATGTAATCTTACAGGCAAAGTCCTCTAAGGTATTTAATAAAGTAGGCCAGAGAACTCTCCTTTGTGGATAAAACTCTGTTGCAAGTTCCAAGTTGTTGGTGAGATAGATCTATTACATTATTAGCTCTGGGGTAAGGTTTCCCAGTGCTGCTAAAATATGCTCAATTTAAATTCTATATTATATCACCCAGTCTGAATAATTTTATATCTATATTTTACTTTTAAATGCTTAGCTGACTCATGTATTTTAAAGAATTATAAACATCTTTAAAAAAAAAAAAAAGAATATACATCTTTATGTTACCTTTCTTTTTTATTACATTTAACTAGAATAAAAGGAGGATCAAGGCCAAGGTTAAAATCAGAGGTTGCACTATATTTACATTTTGTTCAATACCAGCACTTAAGAACAGAGGCCAAGCATTTAAAAATAGGCTGAAGGGGATGAAGAGATTTAGAGGGGAATGCCTGGCTGTCTCAGAAACTACCAGGTGAGTCATAGCTCTGCCACTGCAATGAGCTTTGGCCAGGGAAATCGGGTACAATTCAGCTCAGGGAAGGGAGACAGCAAAATACAGAGGCAGAGCAGGGCTGTATTTCGATTGTGTGAAGAAATCCTCCCCTCTCTGAGCTGCATCTACAGAGCCTCCCAGGACTTCTGGAGATCAATACAGGACGCTGGCACCAGCGTGCAGGTTTCCGTGGCAGCGCTCGAGGACTGTCAAGGGCAGAACCGGTCAGTAGCTGAGGACGCTGCCTCCAGGTCATCCATCTGCACCTCTTCTGCACCAGAGGATAGGGACAAGGTAAACTGCTCGGTACGACCATGTTCCCATACTCATGCAGACCGCTTAATGCTAGTACATGCTCTGAAAAACCACGCAGTAAGCGATTTATGTTACTTGTCCTCAAAAAGACAGCAGGGAAAGGCACACATAGCAGTTGTGCCAAAGAGCCCTGAATCTAAGGCCCTCTCATAAATTCATAGGGTCGGATTCAGGAAATTTTAAAAAGTGAAATATTTTTCTTTGCTTTTCAGTAAAGATTGATTTGATGTTGATGGAAGTGGCATTGGTTCTGACAGAGGAAGCTTTCTTCCTTCGATACTTTCAATGTGAAGTATTCCCACAGAGACTATTTTCTTCAGGTAAAACTCCAATCTGTGTAGAGTAAACTAAGCAAACCATAATACTTCTCGTAAGAAAAGGCTATATATAAATTTACCATCCTGGCTAAAGCTGAGCTCAGGTAAGGATGCTGCTTTCTTACCCAAGCTAACTCTCATTCTCAAAGAATACACTTCATCTCTTGTTCTGTACTAAATTATCCCAGATTAGGGCCCAAAGATGACTGCATTTTTGCTTAAAACAAACAAAAAATCAAAAGGCTAACGGCTAAAATACATGTTCAGACTGGGCCAGGTAAAATGGCATCTGAAAAAAAAAAAAAGAAAAAGCCCAACAAAAAAACCCCAAGAAACAAAACCCACCACCCCTCACAAAATCCCACCCAAATCTCAGCAGCTTGTTAAACAGCTGCCTACATCCAGGCTCTTGACTCATGACAAATGTGAGTTCCTTCAGGATTGCCACCAACCTTCAAGTCCAAAATGACCCCTGCTTTCTAAGTCTATATGAAATGGAATAAAGGGCATCTTATACTTGAGTAGAAATGATATGACTTCTCTCTGTGCCTTATACTTCATGTTGTTATCACATAATAATTTTTCACTTCCTGGGGCTGCTAGTGGCTAATTCCAATTTTTTTCCATCTCTTTGTCTTTTTTCTCTTTGTTTCAATGGGCTCATTCTCCACAGGCAATGCCGGTGTTGAGTCAAAGTGTCATTCAAGCCCACAAAGTCACACATTTTCAGTTAGGAGGTGGGTCTGATCATCTAATTACCTTTTGACACTTCCATCCTCTCCTTTGGCACCTAGGTACAATAAGTTGGGCATTTCAATATCTGCTCATCCTCAATTTAGACCTGTTTTGAAAATACAAAAGAACCTTAAGTGATCTGTCCACAGCATTGAAATACCAACTTTAGTGGATACTTTGAAAACTCAAAGGCTTTACAAGATGAATAGCAAACTGTGGATGACAGCTCCTGTGGAGCCATTATTGAATTGCAGCAGTGATGACTGCATTGCTTTGGATTTAGATAAAAGACTCCATACAAGACAAATGGTAGGAGGACATCAAACAAGACTGTGTCC